>NC_138346.1:215257310-215894355 GCF_046562875.1 Panthera onca
AGTAAAAGGGAAAGTTGGCGAATTGCAAAAAAAAAAAAACAAAACACATTTTCGTGGAACACAAATGAATGCATCCTATGTTTAGATAAGAAACAGTTTTGATAATTGCTTTCCATTTAAAGAGAGACCTTTTTGTCTGGTGTGCACTGGTTTCTTTAGTCTCAGTCTGTTGGGGGAGGGGAGACAGGATGGATCTATACAATAATAAAATCATCTTTGGGTAGCGATTTCCTTCCATGGATTTGCTTGCTGAGTTAATTCCCCCGTAAATCATAAACCAGTTTTGATTTTGATGGCCTGCATGGAGAGCTGGCTTCCAGCTCTCCCTGTTGTTGTTGAGGTCGAAGGGAAAAGAGGCAGAGGCAGACACACACACACACACACACACACACACACAATACCAGGCTGAGGGCTCATTGTTCTTCCATACACACATTCATTCTCTCTCTCCCATATTTGGGACTAGGTTTGCACAGACAAACACAGCTCTTTTTGGGAGAGAGGAGAGAAGATGGGGGAAGGGTGGACGCTTTTCTTTTTCAGCTTTCTTTCACCCATCTCTTGTCTGGCCTTTCTTTGCAACCTTGTAAGAGGCAGAAGAGTATATTAGAAACTAAAGGACACTCTCAAACATGTTCAGAGACTCCTCTTCTCCACCTGCCTTCTTTCCTTTGCATTTCTAGTTTCTGCCGCTCTTTCTTTTTTGTGTATGTAAAGATAAAATTCCTCTTTCTACGTCGTGGCCTTATAGTCTGCTTTCCTATTCCTCATTGCCCCTGACTTTGGTGAGGACAGTGATTTGTTCCGTTGACTCTTACTGTAGTGAATATGACCAGGGTCTTTTCTAGGTAGCAGTGGTGGATTGTTTCAGTTAAGATGACGAAAATTGTATTTGAGTGTCTGTGTGTTTTGACATATTAGTGGCCTGATGGTTGATAATCAGGTATGCCGGCTATGGAACTGTCATGTTTAGTTTTGTTTTGTAAATAGGGGTTATCAAAGAAGATCTGGTTTTTTCTTTGTGCGGAAGGCGGGGGGAGTGGTGTAGAGAGGCTTCCTTGAATACTGGACAAGGAATAGGATGACAGAGTCCACCTGGGTTAAAACCAGCTCTGGGCCAAGGATGGAGGTTGGTGTGAATACTGTGGGTTGCAGAATAGCACCTTCTACTGGTTAATTGCTTCCAAGGATCTTGACGAAGAGAACGGGGGAGGGGAGTAACGGCTGAGGCCTAATGATTTTCTTTTGAACGCAATTGTAGTGCCTTCCTGCAGATGCCACTTCCCTGAGCTGCTGATACAGATGCCCTTTGACTGGTACTGGTGCGTTGAGGCTTTATATGTTATTGGCTGAGTTATGACAATTTGTTCTATTATCATCAGTATTTACATATAGTGACTTCTAAGGACCCTTTTGAATTGATACTCTGATGAGAAATATAGTTTGTCTTGGAATATTAAACAAAATTTAAAGGGATTTATTTGGGTTCTTGGTGTTGGAAACTGTACATACACTAGCAGTCTTTAAAAAGTTTTCAGTATCTGGGCTCCTGGGTGGCTCAGTCGGTTGGGCGTCCTGACTTCGGCTCAGGTCATGATCTCCCGTGGGTTCAAGTCCCGCATTGGGCTCTGTGCTCACAGCTTGGAGCCTGGAGCCTGCTTTGGATTCTCTCTCTCTCTCTCTCTCTCTCTCTCTGCTCCTCCCCCGCTTGTGCTCTGTCTCTGTCTCTCTCAAAGATAAATAAAACATAAAAAAAAAAAGTTTTCGGTATTAGTAAAAAATCAAAAAGACCTGCTCTATAGAAAAGAAAAATCCTTGCACTGGACCCAGGGGTTTTCTTCTGGGATTAAATGCAGTTGTGGGGTGAGATGGGGGGGAGAGGAACTCACTAAAATCAGCAGTTTTGCAGATGTCATAGTGTTGTGTTGCGATAATGTTGTTTTCAATTGTCGTATAAACAAATAAAATTAAGTCTGATAGGACGACTTATTCTATGAAATAGATTAAAAAAAAAAAACACAGACAAGAGAAAATGTGAAATGAGCATGTGCACAGATTGACACAGAAGGCCAAATTCCTGCTTAAAGACTTCTAATCCAAGGTGTAGTTTCAGAGATAATTTGTTTGATAAATGCCTGGAAGGATTTTTATTATCACACATCCTACCCCATCTCAATTGTTTTAATGTAGTGAATTGCTAGAGAGAGAGGTTTGCAGAGGCAAGGGCGACAGCATAGAATAAACATCTTCTGTTCCAGACCGGCTGCTCTAAGGAATGTGATTTCTGATCCACTTTGCTTTCACAACTTAAGAGTGTAACCCCTAAAGTTGTATATCTTTTACAGTGAAGTGTGAACAGTTCAAATGTATTATTTATTCAGTAGGAATAGAGTCTGGTCATTTCAATCCATTATATTCTCTGCCAGTGTTTTGTTGCAAGGTGACTAGAGTAATTCACAACAAAAAGGTTCACAACAAAAAGGTAGTCCAAATCAAGAAATAAATGTGCCAGAAATAAATTGTACAAGAAATAAATTGTACTTTTTCAATTTTGGCCTGGTGGCCAGTCAAAACATTTTTAGAAAGTGGAGCGGTAATTACTGTCAGGTCCTGCAACAATTATATGTACTGTTGAACAGAAACATGCCAGGTGCCTTAAACACACACATACAAGAATATGACCTATGCCCTTCTAAAACCAGTGCCTGTTGAAGATTATTATGGATTTAGTAAGCATTCATTACTTTTATTATTTAAAAAGTTTTTTTTTTTAATGTTTATTTATTTTTGAGAGGGACAGAGTGTGAGCAGGGGAGGGGCAGAGAGAGAGGGAGACACAGAATCCGAAGCAGGCTCCAGGCTCCGAGCTGTCACCAGCACAGAGCCCGACGCGGGGCTCAAACCCGCAAACTGTGAGATCGTGACCTGAGCCAAAGTCAGACACTTAACTGACTGAGCCACCCAGGCGCCTCCACTCATTACTTTTAAAATTAATTTTGAATCTTTAACATCTTGCTCAAATCTCAGTAATCAAACATTCAAGTAGTAAAATAAGTTGTGTATACTGAATTCTTCTGGGAATGCTGTGCTTTCCTACTAACTGCTTTTGGCAGCTTCTTTTGCAGTTGATTTAAAGGCTAAGATAGCAGAAAATTCAGATGTTTAGAGTCATTAGTGTAACATAGCTGTGAACTTCGTTACACACACATACACACCCTGAAACATTACACTATTGTTTTACATATTCACTTTCTGATAACACTGTGCTCTAGCTGATCATAGAGTTTTTCAACAACTAGGAATTCCTCTTGAATCATATTTAAGTGATTGTTAATTATTAGTAGTATCTTGGTGATTATTCCAAATTTGTAGCTTGCTTGTCCTGTTTAAGTGTGATTTTGGTGTGCCTGTTGGCTTGTGCTTGGTTTCTTGTCTGACAGTTCTAGTGTTTTTTAAAATAGTGAGGAAAAATGAGCATTTATGTATTAGGAAATGGTTAATATTGCTTAAGCCATTTTAGTGAACATTTGACCACAAATAACTCAGACATGCTCAAATACTAAATATATTTACTAGGGGGTGCCTGGGTGGCTCAGTCGGTCGAGCGTGTGACTTCGGCTCAGGTCATGATCTTGCATTTCGTGAGTTCAAGCCCCGCGTCGGGCTCTGTGCTGACAGCTCAGAGCCTTGAACCTGCTTCGGATTCTGTGTCTCCCTCTCTCTGCCCCTTCCCTGCTCATGCTCTGTCTCTCTCTCTCAAAAATGGATAAATGTTAAAATATATATATATATATATATATATATATTTACTAGAATGAGGTTTTGGTTGGAATTGTGATTTGCATAATTAACCTGTAATATATAAGTAATATATTACTTACAGTAAGTAATGTAAGATATGCCATATGTCTGTATATTAGGTAACTAGGTCAGATAGGACTGCTAATGTAATAGGTTTTTTTGTAAAGCGACCCATTTGTGTTAGTGTAAAATTGTTTTCATTTGGTAAACTTTACCAGTGTGTCAACGACTGTAAGCAGTATAATTAATTGTGAAATATTTCCTTAAGTGGTTACGTTACAAAATGAAAAGACTTCTTTTTTTTTTTTTTTTTTTTTTTTTTTACAAAATGAAAAGACTTCTAATTCATAGACCACTTGGTATTTGAAGAATCCTCACAGCCTGTTTTGTCTTGGGCTTTGGCATCGGAAGTTGAAGTTACTGGCCATGCCCTAATTAAAACTGGTAATACATGTGATTTGCAAGGGTTTTGATTAGGCTTATTTGGTTGTAAGGAACAAAAAATCTTCCAAGTCATTTCACGTATGGGAGAAAAGAGGAACAGAAATGGACACCTAGAGAGTCAGGCTTCACAGAAGAACAAGAAGCCCAGGTTCTGATGGGCCTCATGGATGCTGGAATACTGTTAGGGATAAGGATGCTGCCTAGCTTTAGCGACCAGATTACCTTGTTGCCTCCTCAGCAGGAAGGGTTTGTTGAGCCATACCCTAGTGCCTGGGCTGTGTATGGTTGTGCAGGCTATGTGTAGCATAAGGACACCACTCTAAAGGGGACAGTATTTACTTTGTGGGCCTGTACTAATCTGAAAGAGAGCTTTGAGCAAGCCTGGCCTTGCAGCATCTTGAGACAGAGTCTTGGAACAGCGGGGGAGAGCCCTTCATACAAAAACCTATTCTAGCACACTTGGACACACACATACTCAGCCAGGTGCTGTGAGTATGCACGTATACATTCATTCACACCTATACATGTTTACCAGGCTCCCAGAGGTCGGATTCCTGACCCTGTTGCTTCTGGGGGTGGGGAGCAGGGTAGGTAGACTGGTGGTAGCCCTTTGTTGCTTGTGGGGTGAATGTGCTTTGGGGGTAGTGTGAGCAGGTGAGAATGTGGGCATGTGTCTGCATGTATGGATTCGGACCAGCTGCCTGGGGAGGCTCTCGAAACCCTTTTCCTCCCTAGGTAGAATCTGGTTGCACTGGGGAGGTGTATCCACACCACAAAAGTTTTACTTGATTCCGAATGAGATGCAAAGGCTCCCGCCACTGATTTAAAAGATGTTTGGTGAAAACATTCTTCAGGTGGATTTAAACTGGATGCGCCTTATTAAACCCAGTGTTGATGTTCCCTTGCTCATCAGTCCTCTTTCCCTCCCCTCTTTATGTTTCTGTGAGCCTGCTCTCTCTGGTTGGGCCACCACATAAAGTTGTTTAGGTTGGATAGTAATATACTAACTTAACTTTTTTAACGGAAGGAAGGTATTCTTTTTTTTTTTTTTTTTAATTTTTTTTTTTTAACATTTATTTATTTTTGAGACAGAGAGAGAGAGCATGAACAGGGGAGGGTCAGAGGAAGAGGGAGACACAGAGTCTGAAACAGGCTCCAGGCTCTGAGCTGTCAGCACAGAGCCCCGACGCGGGGCTCGAACTCACGGACCGCGAGATCGTGACCTGAGCTGAAGTCAGCCGCTTAACTGACTGAGCCACCCAGGCGCCCCAAGAAGGAAGGTATTCTGCACAAGACACTAAACAGCCAGGGCTGGCCCACCGAATCCTCTGCTGTTCACTCAGCCGTTTTATCTCTGGTTTCTTTGTGTCTTTATGCCTCTGCTTCTGCTTCCACTACTAAGGACTTCTTCTATATTTCATTAACGTTTCTCAAGAGAGAAGATCTGCTAAGACTGTTGGTTAAGCGTTTGGAGCCAGACCGCTTCTTAAGCTACCTACCAGCCCCCCAGATGGCAGGCTGCTCACCTGTTCAAGCCAGCTCTCATTGAGGTACACAGTAGGAGCCGAGGGAATGGGAGGTATTCGGAGCCAAGGCCTGTGGAAGGGAATTTTTTCTACTGTTATATCCTCTCATATTTTTCCCATCTTTATTTTCCCTGACATCTGGTATGGCTGTTGTTGCTTTTGATAGCTTATCCAACAGTTTATGTTGCTTTAAGAAACTACATAGTCATAAATGGTAGTCATTTAAAATCTCTTTTTTAGGTGAGATCATTTTATTACATATGTCTTGTTACATTTTTCCTGTGAATCTACCTACCTACCTGGTCTATCTTCCTGCCTACCCAAGTCCTTGTTTCCCAAACTTTATTCATGGCATACTAATATGCTGCAAATATTTTAAGTGTTCTGAGGTCAAGTAAATTTATAATGCACATTATTGATACCTTAAAGGCTCAGAAATATCTTATAGTTTACAGGTTTTTTTTTTTTTTTTCTTTTAACTTGTTTGTTTGTTTAGTTTGTTGGTTTTCTTTGCTTCCCCAAAGAATACTTATGGGCTTCTTATGGAAACTAATATTCTAAAGAACGATTTGAGAAACACATGTAAAATTAATCCTTTCTTAATCAGGTGGCTTGCACTTTTCTCCTTAATAATGAAGAAGTAATTTCTGGGTGATACTGTTATATAACTTTGCTGCTCTGTACTGTTTCTGTTCAAGCAAGCTTTGCATTCCAGTACTTCCAAGGGTACAAAATGACTGCTTTTTCCACCTTATACATAATGTCATTCTGGAGGTGGTTTTTTTTTTTTTTTTTATGTAATCTCTCCACCCAGCGTGGGGATTGAACTCATGACCCTCCAGATCAAGAGTCATATGCTCTACTGACAGAGCCAGCCAGGTGCCCATTCTGGAGTTAAGATTGTTGTATCTCTAATTTCTTATTCCAGCTTTAAGTCAGATCAGTCAAATTAATATATTCTTTTTCACCCCACTCCACTAGTTCTGCTCTTATTTAGGGTTTAATCACTTCTTTTTTGGACACCTGTAGTATGTAAGCACTGGCAAGAATCTTTCAGCAAATATTAAAAAAATATCCCAAGTACTTGACTGTGTAGTTTTTTGAGGTAAGCCTTATAGGCATGTAAAGATGAATAGAACAGCCTTCTAGAAATTACTGTCCGTACTGGCTATATACACATGACTGTAGAAGATAAACATAAGTGTTTTAGAGACACAAAACGCCATGGGGTTGTATTAGTTACGTACTGCTGCATAAAAAATTACCTCAAGACTTGGTGACAACACGGTAAATATGATCTTATAGTTTCTGTGGTCATTTGTTTGGGAGGGGCTTAGCTGGGTGGTTCTGGCTTCAGGTCTCTCTTGAGGTTGCAGTCAAGGTGTCAGCCGGGGCTGTGGTCATCTGAAGGCTTGACTGGGGCTGGAAGGTCTGCTTCCAGATGGCTCACTCAGTTGGCTGTGGGCAGAAGGCCTCATTTGCTTGCCACATGGACCTCTCTGTGTGGTTACCTGAGTGACCTCATGACATTGCATTTGGCTTCCCCCAGAAGGAGCGATCAGAGAGAGAGAGAGAGAGAGAGAGAGAGAGAGAGAAAGAGGAAGCAAAGAGGAATCTTTAATGCCTTTTCTGACCTACTCTCAGAAGTCATACACCATCACCTCCATCATATTCTGTTAGTTAAAATCAAGTCACTAAGTCCAGCCCATGTGCAAAGGGAAGGGAGTTTAGCTCCACCTCTTGAAGGGAGGAGTATCAAAGAGTTTGTAGATTTATTTAGAAACCACTGCAGGGGTTCAAAGGAGAGAAATCTAGAAGATTTAAAAAATGTTTTCCCCTTTGATTATCTTCAAGCAACGCTTTACTTTAACTAGAGAATAGTTGCTGGTTCTTAGAGGAGAGTGGCGTGATCATAACCTCATGTTATTCATCTTCTACTCTTGTTAAGGTATCACTTATTCCTTACCCTTTTCCTGTTGTTCTTACATCAGATTTAATCTCTTTCAAATTTTTTTTTATATCTATTTTTGAGAGAAAGAGCACAAATTGGGGAGGGGCAGAGAGAGAATGAAACACAGAATCCCGAAGCAGGCTCCAGGTTCTGAGCTGTCAGCACAGAGTCTAACACGGGGCTCAAACTCACTGGCTGTGAGATCACGACCTAAGCCAAAGTCGGACAGTTAACCAACTGAGCCACCCTTGTGCCCCAGATTTAATCTAAATTAAAACTGTGGTTAGGACACCTGCCTTAGAATTTTTTTGGTTTGGCCACTCTGATTTCCTACCAGTTAAGTACCTTTTCTTCAGTTCTATACTTCCTCCTCATTTTATCACTTCATTTTGGTGGGGGGGGGGGGGGGCTCCATTGAGGCATTTTATTTGCCTGTATGTGTTACATCCCGAGAAAAAGAATCCAAGATTTTCGCTCCTGTGTGTTTTTGTCTTGTTTCTGCAAGGCCCGTGTTGCCAGCTGAGGTTGTCAGTTCATTGAAACC
The DNA here is from genome assembly GCF_046562875.1 of Panthera onca. Classification (NCBI taxonomy): domain Eukaryota; kingdom Metazoa; phylum Chordata; class Mammalia; order Carnivora; family Felidae; genus Panthera; species Panthera onca. The sequence goes on from NC_138346.1 coordinate 215,265,577, forward strand.
AAACTCATGGGACAGGAGCAGGTTATTCTGCCATTTTTTCTAGATCTTTGAGTTGCACATCAAAGCTGGGACTGATCATCCACATGTGTTTAACCTGCCTGTGAGGTTCACAGTAGTTTTCCCGGATCTGTGAACATCAGTGATTTCAAATTCACCAATGTAACCATGCTTCATCATTATAGTTAGAAACTGGATGATGGGGGCACCTGGGTGCTCAGTCAGTTAAGCGTCTGACTCTTGATTTCAGCTCAGGTCATGATCTCAGGGTTGTGAGATCAAGCTCTGTGTTGGGCTCTGTGTTGAGCGTGGGGCCTACTTAAGATTCTCTCTCTCCTTCTATCTCTGCCCCTCTCCTGCTTGTACACACTCTCTCTCTTAAAAAAAAAAAAAAAACAAAAACATAAACAAACCAGTGACTTTGGAACATGGCCTAATAACATGGCATTTGCCTCTCTTTTTGGCATTGGTGATGCTCTTGAGAGCATGAGCCAGGACATTCATGTGCACCATTATGGCAGCATTGAAAGATGGTGGAAAGAGACTCCTATCTTGTGTTAATATTTATTACTTGCATTTGTATCTTAGTATTAATTATGTCTTTTCCATTAGATTGAAAACCCCTTGAAGTCAGAAAGTTTTCCTGTAACTACACCAGTGTGTATGCTCACATGTGGAATTAAATGTATTCTAAAAGACGCAGTTAATTGTATCTAAGATGTTATCAGTAGTAAGATGCCATTATTTCATGTATGGCTAAGAATGAAAAAAATGCTAACAATTTAACTTATACAGTTAACAGTTTAACTGTAGGACCTGCCTCAGTTCCAGTGCTGTACAAATGGAAAACATCATGCATCTTGAAATCATTGAACGATGGTCATATATTTAGGCCATCATTCTTTTCACAGCTTTATATCCTGGAAAACATTCTTTAAGATAGATCTTAAAGCAGATTATTTTCTCTCATAGGAACAGTGTGATAGGTGGTGTTCTTGTGTAAACATTTAGCGTGAAAAACTTAGATATGACCAAGAGTACAATAAAAACAGATGCTACCGTAAACCTATAGTCATTATAGTTGAATTATGATCCAGTTCCCATAGAGTAGGTATAACTGTTATATATTTTGATTTGTAATATGCTGTATTTTTTGTATATATAACATACAAAAATAGTTAGCACCCTACTGCATCATTAGTTTGGCCTAAAATGTCAACTTATTTTTTTTTTTAAGATTTTATTTTTTTATGTAATCTCCACCTGCAATGTGGGGCTCAAACTCATGACCTCAAGATCGAGAGTCTCATGTTCTACCGGTTGAACAAGCCAGATGCCCCTAAAGTGTCAACTTTTATATATTTAATATTTAAATATTGCTGTTTCTCATGGTTCTGTTCAATTTCTCCTTCAGCACTGTTTTCCAGAGTGACCTCGTTCTACCTAGTATGTCCAGTCTGCAAGTTTATAAATCTAGCCCTAATCTCTTTCCTGAGATCCACATCTGTGTTGCCCTCGGTCTCCTTGGATGTCTTTTGGTCTCCCATCCAAGTACTAACCAGGCCCGACCCTGCTTAGCTTCTGAGATCAGACGAGATTGGGCGCATTCAGGGTGGTATGGCCGTAGACTTGGATGTCTTTTGGGTACTGAGCCTCAAAATTTACCAGTCTGTATTTGATCACTCTTAACCATTATACTGTTTATTTTTATTTGAGAGGGAGAAAGAGAGAGACTGTGCAAGCAGGGGAGAGGGGTGGTGGGGGCTGGGGGAGAGATTCTTAAGCAGGCTCCATGCTCAGCGTGGAACCTGATGTGGGGCTAGGTCACAAGACCCTGGGATTATGACCTGAGCTGAAATCAAGAGTTGGATGCTCAACTGACAGAACCACCTAGGCACCCCTTATCATACTGTTTAACAAAATAGTTAAGAGAACGCTAGACTCAATCCCCAGTCTGCTGCTTAATAACACTATGGCTTTAGGCAAGTTACTTACCTCTCTGGGTCTCGGTTCCCTCATCTGTAAGATGAGAGATAATAGTACTCATCTCACAAGTTTGTTATGAGGACCAAAGTAATTAATACATATAAGTTGCTTAAAATGTCCCTGGAAAATAGTAAGTACTCAATAAATATTAGCCTTTAAAAATTATTATTACTGTTATCATTGTCATTTAAAAATCTAACTTCCACTGTGTTTGCTTTCTTAGTTATCTGCAATACTCAACAACCAGGAGATACATAGGAGCAGTGGGTCAACTCTAGAGGGTTCAAATGACTTCTGAGTTGCCAACCAAACTTTTATTATTTCTTGGATATAGGAAATGCTGCAGAATTGTACATGATTAAATACCAAGAGAATGACACCATAGAGTAATGGTGAGGTTTGGGCTATTAATGAATGATCAGAATATGATAGCTCAGTTGGTTCTCTTCCTGGTGATGTTCCTGAAGGAGATTTACATGAGTAGAACAATGGCAAGTGGGAAATTTAAAGTATTATTATTAATTGGGTTTTTGGCCAAAATACCCACGTGGAGCTGTCTGCTATCCTGGGTTGTAGCCTATTGCTTAAGCTTGAGGCCAAGGCATGGGATCTCCCTTTGTCCTAAATCCCACTATCTTACTACTGCTACAGAAAACCCAAACATCCGCCTTTTGAGCGTGTGTGAGAGAAATGAGCATAGAGCAAGATAGTGTGGATCGTCATATATGTGTGTCAGTCATATGTGTGTCACGTTTAATTGGCATTTAATCCTCCAATCAGTAAACGAGTCCGATCAGTGTTTTGGACTCTGACCCAATCAGATGAGTAGTCCATTCTCTCAGGGAGGTTCAAGAAGGTAGGGGATGGAGAGAGCGAGCGAGTGAGGAATCTTGTTGGTCCAGCTTCAGCTCTGTAGTGAGCTTGGTTTAATGGCCTGTGAGGAATAACTAAATATGGTTGGCCATCTGTCTAGCAGCCCTACATTATGACTTATTTTTTTTTTTTTAGGACATTCTCTGGAAGCTAGGGGGAACTGCAAAGTGTTGTTTAAATTTAAGGATAAGGTTACTCTTTGACAGGAAATTAAGGAGAAATATTATGTGAAAATAAGATTTGCCATTTGGAAAAGTGGTCTACCATTAATGATAGCTCCTATAGCATTTTGGTAATAAGCTGATTTTAATTTTGGTAACAGGAGTATAATCTTTGAGGAATATAATTATATATGATTATGTTAGTAGAGCAGAGCTGAAGCCTAATCATATTATACTCAGTCTGAGACAAGAACATGATAGCAGAAGGGGGATAATTAACTTGGAGGCTGGAAGAGAGGTATCCGGAGTGTTGCCCTCAGATTCTGCAACCTCAGGTTCATTGCTGTCTCGTCAACTCTAGGAGGGCACAGGCCACATCTGCTTTGGTCTCCTCCACATCCTTTGCATCCAGCATGTGACGAATGTAGCAGACATTCACTCGTCAAGTGAATGATTGGATAATATAATTATATAGTTTATCGAGGTCGATGATGCAGGAGATTTGTCTTAATTTCCTGACCCCAAGGAATATTCTGGAAGCTGTTTTTTTGTTTTTTTTTTTTTCAAGTAGGCTCCACACCCAGTGTGGGGCTTAAATTCATGACCCTGGGATCAAGGGTAGCACGCTCTACTGACTGAACCAGCAAGGTGCCCCAGGAAGCTGATTTTTAGACAGATTCTTTCTTTTTTTGTTTATTTATTTATTTGTTTTGAGAGAGAGAGGGAGAGAGAATATCAAGCAGGCTCTGCACTGTTAGCAGAAAGCCTAACGTGGGGCTCGAGCTCATGAACTGTGAGATTATGACATGAGCTGAAATCAAGTGTCCTACACTTAACCAACTGAGCTACCCAGGTGCCCCTTGGAAACATTCTTTTTTTTTTTTTTTTTTTTTAATTATTTTTGAGAGAGAGAGAGAGAAAATGCATGTGAGCTCTTGTGAGCAGGGAGGGGCAGAGAGAAAGGGAGACAGAATATTCAAAACAGGCTCCATGCTTTCAGTGCAGAGCCTGATGTGGGGCTCAAACTCACAAACTGTGAGATCATGACCTGAGCCGAAGTTGGACGCTTAACTGACTGAGCCACCCAGGCGCTCTACACTCTTCAATATTTTTTATAAGAAAACCATCTGCTGGGGGTCCTGGCTGGCTCAGTTGGTAGAGCATGTGACTCTTGATCTTGGGGTCGTGAGTTTAAGCCCCACGTTGGGTGTAGAGGTTACATAAAAATGTTTAAAAAGATACCGTCTACTACAGTGAGTTCATTATTCAGTATAGAATTGTCACTAAACTTTTTTTGATCTAATGATGGCTTCAGATTTTTATTGCTAAGTAAATTTTCTAACAAGACGAATTGGATTCTTTCTGATTTGAACATTGTGATTTTTGTAGCATAATCTGCCTTTTCTTTAATGTGATTCATTATTGTAGGAATATTGACTGATATTTCCCAAGTTTTTATACACTAAATGTGATTAAAGACCTCTTGGAAACATTTAATTCCTACCGTTTATAAATTAGAAAAATGTGCATACATCTTGTTGCTATTATATTGAGAAATGCTATTATGAACACTTTATTAATATTCCTTAAGATATTTAGCTTTACAAAACATCTACATTCTTTTTAAATATTTTATTTGTAATGGCTTAGCACCTTTTTCATAGCATAGTGAGAATTTTAAAGTCTTTACAGAACCCTTCAGCAGTTTTTACACTATGGAAAAACTTGAATAACTTGGTTGGTAGGTATGCTTGAAAGAGTGTGCTTTTCCTGATAGTGAACACCGGCTTTTCCTCCCACAGCTCGGGGTGACTTTATTTTTGCAAGTTAGAGGACACAGTTTATTTTTCCATCTGTTGATTGTCATGTTTTATTTGCCCCAGCTTGCAAGTAGACTGTATGTAATTGTGTAATCATCATAAATGAATTTACTTTGAAATGTTATTTACAAATTATTTCTGTCACCTTAGACCCAAAGTTAAGAATGTTGTTATAAAGTTGTTGTGTCTAAGGACTTCTTGAAACCCTGTGTAAGAAATTGATCTTAACGGGTGCCTGGCTGGTTCAAGTTGGTGGAGCGTGCCATTCTTGATCTCGGGGTTATAGGTTTGAGCTCCGCATTGGGTGTAGAGTTTACTTAAAAGAAGATCTTAAAAAAAAAAAAGTTGATCATAGTGGTTGCCTTTTAAGGAGGCATTCTAGGGCACTGGGGAGGGGGATAGAGAGGGATCTCTTACTGTTTGTTGTATATAACTATTACCTAATTTAAAAAATTGGGAAAACCTGTGCTTTTTATTTTTAGACTCTTGCCATTTTCTTATATGCGTTAGTGAAATACCAGTTTAATTTATGTATGAAATGCGGCATACATAATGACCTAGACACATAGGTGCCCTTGATGAATTTTCTCACTAATAGGAATAAGGCATGTATGCTGTTGAGTACTTGATAGAGGAAAGTGCCTCAAGAGGTGATGGTACTATGGTTTAAGAAGGAGAATTAGCTCTGGCAGGGGGCATTAGGGAAGATTTGGTGTAGGAGGAGGTGTTTAACCTGTGTTTTGAAGGATTGGCAGGATTTGGACATGTGATAAGTAGCTAAGAGGATTTCAGGCAGGAAATTGCATGGAGCAAAGGCACCGAGGCTGGAAAGATGGGAAATGGGGAGTACTTTTGCTGCTTCTATGGTGAGGATTATGAAATTGTGTTTCGATTTCCTTTTTTTAAAAAAAATTCTTTTAAAATGTCCTGTAGCAGATGCAGGCATACGTAGTTCTTTCAACTCAGGTGATTTATATTTGAAGCTGTTATTGGTAGTAGCTGCTCAGACCAAGATGTAAGAGGATTTTGGAGAGGAGTCCTTCGGGCTGATTTCTTGGAGGAAGAACAGACTGGTTTGGCTGGAACCATGAAGCACCTGAAAGACAGGTTAGGGTCGTAGCATGGAGAGATTTAACCAGGGGAAGGCTTCATTTGAGAGCCTGGTTTATTCAAGTTAAATACAAATTGTAATTGTATAATTAATTTACACTCATTGTAATCACATTTATATAGTTCAAAAAGAGTAATGCGTACTCCCTCAGTATTCTTCTAGACAGTTTTTATGCACACGTAAGCACATGTTACACACTATACATACTGTCGTAAATTTTGCTTCTTTATTTAGTATTTCAGGCACATACTTTTCAAGTCAATACCTGTAATTATACCTCAGGTCTTTTTTTTTTTTTTTTTTTTTTTTTAAACTGCATAGTGGGATATTGTGTGGATGTACACTTTAATTTCCCATTGATGGACACTTAAATTGGTCCTGATTTTTTTTTTTTTTAAATCCTTGTTCCTGTACAGTTGTATAGGTATATCTGTAGTGTAAATTCTCAGAAGTGAATAAATAGGTATGTACATTTTTAATTTTGAGAGCTGTTGATAAATTGCCCTCCCGGATATGCCGGTGTGCACAAGGAGTATTTTATGGTTTGGTTTCCTTATTTTCTCACCAGCCCTGGATATTATGAAAGTTCTTAATCTGTGCTAATCTGATAAGTGAAAAATGTACAGTATCTTATTTTAATTTGCATTTCTTTGATGATATTCTTGTGTATCAAATTTTAAAGTACACATTTTAAGAAAAGTTTATATTTATTTAAGTATTCTCTTCACCCAACGTTGGGCTCCAACTCATGACCCTGAGATCAAGAGCCCCATGCTTTTCCAACTTGAGCCAGCCAGGTGCCCCTAAAATACACATTTTTGGTCTCTCAGTGATAGAGCCAGGTGGTTTATGTTATATGGAGAACTTCTTTCTAAGTAACATTTACTTGTTTTAAAAATAACAGCTTTATTGAGATATAACTTCCATTCCATAAAGTTTACCCTTTTAGAGTGTACACTTCGTAGTTTTAGTCATTTATCTTTTTTTTTTTTTTTTTTTTTCAACGTTTTTTATTTATTTTTGGGACAGAGGGAGACAGAGCATGAACGGGGGAGGGGCAGAGAGAGAGGGAGACACAGAATCGGAAACAGGCTCCAGGCTCCGAGCCATCAGCCCAGAGCCTGACGCGGGGCTCGAACTCACGGACAGCGAGATCGTGACCTGGCTGAAGTCGGACGCTTAACCGACTGCGCCACCCAGGCGCCCCTAGTCATTTATCTTAAAATTGAGTGTCAGCCATTTCTTTATTATTTGTAGTAAGTAAAGCTGAACTTGAGGTCTTTTCTTTCTTTCCAAGTTCATGAGTATATTAGGCCCAAAATATGAAATGGGAAACGCAACTTTTCTGGTTATTTTTCCAGTCTGTAGGCCTCTCTTTTGGGGAAGTGCAGTCGTGCTAGTTGGGTTCTGAAATGGAATTACTCATGACAACTGTTTTGGAATCTCAGGGCTGTGGTACTGGATGAGGAGCGATTTCTTTTAAATAACTTGTAGCTGAAACTGATTTCTAACTGCTAGAGGTGACTTTTTCTGGAAATTTTTAAAAATGCGAAATCTGATACGAAAAAAGCTTCTGAGGTAAGAAGATTTTAAAACTCTGGTAATTGTTTAAAATTTGTAAGTCTTTTTTTTTTTTTTTTTTTTAGATGGGTGATTCAACTCCTTGGTAGTTACTCTGGTCATTTTTTATTTCAGATTTTTTTAAACATATATTAACGTGTGTGCGCGCACATTAATGTTTTTGATACAGTGATTACATTGCTTCACTTTAAGAACGCCATGATCTGGCCTATATGTGTTCCTGGTTATAATTAACACAGATATTTTAGTGTGGAGAAAAGCATATTGGTCATTTGTTAGGCTGATTTTTTTGAGGAAAGCTTTTCTGTCTCCTAGCATGGCTCTCATCTAATCGGGTCCCAGGCAGCTCCTGTCCAAGGACACCTATAGCACAGTAGCCCTTGTTATTGGCTGAGTCTGGGACCCTCATCCGAATGGTCGTTCGACTTGGGAAAAGGTGTTGATGCAGGCTTATGGCAGATGGTTTTCTATTGGTTTTGATAAAATTGAATGGATCATTCTTTTCTTTTGACTTTATAAAGTAATACTATAAACATTTAGTTTCCTATTCTTTTTAGTAAAAATATCCTTAAAAATGTGATTCTCTGCATTTTAACCCCCTCATTTTTTATTATTTCTCCATCTTTTTATGCTTCTTCTATTTGGAAAGTTATTTTTGGTTAGTTTGGTTTTAGTCTTTTAAATTAAAATGTCTTCTCTTTTTCCCCCTTGGCATCTCTTTTCTTGTTACTAATTTTTTCATGTTTTAGGATTTTTTTCCCTACCGTAAAGTCCCTTGGCCTTTGGGTTGCAGCTTTGATTAAAGTGGATTTTTTCTTGGGCTTTTAATTAGATTTTCTTTTTCTTTAGCTCTTCATATGGAGATTGAGGCTGATGCTGACTGACACATGGGTCAGTGGCATGATTACTTAGGATGAGACTAATGTGAACATTGAGTGGCTTGAACACAGTGTTCAGCATAGCTTGTGGGTGTTTCCATTTCTGCTGGAGGGCTATTTCCTGACTTAGAAGCACTGTCCTTAAAAAAAAAGCACTGTCCTAAAATAAAAATAAATAAAATTCTTGGTTACTATGTTCATTGAAATCAAGGTGAGACATGAGAACTGGGTGACCTGTGGAAAACGACGTCTGTAAGTCCAGAAACAATGTTTTGCTCAGAGACGGGATGTTGATTTGATAGGAGAGAGTAAGGGTCTTTTAAGCACACTGTGTATGTGCTGTGTCATTCGTGATTTTTCTTGCTTCACCAAAAATATCCTGAACCATGATAGCCTATGAGCATTATAAATAAGCTTGATGTATGTCTTCTAGTTAGCGGGAGAAGACCTGGGCCCCGATTCCACCTGTGCCGTGGACCCCGTGTATGATGAATTGCCCTGCCTCCCTAGCTCTTGGATGGCGACGGTGGTTACATACACTGAGATGAAAAAATAGATATGGAAATACTTTGAGAATGTAAATGTACTCTATAAATCTAAAGTACGTTAGTTTCCTTTTTCTTTCCCAGGAACTCAGGGCTCTTGGAGCCCACAATCTTTCCTTAATCTAGCAGTATTTATTTTCTGTAATGTTGCCAAGAGAAGTCTCCTGTCATCTTGGTGTTTTTCTTGTGCCAGCACTACATGCAGATGTATTTGTTCCAAATATTTTTATGTAGGGACTACTAACTGTGCGGTAAGTGTTCAGCTGTAGTAGAGAACTACTGTTTTTAGGTGTTTTATCCTAAAATAAATACGTTTGTTTGCATTTTATGACAAGAGACATCAAAAAGACATTTTATGAGTGTGATAATACATTGCCTTTTCTTTTTTTAACAAACTCCGCAATTTTTTAAATCCCAGAAATCTGTAAATATGCTTTTCTGTGGTGAATACAATGCGGATGGCGTCAATAGGTTGTTTGAGTTCGGAATGGGAGCAGGTATTCGGTTTTCCTGCCACCTTAATCGCAGGCCTGTGAACTTTTAATATAAAGATTCAGAAAGAGCTAGAGTTAGGTTGTAGCCCCTGAAATGTCTTAAACCATTTTCTCTCTCAAGTTGCTTATTCCAGTCCAATTGTTCAGGAAAGAAGCTCTGAAGCTTTTTTGCTTGGGAGTCAGAGGTTAATTTGTAATTAAAACGGTTAACATTGGTTGTAATATCGGTCCCTCTTTGGGGAGGGGGGTGGACGGAGACTGTCCTGAATCAGGGGAGAGTTGTCTGGTTAAGTCTCTTCTCTAGGTGCTCATATAATTCGTTTTCTCATTTGGTTTGTATGTTTGGGTTAATTTCGCCTTTTAAGAAAGTGGCCATATTTTTGTCACTCCCTGAGAAGAGTATGAGTGCTGTCAAATTTCTTGCATCCCCGAAGTCCATTTTGCTTGTACGTAGTCATACGGTTTCTAGGATGCCATTTGCAAGCCATGCTGATGCGGGGCTGGCTTTGAAATCCAAGGCATCTTTTGAGTATCAAAGGACTGTAGGAGATGGGTAATGTTAAGGTTGCAAAATTCTTGCAGAGTACCACATGCCGTTGATATGCTTACTGTCGTGATTTATGATCCTCGGAAATTTAGCCTTTGATACAGCTGTCATCAAGGTGGGCCTCAGCTCTGTCTGTGCATTGCTCTGAAGTGATTCACTTTACGCTCCCGGTATAAAAATAGACCCCTGCTTCCCTGATGGATCACCCTCCCCCCAAGAGCTTCTGTAAACCTTCTTAAAATTGAGAGAAAATACGTGTAAGACACCACTAAAAAGAATCTCACCTCTGGGGTAAGTGTTAGAGATTTGAATGTTGCTAAAGCACCAAGGAGGGAGGGGTTTGACCTATTTTGAGCTCATCTGTGACACTTGTTTAGAAACCTCCAATGACACTGAGTTGGCACAGCTCATTTCTGAGGTTTGGTTTTTAACTTTAGGTTCAGTGACAGTCATCTCTTCATTTACAAGGTGATTGTCTAGGAGTAACTGGGCCCCCATGGTACCATGTCACAATCACTGTAGGACCCATTTACAGAGATGACCTATGGAGGGTTTTAGCCTCCTGCTCATCGTATTACCTTAAAAAGGAACCGTGGCCATTTGATGTAATTTTGGCCACAAGACCTGTTGTTCGAATTACATGAAATTAGAAGTCAGTATTTGAAGTTCTGTTTCATTGGATGTTATAAGAGGGTCCATAAGAATAATGGATGACTATGAAGTTTTAGCCTAGTGCATAGCTAAAAGTATATTTCAGAGATGAGGTAAACCTGTCATGCTTGTGACTACCTGGTTTCTGCTGTGAATTATTGAGCTGATGTTTGTTTTTACTGTGTTATTTAAAATTTTTTTTAATGTTTATTTTTGAGAGAGAGAGAGCAGGGTAGGGAGGGGCAGAGAAAGAGGGGGAAAGAGGATCCAAAGTGGGCTCCACACTGACAGCAGCAAGCCTGATGTGGGGCTCAAACCCATGAACTATGATGAGATCATGACCTGAGCTCAGCCAACTGAGCCACCTAGGTGCCCTAAACTGACGTTTGTTTTTAGATGCATGGAAAAAGCTATACGCTTGGTACTCTTTCAATTATATAAACTTAATTGGTTATAAAAATGTTACTTGGACTTCATTAAGTGAAGAAGGCTCTCTTCTAATTTATCTTTTTTCTGTGAAGCTTCACCTGTTCTGTTGATGATAAATTCTGAAAGAGCATTGTTCTAAGTTTATAGTGATGATGTACTTTATTTGTCCTTAAATGATTTCTGACAGAGCTTTTTTCCTTTGTATTTTCTGTTTTGCTTGAGTTTTAGAGAATTGTAGTTTGAAACTAATGTCTTTTTCTTCTCAAATACAGTATGCTTCCTTTTCTTCTCTTACAGTTTTTGTGTGTGTCTAAGAGCGATGTGTGTAATTTGGAAAAAAAAAAAAAAGATCTTGAAAGAGTCATACTTTCCATGTACCTATACTAATCATGAAAAAGAAAACTCAGTCATTTTTCTAAAATGATAGACACAGTGATTAATAAGATAGACATAATGATATTTATAAAAATGGTCTGTAAATTCAGGCTTAGCTTCTGTGCAAAGGCTGCTCTCCTCCAAGTCTCCTTTTCTCTGGGTGGTCGGCTCTTAGGAAGGGAGGCTGTGAGTGGTACACTGGGCCATTCATTTGCCAGTACTGTTTCTAGTGTCTCTTACAGGGCACAGTATTAGGCACTGGGAGCACAAAGATAAATAAGTTGTGTCCCTGCAGTGACAGAGTTCATGAGGAAATGATGTGAATAAAATACAGTCTTAGAAGAACTTTAATAAAAGTAGAAACTTTATGCTCCCCCATAGCCCAGTGTGAGGTGTGCATGTGCCGTGGACATTTACATGGTACTTAGGGACAACTTACCTGTTAACAAATGGATTCTTCAGCCCCTCTTTAGGCGTCTACATTTATTGCGGATGTGTGGCCTGATGTAACCAGGGTGAGGTTTTCTTGTCACTGAAGTTTTCTAGGGAAGTAGAGGGTAAATCTCTTCTGGGAAAAGGTTGAGCACCCTAACCTTTGTCTTTCACTGAACCCGAAATACCTTTCTATATGTTTTGTTTACTTTTTTTTTTTTAACGTTTATTTATTTTTGAGACAGAGAGAGACAGAGCATGAACAGGGGAGGGGCAGAGAGAGAGGGAGACACAGAATCTGAAACGGGCTCCAGGCTCTGAGCTGTCAGCACAGAGCCTGACGTGGGGCTCGAACTCACGGACCGTGAGATCATGACCTGAGCCAAAGTCGGACGCTTAACTGACTGAGCCACCCAGGCGCCCCTGTTTTGTTTATTTTAAGAACATGCTCTCAGAGCTTATTTAAAATAATTTTGTTCATTTTTCCCAAACCCCTGTTTTGGAAAAAAGAACTGTTTTTTTTTTTTCTTTTTTCTTTTTAATGTTTATTTTTTGAGAGAGAGCACAAGCAGGGGAAGGGGAGAGAGACAGAGAGACAGACAGACAGACAGACAGAGGGTCTGAAGCGGGCTCTGTGCTGAGAGCAGAGAGCTGATGCGGGCTTGAGCTCACAAACGGGGAGATCATGACCTGAGCTGAAGTTAGGCGCTTAACCAACTGAGCCACCCAGGTGCCCCACAAAAGAACTCTTTTCTAATAAAGAATAAAGATTACTATAGCAGAAGGAGTTAGTATTGCCCTTGACCTTCTCCTCTGCCTTGGAAACCTGCAGATTTTTTTTTTTTTTTTTTTGTGGACACATGATATAAGTAAATTAGATGCTGATCTGATTTGCATGTTTTCTTCGTTGGGTGGCAGGGGGCACAATATTTAATTTTTTAATTCATTCTCTCTGGCCAACCATTCTTCCTCCCTAAGTAAGAAGTAATGCCTGGCCTTTTTTTCCCCCTGGAAAATGGCCTACTTAGTTTTCAGAAAAATTGTGGTGTCTCTGTATGGAGGATTTGAAGCATTGTTTAAAAATAAATTTATGGGACACACCTGGGTGGCTCAGTCAGTTAAGCATCTTTCGACTCTTGATTTTGGCTCAGGTCATGATCTTGCAGTTACACGAGTTCAAGCCCCGTGTCAGGCTCTGCGCTGACAGTGTGGAACCTGCTTGGGATTCTGTCTTTCTCTCTGCCCCTCTCCTACTTTGTGTTCTGTCTCTTTCAAATAAACTTAAAAAAAAAATAAATTTGTTAGTATTAAATAATACAAGAACGACCTCAGGACATTGAAAATTAAAATCTAAGCTTTTAGTTATACCTGTTACCTCCATATTTCTTATACTGGCACTAAATCTATTTATTCACCAAATAGATTTATTTATTATTTATTTGTATTATTATTTACTATTTGCTAGATAATGTACAAAGTGCTTGGGAGACTTGTAATATAGTGGTACTTGCCTTCGTTAGGAATCAATCAGTCATTCAATCTTTTTTCTTCTGTTTAGGTTTTTTTTTGTTGTTGTTACTGTTCCTTTAACTGTCTTGCATTGTCAGTATTTATGCTCTTTTTCCTGTCCCAGTGGAGCATGTAAATTAAGTCCCAATCATGGTGCTTAAACCTATAGCTCCAGAGAGAAGCAGCTGGCACTGAATTCTGCTTGGCTTAACTTTCCACCCAGGAACTGTCAGTGAGTCAACAGGTACAGGATATGTGTTTTCCAAGTTTAATACTGATATAAGTGGGATGTAAAAGAAATAAAAGTTATTACCTTTGCCCTCACAACTTAGGAGGCAAGCCTTGAAGAGTATATTTAGAGATCTAGAACAAAAGTGGAATATAGCCAACTACATATTGTATAGCATAAACATAAATATATGAATATATAGTCACATTTAGGTTAACTAGAGATTATTGTGGGTTAAAGTAATTGACTAAGTACTTATCCAGAAGCTAAGAGCCCGGCCTTAAAGAGTGGGTGCTGTTTGAATAGGCACTGGGAGAGCAGGTTCTGATGGTCTCAGCAGGGGGTCAGGTCAGCCTGAGGCAAGAAGGAGTGTGCTGTGTACTGAGTCCGGCAAGGGAAATCTTGCTGGAGTGAGGAATCTGTGGGCGGGAGTGGGGTGAGATACGTTAGGTGAGCCAAATGTTGGAGGCTGGGAATGCTAAGCGCAGAATTCGTGCTGGCACCTGAGAAGAACGGGATGCTTGGGTTGGGGGTAGAGGTAGGAACGTGGCAAGGCAGCCAGAGACTGTGAAGTCTGAGTACTTCTGGGTTAGGACGTGCACTGGCCAGGCCTGGGAAGGATGTGTTTGTGCGCTTGTGTGCTGTGTTCACATTGTTTCCCATCCCTACTTGTATTTGGTCAGATGGCCAGACAGACTGAAGGGAAACCCAAGTAGCCACAGGACAAAATAGACTTTGGCAAGTCTAAGTGGTTGGTTGAAGTATCACTGTTGGCTTTTACTTAGCATCATAATTCATAAAAAATAGAAAATTTACCAAAACTCCTATCACCAAATATAGGTGTTATTTTATGGGTGTTACAGACTTAATTTACATGCTCCATTGGGACAGGTTTTTAAACAGATCATAAATCATAGTTTCATCTCTTTTCTTGCCTCCTACCCCAAACATCCACTGTTTCATACATATTCTTCCATCCCCAACCCTCTCGCCCCCCTTTTTGGCTGTCTCTTGTTTATTCTTCAGGTCTTAGTTTAGGCATGCTTTCATCAGGAAACCTGTCCTCACTCAGGGTTGTACCTAGCCGTGCTCTCCCGTGACACCTGTACTGTCTGCCCTGGGCCCTCGCTTCTGATACTGCACTGTGATGGTACGCTCGGCCCCTGCTACCTGGGAGCTCAGAGAGCTCGGCCACAAGGCTAATAGCTGTTGAGTCCTCATCTGCCAGGGTGGGCCAGGCCCACCCTGCTTAGGCCCCTCCTGCTTAGTCAGTGGAAAGGTTGGGCTTACTTATCATTGTAATTGAGTTTTTAAAATTTAACATCTCCTAAACACTTTTGTGCTTTTATGCATTCCTAACTATTGTTTATTATGGTCGTATGTTTTTAATGTTTATATCCCTTAAGTACTTCCCTGTTACTGGGCATTTTGGTTGTTTCCATTATTCTTTTTCCTCCATATCTATACCAGTACCATAAACTTGCTTGTACATACAGCACTTCTTTTTAATACTTCTAAATTAAAAATAAAGAAAACCATACCTAAGCACATATTTTTATTTATTGTATATTTTTTATTTATTAAAACATTTTTTAAAAATGTTTATTTTGAGAGGGGGGAGGTGCAGAGAGAGAGGGAGAGAGAGAAGCCCAGGCTGGCTCCGCACTGTCAACACAGAGCCCGATGAGGGGCTCAGACCCACAAACCTTGAGATCATGACCCAAGCTGAAATCAAGAGTCAGACACTCAATGGACTGAGCCGCCCAGGACTGAGCTACCTAGGTGCCCCAACCACATACTTATTTAAAAAAATTTTTTTTAATGTTTATTTATTTTTGAGAGAGAGAGATAGAGACAGAGAACAAGCGGGGAGGGGCAGAGACAGAGCAGGGCAGAGACAGGGCAGAGACAGAATCCCAAGCAGGCTCCAGGCTCTGAGCTGTCAGCACAGAGCCCAATGAGGGGCTTGAACCCACAAACCGTGAGATCACGACCTGAGCCGAAGTTGGACACGTACTCGACTGAGCCACCCAGGCACCCCATCACATACTTATTTTATAAAAGATGTGTGTGTTCATTTATACATTGTGTCTAACTTCATGGTGAGTGGCCTGTAAAATAGCATTTGTTTTTGCTCAGATTTCATTTTGAACAAGGAAAATATGCCTCTGTTCCAATTCAAAGTAAATTATAAAATGAGCAACTGTGATTGATGCCCAAATAGGGTAAGAGATGCTGATGGGGTGATGGGGTACTGTTTTAAGTAGGGTATTAAGGGACAGCTTCTCTGAAGAGGTGACATTTGAGCAAGGCCTTGAACAGGGTAAGGAACCATGCAGAGATCTGGGGATAGGGCATTCCAGGCAGAGAGAATACTAAGTGCAAAAGTCCCAAGTTAGGAGCCTGCTGGTGTGGTCAGGGAGCAGTGGAACAGCTCTGAGAGCTGTAGGAGGTGAGGTCAGAGGGAGAGGCACAGGCTGGGTCTGATAGGTCCTTGTAGACCATGGTAAGGTCTCTGCCTTTTATTTTATGCATAACGGGATGCTGCCGGAAGGTTTTCATCCAGGTGTGACAGTTTCTGATTTCTCTTTTAAAAAGATCCTGCTGTTGGGGTGCCTGGGTGGCTCAGTCGGTTGAGCGTCCGACTTTGGCTCAGGTCATGATCTTGTGGTCTATGAGTTCGAGCCCTGCGTCAGCCTCTGTGCTGAGCCCGGAGCCTGCTTTGAATTCTGTGTCTCCCTCTCTCTCCGCCCCTCCCCCTCTTGTACTCTGTCCCTCTCTCTCAAAAATGAATCAATGTTAAAAAAAAAAGATCCTGCTGTGTAAAAGTTAGACTGCTGCCAGCTGGAGGCTGGTGAGGAGGCCATTGCAGGAATCCCGGTGAGACGTGGTGGCTTGGACGGGTGGGGGTGGTGGAGGTGAAGAGAGTGCTCGTGTTTGGGATTTGGTAAAATGCCATGTGCTGAGAGGTGAAGTTTTTACAACTAGTTATAAAACAAGCCTAAGGCAAAACCTCGCATTGAAAGTGAATTAATAGTGTTTTAAATGCCTTTCTCTTCAGAGTATCTGGTAGATTTTATATCCTTGAAATTACCGAACTGCTTCAGTTGGGGAAAGGAACCAGTCAAGGTAAGGGCTGGGACTGGGTTGTATTGTTAATCCACTTGCTGATGGAATAAGAAAGATTCCATAGCAGCAGATGTGCAAATTTTCATCTGTAATGGCCATTTATTTAATATAAAAGGTATGTCTGAAGAATTATGCTTGGATAAATTATATACTGAATTCTGGTGCTTAGTGTGATTGTGTTCAACTTGACCTGTTTAGCATTAACTGTGAAATATGTTGCAGCAATAATAAGGAACGCAATGGGTGCCTTTCTGCTGTTATCAAAATCCATTAACAAGTTTTGCTGTGCTTGACTGCTTTTCAATGTTACGCTTTATGGTTCATACCAAAGCTGTAGATGTAAATGACATCCATTCCACAACGGTTTCTAAGGCCGTACAAACTGTGATGTTGTATTTGGAGTAAACATCTGTTTACTCCATAGGAATGATAGATGCTAGACAGGTTATGGTTTGCTTTGGTTCTACTTCTCTACTTTGCATAGGATTTTAGCCAGGTAGAGAAAAGTATTTCACAGTGTTCTTGAGCTTTGTGAAACTACCTTGGTTTATGTGAATGTTCTGCATGGAAGGCCACTATTCTTTATTTTTTATGCTAGTTTAGCCAAGGGCATCCTTTAGTGTAGGAGGTCTTGTGAAAGTGGGCAAAGCACTAAATTGAAGCGGAGTGTCTTTTTTGGTAAAAGTTGGTTTTAGGAGTATGAAATTTAAACTTACGGTATCTGCTGTTTGCAAAATGCAAGATATTAAGTCATGGTGTTGAGTGTTTATTGGTTTTTGTTTGCTTTTCTAGGGTTGGGGTTTGTTTGTTTGTTTGTTTGTTTGTTTTGAATAATCTCTACACCCAACGTGGGGCCTAAACTCATGACCCCCAAGATCAAGAGTTTTATGCTTTTGCAACTGAGCCAGCCAGGTGCCCCTAGAGTTGGGGTCTTTAATGATAGAGTTTTAGAATCTTATTTTCCATAGCTACTTAAAGATTTAGAACAAAGATTAGGAGCTTTTTTGGGATCCCTTTATTAATCTGGGGAAAACTGTGGACTTTTCCCAGAAAAAGACATGCACACATTCGTGCAACAAACAGATATATTCAGCATATGTCTATCAAATGGTTACTCTCCTGTCAGGCATGGTTATTAGATGTTTAGGATACATAATGAAAAAAATCCAACAGTCCCCACACTGTGCCCCTGTGGAGCTTATATTCTAGTAAAGTCAGCAAGCAATAAGCATGATACATAAGAACATTGTGGAGTATATTAGGATATGGTAAGTGCCGTGGAAAAAATAGAATACAGGAAGGGAAGAA
Source organism: Panthera onca (assembly GCF_046562875.1). NCBI lineage: Eukaryota > Metazoa > Chordata > Mammalia > Carnivora > Felidae > Panthera > Panthera onca. Next base: position 215,283,632 of record NC_138346.1, read on the forward strand.
TAGCCGTGGCTCTGATTTAAATATGGAAGTAAGGATCGGCCTGATAGGATGATATTTGAACAAAAGGTTAAAGATGGCACACCAGTTAGCCATGCAAAGTTCTGGCTTTGGAGCTTTCTGTGGCTCAAATGAGGGGAATGCCAGCACAAAGACCAACAAGAAGAGTGGTGTGTTAGTTTCTGGGAGCTGCTGTAACAGTAACACCGGTGGGTGACTTAAAATAATGGAAATATATTCTCTCCTATAATCCAGAGGCTCTGAGGGAGGAGGGATCTATGCTCCTCCCCTGGCTTCTGATGGCAGCCGGCAGCCTGTGGCAGCCCGTGGCAGTCCGTGACAGTCCTCGGCTTTCAGACACATCATCTGTCCTCACACCTCTTCCTGTTTCATCTTCTTCTGCTTGTCATTGGATTTAGTGCCCAACCTAAATCCAGGATGATCTCATTTCAGGATTCTTAATTATATCTACAAAGACTGTTTTTCCCAATAAAGTCACATTCCACAGGAACTGGGGGTTAGGATTTGGACTTACCTTTTTGGGGACCACCATTCATGTGTATTGATTCCTAAGATAGATACAACTGGTAGTATGTACTGGTAAGGGGGTAGGGGCAAGTAGGTCTCTGGTGCCCCTGGGGTCCTCTTAAGGACCTTGCAGAAATTGAACTGGGAAGTCTTTGGAAGGTTTTGAGCAGGGATTTGACAAGTGATTTGCATTTTAAAGGGATGTCTCTGACTGCTGTGTTGACTACAAACTGGGGCCAAAGGATGGGGGTGAGGGCACAGGTGGGAGGCTATTGTAATAAATAATCTACATGAGAAATGATGGTGGCTCAGACCAGGGTGGTAGTAGTGAGGGTGGTGAGTGTTTGGCTTCAGGACATATTTCAAAGGTAGAATAATGGTATTTTCTGATGAATTTTCATGTCGGGTAGGGGTGAAAGCAGTCAAGAATGATTCCAAGGTGGGGTGTCTGGCTGGCTCAGTTGGTAGAGCATGCGACTCTTGATCTTGGGGTTGTGAGTTCAAGCCCCATGTTGGGCAAAGAGCTTACCTAAAAGAAAAAATAAATAAATATAAAGACTGAGCTACTTCAAAAAATTAAAAAAAAAAAAAAAAAAAAGAATGATTTCAAGATTTTGGGACTAAGCCAGAAGGATGCGGTTATCAGAAGCTAGTATGGGAAGGGTATGGTTAGAGCAGCCTTTCTGGGGAAGATTAAGAGCTTAGGTTTGGATATTGAGTTTAAGGTAAGTAGTAGATTGCAGAGTGGAAATGCTGAGCAGACAGTTTTAAGACAGTAGAAGAGTCTGGAATTAGGTGAGAAACCTGGATTGTAAATACATAGTTGTAGTTATTGGCAAATGTAATTAAAGCTGGGAAATTGGAAGAGATCACAACAGGAATACAGAGAAAAGGTCCAAGAACTAAACATGGGGCATTAAAAGGTCTGAGAGAAGAACAGTCTACAACAAAAATCACCAAGAAGAGATCAGCATAAAAGGAAAAACCAAGAGAGCATCTTGGAAGCCAAGTAAGAAAAAGGGAGAAAGTGTTACAAAAGTCTGCTAAATCAGGTCATCCGGATGGAAAATTGATCACTGAATTTAGCAATGTTGAGGTTGGAGATGAACGTGACAAGATTAGTTTCAGTGGGTTGGGTCAAAACCTTATTGGAGTGGATTTAAGAATGAAAGAAGAATTTGAGAGAATGAATATAGCACCTTTTTGAAGGATATTTGCTGTAGGAGAATAGCAAAACAGGGCTGTAGGTAGTTGAAGACCTTTTTTTTTCCAGATAGGAGAAATAATAGTGCAGAAGTAGCTTGCTGCTTCAGAATTTTAATTTCAGGGGATTAGTAGGTCCACTGCATCCCTCTGTGAACCTGCAATTGAGAAATTCTTGGCCTTTAGCTTGTCAGTATCACCATGCGGCAGCATCCTCACTTCCTCCCTCAAGATGGCCCTTTGGTATTAAAGAGTTTGCATGGCCTAGGGATTAGATCACAAAGAATGAGAATTCCTGTTTCCATTCTTTCTTATAAGGAGTAGGCCTTGGTGCAAATTACTTACCTTACATTAAAAAAATTTTATTCTTCACTTAGTCCTTACAGTGGCACTGTTCTACATGCATTTAATCTTTACAGCAATCCTATGTATTTTTTTACAGTGTTGGGGAAGTGGAGACACAGAAAGACTTGGTAACTTGCTGAAAGTCACCCAGCTGGGAAATGTATAGCCAAGGTTTTTTTTTTTTTTTTTTAAAGATTTTATTTTTAGGGGTGCCTGGGTGGCTCAGCGGGTTAAGCATTCCACTCTTGATTTTGGCTCAGGTCATGATATCATGGTTTGTGAGATTGAGCCCTGCGTTGGGCTCCATGCTGATGGTGCAGAGCCTGCTTGGGGTTCTCTCTCTCCCTCCCTCTCTGTCCCCCTCCCTCCAATAAATAAATAAACTTAAAAAATTAAAAAAAAAAAAGATTTTTTTTGTAAGCAGTCTCTATACCCAGCATGGTCTCAACCTCACCACCCTGAAATCAAGAGTCACATGCTTCTCCTACCTAGCTAGTCAGGTGCCCCCAGATCCAAGTTTTGAACCCAGACAGTGTGACTCCAGAGTCTGTGTTCCTAACCATTGTACTATGCTTCCTCTCATAGTTCTTTAGTTGTGGTTGCTAATAAAGTATGTTGAGTGTAGAGTGAGGCAAGTGGGATGGAGGTGGTCGGTGTCGAAGGACAAATGATGCTTTTGGGGTCTTCGAGATTTTCATCTGAAAGATTTTGTAAAAGAGGCAATGTCCTCATAGATTTGTCCCGGCTCACATATAATGAGTACTGTAAGATTCTTTTCATTTTTTTAAAGATTCATTTATTTATTTAAGTAATCGCTACACACAACATGGAGCTCAAACTCAAAACCCCAAGATCATGAGTCGACACCTGTGACTGAGCCAGCCATATGCCCCTGAATATTGTAAGATTATAATAGATTTTATTATAGGGCTTGAAAATAGCTGCTTTTCTTACAGCAGATTGGCGAGCATCCTTTTCCATTGTATACTGGCTGTTGGCTGGCACAGAGATCTGCACTGTTTCCAGCGGGTGAAATTGCTCCCTCTCCACCTGTACTTTACTTTCTGGTTCCTTTGACAGTAAGGCTTGATATGTCGGTGTACCCTGGATGGCATTGTTCTGTTGCATCAGATGACCTAAATTACTGGCTCTCTTTGGTGTAGAGTGGTGGTTCAAGTACGCCTTTGGGGCCCTGGAGTTAAAATGGGTGATTCGGAGTCAGTGTGGCTTGAGCATGTCACTAAGGATTTCTTGATCCAGTTGGATAGTGCAGATTCTGTTTGCTTCGGTACAGCTTAGGCATGTTCTTCTCTCTGTAATCTCTCCCCAGGAATCGACTAGCCAGGGCCAAAGAGGAGTGGAAGTAATACACACGAGGGTACTGGAGCCCAGAAGGATAGATGATCATTTACCCCAAGGTGGAAGTCAAATTGGTGATTGAGCTGACATTAGAACCCAATTTGCTTAATGTTCAGGTTAATGCTTTAAAAAATGAATGGGTTACTTTGAAAAAAAAAGTTTATTTTTGAGAGAGAGAGAGAGAGAGAGAGAGAGGGAGGGAGGGAGGGAGAGCGTGCGCGAGCACAAGCAGGGGAGGGGCAGAGAGAGAGAGGGAGACACAGAATCTGAAGCAGGCTCCAGGCTCTGAGTTGTCAGCGCAGGGCCCAACATGGGGCTCGGACCCACAAACTAACTGTGAGGTCATGACCTGAGCCGAAGTCGGATGCTTAACCAACTGAACTACCTAGGCACCCCAAATGGGTTATTTTAAAAAATACAAGCACTGCCATGCAGTTACCTAATTTTCATCCTTATAACAAATGCATAATGCTCCAAATGTTTTATTTTTATTATTATGAGTAGCACTATATAGATTTTTTTTCATTCAGTAAATATTGAGTGTCAACTTTCTGAGGATTTGGTAATGAATCAGTAGGAAAAAATGTCTGTTCTCCTGGAACTTATAACAGATTGGTGTCTTCTCATATTTACAATTATTAGTGTAGAGTATGAGTGAGTTCTTGTTTATTACAGATAAAATTGTTCAATAACTGTATTTCTGAACAAGATTTTAAAAAACTGTATGTAAAAATGAAGTCTTCTAGTGGTACCTGGGTGGTTCAGTCAGTTAAGCATCCGACTCTTGATTTTGGCTCAGGTCATGCTCTCGTGGTCTTGAGATCAGCCCTGCGTTGGGCTCTGTGTGGTGTGGAGCCTGCTTAGGATTCTCTCTCTCTTCCTCTGTCCCTCCCCCGCTTACATGTTTTCTGTCTCTCTCTCTCTCTCTCTCACTCACTCAAAAAAAAAAAAAAAAAAAATGAAGTCTTCTAAAGTATTTATTTTCTTTGATTAAAATGTATAGTGTTTGCCCCCTTATACACAAGTGCTATTAAAAATTAAAATAAATAGGGACCTCTAAAAGAAGTATTTTAAGTATCATCAATTCTTGATAATTAAAGAACTTGGTTAATTGGTTTTTTTTCACTAATTAGATAAAATGTATAAACAGGTCTTGTGATTTTTGGCATGGCTGAGAAATTCTTCAATTTTTTGAGACTTAACAGATAAGATCTATAGTAAAGTCAAATTTCAGGTTGCAGAGTTGACTAGTAATTTCTCATGCCTTGCTTTGTGTGAGTCTCCCATCATCCTGCTTTCATTTCTGGAAATTTGGTAGGAATTTGAGTGTATGGCATTAGATGTGAATCAGTTCACTCTAAGAGGCCCGGTTTGAACTTTGAGTCAGTGAAGTGTGCCTATGTTTAGTAATACAGACAGGCTCCTTTAAAAGAGTTATAACCAAATCTCAGATTGAAAGAAAGTAGATGGTCTGTTCTAAGCATGCATTAAGAAACTGCTTTCTGTAGCTGACTACAGCAGAAAGACTGTTAAGACAAGTCTGTGCAGGGTGATCCCTATGAGAATTATTTTGATACCTTAATAGTACACTCATTAGGTAAATTTTATATAATGACTGATACTTGAGGTGAATCACTTCTTAGCTGTTTGTTTAGTATGTTGACTATAACTACTTAAAAAAATTGTTTTTTGATGTTTGTTTGTTTTTAAGAGAGACAGAGCATGAGCCGGGGGGCAGGGGGGAGAGACAGAAAGAGAGGGAGACACAGAATCTGAAGCAGGCTCCAGGCTCTGAGCTGTCAGCACAGAGCCCGACGTGGGGCCTGACCCCACAAGCCATGAATGAGATCATGACCTGAGCTGAAGTTGGGTGCTTGTCCGACTGAGCCACCCGGGCACCCCTGACTATAACTACTTTACCCATTCTTCAAGAGAGGTGGTATTATTACTGATTTCCAGGGAGAGGAAATGGAGATTCAGAGAGGACTTGCTTCTAACAGTATCAGATTTGGGGTCCAAACAAAGATCTTGGGGCTTGCTAGTTGAAGCTTTTTCTGCCATTCCATATACCTTTTCTTAAAATTATGGCACATTTTGTACTAGAATGACCTGTCTGAAACAGTATTTTTCTTTAATTTCATTTAGAAAATAAAATATTCATTCTCTTCTGTTTTTCCGTTTTATTGACACTTTCCTTCAGGAAGTTCTAAAAACTGAACGTAAGATACTTTTCCTCCTCTCTCCTCTCCTCTTTCTCCCCTGACCTCCACCACTGCAAGGATATATACTGCCACCCTCCTGCCCCCTTCTCCTCCTGCATTCTCCCTCCTCCCCACTTTCCTCCCGTTCCTTTTCTTCTTCTTTTTTTCCCCTCTTCCCTTTCACAATTAGTTCCATTCTAAAACTTTTTTTAATGTTTATTTTTATTTTTGAGAGAGAGAAAACGAGTGGGGCAGGGGCAGGGAGGGGGGGGGGACAGAGGATCAGAAGCGGGCTCTGCACTGCAGCGACACAGGGCTCAAACTCACAAACTGTGAGATCATGATCTGAGCCGAAGTCAAATGCTCAACCGACTGAGCCATCCAGGTGCCCCATTATTAAATTTTAATAGTATAAAATGTAAGAAAAAAAATATTCATTGACACTGGATAATATGTTTTTTTCTAGAAGGGCAAAGAGAAAATCTGGATTTCTCAGAGAAGCCAATGCCTTCCAGAAATTGAAACAGCCATATAACTTACTGTTTTAAGTAGGTTGCAGTGTAAATGTTAGCAGATAAAATATTGATAACTTTCTTGCTCTAGTTAGAATTCCTTCAGAGGTTCAAGTGCTTATTGGCTTCACTCAGAATGAGTAGTTCTAATTTTTGACTTTGATGTTATTTTAACATTCAGTAAGAGAGAACGTGTTTAAGTGGAAGGTCAAATATTGATGGTGTGTAAAAGGGGAAAGGAAAACTTATCTTTAAATTTGTTAAATTGTTCATTATCTACTTAAAATGATACCGTTTTAGGGGAAGAAAGTATCTGATAACTTCGATGAAGTAAAAAATTTAGAAAGTTACTAAGCACTTAAAGTGGATTCATTTTAGGAAATTTACATAAGAAAAGGTTTGTGAAAATAGGATATATTGTTGTATTTTGGATGATAAGCAGATATTAAGAACTTTGGGATTATTATAGTTTGTATGAAACCTATCAATTTGATGTTTACTTAAATCGTATGTTGAAATTATTAACTGCATTTTCAACTAAAAGATTTCTTAAACAGAAGTGTAGCTTTGGTTTGAGAAGCAGTGTGACTGGTGGTCACAACTTTGAAGCCAGACGCCTGGGTTCAAATCTCCACTCTGCCAGTAGTAGTTTTAATATTACTGAGGAAGTTGCTTCACTTCTCTGGACCTAGGTTTCCTCATCTATAAAATAGGGACAATAATAGTACCTACCTTGTGGGATTGCTGTGAGAATTAGGTGAATTAATATGTACAGAGTGTAAGTAAGTGATGAGAGAGGTCAGATGTTCCAATGCTTATCGAACACCTTCCACGAATATTTGAGGCTAGGTGCTAGGAAACACAGATGTTGGGAAGATTGAAAAAGATTTAGGGAGAAGAGGTGAACGTTATGAGGGGAGGTATGGGAATTAGAGAGTTCAGATGATTGAATTCTCTGCTGGAACAATGGAGCGATTCTGAGGAAGAGCAGATGAGCGTTGTACCATTCAAGATTAAAATACATGGCAACACCGGCACAGTTCTGTGATTATCTCCTTGAGACACCCTCCTTTACATATTGGAACACATGTTCTCCTTTACATAATGGAATAATAATTCTGGCTTGATTCTTATTTTATTTTATTTAAGTTTATTTGAGAGAGAGCGCTCGGGCAGGGGAGAGGCAAAGAGAGAGGGAGAGAAAGAATTCTAAGCCAGCTCCTCACTGCCAGCATGGGGCCCGATGTGGGGCTCGATCTCATGCACTGTGAGATTGTGACCTGAGCCGAAAGCGAGAATCGCACACTCAACTGACTGACCCACCCGGGAGTCCTCTGATTCTTTTTTTTTTTTTTTTTTTTTTAATGTCATTTGAAGTAAGTTAGTTTGGGTATAGTTTTTAAATAGTTTACTAAAATGAGGGGAGAAATAGGAAACTCCAGAGGCAGCGAGAATAAACCAGAGGGAGTAGAAATGAAACCTGAAAGATGATGACTGGAAGAAAAGGGGATCAAAGGAGGAAAGGTTCTGTTGAGGCTGGAGGACAAATGTATCCAAGTGTTCAGGCTTGCTGGGGGCCGTGGTCAGAGGGTGGAGTGTGTGTGTGTGTGTGTGTGTGTGTGTGTGCGTGTGCGTGTGCATGCGTGTGTGTGTGTTGTGGAAGGGTGGTTGTGGAAGTCGATGGTTTCAAGGGAGGGAAGGTAGAGGTCATTGGAGATGCGGTACCTAGAAACCAGACAGCTCACAGTTAGTTAGTTACCCTTTTGTTGCCATCACCCTGACTACGGTAGGACCTGGTGAGAAGGGAGAAGAGCAGATGTTAAAGACTTCTGTAAACGGAGGGGAAGGACCACCCAGAGATCACTCTTGTAACAAACACTCTGTGGCATTTCTTCTGTGCAATTCCTCTTTCGTTATCTTTGAATATCATTGATGGCATATGTGTATACTATTTTGTAACTTTTTATTTTAATTTTTTAAAGTTTATTTATTTTGAGAGCGAGCATGAGCAGGGGAGGAGCAGAGAGAGAGACAGAGAGAGAGAGAGAGAGAGAGGGAGGGAGAGAGAATCAGAAGCCGGCTCTGCACATGTCCGCGTGGAGCCTGATGTGGGGCTCTGTCTCACAAACTGCAAGACCGTGACCAGAGCTGAAATCACCAGCTGAGCCACTCAGGCGCCCCCTTAACTTGCTTTAAACATAAGTTTTACATTTTCCTTATGACATCAAACGGTAATAGTTCATTGTGTAAAAGTCAGAAAATGGGGTTAAAAAGAAGAAACTAGAACTGCTAACGTTAGCTCTTTGTGCTACACTCTCCCGGAGTTTTTCCCTACATAGTCAGTATAAATATATTTTGAAAATGGTATCACATTATATACCTATACTTGTATGTGTGTGTGTGTATGTGTATATATACACACATATTTGTGTGTGTGTGTGTGTATGTATTTCAAGTAATCTTTGCACCCAATGTGGGGCTCAAACTCACAACCCCAAGATCAAGGGTCGGATGCTCCATCAACAGCGAGCCAGTCTCCCTCACATTAGGTATATTTTTGTAATTACTGCATATTCAATAAAGTATGAGTATTTTCATGTCATTCAATGTCAGTAAATATACTGTCAGGGTTACTTTTAATAACTGTAGTGTTCTAAGAATCTGCTATAATTTACTGACTGAATCCAATTGTTATTAAGCATTTCTAACATCTGTTTTGCTCACCTAATTGTGTATCGGGTCTTTAAATTGATATGGTTCATAATGGTTGCGTAGTGTTTTGGTGTATGGAGGCGCTGAGAGTTGACAGTAGTGAAGGGTGGTTTTTAGCCATGGACCTGATTGACGCATAATTTATGGAGGCCAGTTCAACCCTGTAGTTATGGCCATACACATTAACATTATATTTGTAATATGAACTCTTCAGGGATTTTGGAGGTGTTTTTGTTTTTGTTTTTTTTGTGGTAGAGGAAATTAAGCATATCAGCCTGGTTCTCTGTGTCATTTCCTGGACCAGAAGATTTATATTGAAGATGCTGGATGCTTAACAGTTTGGAATTCATTTTGCCATGTTTACAGCAACATATTCTCATTTGCCTTCCTTCAGTGAAAAAGGGTAAATAATCACTGACTTTTTTTCCTTAATTAAGCATTAAAAGCCAAATTGGGCATTTACATGTTAGGAAAATCATGACAATGACATAAATTGCCTTGCATTTTCTTGTGTGATGTCCTTGGGAACAGTACATGTGTTTTGCAGAATGCTTTGATTGAAAATATTTACACAGAAAATGAGCTTGCAGTATGAACACATTGAAATAACTAATTTATCACCCCTAAAATACATCTCAGTGACTACAGTATCCAAGGAGTCCTAAAAGCTGATTCTAAAGATAGGCTTGGATTGGAGAGACTGACTGCTGAGTTTTCACATTACTTCTTCAGAGCACTTTTCTGAAATGAGTTTTTTACTTATTTGTTAACTTGTTCATTGTTTGTACATGACTTCATATTCACCAGTATATCCCCAGTCCCAGTTAATGAAAATTGTTAAATGAGTGAATTGTATTAGATCAGTTCTCAATCCATTTAAATTACTAAAGAATTGACTTCTTTAGGAGAGTAATTTTCCAGATACACATGAGTAAATTGAAGCCAAGAGAGTTTATCTGGGGTGTTCGGGTGATGTAGAAGGATAATCTGGGAGTCCTCCTTCTCCCTAAATAGTATTCTTCCCTCTGAATCACCTAGGTAACAGCCACAACTCTGCCATTTTGACCATTTCAACCATTCCATGTTTTTCTTGATTCTTTTCTTGATCCCGAAATTGTAGTTCTTATTTTGGTGCTACTTTGATGTATCTAGGACAGCACTGTGCAATAGAAATTATAATGTGAGCTTTAACTATGAGCCATATATATAATCTTACATTTTCTAGTAGCCTTATTAAAAAAAAGATAGAAGGGGTGAAATTAATTTAAATATTTTTTTAATTAAAAAAATTTTGTTAATGTTTATTATTTTTGAGAGAGAGACACACACAGAAAGCAGGCAGGGGAGGGGCAGAGAGAGAGGGAGACACAGAATCCGAAGCAGGCCCCAGGCTCTGAGCTGTCAGCGCAGAGCCTGACGCGGGGCTCGAACTCACAGACTGTGGTATCATGACCTGAGCTGATGTCGGCCACTTAACCGACTGAGCCACCCAGGTGCCCCTAATTTAAATATTTTTAATGTTTTTTAAAAAAGTTTATATTGGGAGAGAGAGCACACAAGCAGCAGGGGTGGGGCAGAGAGAGAGGGAGAGAGAATCCCAAACAGGCTCTGTGCTGGCAGTAAAGACCCCAACTCAGGGCTTGATTCCATGAACTGTGAGATCATGACCTGAGCTGAAATCAAGAGTTGGATGTTTAACTGACTGAGCCACCCAGGCACCCGAAAAGGGGTGAAATTAATTTTAACAATTACATTTTATTTAACCCGTTATGTCTGGAACATTATTTTAGCATCTGGAACATTATTTTAGCATGTAAATAATATAAAGATTACTAGTGAGTTTTTTTACATTGTTTTTCATACTAAGTATTTAAAAGCCAGTGTGCTGGATTTTACATTTATGTCTCAGTTTGGATTAGCACACTGCAAATGCCCAGTGTGGCTAGTGTTTACCATATTGGACAATGCAGATCTAAGGAATCATTTAGAAACAAAACTGAGAACCAAAATGCTAATAATATAGGTAATGGCAAAGATATCCATTTCATAGCCTTGGTATAGATAGGTTCATATAATAATAAATAATACTTTTTTGCTGCAGGCCGAATTTATACATTGAATTGGTATTGTTTAACCAAGATAATAAAAATATATTATTATAGGTGTTTTAGAAATCCAGGAACTCTGAAGCTTGGTCACATCTAGTCCCTCCTTTTTATTTGTTCATTCATTCATTTATTTATTAATTACAAAAAAAAAATTAATGTTTATTTATTTTTGAGAGACAGAGAGAGAGCATGAGTGGGGAGGGGCAGAGAGAGAGGGAGACACAGAATCCAAAGCAGGCTCCAGGCTCTGAGCTGTCAACACAGAGCCTGATGTGGGGCTCAGACTCACAGACCGCGAGATCATGACCTGAGCTGAAGTCAGACGCTTGACCAACTGAGACCCCCTCCTTTTTAAATATAAGAAAAAAGTGATGGAGAATATCTAATTATATCTGTAATATTTAATTAATTGCATGAGGGGGAAAGAGATCTGAAGCATCCAGCCCAGTATTAACATTGTTAGATCTGGGTGGTAAGTACATGGTGTTCCTTTTGTTTTCTAATACTTGTCTATGTGTTTTAAATATTTCATGAGAAAATTTAAAGATGTGAAAAACTTGATTCATAAAGGTAAAATGTGAACGAGACATGGTGATGTGTTATAAATTCTGGAAGTGATGCTTTGCTGGTACTTTTTCATAGTGATGGTATCGTTTCTTTTTCCTCCAGTTAATAGTGAGTTGCAGAAAAATGGCAACTTCCGTTCAGCAACTGCTTTCTGTGGATGAGATTTGTTATGAAAGACATGCCATCTGGATATGATTTAATGTAATTTCATATTAGAGCTATAGCATTTCAAAGAATGGAATATTTCTTAGACATCTCTGTTTAAACAGATGTTTGACTTGAAGATCTTTAAACTGAGATGTCAAGTAATACTGACATTTTTGAAGTTTAACAATTTTTTAAACTTTTTTTGGCAATTCAGTCAAAAGAACTTTTTTATTTATTTGATATTATATTAAAGATATAGGTCAGATACTTTTTCAGTATAAATAGGACTTAGTAGGAATCTCAAGTGTATTTTGTAAAATTTTATTTGTAATGATGCTTCAAGAGGATAAGGTAAAACAGAGTATCGTATATCAGGAACAAAATATTTGAAGTAACAGTTGGTTTCAGCCCAATGTAGAAATAGGTTATAAGTGAAAAAATATATATATATACCATATACACCAGAGATAGAAAAGGGGAGAGGAAGTTACAGTTGACAATTAGGAATTGTATATACTTAAGCTGTATAGCGGATGATTTGATACACATATACATTGTGAAATAATCACATTGAAACTAATAATTAACATATTCATCACCTCAGACAGTTAACCACATTTTTTTGTTGTTTTCTGGCAAGAACACATAGGATCTTAACCTTCTTAGCAAATTTCAAATATACCAGAAAGCATTGTTAACTTGGTAACATCGTTGTACATTCCTAGAAATAACTTTTTTCATTCAATAAATGTTTGTTACTGAGTGTGTATTTTAATATAAAATAGTTGAAGCCTCTACCTTCGTGGAATTTATAGAGGTGACAGCTGTTTGCATTTTGGTGTCTTTTCTTCCAATCTCTTTTTCTAGTCTTATGTATCAGAAAATTGGGGTCATGTTCTTATACATACAGTTTTGTATCTTTTCCTAAAACAGCATTTGCAACATCAATAATTTCTCAAGGTATTAAAATCTTTGAAAACCTCATGTTAAAAGAGCTTCCTACTGTGATCTTTTTTCTTAGTATAAAAGTATATATTGCTAATTATAAACTTTATATGAATAGAACTGCATAATTTAGCAAACAAAAGTTTCTAGTAGATGTGAATTCCAAAACGATGAATGTTAGTACGTTGGCATATCTGTATATCTAACTTTTAAAAAAAATGTTTTTTTTATTTTGTGAGGGAGAGGGTAAGCACGAGTGGGGAGGGACAGAAAGAGGGGGAGAGAGAATCCCAAGCAGGCTCCATGCTGGCAGCATAAATCCCAACACAGTGCTTGAAATGTGAGATCGTGAGCTGAGCTGAAATCAAGAGTCGGACGCTTAACTGACTGAACCAGCCAGGTGCCTCTATTTCTTTTTCTATAAAAACATATATCCTATGCCTTTGCTGTCCTTTTAAATTTACAGAAACAGCGTCGTACTCTACATTCTGTACTGTAATTTACTTTTTTGTACTTAACTACAAATTCTGAGCTTTTTTCCGTATTGGTACACACATAGCCTATCTGTTTTTGGTAACTATATTCCATAGTATGGCACATTAATGTCATAATTTAGCTAGTTCGCTCTTGGTGGGTGTTGAAGGCTTTGTCTGGGTTTTGCTGTTGTGAACAGTGGTGCAGTTAGCATCCTTGGCGATGTTTTTACATAAGCCTGTGGGTATTTTTGTAGGGTAAATTCCTAAAAGAATTACTGAATCAAAAATTAGATGCATTTTGAATTTTAATAGAAATTGCTAAATTAGCCTCCAAAAAGATCGTGCCAGTTGACATTCCTGTGGGCAGCGTATCAGCCATAGCTTTTTAAAAGGCGGCGTTTACGGAGTGCTGGCAGTGTCCGTAGTACTCTTCGGCGTCGGTGTGGTCCTTCTCACGTTCTTGAGGTGCTGGTAGTCCGCGGAGGAGAAGACTGAGGACACGGCTAGTAAGCAGAAGGACTGCAAGGAAACCGAGGCCATCTGCTTTCCAGGCCTGTGCTCTTAATCATTGGGTGACATTTCCTCTTAGATCTGCATCTGACCAAAACTTCTGTTGCGTTTTGTGTCCGTGAGAAAGTCAAGTCCTAATTATTTGTAATCTGTGGGGGCATGAGCCCTTCTGGTCAACTGTCTTTGAACAAAACGAAGTACCCACTCTGTGTCAGGTGCCGTACCTTGCAACAACATCTTGCTTAGTCTTCACGGGAATGTTCTGAGGTAAGAGTGTTCATCTAGCCGGCCCATAAATGCCTTTTATTTTCTTTGGTAGAAAACTCTATTGCACCGTCCCATACGGTAGCCGTTAGCCTCCTGTAGCTACTTAAATTTAAGTTAATTAAAATTAAATAAAAAATTTGGTTCTTCCCTCGCACTAGCCACATTTCGAATGTTTAGCCACACGTGGCCGGTAGCTGCTGTGTTGGATGGTGCAGATAGAGAATATGTCTGTCATTGCTGAAAGTTCCATTGGACGGCACCGGTCTAGAACCCTGACTTAGGAGTTGAGAAAAAAGGACATGGAAATGATAATGAAAGTATTGTGAGTAAATGGTATTTTTATTATCTTCTAGAAGAGATACCGTGTCTTACACTTCTTTACTAGAAATAATTTTTTGCCATGGTCAGGATTAGAGTGCAGAAGTGCTCCTCTTGAAGTATATTATGTAAATAGATTTTCCTTTGGTTATTTCTATCTTTAAATTATGGCTAGAAATCAGAATTCTAGAAACATGTTCTGTTTATTCCTCAGACTAACCAACTGCATATAACATTTGGGAGAAAGTCATGCTAACTAAGTGAAGAAAAGGCATCATTCGACTGGGTGCCTCTGTGAGGTTGTGGTCTCCTCACTCCAGACTAGGTCTGTGACAGTCCCGGCTTGCCCTTCTCTATCCCGTTTGCCCATTCTTTTGCCATCACTTTTATTTGAACTGTTCATTAGGCCTTGTAGAGTCTTTCTTTGTTTTCTTTTGTGTTTTTTTTTTTTTTTAAGTTTATTGGTTTTGCATGAGAGAGAGAGGGAGGGAGGGAGAGAGAAGGGTGGGGGAGAGAGAGAGAGAGAGACAATGAATGAGCAGGGGAGCTGGATGCTTAACCAACTGAGCCACCCAGGCGCCCCAACCCCTAAATTTAATTTATAAACCTTGTTAGTCTGTTCATGTTATCCAGTACATTCTACATAAGAATATAAGAAAAATGACTTTCAAGATAGACTTTGATGTATGTTGATTAATGCAAGTTGGACAGACTTAATTCCCTTTAAACATCCAGTTCCATTTGTAAATATAACTAACATTACATTGCATTAAAAATTTGAATAAACAAATGCCTGACTGGGTAAGCTAACAACCTTTTGAAACAAAACCTTTTCCAAGTACTCATAGGACTTGTGTAAATATAATTAAACTTAAAAATACAGTGAATTTCCCCTCACCCAAACATGTCTTTCCTTGTTTTCCTGTTTCCGTAAATGCTTCTCAAGTTGTCTGAGCCAGAAGCCCTGCAGAGTGTGGACTCCCTCTTTCCCCCCACTTTCTGTGTCCAAGTATTGTTTCTTTTTCCTCTTTCTTCCTGGTCTGATTACCCTAGTTCAGGTCACTGTCTCTCTCCTAAATTACAACTTTGAAGCCTGCTCAGATTCTGTGTCTTTGTAATGCGTTCCTCACTATAGTTCTTGTGATCTTTTGTTTGTTTTATAACAGCCTTATTGAGATACAATTCATATACCATACCGTTCACCAATTTAAAATGTACAGTTTAGTTATTTTTAGTGTGTTCACAGAGTTAGTTGTGCAGCCGTCACCATAACCAGTTTTAAAACATTTAATCACCTCCAGAAGAAATCCTGTACTCATTAGCAGTCACTCCCCATTTCCTTCCCACCCATCCCCCAGCTGTAAGCAACCACTAATCTGCTTTCTGCATGTATGGATTTGCCTATTCTGGACATTTCACATAAATGGAATCATACACTCTTTTATGACTGGCTGCTTTAACTTAGCATGTTTTCAAGGCTCATCCTTGTTACAGTTTATGTACATCAGTACTTTATTCCTTTTTCATTGCCAAATAGTTGTCCATCGTATGGATATATTACATTTTATCGATCCTTTCATTAGTTAATGGACGTTTGGATTGGTCTCACTTTTTGGCTGTTAAAAAGCTGTTGCAGACATTGATGTCCAGATTTTTGTGTGGACATGCCTTTTCGTTTCTCTTGGGCATATACCTAACAGTGAAACTGCTGGGTCACATGGTCCCTCAGTGTTTAACATTTTGGGGAACTGCCAAGACAGTTTCCCAGAGTGTCTGTACCCTGTGACAATCCCGCCAGCAACGTACGAAGGCTCCAGTTTCTCCACATCCTCGGTAACACTTGTTATTATTTCTGCCTTCGTGGCTTATAGCCATTCTGGAGGGAATGAAGTGATCTTATTGTAGTTTGGATTTTCACTTCCCTAGTGAGCAATGAGTATCTTTTCTTGTACTTGTCCTTCGCTGTCTTCTTTGGAGCCTTTTGACCTTTTAAAAATACAAATCTAATTGTATTGGTTGTCTGGGTAAAACCCTCCAGCGTTAAACATTGTCTCCCTTCTTTGCCAGCTCAACTCTTACTTTCTTTTTTGGGCTTCAGTTTAGATGCAGTTTTCTTCAGGAAGCCTTTCCTGATCCCCATTATTAGCAATCAACCCACTATGTTGTTTATCTACACTTCCTTTCCCAGTCAAGACAGTTCACTTAGTGACAGGGATTGTGCCCGGCACATTGTTGGCTGAAGAACCGAATATATGGATACATGTAGCCTTTTTTTTTTTTTTTTTTTTTTAACATTTGAAGTTTTTTTAATGTTTATTTTTTGAGAGAGAGAGAGAGAGGGAATGAATGAATGAACAGGGGAGGGGCAGAGAGAGGGAGACACAGAATCTGAGGCAGGCTCCAGGCTCTGAGGTGTCAGCGCAGAGCCCGATGTGGGGCTCGAACTCATCAGCCTTGAGATCGTGACCTGAACCGAAGTCGGATGCTTAGCCGACTGAGCCACCCAGGCACCCTGTTTTTTTGTTTGATGTATGTGCCCTCTGTCTCTGTCCTGTAATTATTGTTTAAATTCTGTCTTGGAATTTTAATTGGACCCAAGGCAGTATTGCATGATTTTTGTGCATGCTTTGTTTTCCTGCATGTTTTTACAGATGACACTTGGGTAGGATCATATAGAGAGTGGTGCATGGCTCTTGCTCTGCATAGATAGAGGCCAGGCAAAGCCTGTGCTGACTGTGCTATATGGCTGCTCTCTGTCTGCCCCGGGGGTGCTCTTTGACTTGGAAGAGGCAGAGCTAAGATAAGGGAAAGGGAGGCTGGAGAATGGGAACCACGGAGTAGATTAGAAGCCTGGGGCTCTGAGTAACAGTCCCCTAGGACAGGCATACTGCAGCAGGTAGCAGAGGTCCAACCTTTAGGTAGCTTTTTGCATGGGAATAAATATATTCGGTCAGCTGGTGTCCTAGTTCTACCTTTAGTTCTCAAATTATAGGCCAGATGTTTATTTTTAATAATACTACATGGAAAATCTGGTCATGGGGATAGATCTCTTTCCTTTGAGTTAGTTTTCTAAGAAGAACTCCTGATTTCTGAACTAAAAAAGTAGATTACCCCTTATGCTTTTACAGGGTTGTTTAAAACAGAACAGAACCTGGATTTATTTCTGTGATTGTGACTTTACCGGGATGACTTTACTGATCATTCTCTGTCAGAATATCTAGAAATAGTCTCCCGCTTTTGTGCTCCATAGCTACTATAATTTACAGACGGGAAATTTCTGAGTTGATGTTTCCTCTTGTCAGCATTCTAACCCCAACTTCCTTGGCTCCTCCGTGCCCAGATTTTTGTTGTTTGCAGGGCCCTGATAATGTTTTCAATTTTCTACCTTGCCCAAGGGTGTAAAATACCGATGGAAGGCAAAATATCCATGGTCCATCATGTTCAGATATTTTAAACTCCCCGTCTTCATTTATATGGCTCACCTTCTCCATAAGCCACGGCACTCTTTACCTTACAGGGAAGCAAAAAAGGAGCTGACCTTAAGGCAGAAACATCTGTGTTTGGAAGAGAAGTTTTGGGAAAATGAGGAGGGTGTTTTAAACAGTAGTCATCCTGAAGCATTTAGTGCACTGTCAAAAGAAAGTTTTCTTGAGGCTTCATCCAGAAGCACCAAAGCTGAGGCCTAAAGAAGTGATGGTTCCTGGCCTCTGTGAATAGAGTAGATGTTGCTTGACCTTAGCTGACAGGCTTTGTCTGTCTTCAAACAAGATAAGCACTGCCCATTCTAGGAACCAAACAAAACTTTTTAAAGAGCTGATTTGATGGGAGTTACGATTATTTTCACAGATTTGTTTGTATGTTTCTAAGATATTAAGTAAATGGATACAAGTCCTTTTGCTAAACAGACAGTGTTCTATCCAGAAAGCTGGTTTAGAATTTATTCAGTTATCAAATACTTGAGTACCTGTTATGTGCACTGTATTCTCACCAGAATCTGTAGGAGACTCAGAGATGAGTCACACATTGGCCCTGCTCCTGTGGAGCTTGTCCTTCAGTAAGAAGATGATGCACATATGTAATGTAAATACAGCTATTTGTAAATACGAGGTCAAGGGCTGTCACATTCAGAGGGGGGAAGGAATGACATTCGTGGAGGGGAAGGGGATTAGACAAGGTTGCATATGGAGAAGGAAGCATTTGATCTGAATATGGAAGTAAGGTTGTTTGGTGGGGAGATGAGGTGTTTTGTTTTGTTGTTTTGAAGGTTTTGTAGTATGGGAGTGACAGAATTGGAGTCATGCTTTAGGAAAACATGTTTCTAGGATGTTTTCAAAGATAGAGAGTGGAGACTGGGTGGATACGTAAGGGGAAGCTTCCCTTTCTAAGTGGTGGTGGAAATGGACAGCTATGATAGATACAAGACTTGTGGAACCAGCTGGGTTTGACAGTTGTTGAAGGAGGTCATAGTCTTAAATAGAAGTTTCTAGGCGTCGGTAATTAGGAGTATGGCAATAGCATTGACGATTTAGGAACATGAGAAGAGAAACTGGTTTGAAAAGAGGCTAATAAATACAACTTCTCATTGAGAAATCTGGGTGATTTTTGTCATTAGGCAGATGGAAATACTTAATTAGACCTGGGAAGAAGTCAGGGTTGAAGGTAGAGATATTCAGAATGGGGATAGTTGAAGCCTTGAGATGGAATGACATTGTCAGAGCGTTTAGTATCAAATGTGTCTTTACCATGAATGTCACATTGCAGAACCCCCAGATCCTCCAGTTTTAGGACAGGCACGCTCCAGAAGAGAGGGCGTTGTTGAAAGAATTCAAACTCTTCCTTTGTTTGAGTTTTTATTTCTCTTTGGGGTTCTTTCGGTTTGATTCTCATTGCGGTTGGACAGTAAAGCAGCGTGGTTTTGAGCACGGGGACAGAGACACAGGGCACAAGTCCATCTTGCACCGACCCACACGTGTCCTCGTTAGAGGTATATGACTTCTTTGTGCTTCAGTTTCCTCCTCTATAGAATGGGGATGGTAATACCTACCTTTTATAGAGTTGTTTATGAATTATTCCATAATTTGGCTTGGTGCTTGAAACCTAGCTCCATAGATGGTGGCTACTGGTAATACCGGATTACTGCGGGCTTCACTGCTTCTGATCTTAAGAGGTACACTACTTCTCTTTTTAAATCTGAATTTGTACAGAATCCTTTTCTGTTTGTTTTTTGTTTTCACTCAGCATAACGGACACCAGCTAAATTTTCACAAAAAAATTTCCTTAGTATTAATAGAGAGTAAAAGGGAATAATTGTTGGAAATACAAACAAAAAGCAAAACAAAACCCAAACAAACGTAGAAAGAGTTGAGCTTTTATCATCACAGGCCTATACATCTTGTTACTTGTTCCTGGGTTTCCCGCCACGTCTTCCCCACGACCCCCAGCCCTCCACGTGGTGGCCACAGTGTTCCATACCAGGAAGCTGTCTGCCTCTCACCTCTACCTAATACTCTCCAGATTCATGTTAACAAAGCTGTTTTACTGACCCAGGACCTTTTCTTTTCATTCTGCTGGGGTTTTGTTTGCATCTTACTCCAAGGCTGACTTTTCTGGACTGGGGTAATTGACATAAATGATTATGAATGATACATAAATGCTCGCCCACTGAAGTACAACTGATAGGCCTAAGGCTCCTTACTTGTGGCGAATGTGTTTGGAATCGTTTCACAGATAAAGCTTCCTTTTCCCGTATCGGAAATGGCCTTGATCAAGTCGAATTGCACAGTGTAGCAGTGCATTGATCATCTATAAATATAGGATACGAATTAAGAGTCTTGTGTTAGCAGAAAGCTTGTTTCTCACATTTGAATCTTGTAGTTGTGTGTGGATGCGGGTGTGAGTGGGTACTGAATTTGATAATGTTCTCAATGCCTCTTTTCCAGTCGAGCCTGGAGGGTGTATAATTAATTGTACACAAGCTGCAATCAAAATAGCAGAGTAACTTAGTTATTGGGATAAAATTGGAACCCAAATCTCTTGATTCGGATTAAAAAACAAAACTGTACTAAACTGTCTTCTCTGAAGGAGAAGATAAAGAATTTTGTAGTCTCAATTTTGGTTTTACTTTCCTTACCTTAGGAGGAATCTAATTTGAAAAGTTTAAACTCTTGTAAAAGTGCAGTAGTCTTTCTTTTTTTTCCCGATTGTGGAAGATCTTCTCCATCCTTCCCTTTTGAAAGGATGATGCTCCTTTCCATGGCACAGCTAATAAATTCTGAGGTGTAGAGTCTGCTCAAATAATTCCCTCATATAAAAGGACTCTACATTTTAAATTGACGTGTCTACAGTAAAATATGAATTCTTAATTCTTCTTAAGGAAAATTTCAGTGATTTAATTCTATTTGTTTTTGTTGAAACAATCTGTATTACATAGTTTCTTAGGTAGTACCTTGATGTTGAAGTGAGAGAATAATCCCATTTTGTGTCCTTCTATGAGTATTAAATATTCCACATCTTTGTGATAGGGAAGAGGAGTGTCTTTGGTAACTAGAATGTTTGGCATTTTGGTTGGACTAAGACTTTAGAATGAAAAAAAAAAAAAGGAAAAAGCTGAAGTCCAGCTTTTTAGTGTATCAGTATTTAAAAAAAAATGTTTTTATTTATTTTTGAGAGGGAGAGAAAGAGCAGGAGCAGGGGAGGGGCAGAGAGAGAGGGAGACACAGGCTCCAGGCTCTGAGCCGTCAGCATAGGGCTTGAACTCACGAACCGTGAGATCATGACCTGAGCCAAAGTCGGAGGCTTAACTGACTCAGCCGCCCAGGTGCCCCAGTGTCAGTACTTTCTGTCAGCTCTTAGTCCGTTCCAGAGTTTGATCAGCTGCAGGGGAGAGTTGAGAAGAAAATGAAAATACAGAGCAGCCTGTCCAGTTTATCATCCTCCTGTCATCTTATATTTGGTTATGGGAATTTGGGGTGCCCAGGGAGGCTCAGTCTGTTGTGTCTGACTTTTGATTTCGGCTCAGGTCATGATCTCATGGAGCTTGAGATCGAGCCCTAAGTCGAGCTCTGTGCTGACAGCATAGAGCCTGCTTGCGATTCTCATTCGTTCATATTCTCTCTCTCTCTTTCTTTCTCTCCCCCCCTCCCCCTCCCCCTCCCCCTCCCTCTCCTTCTCCTTCTCCCCTTCCCTCCCCCCCCTCCCCCCCACTTTCTCTCTCTAAAATAAACAAAAAAAAGATTATGGGAATTCTGTAAACTCCTGATCCTTTTTGGTGGAGCATCATATTTAGTATTAGATTAATGATACAGAAGAGACTTCCATTTTGGTAGCCCATGTAGTTCATTCCCCACTTAGTCATGGGTAAAGGGCTTCCAGTGGTATTTGTATTTTTTCAGTGTTAACTTTAGAAAAAATTGTTTAGTGTGAAGAAGGAATGGAGTAGTAACTTGCTAATCTAGGGAAAAATTATATAGGACAGTGGTTATTAGAAACACATTTTAGGGGTGGGGTGCCAGGTGGCTCAGTTGGTTAAGTGTCTGACTTTGGCTCAGGTCATGATCTCACAGTCTATGAGTTTGAGCCCCGAGTCGTGCTCTGTGCTGACAGCTCAGAGCCTGGAGCCTGTTTTGGATTCTGTGTCTTCCTCTCTCTCTGCCCCCCCCCCCCCCCCTCCACTCACTGTCTCACAAAAATAAATCAACACTGAAAAAAAATTATAAAAAGAAAGAAATACATTTTAGGGGTGCCTGGGTGGCTCAGTCAGTTAGGCGTCCGACTCTTGATTTCAGCTCAGGTCATAGCTCATGGTTTGTGAGGTCCAGCCCCGTCTTGGGCTCTGCGCTGACAATGATGAGCCTGCTTGGGATTCTCTCGCTCTCCTCTCTGCCCCTCCTGCGTGTTGTGCTCTCTCTGAATAAATAAACTTAAACAAAAAATACATTTTATTTAGCAGGAATAGGAAAATGTTTACTTTGTGACATTTGCCAGTTGTTGACGCTGTTTTTGTGTGTGTTGTTTTTATGTTGAATGGCCAAGTAGCTTCATTGTCTTTCACCACTGGAAGCAGTGAAGAAAAATAAGTGACTTCTTTTTTTTTTTTTTTTTTTTAATTTTTTTTTTTTTTTTTCAACGTTTTTTATTTATTTTTGGGACAGAGAGAGACAGAGCATGAACGGGGGAGGGGCAGAGAGAGAGGGAGACACAGAATCGGAAACAGGCTCCAGGCTCCGAGCCATCGGCCCAGAGCCTGACGCGGGGCTCGAACTCACGGACCGCGAGATCGTGACCTGGCTGAAGTCGGACGCTTAACCGACTGCGCCACCCAGGCGCCCCGAAAAATAAGTGACTTCTAATGAGGGAATTGTTTTTAAAATTTCAGACCCACTGAAACTAAAGAGATTATTTTCAGTGCGCACTTTTCTCCTAATGTTAAACTGATTCTGATCTTCAGAGACAACTTTGAAAAGTACAGCAAAGCAGACTAATATTTTAGAAAGAATATTACCAGTAATAAAAAGGACAGAATTATGATAGTTTGATGCATTAATTTTAATAACTTTTTTTCACAGCTCTTGTGTCAAGATGAGAAAAGTTAAACAGAAATATGGTTCTCATTTTGATTGTACTGAATTTATTATATGAAGTGCTAACCTCCCTTCAGATGTGGAATCTGGGTTTAGGTCCTTTTTGTTTAAAAGAGTGAGTGAGACTAATTTTTCTGTAGCAGCAGAATTAAAAATTCTTTTCATTGAATATCATACACAGTAATACAGTAGAAAGTGCAGTAATTTGAATATACCGGTCTAGGCAGTAGTTATTTCGGCTACAAATAGTCTTCTGCATTTTTTTAAAAGAGAAAATTGTTAGAGATCATCTAATGCTGTTGCATGAAATAGTTGCTTATAAAAATTATATTGGTTCCTTGTCCTGTAGCTGCTATAAAATTAGTGATTTGGTCCTTTCATTAACATGTTTCCTTTATAATAGGACTTCTGTTCCTGTGGTCTGCCACAGATTTGGGGTCTTGCAATTTAGGAACATGTGTTCTAAATCCATCCTAAGAATGTAGCTTATTTTTGCTGATGTGACTGCCTAGAAAATCTTTTTTGCTCCTCTGCAGATTGTCAGTTAAGTCATCTGCTTTTTATATTTTTTTTGTTCTTTGTACCGATGCCACGTGCCACTTGGTGCACCATTTAGTCTTTACCTTCCGCTGCCTGTAAGCCTCCCCCAGAGACACATTGTCCATGGAACTAATGAAGCTTAAACTAAAGGGACCCTCACTTGCCTGAGCCCGTTGGGATTTTATATCCAAAATTTTGTATTCTTTTCTTAAAGAAGTCCCTGAAATTGTATATACGTTAGGCCCCACGAAACCCGCCTTTGCTAAAATAGAAGACTGTTAGAGGAGATGAAAAACCAAAGTAAATGCCGATTTTAGCTTTGTGTTCTAGGTAAAAAGGATATAAATAGAATACTTGAATGGGTTTGTGTGTGATGTCAGATTTAATTTATCGTGATAACCCTCAGTAGTGCACCAGATGTTTTGACTGTATTTGGCTTCATATTAAATTAAGCATAGCCAGTGGCCTCCAAAGTCCATCTGTACTGTTGCCAAAGGTAGCACCGAAGACCGCGCCTTTCCTGTCGGTTACCGCTGCTAGCCGCTGGCTCTTTCCTTGCCATCATAGTCAGGCTTTCAGAGCGCTCATAGAAAAGGAGAGCCTTTGTATTTGAACTTCATAGTCTACAAATCTGCTGTACTGAGTGAAGAGGCTTGCATTTTTCTTTTCATCACAATAGGTGGTCATTTTTAATTTTTTGCTTATCTATAAACCCGTGGAAGCTAATTAAATAAATAAGGTGAGGAGTTTATTGAGGCCTGAGGTCTGGCGAGAGGGAAGCCATTACACACGAGTGCCAATTAAACGTAGGCACGCCTGAGATTCTTCTGTACCTGCTACTGCTAATCATGGAAAAAACAATTAACTCATCGGTTTTGTCATATAAATACATGTGAAGGAAGATCTGAAAATCCTTGGTTTTATTTATACCCAGAAAGACAAGTACTGAAATCGCTGGAAACCTTTATACAAATTTAAATGAATACACCTTGACTTTTACTTGATTCTCCTTCATCAGCGTAATCAGAGAACGCGTGGATTCTTTCCCCACGAGTGAGGGTAAAACCTACGTCTGCAGTGTTCTTGCATGAGGATCGTTAAGATGGCACACCTTGCAGATCAAACAGTTTCCTCCCTTACATGCTCTCGCTCTTTCCTAGGAAAGCATTTAGACATCTCTGAAATTGGACCTATAAAGCATGTGCTAACACCAGAACAAACATCTTGGAAATTTTATCATAATGTTTTTTTTTTTTAAGTCCTAAATGTCCTCTATTTAACATGAAATTCTTTTGTATTAACCTCCTTTCATATGCTAGCTTTCACCAGACTGCAGAATTGCCTGATTTGACTTTCTAATGTAACTGTAATGAATCTTCTGGGAAGCCAAACGATTGAACACACATACTCTGCAACTCCATTGTGAAATATTCAGTCAGTTCCGTCGATGTTGCTGATTAGAAGAGAAAGGAAAAAAAAAAAAAAAGAATTGGGGGGTGGGAGAGAAAAATGAAAAACTCCCTAACATGTATTAAGGCTTAAAACCAAACATATTCTCAGGGATTTCAGCCTTTACTGGGCATCATGATGTACAATAATACCTCGCTTACTTCTATTCAGGAACACCTTAATAAAAACATCAAGTGGGTGGAGGCAGAATCAGCTTTGTAAAGCCAGAATTAGGGCACATGATTAAATTCAGTTTTGACACATTTATCTGAAAAAGCACTTGGAAAAAAACTGGCCCATTTGCACAAGCAGACAAATTGCTCAGTGCATTATGCTTGAGTACCCAGCAGAGTTAAATATTTGCTGGCCAGTAAATGCTGCACCTACATACACCAGAGCCCACATGTGTAATGGTGATCTTTCAAATAAATGTGTGGCCCTTATAAGAGACTTGGGGTCTTATTTAACAGCCAGAGAAGTGAGAGGAAGGCTTTTCCAGGATGCGTTGTTGTAACTCATTTATCCCAGGTATTTCTAATTGTAGCAATATGTGTTTGGCTTATCCATGTGAAAGAAATTGAACACCAGAGTTTAATAATTAAGGATTTATTAGTTAAAACTGAATGTTATAATGAGCCAGATGCTGCTGCATTGAAACAGCCATTTTCATTAGCATTTTTAAATCGAAGAGAATTGAATTTAAATTTGGAGTGCCTTGTCTTTGATGAGTTAACGTTTTAAAATCTTCTAAAATCCATCAAATATTAGGTAAATTTCCTTTAATTTCAATGAAAGACAACAGGACATCGAAAGATCAGGATAGGTAAGTCAGTTAAAGCCTCTGACTTTTAAAAATACTGAATTTCTTGTTTTGATTATTATAAAATAATATTGAAATTCTTGTGAAAAGAAATAATTGCAAAAATGTGTAGATTTGAAGAATGAATTTTACTTTTGCCTGGAAAAGATATAAATCATTCAAATGGAAGAGGCAGTGGTGAATGGGCATGGGGATATGTGTCTCCTCCCCGCCCCCCCCCCCCCCCCCCCCATCGTAGGGAAGCATTTTTAATAATAGCTTGAGTGGTTTGATAAAGCATCCAAAGGAGACTCCCAGGAGAAGAAGATTATACTGGGGAGAGAGAGAGATCTTTCCATGAATCATTTACGCTAACCTCTTGCTGAAGCACAGCTTGCATTTTTAATGAAGGATGATTGCATTTCATAAACAGACCTTTAAAAATTAAAATAATATTGATCCTTCCTCATTTAGGCCTATTAAAATAGGATGCTATACATCTCTTTCTAATAGCTCAGGACAGATTATTATTATTACATTCAACAGTGTATACACCGTTTAATACTTTTTAATCAGAAATTTCTTTAAATAGGACTTTGATTAAAATTTTTTTGGAAAATATTTTTCTTTGTTAAGTAAATGAAAGCAAGCTTCAAGTGAGATGGTTTTAAGGTTTGGCACTTTCAATTATTTTCAACATAGACTGTCTCTGGCTTCTTGTATATTCCTTTATTTCTCTTGGTCACATTAGTTTCCTACAAAGGAAATGGGTTTATTATTTGAAACACTGAATGTAGCATAGGAGGGGGATTGGGTAGCTCTCAAACCTTGATTTAGGGGCAACTGGGTGGCTCAGTCGGGTAAGCGCCTGACTTTGGCTCATGTCATGCTCTTGCGGTTTGTGGGTTTGAGCCTCGCGTCAGGCTTTGTGCTGACTGTGCGGAGCCTGCTTGGGATTCATTCCCTCTCCCTGTCTCTCTCTGACCCTCCTCTGCTTGAGCTCTTTCTCTGTCCCTCAAAATAAAAAAAAACAAAACCAAACACCTTGGTTCACTTACACCGTTGTGACTGAGAGCAAGTCAAATTATCTGCCAGTAGTCAGTGTTCTTGCTTTGGAAGTATGTCCCTTAATGAGATGAAATATCTGTAAAGTTCCCTTGAAATTTTCTGAATTTCCACTTTACAGTTGTGTATCATTTTGAAGACTCTTCTCTGAACAAGAGTCAGAGGAATTGTATAGTTTAGTGCCTCCCATGTTAATATAACTGGAAGATGATACTGATAGTGTTGCTTTCCTTTTTCCTTTTCTACAAAAGGTTATTTATTTTGAGAGCGTGAGATCATGAGTGCATGGGGAGGCACATAGCGGGAGAGGGAGAGTCCCAAACAGGCCTGACGAGGGGCTTGATCCCATGAACTCTGAGATCATAACCTGAACTGAAATAAAAAGTCAGACACTCAATTAACTGGGGTGCCTGGTGGCTCAGTTGATTGAGGGTCCGAGTTCAGCTCAGGTCGCAATCTTGTTGTTTGTGAGTTTGAGCCCTGCATCAGGCTCACTGCTGTCAGCATGGGGCCTGCTTCGGATCCTCTGTTCCCCTCTATCTGCCCCTCTCCTGCTCTCTCTCCCTCTCCAAACAAACAAACAAACAAACAAACATACATTTAAAAGAAAAATGAAAATGTTCCAGTGCGCCTGGGTGGCACTCCAGTGTGGAGCCTGCTTAAGATTCTTTCTCCCACTGCCCCTCTCCCCAACTCAATGCTCTCTTAAAAAAAAAAGAAAAAATATCCTTAAGTTAAAGAGTTAGTACAAGAACATAAAACTGCAAAGGAAGTGCTTCTCTTAGGTAGACAGATTAGAAGTACAAAGCAAAGTAAAAATTTAGCATCATATGACGACCTTTTGGGTGACAGCCGTTTTTTTTTTTTTCCGATTTGACAAGTGGTACACTGGTGAATAGGAGGACAGATGTAGGAGGCAGGTCTGCCTGGGTTCAACTCCTGCCTCTTCCACTTACTAGCGTTGTGACGCACAGCCAAGTTATCTGGCCTCTGTATCCGTTTGTTTTCTGTAAGGTGTGGATAATATAGTGGCCATTCAGGGGCTGCTGTGAAAATCAAATGGTTGCTCATAGAAAGCTATGTGCATCTTGGCTGCTCTTGGATTTTACTTGTTTTGCAGTGGGTAAAGAAAACATTTGGGGAATGTTCTTGTAGGACAATCAGATGGGGGACATTCATGACAGTTTCTTGGAATTAAGGTTTTTTTTTCCCAGCTTTGTTTTTTATTTTACCTTGATGAGGATATTGATAGTGTAGTCACTTTGTTTATTTATTTTTTGATGAAATGGATCCTTAACTAAAGATTTAGTTTAAGAACATAAAACTGCAAAGGAAGGTCTTCTCTGAGATAGTCCGTGGAGCTAACTGGGATTCTGTTTCACTTACTGGTTGCTATAGGAATAGGCACAGTACGTGGGGTTCTTGACAGTAAAACCATGCATATGTTTACGTATTTTCACCTGATATTGTAGAGGGGCTCAGCGGAGCAAAACTAACCAGGCTGGCGTAAGTTTAACTTTGGGATCGTTTGGGCACCCTGGCAGAAACATGGATCCTGTTATTTATTTAGAGATAAAATGACTCTACTGTTTTTTAAATAAATCTTAAATTACATGCGGAGAGGCTGGTTGCTTCTGAAATGCTGGGCTGCTAATCTGTGATGACCTGGCGGGGGCAGCACGTGGAGACCTGTGGTGCTTAGTGAAGGTTCCCCTGCTGCTCCGAGACCAGCAGGGTGTGTGACGTCCCTGGACGGAGGGTGGGACAGTTACTCGTTCTTACCGTTTTGTCTCTTCATAGTGACTGAAGGACAAGATACCACAGAAAATCAAAGAATGTCATTCTAGTTGAGTCTGGAGTATTTTATTAACGCTCTCCCATTCCCCACCCCCCCCACACCAAATCATGTCCGGTGACCTTTTGTCTGCAGAAGTATTAGGATAGTTTCTTTTCATTGGGAGCAGTATTGACCTTAGGCAGAATTAGGAAATGGATGAAATGTACTTTGGGGATCATCCCGCTCTTTTTTTAAAGTTTACTTATTTATTGAGAGAGAAAGAGAGAGAGCGCGCGAGCTGGCTTGCATGTGCGTGCCTGAGCCTTGGACGGGAGGGGCAGAGAGAGAGGGAGGCAGAGAATCCCAAGCAGGCTCCGTGCTGTCAGCGTGGAGCCCTACGAGGGGCTCGAACTCACAACCCGTGAGATAGTGACCCGAGCTGGAGTCAAGAGTCGGAAGCTTAACTGACTGAGCCACCCAGGTGCCTAGTCCCTCTTCTTTTTATGTGACCTTCTTCCGCCCCATGCCCTCCCCTCAGATCCTGGCAGCTTGTTGCCTTATACCTGCCCTACCGCTCAGGTGCTTCACGCAGCTGCCTTCTTTACTTAAGCTTCTGGAGAATAGACTTTGGTATTCGGTATTCCTGCTTTCAGTCATCTGATTGAACGATTACATGTTAGGATGTTGTGTCCATAACTGTCTCAGAATTACTGTATTAAAAGCAGGTGTAAATAAATAAATAATAGGTAGACATTATTGCATGCAGTGCCAGATGCTGTCTCAAACGTCTGGACGGTGGGTTAAGGACATTTATTTTTTTTTAAACGTTTTTTTTTTGTTTGTTTATTTTTGAGAGAGAGAGAGCGAGCGAGCGTGAACGAGCACGAGTGGGGGAGGAACAGAGAGAGAGGGAGACCCAGAATCTGAGGCAGGCTCCAGGCTCCATGCTGACAGCACAGAGCCCGACGCGGGGCTCGAACCCACGAACTGTGAGATCATGACCTGAGCCGAAAAGGTTGAGTGTGACCTCACTCAGACACTCAACAGACTGAGCCACCCAGGTGCCCTGTTAAGGACATTTATCACTGTAACAACACTATGAAGGAGATACTATTATTTTTCCATTTTACAGATGCAACCAGAGCAGAGAGAGTAATTTAAACAAGATTATACAGATTGTAAGTGAGAGCAGGGATTCAGACCCTGGCAGTCAGGATCCACAGCCCAAGGGTGGAATCCCTGTGCTGAATTACCTCTCTGTCAATGTGTATGGATTTCCAGTCGGGAGAGTTCCAGGTAGTCTAGGTGGAGTGCCTGTGCGTGCGTATGTGTGTGAAATGTTTGTGTGGGGAGGGGTGGGAAGAGAGATGCAGAGATTTTTGCCTTCTCTGCCCCTTCTTCATCTTTAGGCTAGCCAGTGTTGCCTGAAAATCAGCTTTTTCATAGTTTACCTGCTTTTCCCATTTCCTTTCCTTCCTATTCTCCCAAATGCCTGGTTAAGAATATTGATTCTAGAGACAGTGTTGAATTGAAAATCTGACTCTGGGGGTGCCTGGCTGGCTCAGTTGGTAGAGCATGCACCTCTTGATTTCGGGGTTGTATGTTCAAGCCCGTAGGTTGGGTGTAGAGATTACTTAAAAATAAAAGAATCTTTAAATTTTTTTTAGTGTTTGTTTATTTTTGAGAAAGCACAAGTGCGGGAGGGGCAGAGAGAGAGGGGGACAGAGAATCTGAAGCGGGCTCTGCCCTGACAGCAGTGAGCCTAATGTGGGGCTCGAACTCACAAACCAGGAGATCATGACCTGAGCTGAAGTCAGATGCTTAACTGACTGAGCCACCCAGGTGCTCCCCAAATAAAAAAAAACCTTTAAAATAAAAACCTGACTCTGTAATTTTGAGCAAGATAACCTAATGTTTTCAAACCATAGATAGCCTCCTTATCTCTAAAATGGGCATAATGGTAAGAATACCTACTCTTAGGTAAAGAGCAAATGAGGGAATTGATACGAAGTGCTTGGTGTAATTCCTGGCAGTTCCTAAGTGGTTTTTTGTTTTTGTTTTTGTTTTTTGTAGTGACAGGGTGGGCAGAAGTGGGGTTGGTGGGTGTTTGTAAACAGGGACTGCTTTGAATCTTCCAGAGTTAGTGAGAGATCATCGTGATGGGGAGCAGGAGGGCACCTGTTTCAGGAAGCATGCTTAGCTGTTTCAAGCACTTTGAAACAGCTCATGTAGAAGACAAGGTTGATAATTGCTTTTGAAATGATACATTCAGTATTCTAGTAGTTTGAAGCTATGAAAGACAAACTGGACTGAAAATCTTATTAACCTGGGAGCTTTCCATAGCTGATAAACGGAGACCGTTTCAGAGAGAATGGAAACAAAAGAGAGAATTTTGTTTCTTCAGAGAGAATAGGAAACAAAAAGACAGATGGATTTTGCACATAGCTCTTGGGCTAACATCAGAACTAATATTTGTTACCTCTTTTTTTTTTCTTTTAAAAATAAAGGTGGCATTTAAAAAAGAAACCTCCCAGGGTACCTGGCTGGCTCAGTTGGTGGAGCGTGAGACTCTTGATCTTGGGGTTGTGGGTTCAAGCTCCACGTTGGGTATAGATAATCTCTATAAATCTCTTTAAAAAATTAAATCTTAAAAAAAAAAAATAAAAAGGAACCTCTCAAGTTAAGCGAAACCTTAAAGTCCTAACTGTTCATAATTCTAAAAGCACGTAGTAAGCCTCCTCTTTGACAATTAAAATCGTTGTTATTCTTACTGTTTAACCATAAATTCTAAAAGCATGGAGAATTACAAACCTCGGCAGATGCTATAGTAAAGGTTTGTAGGAAGAATTATCTAAGAGAGACAGTATATTTCTTCATCCAATTTACAGATTTTATTCCTATTTCAAATGTTTGTAGTTTTTTCCTTTCTTTACTGTCTTTTTCCTTCTATTTTTTAAAAATTAAAAAATATTTAGGGGCGCCTGGGTGGCTCAGTCGGTTAAGCGTCCAGCTTCAGCTCAGGTCATGATCTTGCGGTCCGTGAGTTTGAGCCCCACGTCGGGCTCTGTGCTGACAGCTCAGAGCCTGGAGCCTGTTTCAGATTCTGTGTCTCCCTCTCTCTCTGACCCTCCCCCGTTCATGTTCTGTCTCTCTCTGTCTCAAAAATAAATAAACGTTAAAAAAAATTTTTTTTATTTATTCAAAGTAGGCTCTACTCCCAGTGTGGGGCTTGAACTCATGATCTTGAGATCAGGAGTCCCATGCTCTACCCATTGAGCCAGCCAATTGCCCTTTTCTTCTACTGTCTTGACTGTACTATCTTCCAGTGTAAATTAAGAGCTTTTACGTATACACAGTCTTTACCAAGAGCCAAAGGATTTTAATAGAAGCATTTGTTTTATTATGCATGTATTAGGGAATGGAAATGTGTTATGCATATTTTAATCAGGAGGATTTAAGTTAATTTTTGAAAAATAACAATTAAATTATTAGTTACTTTTCAGAAAAAAATATCCCCATAGTGGTAAAACCTTGTTGGTAATTGGCATGACATTCCTTACTATTTTTTCTTTCTGTCTACTGCAGACAGCTTTTGACAGTTACAGAAGATGTCCACAGACTCCAGTCCTCCTGGGAAATTCCCTCGGGTGACTGACTTTGATGGATCCTGGCCATGAAGTCATACACACCTGTGTGTCAGAGTGAGCTGTGGCACGAAGCCTGGAGAGTTCTGTACCCATCACCACAGCCTCAATTTGAAGCATTTTTGAACTCTTTTTCTTGGCAGTTTATTCAAAGTAATATTTGCTACGTTTACTATCCGTTCGATACCTCCATAGCTTCAGCTGTCAAAGGAAAACAGTATCCTGAGTTTCTGTACCTGACAAAAGCATTTGTTTGTAGCAACTTAAGACATTTGGTATAAAGAAATGATGTGATTCCTGAATAGGTAAAATATATCTTTGTTCCAGCTCTGTTTTTAAAGGTGCTATTGATAGGTTATAAAAGAAATCTGTGCTGTTTATTATGGGCTAGCTAGTGGCAAGAGTATGATTGCATCTGGTGGCTAAAATTAAAAAAAAAATATGGTAAAAAGGGAAAAAGAACCTAGAATTACACAAACCAGAGGCAGAACCCACTGAGGTGTCATGACTATTTGTAGAGGACTTTTGAACCCCAGCTAACGAGTGTTTTCTTTTGATGCCTTTTAGAAAAGTATTTTCTTAAACCCTTGGATTTTGTGAGGAGGGAATCTTATTTTGAGAGTGTTTTTTTTTTTTTTCTTTTTAAAAATGTTTGTTTTTGAGAGCGAAAGAGAAAGAGTGTGTGCATGAGCAGGGGAGGAGCAGAGAGAGGGAGACCGAGAATCCCTCTGCTCCCCTAATCTGAGCCTTCTCCTTGGCTTCTCTACGCTGTTAGTACAGAGCCTGACACGGGGCTCGAACTCACAAACCATGAGATCATGACCTGAGCCGAAATCGAGAGTCGGATGCTTAACTGACTGAACCACCCAGGCGCCCTGAGAGTGGGTGTTTTGAAGGCACAAAATGATGTAACATTTTATTTTATGAAAAAAAAATTTTTTTTCATGTTTATTTTAGAGAGAGAGAGAGAGTGAGCAGGGGAGGGGCAGAGAGAGAGGGAGACACAGAATCCAAAGCAGGCTGCAGGCTCAAGCTGTCAGCACAGAGCCCGACGTGGGGCTTGAATTCACAAACTGCGTGATCATGACCTGAGCTGAAGTTGGACACTTAACCGACTGAGCCACCCAGGCGCCCCCATGATGTAACATTTTAGAAGTTTAATTGGCATATTTAGTTCTGAAAAGGACTGGAGTTGGTTTGCATGAAAACTTCAAAAAAAAAAAAAGTTAACTTAGTCATTATTTTGAAGAAAATTCCACACTGTACCTTTCCTGACAAGGAATCTTAGACACTATCAATCAACTGCCATAGCAAAGTTACAGAATATCAGATAGATGTTAAGGCTAACTTCGCAGTAGGACAGCTGATGATGATGGTGTGCGCACACGGGAAGTCACTTGCTGGTAAAGATGGAATCAAGATCTGAATCCAGGCAGTTTGATTCCAGAGTCTAGCCTTTCACCAGTGGACCAGAAGCCACTGAAAGAGCCTGGACAGTGTTTAGTAGAAGAATGCCTGTTGGCTCTTGAAAGATGCCCAGCAGGTGTTGCGTACAGAGGCAGTGCTGCTTGTAGGCATGTGGCGCTGTGCCTCCCTGCTCTCTGCCTCCGCTTCTCGCACTCCACTATTGCAGCGGTCCCTCATTCAGCACATCTGCACTGACCGCCACCGATTTAAGGATAATAGCCTCCTGATTCCTCTGGGGCCTTCCACTTTTGCCCCTCTAAAACCCATTCTTACACAGTGGGAGTGAATTTTTTTTCAGAAACATAGACCACGTCATTCTCTTACTCAAAACCCTTTAAGAGTTCCTCATCCCACGAGGAGTAAAATCTAGATTTCTTCCAGTGGCCATATGCTACCATAGTCTGGCTCTTCTAAGTCTCTGATGTAGCCTCTGACGACTCTCTACCTTGTTGTGTTAGCTTCAGTCACATTGGCATCCTGTCTGTCCTGTTGATTGAGGAACTGACAGCCGACTCTCACTCGAGGTTTACTGCATTTATCAGAACCCCCAGCCTGGAATCCTCTTCCATCAGGGTTTGCTTTGCTTGCTCCATTTTGTAATTTAGAGTTCCTTTCAGTTTCCTCCTTGAGGAAGCCTTCCCTGGCCACCAGTGTGAAGTAACTCATCACACGGGGCACTTGGCTGCTCAGTTGGTAGAGCCTGCGACTTTTGATCTTGGGGTCGTGAGTTGGAGTCCCACCTTGGGTGCGGAGTCTATTTAAAACAAGCAAACAAACAAACAAACAAAGCCCATCACACTCCATCACCTCATCTTATTTGTTTCAGATCATTTACCTTCTTTGTTTGCTGATTTACATGTGTATTTGACCCTCCCCTTGACTGTAAGTTCCACAAAAGTGTTGTCCCAGTGCCTGAAGTAGTTCTTAGAACAGTGTCAGCTCTCAAGAAACATTTTTGAAATGAATGAATAAGCCTGTCTTGATCGCCTCCTCATATCTCTGTTGGAGTCATCCACTATATTGAGGTTGTTAATAATGAGCTGGTGGGGAACACTGGGTCCGGGTGTTTAACCCTGACACTATTTATTAATAACTGTGTAACCTTGGACATGTGTGACATGTTCCTTAACTCCTCCAAACCTCCTCAAAGTCCTTATCCAAAAATTGTGGTGGTGGTGGTGGTGATGATGGTAATTATTATTACTGTTATGCTCCTTTCGTGTAGTGGCTGTGATGGTTAAAGGGGTGGATGGTTAAATACTTGTAAAGGAAGGGAAACAGTACCTGGCACATAGCCTACTGGATCTTGATAAATTTTAGCTATTATCATCACCGTCACTGTCTTTTGAATGTGTGATGTGTCAGAGACCTATTTGTTTAATTAGTTTCTCTTGTAAAATATGGATGCCCTGGTGCCTTATTATGAGATATTTTAATCAGGTCAATGCCTATTTGCTTTGGGCCTTCCAGGAATGGCAGTTTTGATTGGATAAGAGGCGAAAGCAGTAATTTAGGAAGGTGAGACCAGGCCGGATGAAGTTCTTGAAATGCTTAATGTCCCAGCCTTTGGGATTGGGAGGCTGAAAGCTGAAAGGGGAAGTTGGGCAAACACCAGGTTTTCCCTACTTGGCAATATTAATGAGAGTCTTGAAGTTGGGATGCTACTGGAAATTGCTTGGCAAGTTGCTGGTGCTAGAATTAATGCATGCACCCTGATATAGAAAGCTGCAGTCTCCAGCTTTTGAAGCTCTGCTCCCCTATTCTGAGCTTCTCCTTGGTTTGGGGCACAAAGCTTGTGTTTGGAAGTGAAGAGAGTGTCGGATAACACCGTGGAGGAAGGCTGGAAGGAGAAATGGCGCCAGGACCCGTGAGGCTATTGTAGTAGCTGAACCAAGGCTGTGGTGGTGTGAGAATTAGAGAGGGGAATGAGTGGGTGCCGGTGAGCGTGATGTGTGAGGACTGGGGTTGAGAAATCCCAGGCTGCTGCTGATTGACATGACCAGGGGAACTGGGGTGCAGGTTTGAATCTCAGCACCGCCACTTTCCAGCACAGTGACTTCTCTTGGCACGTTACTTTATTTTCCTGACCCAGTTGCATTATCTGTAAAATGGTGGAGGTGGTGTTTGTCTCACAGAACTGTCTTGGGGTTTGTGAGGTTTTATTTAGTGTATAGTATATTCTATAGAAATAACTGAAAGTGATTAGTAAATATACCTTCTTTCTTTTTTCCCCTAAAGTTTATTTATTTATTTTTGAGAGAGAGAGAGAGAGAGAACATGGGGCAGAGAGAGAGGGAAAGAGAGAATCCCAAGCAGGCTTTGTGCTGTCAGCGCAGAGCTCAATGCAGGGCTCAAACTCATGAACTGTGAGATCGTGACCTGAGCCGAACAAGAATCAGATGCTCAACTGACTGAGTCACCCAGGCACCCCAGTATATGTTCTTTCTTATTATCTTTCGTAACAAACGGGATTGGGAGTATTCCTAATGAGGCAATCAGATTAGGAAGTAAGGGAGGAGTAGGTTTTGGGGGTAAAGTGTATGTGGGATATCTAATTAGAGAATTCCAGTTGGCCATTTGTGTATGGGCTGAGTTTAGGGAAGAGTTCTAGAGCCAAATAGTTAGCAAGGAGGTGGTAATTAAAGAAGAATGTCTTGGGGCACCCGGGTGGCTCAGTCGGTTAAGTGTCCTACTTCAGCTCAGGTCATGATCTCGCGGTTCACGAGTTTGAGCCCCTCGTTGGGCTCTGTGCCAGGCTCAGAGCCTGGAGCTTGCTTTGGATTCTGTCTCGCTCTCTCTGTCTCTCTCTGCCCCTCCCTTGCTCGTGCTCTGTCTCTCTCTCAAAAATAAAGAAAACACGTGAAAAAAAAAAAAGCATGTCTTACATATAGTAGATACTCAGCAGATCAAGCATGAGTACCGAGTGTTGCTTTATCTCTTTTTCCAAAGTTGTAATTGGCAACCCCAAAACTGGATATTTGAAAAACAAGCAGATCCTAGGCTGAGCCATCATCAACTCTGGACTGGTTATTTTAGCAGTCACTTAACAGGTCTTGTGCTTCTAGGACCCCCTGCCCCCAATAAGCATACGCAGTGTTTTCACTACACTGCAGGCAGTGATCCTTTCAAAACCTAAGTCAGACCTTATCCCTCCTTTGCAGGAGACTCTGTGATGGCCTGACATTTCACTCAGAAAAGCCGAAAGCCTTACAGTGCAATCCAGCTTTTTCACCCTCATTTCCTCCCCTCCAGGCTTGCTCGCTCACTCCAGCCACATTGGTTGTCTTAGTGTTTCTCTTATCTGCCAGGAGTGCTCTTTTCCTTATGTCCTGAGCACTATTAATTATAATGTAAAGCAGACCATGATCATAACTGTATTAATCAGTACTGAGTTAGTTGACAAGAGGCAGAAATGTAGCTCAGACAAAAAAGGGAATTTGAATTTGTGTAATCTGGAAGCTTGTTGTTGTTGTTGTTTAATGTGTGTTTATTTATTTTTTTAAAAAATTTTTTTTTTTAACGTTTATTTATTTTTGAGAGAGAGAGAGCGAGACAGAGGATGAACAGGGGAGGGGCAGAGAGAGAGAGGGAGACACAGAATCAGAAGCAGGCTCCAGGCTCTGAGCCATCAGCCCAGAGCCGGACGCGGGGCTCGAACTCACGGACCGTGAGATCGTGACCTGAGCTGAAGTCGGACGCTTAACCGACTGAGCCACCCAGGCGCCCCAATGTGTGTTTATTTTTGAGAGAGAGAGAGAGACAGACAGAAACAGAGTGTGAGCCCGAGAGGGACAAAGAGAGAGGGAGACACAGAATCTGAAGCAGGCTCCAGGCTCTGAGCTGTCAACACAGAGCCCCGTGCGGGCTGGAACTCATGAACCGTGAGATCATGACCTGAGCCGTAGTCGGATGCCTAACAGACTGAGCCACCCAGGAGCCCCTGTTGTTGTGTTTAAATGTTGTATTTGTTTTTTAAGAGAGAGAGTGCACAATGCAGGGGAGGGGCAGAGAGAGAGGATTACATAGGATCTGAGGCAGGCTCTGCACCGACAGGCTGATGGCACAGAACCCGATGTGAGGCTTGAACTGACGAACCACAAGACTGTGACCTGAGCTGAGGTTGGACACTCAAGCGACTGGACCACCCAGGTGCCCCATAATCTGGAAGTGTTGTGTGTGAACCTGGGCCGAAGTTTAGAGAAGCAGCAAGAATCCTTTTTTCCTCCATCTTCCTTTGTCCTTCTTTGTGTTAGCTTCATACTCCTCAGGTTTTCCTCATGTTGTAGCAGAGATGGCTGTCTGTGGCTCGAGGCCTCATCTCTGTAGCTAGGGGAGCCAGCAAAAAGAGATTCTTTTTTATGGTTCTAGGAAGAGTTCTGAGGAGGGTTCCAGTGAGCTGTTTGGGACATAAGCTCATTCTTCAACCAGTCATAGTGTCCAGGAGGACTGATTGGACAGCCCTGGATTCACCCAAACTATATGGTATTAGATCCCCACAAGAAGAAGGGATTCTTTTCCTAGAAAGGGGCAGGAAGAGGCTAGACAGACAAGAACCATCATTAGACTATTTAACAGGAACATAGATACAACCTATTTTAACAGAGGTACAAACAAAATGCTTTGGTAATACCCAGGAAACATCAGATAATCCTGATTTTGAGGACCAAGGAATCTTCACCAAGATGGCATTTAAACTGGGTCTTTCAAGTAAGAAGCATGTTGAAAAATAGGGTTTAGGTGGTGGAAAAGTGTGCTGCCGGGACTTGGCAGTTGGAGCATGGAGAAGGAAGGGCCGAGGCCAGAAGTTTAATCCTTAAAATAGAGTGTCAGAAGGTTAGGCTTTATTCATTGGATGATGGAATCTAATAGTTTTTAAGCAGGAGAGTAATCTCGTCAGGCTTCTCTTTGCAGTGGTTTAGCTCGGTGATCAAGGAAGCTGAACCAGGCCAAGAATGATCTGGTCTAGAAGGGGACAGATTGGAAAACATTTGGGAGACAGAAATGAAAATGCTTAATAATACTTGGCCGTGCCAAATTTCAGTAACTGAGGAAATGTAACCATGGAAGTAATTAAAATAGCCTGGGGCCAAGTGGCCAGCATAAGTAGCACGCACCTACTCGCTGACCTACTTGACTGGAGGTAGATAGAGTAAGCTGTGTCCAAAGCGTCATTGATGTCAAAGAGAAATCAAATTGTTCCAATGTATGGTACCTATTTTCTTGGGTCAAGGGGATTTTGAAGTTTTCCGTTTTAGACCATGGGCATTTTTCTCCATGACGCTGCAATTCCTGTTTTTTTTTGTCTTTTTTTTTTTTCTTCCCCTCAGCTAGATACTAAAAGCCTTTTAGTATGAGGACCATATGTTTGATTTCTTTTGTTTTTTTTTTTTTTACCATGAAACTCAGTATAGAACTGTGCATTTGGCCAACTGAATAAATATTTGTTAACCAACATCTCTACTTCCACGTTTTCTTGTTTTATTTTATTGCCTCATTAAAGTCTGAAGTCTCATTAAAATCAGTCAGAGGTGATCTGTTCCTGCCCAAATAGCGTGATCTATTTGCTCCGTTCTGTATTCCCTGTTCTGTTCTAATGGCTAAAGGGCACAACTGATTCTATAATTTTCTCCATCAGAGTAACTAGATTCAGAGCTTCCCCATCAGTTATATTGCTACCCACAGGACTTTTGTTTTTATTTTATTTGTTTTTTAATGTGTGTTTATTTATTTTGAGAGGGAGAGAGAGAGAACAAGCGAGCGAGTGGGGTAGGGGCAGGGAGAGAGAGAGAGGGAGAGAAAGAATCCCAAGTAGGTCCTTGCTGTCAGCACGAGCCCAGCGCAGGATTTGATCTCATGAACAATGACATCATGACCTGAGCTGAAACCAAGCATCGGACGCTTAACCAGCTGAGCCACCCAGGTGCCCCCTGCACAGGACTTTTAGGTAGAGTATTTAAGGATGCAACTGCCACGACTTGCAGTGTCAGAGGAGTTCTGCTTGAAGTAAGTTCTGTTACAAACAAATGTCGAAACTGAGCTCCCTCTGTAGTTAGTCTGGACCTCATAATGTTATGAGAGGTATGATATAAAATTCCTCCATCTTGCCATGTATGAAACCTAAATAATTTATATTTTTTACATCCAGGTTTTCTGCAGTGCTGAAGCAAGAAATAGACTTCTTAGCTTTTTGTTAAAATGTACTTGAGCAGTTACCAGTTACTCAAGGCAGCCTTAGTGGATCTTTGGATGTAGCTTGAATAGCAATTTAATTTCATAAAGTTCTAAAGAGAATTCTCAAATATATGTCCACTCCCACTTGGAGAGCTTTTTATTTCACAGCCTCC
Source organism: Panthera onca (assembly GCF_046562875.1). Taxonomy (NCBI): domain Eukaryota; kingdom Metazoa; phylum Chordata; class Mammalia; order Carnivora; family Felidae; genus Panthera; species Panthera onca. Next base: position 215,323,491 of record NC_138346.1, read on the forward strand.
ATATTGTCTTAAGATCAGTTTCTGGGACTTGATTTTCATTCGTTCACTCAGTATCTATTGAGCACCTAGTGTGCATACACAGTCTAAGAGGTAAGGAGGTAGCAGTGAATAAAACAAACCAAAACATTTCTTTATTCATGGGGAAACATTCCAGGGGGAGAAAACAGACATAAACAAAGACGTACAGATATGTTGGTGGTGATAAGCCCTGTGGAGAAAAATAAAGCAGGAAAGGGGGAAAAGGAGTGCCAGGATTTGGCTGAGGGAAAGGTAATGGTGGGTTTATACAGAGTGGTCGGGGAAGATGACGTTTGAGCAAAGAAGTGAGTCACACAGATGTCTAAGGGAAGTCTATTGGCTGGTGGAGGGAATAGCTCTGAGGCCTTTTTTGAGTTTCATTTTATCGGTTGGCTTTCCTTGATTAGACTATGGATGCGTATACAAAAGAACTTTATAGAAAATGAAATATACACCTGTTGAAATAAAAATAGTTAAAAATAATCACATGAACATGTTAGGTACTTGAATTTTTATAATTTTTTTAATGTTTATTTTTTATTCTTGAGCGAGCGAGAGAGAGAACATGAGTGGGGGAGGGGCAGAGAGAGAGGGAGACACAGAATCCAAAGCAGGCTCCAGGCTCTGAGCTGTCAGCACAGAGCCCGACGTGGGGCTCGAACTCAAGAACCACGAGATCATGACCTGAGCCGAAGCTGGACGCTTAACCAACGGAGTCACCCAGGTGCCCCTTTTGTTTTCTTTTTTTCTGTTTTTGTTTTTAGGTTAATTTGTGAGGGGGTGTGGGGGAGGGGACTCACAAGTGGAACAGGGGCAGAGAGAGGGAGAGACCGAATCCCAAGCAGTATCTGCCTTGCCATTGCAGAGTCTTGACGCTGGGCCCGAACTTGGTCTTGACCTGAGCCCAGATCAAGAGTCAGATGCTTGGGGCACCTGGGTGGCTCAGTTGGTTATTGTCTGACTCTTGATTTCAGCTCAGGTCATGGTTCGTGAGTTCAAGCCTCGCTTTGGGCTCTGTGCTGACAGCTCGGAGCCTGGAGCCTGCCTGGGATTCTGTGTCTCCCTCTCTGCCCCTCCCCCACTCGTGTGCGCACGCATGCACGTGCGCGCTCTCTCTCTCTCTCAAAAATAAACATTAAAAAAATAAAGAGTCAGATGCTTAACTGAGCCACCCAGGCGCCTCCTTGAATTCTTTTCTTGATATTGGACTAGTATTAAAAATATGTGTGGAGTGAGGCGCCTGGCTGGCTCAGTCGGTAGAGTGAGCAACTCTTGATCTTGGGGTTGTGAGTTGCTAGCTTGCACCCCATGTTGGGTTTAGAGAATATTTAAAAATAAAATCTTAAAAAAAAAATATGTGGAGTGTGTGAACGTGTGTATCCCTGGCTGTTTGTGTATGAAGGTTTTAATCAAGGCAGCCCTAGTAATTATTATAGTGTAGAATGCTCCTTTTTTTTTTTAAGTTAATTTTTTTTTTGTTTTTTGTTTTTTTGAGAGAGAGGGAGAGTGAGTGGGGGAGAGAGACAGAGAGGGGAGAGAGAATCTTGACAGAGGGGGGAGAGAGAGAATCTTAAGCTCCACGCTGAGCTTGGAGCCTGACATGGAGCTTGATCCCACAACCCTGGGATCATGACCTGTGCTGAAATCAAGAGTCAGATGCTCAACTGACTGAACTACCCTGGTGTCCCTAGAATGTTCTTTTTTTTTTTTTTTTTATGTTGTATTTATTTTTGAGAGAGAGAGAGGGAGAGAGCGAGCCAGCGTGAGCAGGGGAGGGGCAGAGAGAGAGGGAGACAGAGTCCGAAGCAGGCTCCAGGCTCTGAGCTGTCAGCACAGAACCTGACGTGGGACTTGAACTCATTTACTGCAAGATCATGATCTGAGCTCAAGTGGAAGCGTAACCGACTGAGCCACCCAGGTGCTCCCCCTGCCCCCCCGAATGTTCTTATAGGGGAAGTTGTAATTGGGTCATTTGAGTTTAGCAGTTAGCCTGTGTTTATTTTGCGTCTGCTGTTAGATTAGTACAGTGCCGAGTATCGGAGAAGATAATAAAGTAGAAGACATTAGGCTCTGGTCTGATTGGCCAGACTGTCATCAACACAGATACCATAAAATAAACCAGCATGGTTGAATGGGAGCAGTACTGAACTAGCATTCCTAAATATCTTTCTGTAGTGACAGAGTAACTGTGCATACCAATTCAGTTCTATGGCGTTTACCCCTTTAGTCCTGAGCAAATCCTGGGAGAGTTAGCAAGAGAGAGATTCCTTTTTGGAATAAGTGTCAGAGAAGAGTTTTGATTTCAGATGGGTTCAAAGTGCTTGAGGGGACTGCTTTCATTGCGTAATGATTCTAGAACTATGGTTGGGTAAACAAGTTACTGGAAACAAATATGATGTATTGATTTTCTATTGTGGAACCATGGTGTGCTATGGAATGTTGTGTTGTAATATTTGATTTTCATTATTGGGTGTAAACAAGCTGAATCCTTTGATACACGTATTTCATAAGAATGGCACTGTTCACCTTGAAAACCAACAGTGTTTTCCTTATACCATATAATCATATTAATTTGTATTACCAACTGGTTGAATTAGTCCCCTCCACCCCATGACGAGTAGATTTTTTATTTTGTTTTATTATAGTTGTTAAGCATAGAGCAACGCCATTTCCTCCTCATCCTTCAAGTGATGTATGGGTAATCTTTTTATTGCATGTACACTGATCAGTGTGTCAGGTATAATGTCATTACCAAAACGTTTTCCTTTTAAACTGTTAACTCGCTTCATAAGGTCTTTTTCCTCCTCCATTCAACATTCATTAATTGAACTGGTATTTATTGAGTGCGTATTTTGTTGTAGACATGTCTTTGGGATTTGCTGATGAGGAAGACGTTTTTCTTGCCTTCATAGAGGGAAGAGTGTGGAAGAAGAAACAGACTGTTAATTACAGTATTGTGTGGTATATGTGTGTGTGTGTTTTTTTAATAGACTCTTTTCTTTTAAGTTTGTTTATTTTGAGAGAGAGAGAGAGAGAGAGAGAGAGAAACAGCATGAGCAGGGGAGGAGAAGAGAGAGAAAGAGACCGCGAATCCCAACGAGGCTCACAAACTGAGATCACAATCTGAGCAGAAGAGTCAGACACTTAACCGACTGAGCCACTCAGGTGCCCCTGTGTGGTGTGTGTTCTAAATGGAGAGGAAGAGGGTTCTGTTTGGGTATACTTAGCAGGGGTACCTGACTCAGAGCAAGAGACATCTAAATTGAAACCTGAAGAATGGTGAAGAATCAGCTAACTGAAAGATGGTTCTGGCAACATCAAGGAGAATGGAAGGCTGTTCTGGGAGGGGAAACCCGTAGGCAGTGGCCCAGAGGCAAAACAAAACAACAAAAAGGGAGCAAGCAAAATAGATCTCTTTGCCCATGGCAAACAACATAGAGTTCCTGCTGTCTGGAGCACTTTTTTTTTTTTTTTTTTTAATTTAATTAAGTAAGTTCCACCTCCACCGTGGGGCTTGACCTCACCACCCTGAGATCAAGAGTCACATGCCTACCCACTGAGCCAGCCAGGCACCCCTGGAACGTAGATTTTGAGGGGGGAAGTTGCAAGGAACTTTCAAAGCCATTGCTAAATGGCTAAGTGTCCCATCGTGTTGACGCTTGAGAAATGCCGGAGAGGTTTGCAGCAGTGGATTGACAGGATTGGATTTGCCGTTTTCAGAGACCGTGGCGATTGCAGTTGAAGGAAAAAAGAGGGCACTTCTGTGGTAGGAGGCCTACGGCTGTGACGGTAACGCTTCCTGCGCTTGCTGTGAGCCAGGACCGGGGCATCGGCAGTGGGAAGCGGGGAGAAGTGGGTGGACTCAGAGATCCTTGGAAGGTGGGACGTCCAGGGCTTGACGGCTGAAGGAAGAATCACGGTGTTCGTAGGTTTCCGTCTTGGGCCAGAGTGATCCTGATGATGGTAGTTAGGCCAGTTGTTGATTTATTGCCTCTTACCCCCGATTTGCCTTTCAGTGCCTGCTCTGTGAAAATGGATGCGGACCCTTTAGGTACTTACCCCTTGGCCAGTGGCGGGGTGTTAGGAGAGAGACAGAGGAAGGAAAGGGGCTTAGTTGCTGGTTCTAGTGTGCTTGCCTGGCAGGCCGCGGCGGCTCTCCGCCGCTCCCGACCCCCCAACTTTGGGTGGTTTTGTAGTAGGTTGCCTCCGGTGAGATACTTCCCCACAGAACTACTTCCTTTGTTATTCTAGAGGATAGATTTCTAGCAAGTTCCAGGGGGTGGATTTCCAGAAGTCCTAGCAGATGTGAGCCCTTTCCAGCAAGGTCTGGGTTTCAGTCCTAGTTTTGGGAGAACTCTTCCTTGGGTGCTCCGTCTCGGCCCTAAGGGTGGTGGTGGTGGTTTGTTATGCCATGTTGTTGCATTTTGCATCGTCTTTTCTTTAGAGTTCTTTTTACTTCTTTCTGGCTAATTTCTTATGACTTCAATTCCTAGTTGTAGTTAATAATTCTTTACTTTAAAAAGCCTTTTTCTTCAAGTTACTGTTTGGTTTTTCTTTCCTGTTAGACCCAGGCTGATACAGTGTGTGTCGTCCGGCGTGAAGACGTGCGTTGGAGATTTCCCAGGGAGACTCTGAGGAAAAAGATAACGGTAGGGCCCAGGCCACAGTCCTGTAGACCACTGCCCTGAGGCCTGTTCAGACGAAGAGCCTAATAAGGAGGCTAAGGAAAATTGGCCGCAGAAGCGGGAGAATGAGGGATCACTGATGGTACTGAAAGGTCAAGTAATAGAAGGAGTGGAAATTGTCCACCAATGGCGCAAGTAGTAAACAGCTTAAAAATAGGTATTTGCTTGTTTGTTTATTTGGGAAGCACCACTAGAAATTCTACCTGGTTAAGTTTACCAAGTATGCGGCTTCCCATACTAGTAGCTTGGGTTCTGGAACCTTGCTGTTGAGGTGACAGTGCGGGTTCCACCATTTACTAGCTGTGGAGTCTTGGACGGTGTATTAAGCTCTGTGTGCCCTGTCATCTGTGTGTGGAGTGGAGACAATGTTCACCGGATTGGATTCCCAGGGTCGCACTGAAGGTGAAAAGGGTTAACGTACAGAGAGCGCTTAGCCCGGTGTCTGGCACGCAAACCCGAGGCAACTGTGACCTCGGTGCTGTTGGAACACTGGGCGTGGTGGCGGGTGATGGGTGATGGGGTAGAAAGACGGTCAGGGCTGCAGCCTCCCCCTGAGGGTGTCGAAGAGGCTCACTCAGGGGCAGTGAGTGTTGAATGTCAGGCGGAGGCCTGCATAAAGTGCCCAAGGGATACCGAAGAGCCCTGAGGGAGGTGAAGGCTGGGTTGGATCTTAGGGCGTTTGGGGAGGAGGAACAGCATTAGCAGAGGAACCGAGGGTGCCGGACAGTGTGGTCTCGCGGTGGAGTCGTGGCTGGCCCCTGGAATTGGGCTGGGGTGATAGCAGAGGTGTGTATCCTCTGAACGCTCGCTCAGATCCCGTGTTTATTTCGCTCTTGTGTCCCGAAGCGTGCGTCATGAGACTCTAGAGCTGCCGAGGACTTCTCTTGGGTGCCAGCGCCCCCTTCGGCTGCCACCGACTGAGCTTTGAGTGTTGTAAGCTGTAGTGTTCTAGAAGGGGAGCGAAGTCCTGCAGCTAGTGCTGCTTTGTTGGGTTTTTCTCCCAGCACTGAATAATTTTGTCCACTTCCTGGATGTTGATACAGCTCAGAATTGCTTACAGTTCACACGAGTTCTCAACTTGCAGTTCTTTGGAAAGTTCGACAACTGAAGAAATGGGAATTCATCGAAACTGTGGCTCTTCTTCCAAGACCTCACATTCCTGGAGATTTCAGAAATGAGAGTGTGATTAACTTTTGGTTCCTTGGAGGAAAAAAAGCAACAATTCAGCCTTAAAACTCAGTGATTGCCTGTCTTATTAGAATGTTCTTTCTTTCCCTTTTTTTTTTTTTTTCTATCTAGCCAACTACTCCTCCTCCTTAACCAGAGCTCAAGTATCCATTGTCTAAGGAGTCCTTCCCTGACACTGATGAATCTTCAGCCCTACCAAAGCACTGTCCTGATAAGTCTGTTGTGATGCTGATAAGCTTTCACTGAGGACCCTTAAGTCAAAAAACAAGAACAAAGCAACAAGGGTTCTTTTGAGGTACCTTAACATCCTGGTTGAGGATGTCCCTTGGCTGGAACAACGCTGTTATCCTTGAATTCTCTGGAGAGTTTTTCTTCTGAATCTTTAGAGGGAGTATGAATATATTCTCTACAAAAAGATTAGAAGAAGAATCTTTTTTGTTTTCACAAAGAAGAGTTAAACCATTCTTTATTGGCTAGGACTTCTGGGAATTATACAAGAAGGAAGCTGAGAAGGAAGATGTCAAGCTGTGACCCTCTGAAGGTTTTTGTTTTTGTTTTCCCCTTGCTTCTCTTACTTGTAACAAACACCTATAGGGAACTCTTTGTTTTTGGTAAAGACCAAGTGTTTATGTAAAAGAATATTGAGAGACTGAAGGAAAAAAGACCCTTGGGGCAATTTTACTTTGCTTGACTATAGCTTGTGTCAAATGAGAAGGCAGTTGAAGTCCGATTCTTCTTATAATTGCCTCTTTTGCGTATTTGGGTTATAAATCAAGGGCAAGAGCCATTTCCAGATTATTATATATTTGGAATTTGGGGGTTGTTTTGAAGGTTGATAAAATATTTCATATTGGTATGATACACACTTTAAGAACAAGTATAAATTTGGTAGTTTAAATATAGAAGAATTGAAAGAATTATATGCTGAATATGCCACACCTACCACTTAGATTCTACAGTTACATTTTACTCTATTTGCTCTGTGATATGCATTTACTGTATTTTATTGTACAGTTGATACTGGAACAATGGGGGAAGTTAGAGGTACTGACCTCTTGTGCAGTCAAATCTACATATAACTTTTTTTAATATATAAATTTAAAAAATGTTCATTTTGAGAGAGACAGAGTGCAAGTGTGTGAGGGGCAGAGAGCCAGGGAGATAGAATGCAAAGCAGGCTCCGGGCTCTGAGCTGTCAACACAGAGCCCCTGTGGGGCTTGAACTCATGAACTGTGAGATCATGACCTGAGCCAAAGTCGGATACTTACCCTACTGAGCCACCTAGGTACGCCTGCATATAACTTTTGACTCCCCCAGAACTTAACTACTTACAGCCCCCTGTTGACTAGAAGACTTACTAGTAACTTAGTCGATTGATTTTTGTATGTTACATACATATTTCATATGTTACATGTATTATATACTGTATTCTCTTTTTAAAAATATTGAAGTATAGCCGACATACGATGTTATATTAGTTTCAGGTCTGCAACATAGTGATTCAATTGTTAACATTACTCAGTGCTCACCACCGTAACTGTAGTCACAAGAAAAAGAAGATATATTAACAGTACTGTGCTGTATTTATTGAAAAAAGTCCACAAAAAAGGAGGAAAAGTCCATGTATAAGTGGACCTGCAGAGTTTAAACCCGTGCTGTTCAAGGGTCAACTCTATTATATAATCATGTATCTATCCTCTATACATTCCTTTATTTGTGTTTAAGGATTATCATTGCAGCATTCTGTATTCTAGCAAAAGGCTACAAATAGCGTAGGAGAGTAGTTACATGAAAATGGTATACCCATGCAATAGAACTGTATGTGTATTCAGGTCAGCACACACAATGCTGTGTATTGTGTATTTGAATGCAGTGTTGTGTGTGTATTGATCTGAAATAATGTCCAAGATAAATGAAGTATATAAAAAAAGCTGCAGAAGGATATGTGAAGTATACTGCTATTTATTTGCATAACAAAAAGTATTTATGCATATATGCTGTATATACATAGAATATCTCCAGAAAGCTTAAATAAGAAGCTCATAAAAAGTGGGTGTCTTGCAGCCTCCTACAATAATATATATGTATATAATACATTGTATGTATATAGTATTTTATAAATAATATATAATATATATAACACATACATATGTTATATATATTATGAATTTTAAATATTGTTGCCTGCTTGTATTAACTGCTAGAAATTTTATATACCTCCCTGAAATTTTCAGATGTCAAGATGTCAAACTCATAGTCGTTATTAGATTTTAGTTAGTAACAAAATTGGAACCAGATAGCTAAGGTTTGAATTCTTGCTCTCCTTTTTACATGTGGTATAACTTTTACTGTCAATAAAACAAAGATAATTGTTTTTTTGAAAAAATTTTTAACGTTTATTCATTTTTTTTTTTGATAGAGTGTGAGTGTGGGAGGGGCAGAGAGAGAGAGGGAGACACAGAATCCAAAGCAAGCTCCAGGCTCTGAGATGACAGCACAGAGCCCAACGCTCCAACTCACGGACCGTGAAATCATGACCTGAGCTGAAGTCGGACGCTCAACCGACTAAGCCACCCAGGTGCCCCCAAAACAAAGATAATTCTTATATAGTTATTAATAGTTTTATCTTAGATCATCTGGGGGAAGTTCCTAATTTAAGCACAGTGGCTGGCACATTGTGCTTGACAATTAGTAAATATTAGATGTTGTCAAGATGCATACAGTTTTGTAGGAGTGGCAAAGAATAAGTAATTGAAGTGTTTTGGGGCACCTGGCTGGCTCAGTCAGGAGAGCATACGACTCTTGATCCTGGGGTTGTGAGGTTGAGCCCCACAGTGGGTGTAGAGGTTCCTTATAAATAAATAAACTTAAAAAAATAATTTTAAGTATCTTATATGGGTGTTTCTATGGGGATGTAGTAAGTAAGGGGGAAATCAGAGAATACTATAGAGAAGGGATCTTTGAAAAGTTGAGAGGGGTGAGAGTGAGATCAGTTAAGGAAGGCCATTCCGGATGTGAGGAGTCCTTCTACAGAAGAAAGGAGGAGTTCATAACGACTTGAACCAATCCAGGTTATGAGAGGGGAAATGGCTGCTGCTAGCTCACATTTACTGACCACTTAGCTAAGGTGCTGCTCTTAGTGCTTTTTGTGTCTTAAATTCCTAGAGTAGCCAGGATATCTGTGCTGTAATTGTCATTTTACTAACGAGGAGACCGAGGCAGGGAGGTGAATAAAGTCACTTGCCCAAGATCAATCACGAAGTATTAAGTCCATGTTTGTGTGTGCCTGTGTACCCGTCATGCTGCCTCGTGAGACTAGAAGGTAGGAATAGGGCTGACCTTGAACAGCGTATGTATTCACTTCCGTAAACTTTGGGAAACGATTAAAAGATTTGAGGCAAAGAGCGACTCTCCCCTGTTTGTCCACTAGGACAACCAGTGATGGCTCAGGGGAGATGACAAAAGCCTTGTTTGTCGTCGTCTTCCTTTCTTCTATCCCGTATCCTTTATGTTGTGAAGAATTTGTATGATTAATTGTCATGCTTTTCGAAAAGTGGAAGAGTTATTTTAAACTCTTCGTGATGAATATGAAGCCATTTTCAGGACTTCTCCGACTATATAGCAAAATAAAGGCAAGAATCGACAGGAACGGTCCTGTCACGTACATGTTCTGGCTCCAGCTCCGGTATTAGTTATCGGTTGTTGCATATCAGATTACCCCAACGCAGTGGCTTAAAACAGTGCTCAGCATTTATGATCCCACATACTTCTCTGGAGTGAGGAATTTGGAAGTAGCTTACCTGGGTGGTTCTGGCTATGGCGTGCAGTCGTCTGAAGTCTTGGCAGGGGCTGGAGGACCTGGTTTCAAGATAGCTCATTCACATGGCTGGCAAGTTTAGGCTGACTTTTGGCAGAAGTCTTAGTTCCTTGCCACTTTGGAACTTCTTCACAGGGTTGCTGAAGGATCCTCACGATACCGTAGCTGGCTTTCCAGAGGAAGGGGTCCATGAATGAAGAGGCTGCCGCGCACGCCTGCCTGCCTGCCTGCCTGCCTTCCTCCTTCCTTCCATTTAAAAATTTTTTTAATGTTTATTTTTTGAGAATGAGAGAGAGAGAGAGAGAGAGAGAGAGAGAGAGAGAATATGAGTGGGGGAGGGGCAGAGAGAGAGACACAGAATCCGAAGCAGGCTCCAGGCTCTTTGCTGACACAGAGAGCCTGATGCAGGGCTCTAACTCATGAACTGTGAGATGATGACCTGAGCCGAAGTTGGAGGCTTCACTGACTGAGCCACCCAGACGCCCCTGCAATGTCTTTTATGACGTAGCCTTGAAAGACGTTGTTCTTCCTCCACTGTTGTATTAATTACTCTGGTCAGGGGCGCCTGGGTGGCGCAGTCGGTTAAGCGTCCGACTTCAGCCAGGTCACGATCTCGCGGTCCGTGAGTTCGAGCCCCGCGTCGGGCTCTGGGCTGATGGCTCGGAGCCTGTAGCCTGTTTCCGATTCTGTGTCTCCCTCTCTCTCTGCCCCTCCCCCGTTCATGCTCTGTCTCTCTCTGTCCCAAAAATAAATAAAAAACGTTGAAAAAAAAATTAAAAAAAAAAAAAATTACTCTGGTCAGTCTTGTTCAGTTGTGGGATGGTACCACAGGAGGTTTTGAATACCAGGAGACAGAGATCGGTGGGTGCCGTTTAGAGACTAGCTGCCATTGTTCCCATGAAAACATTACTGAACGGAATAATAAAATTTACAACTGGAAGGAGCCCTCGCGTAGTGTTTTCAAAGCGTGGCCCTATGCCTGCCTGGCTCAATCGGAAGGGCATGCAACTCTTGATCATGGGATTGTGAGTTTGCGTTCCATGTTAGGTGTAGAGATTACTTAAATAAATGTTAAAAAAAAACCAAACCACTAATAAAACTGTCCAAAGTGTGGCCCTAGAACATCAGCATCACGTGGGAACCTCAAAAAAAAAAAATACAGTATTTGACACGGTGTATAAAGACTTAGAGATGGGGTACCTGGGTAGCTCAATAGGTTGGGCAACCAACTTTGGCTCAAGTGATGATCTCTCAGTTTTTGAGTTCGAGCCCCGCATCGGGCTCACTGCTGTCAGCGTGGAGTCTGCTTCAGATCCTCTCTCCCACCCCCTCTCTTCTCTCCTCCGCTCGCGTGTGCACGTGCATGTGCTGTCTCTCAAAAATATATAGACATTAAAAAAAAAGACTTAGAGATGCCCAACAATTACAAAAACAAATGTTAGGGGCGCCTGGCTGGCTCAGTTGGTTAAGCATCTGACTCTCACTTTTGACTCAGGTCAGGATCTCTCAGTTGGTGGGATCAAGCCCCGTGTGGGGCTCTGTGCTGACAGTGCAGAGTATGTTTCAGATTCTCTCCCTCTCTCTTTGCTCCTCCCCTACTCACATTTTCTCTTTTTCTCTCTCTCAAAATAAATGAATATAAAAAAACCCCCAGATATTAGGAGTGCCTGGCTGGCTCAGTCAGTGGAACATGCAACTCTTGATCTTGGGATTGTGAGTTTGAGCCCCACACTGGGTGTAGAGATTACTTTAAAAAAACCAGACTTTATATTTTGAAACTGTTTTATATTAATAGAAAAACTGAGCTGATAGCACAGAGGGTTCCTATATACTACACACACACACACACACACACACACACACAGTTTCCCAGACTATTAATATCTTGCATTAGTGGGTATATTTGTTAAAATTAATGAACCAGTATTGCTACTTTATTATTAAAGTCCATACTTTGCATTAAGATTCATTCTTAGTGATGTACAGTTCTGTGGGTTTTGACCAATGGCTAATGTCATGTATCCATCATTTTATTATCATGCAGAATAGTTTCACCGCCTGCCCTGAAACTTTCCTGCGCTTCATCTATTCATCTATCCCTCTTCTCTTTTTACGCTGTGTAATTTTGTCTTTTCCAAGAATGTCCTATCGTTGGAATCACACGGTATATATCCTTTTCAGGTTGGCTTCTTTCACTTAGCAATGTGTGCTTAAAGTGTCTCCATGTGTTTTTGTTTGTTTTGTGTTGTGTTGTGTTGTGTGTGTGTGTGTGTGTGTGTGTGTGTTGATAGCTCATTTCTTTTTATTGCTGAATAACCAGTTTGCTTGTCCGTTTACTGATTGAAGGACATCTTGGTTGCTTCCCGTTATTGGTGATTTATGAATAAAGCTGCAGTAAATGTATGTACCGGGTTTTGTGTGAACTTGTTTTGAAGTCAGCTGGGTCAATACTGAGGTGTGCGGTTGTGTGAGTGTGTGGTGAAATAATGTACGTTTGGCTTTGCAGGAAGCAGCCATGCTGTGTTTAAAGTTTGGTGTAGGTGCCAAGTGCTTCCCTTCCTGGAGTTGTCTTCTTTTTTTCCCTTTCTGTGTTGTCTTTGGGTTTCCCTAAGAATTCCTTCTTAGATAGAATCAGTCTTGCAGCTCCCCGTTGTAATCCACTATTATTTATACAGCAGCCCTGTTCATTTGGTGGTAAGGCTTTGGGGAGGGGGAACATTTTATAATCTTACATTAAATCCTGGGTTTTTAGTGGGCCTTAGTCCCTGGGCTATGATCTTCACAAGTTTGTTAGCTTCCCCTCCCCTCTTCTGTGAGACAGAAAGGCAGGAGGGGGCTGGACTTGACTAACTGTACTTTCCTTAGGTCAGATAGGCTCTGGCAAAGCAGTTTCCCTTAGAGGACAGGCTTTCCTTATGGAGGATGCTCTGAGCTATTTCAAAATGGCTACTCTCCGCCTGCCCCAAACAGTAGGCGATTTTTCTCTGATCTTCAGGTGAGAAACCTGGTGGGGCTCCTGAAGGCAAAACCTATATCCACATCTCCCTAAGTCTGGACCTTCAGGAGTTTTTAATTCTCAAATGAGTCCTTAAGTCTTTGGAAACTTGTCAAAATTACCATTTAAATGTTCCTACCAATTATTGGCTCTTGCAGTTTTGCTTCAGGTAAACCAGTCAGTCTCCGCTGTGATTCTCACTATTTTCTTTTCTCTCCAGATTTTGGGCTGGTGGTTTGCCCTTGACCTAAAATTCTCTGATGGATCTAAGAAAAGTGATTGATTTCAGGTTTTTTCCCTCCCCAGCATTTTTTTTTTTTCTTTTTTTTTTTTTTTTTTTCTCTGTGGATGGGAGTGATGACTTCCAGGCTCTTTATGAGTCAGAGCTAAAAGTGGAAGTCTGGTGCCCTGCAATCTTTGTTTAAATGAATCCCTGTGGTTGATTCTGATGAGTGCTAATGGTTGAGACCCACTGATTTAGCCCAATTCCCTCATTTTACGGATGAGAACACTGAAATTTAAAGAGGGCAAATGATTTTTCTATGATTATACAAAGTTCAAACCTAGATTAGAACCTGAGTCTTTTTAAAAAAAAAAAATTTTTTTTTTTGAATGTTTATTATTTTTGAGAGAGACAGAGACAGAGAACAAGCAGGGGAGGGGCAGAGAGAGAGGGAGACACAGGATCCGAAGCAGGCTCCAGGCTCCGAGCTGTCGGCACAGAGCCCGACTGGGGGCTTGAACTCAGACCGTGAGATCATGACCTGAGCTGAAGCTGGTCACTTAACCGACTGAGCCACCCAGGTGCCCCTAGAATCTGAGTCTCTTGGCCCGATAATCCTCATACTGTTTTTTGGTATTTACATATAGTTACTTTAATAGGGATTAATTATGTTTCACATTGCGGGTTGTGATAAATCTTTATTTTGATACTTCACTGATTTACATCCTTGATATATACTTCAAATTCATTCTAGGATCTAGTTATAATGATAGTTATTGTCATAGCTATCCCAAAGCTCACTTGAAATGTTCTCTTTGATATAAATATCAACCCACTTGAGAAGTGAGCTCTTACATGTAACATGACTGTGAGTAAAATATGTGGAAATTTTTGTTTTCCCCATTTATTCCTTATAGAAATATTTAAAAGTACCCAAAAGAAAACCTTAGAACTGTTCATTTAGTCTTGGAAAACCTGATGTGTACAAACCATTACATGGGATGAATCAGCTGCATCTGTCGGTTCCTTCTTCCCACACATTCCCATCATGTCATTTCCTTAATTTTTAGTGCAGACTGGATAGCAGCTGCAATGCCCTATTTTCCCCTTCAAACCAGCATCTCTCCTGTGCTTGCATATATGGCATGCTTCTACATCTCTGGAGAAGTCTGGGAATCTTTGTTCTAGAACAGGAATTGGCAGACTTTTTCTGTACAGGGTCAGAGAGTGAATATTTTAGCCTTGCAGGCCATTTTGGTCTCTGTTGCCACCACTCAACTCTGCCCTTGTAGCATGCAAACAGTCAATCATCAGCAATATGTACATGTACAGACGAGGCTGTGTTCCATCAAAACTTTAGAAAATCAAGCTACATGCCTTTGTCTCATGGGCCCTAGTTTGGTAGCTGCTGTTCTAGAGTCTATAGAAATACTAGATGCTTTTCACTTGTATGCTTCAAAAGATGCTGCTGTTTTTATTTACTGGATTGGAGCCCTAAGATCGCTTTTGTTACATTGCTTTCAAAAGTAATAATAGATATTTTGTTGTGGAACATTGCATCTTAGTTTTGGTTTCTTTTTTTGAGACCTGTGTTTTTGGTGTTGAAGAGATACAGATTTTTTTTTTTCCCCTGTCTAAACAAGACTTGAGCAGGATTGAGACTTTATGATCTCATGTGAATCTGGATTAAAACAAGGAAAAAAAAGACCTGGTCACTGTAATAGCTGAGGCAATCTATACTCTCTGTGGTGAATGGTAAAACATGTCTTTTAATAAGTTCTTAAAGATAAAGAATAATAAAATAATCTCAAGTTATGGTGTGTTATAGGTGCCTGTGGAAATATGAGGTTAGAGAGATGGTTTTAATTTACTTTGAGTTATTGTATGCTTAGGAAAAGTGGGTATTGGTATTCGTGCTTTGCAGCTAGCACAAGTCTTGGTTGTCAGGGCTTCTCATTAGCTCCCTAAGATCCTTCTAGGGCTCTGGGAGCTTGGCTAGTGGAAAGGCAGGGACTGCCAGTTGCTGAGAGGACTGGTGCAAGCTGGGAGGTAGCCCTGGGGAGCAGTTAGCTATATGAGGCCAAAGTTTGCGTGTTTGGTCAAATGTCCGAACTTGGGGTTTTGCTAGAGAGAACTCCTGGCCGCCTGGGTTTATTCATATATGCTGCAGATCATCTTTGTTTCAGAGATTTCTGCAATATGAGTTATTTAAAACTTAAAAGTAATGCAAATTATAAAAATCTGTTTGTGGTGGTTTCTCGTCCTTTGGGAAGTACTCCTGACTGACCTTTAATAATGGTGGGTAATTGAAATATTATAGGTCTTAGTAACGACTACTATCAGTCCATTTTATAAAAGGTCAGTCTACAATATTGGAATACTGAAGGCTTGCTTAATTAGAAGAGCCTTATGATTAGAATTTAAGTATTTCAGGCTGAAAATGATATCCGAAGGAGACTCTAGAGGGCAGTGTAACTCAGCGTGTTCCTGTTTCTAGTATTTAAGTTTTGCTTTGGAGCAGCGATCCATGCGTTCTGAACTATTTCCCCATGACACGGAGTATCAGTTTGGTAGAATGTGAGTTTTGGAAAGAAGAACTCTGGTTTGGCTTAGAAAGGTTATTTAGGTAATATACAATAATTATTGCCCTTAGGGAATATCCATGCTTGCTTTTAAACACTGGTTTAAAAAACTTGGAATTGTCTTATTGATACAACTAAATTGAATTGAGTTTGCTTCTTTGGCATTTGTGGAGCATTAAGCATAAGAAATGGTGTATCTTGTGTTCTCAGATATTTTGAGGTGGGAAGTTAAATGTATGCTTTGTTGGAGAATTCAAACAATCAGGAAGAGCTTGACTCATGACACATTTTTTTTTTTTTTTTTTTTTTTTTTTTTTCCATGACACATTTTTATACAGCTCTTCCAAGTGGAAAAGTTGAAGCTGGAAGCTTGGTTAGTGAATAGCTGTATCAGTGTTGACTTTTCAAAACTTTTCAAATGTTTACATTCAGCAAAACCCAAAGCATATTATGCCAATCATCTTTTCCCTCTAATTTTTCAACTTATGTATGTTTTCAGGGAAATCTAATCTGTATGTTTTTGACTCATTTACATGTAAGTCATCGAATGCGGTTTGGAAAGAAGTGTTGTGTATTTCTAGTCCAAGGAGCTTTTGGGTCCTTTAAAATTTTTTTCTCCTTTAAAAGCAAAAAGTGGGGATTATAAAGGCCAAATGAGTGGATTCACCTACAGTTTTAGGTTGGAGATTTTAAACTATTACAAATTTAGGAAACAGTTTTTGTGACTGAATTTTCTGGTGTTATTACAGCGTGGAAATTGGAATGTCCAGTGGTTAAGTGTGACAGTTGGACATTTGGGATTCCGAACTTTTTGTTTCAATTTGGGCCTGTTAAAATGACCTTAAACAAAATGAACTCTTTGAAAAGTTTTCATTTTCTTTATCTTGGATAATTTTATGATTGAAACAAATGTGTTTGTTAGAGCGCTTTGAAGTTCTTGGATGAAAGGCCTTATGTAAGTGCGAATAGTACAGGTTTAAGAAACATAGGGATTCTGTTTCCGGTTTGTGTTCACACTAGTTTGTGGCTACCAACCCGAGTATCTTCTCGTTTTGTCTAGGTATTTATCTCCCCATGACTTTCCACCTCAAGGTGGAATAAATAGTTATTTTGATCTTTTTCTTGTTTGGAAAGAAGAAAAAATTTTAGTAAAAAAATTTACGTTTTTTTAGTAATGTTAAAACTGAAGTGCAGTTGGGAAGCAGTCATGAGGATTGTGTATTAGCTTTGATTGTTGGTATTGGGTATTAGCTTCACCTCTGGTACTACCTGTGTACATCTTTTTTCCACACTAATCACAGAAAACAATAAAATATCTACTCGTGTATAAAATAAAACACACATCTGGGGCACCTGGGTGACTCAGTCGGTTAAGCAGCCAACTCCCAACTTAGCACGGAGGCCCTGCTCTCTCTCTCTCTCAAAAATAAGTAAACATTAAAAAAATAACACACATCTGAGCTTTCACCTGAAATTGCGTGTTGTAAAAATTTATAAGAGGGGCACCTGGGTGGCTCAGTTGGTTAAGCATCCCACTCTTGGTTTTGGATGAGGTCATGATCTTGCAGTTTGTGGGATCGAGCCCAGCATCCTGCTCTGCACTGATAGTGTGGAGCCTGCTTGGGATTCTCTCTGTCTCCTTCTCTCTCTGTCCCAAGTAGAGGCCCAATGGTGGGCTTGAACTCCCGACCCCAAGATCAAGAGTCATGGGCTTGGAGTGCCTGGGTAGCTCAGTCAGTTGAGTGTCTGACTCTTGATCTTGGTTCAGGTCACGATCCCAGGGTTGCGGGATTGAGTCCCATGTCGGGGCTCTGCGTTAAGTGTGGAGCCTGCTTAAGATTCTCTCTCCCTCTCTCCCCCCTCCCCCTCCCTCCTCTTTTCCTCCTTCTCCCTCTCTCTTCCTCTCTCCCTCACTCCTTCCTTCAGCCCCTGTCCCCTACTCTTGTGCTCTCACGCTCTCTAAAAAAAAAAAAAAGAAAAAGAATAAAAAGAAAGGCATGAGCTCTACCAACTGAGCCAGCCAGACACCCTAGGAAGTAAAAGTTTTTAAGCAGCTATAATATGTAGAGAAAGCAATTAAATCACTGATTTTACAAAGGATTTAAGAGACATTGGCTTAATTCTCACTTGTTTTTTTCCCCTAGCAAATGACAGAACATTACTTTGGTACATACAGTATTACTCAGTTGTTTTTTTTTTTAAACTTTTTTTTTAAATGTAAAGTGCCAAAGCGTCTTGGTATTTTGAAATACGTAAGAGGAATTTTCCTTAACCTAAGATTTAAATTCCATTTAAGTTTAATCCATTCAATTTATGTATTCTAACAGTATATACCACTCAGTTTACTTCTCACACTTTTGAAATCCTCCCTGTGAAGAATACCCCATCTCCATCCTTTGCAGCCAGTTTTAGTTACTATTTTCCCCCAGTTTATCCTAGTTTACCCAGACCCATTGTTTTGTTTTCCCCATTTTGTCAATTTTGTTCTTGTTTATGTTCTCCTTGATGACAGTATCTCCTTTTGCTCTAGAGAAAAATTTTCTCAAGCCTGACTATAAAATGTCTTGAATTGTCTGTCTAAAAGCCTTGTTTTATGTGGCTTCCCATGTCACATGGAATCTAGAATCTTCAGCGTGACATCTGTGTTCTGGCTCTCTGCCACCTCTCCGATCTACCCTCTCTCCCTCTCTTAAGCCTCACTGGACGTCCCACTGTTCCCTCACACGGATCAGACACTCTTGCTTCAGGGTCGTTTTGTTTTCAGTTCATCTGTCTAGGCCCTTTCCTCCTCTGATCTCTTTTTCCTCTTGGCGCCTGGCCCCCCCCCCCCCCCCCCCCCCCGAGGTGTTACATATTTGTCCCTCTTACGGCACTAGAATGTCAGCTGCACGAGGGCAGGGACTTTGTCGTGCTCTCTGCTGTCCCGCAGCTCCTAGGGCGACCCGGGGAAGGTCCGCGAGAAGTGGGTGTGGAGAGAATGTATGAACTCTTCACAGGAGGTGTCCACTCATACTTGCCCCAGTATTTTGGGGGAACAAAAAAAGTCTTGAGGCTTTTCCTCCAGACCCTCGGAGGAGACGTGGTCTAGGAGGGTGCTGCCCCAGGACAGTGAGGTTGGACTGTGAGAGAGGTGACATTGTGAGGTGTTTATGACACTGTTTTTAGGAACGCAGGCCCGTGCAATGGAGCCTTCCAAACCAGTCTGACAGGAGTGAGGGCAGGATTCTGCCCAGGCTAGTAAAAGAGAGAATCCCGGGGGCCTCCCGAGCCCTGATTCTGCCCATGCCGAGTGAGACTGGCGAAGAGGGCACTGTGGCAGTCCCATGAGTCCCCGGCTGAGACGGCGAGCGGGACAGGGCGTCGTCCCAGGACACACAGGGTGTAGAAGCCGCAACCTGTTTTGCCGTGAAACCAGCGGCTGCAGGTAAGCAGGCCTCACTTTCAGATTCATCCATTCATTTGGCACATGTTTGCTGAGCATGCGCTATGTGCCAAGCACAATTTTGGGCCTTAGAGGACAGTTCCGGGAGCTGAAGGTGCCTGGGAGCTGGGCCACAGGTCACAGGGAGGGGCCCACGTTGGCTCAGGAAAGTGCCAACATCTCCCCTTCAGTTCAGAGCCTTCCTTTTCTCTCCCTGGATGCTGAGGCTGGGCTGCCTCTCCATCTCCAGTAGGAATCAGTGCTGCCTGTGTCACCAAGGCTGCTGGTGACCCAAGGAGGCACTGGGCAGTCTCTGGAGATTCCCACCACCTCTGGCGTCTCCTTACCATGAGGCTTCCCAGCTCCTCTCCTAACTGCTTCGAATGCCTCAAGGGACAGAGGGTCGTGTCCACCACCTGCTGTTCTGTGCTCTGGACCCGGAGCTCCATCCCTGCTGATGGACTCCCTCCCCCAGCTGCCCTGGAGCCTGCCCTTGGCACTGGCTTTGTGGCCTGCTGGGGGCAAGGAAGCTGGCTGTGCCTGGTGAGGAAGCAAGAAATGGAATGGAGCAAGATACCTTTTTTCAGGGCATATCTTTCGGGGTGTTTCTTCAGGGATGTCGGTCAGGGCTGTGGGTGAGGAGGTACCAAGTAGAGAGGGCCAAACTCTAAGGGTCGGTCATGTTGCGTGTTTAGAATGGCTCTCGGTCCCTGACACTGGCACCCAGGCACCGACACCCAGGGCCAGTTCTGACCTTGCCGAGGCCTGGGGGGCATCGGGAGATCCACCAAATGCTCTGTGGGATGTGGTAACCGCCAAGTCTCACCGGCTGGCCTAATCCATTCACCTCTAGACATGGGCTGCAGGACCAGTTCAGACTTCCTCTGGGACTCTGGGAGCTGCAAGCCTGCTGCTGGGGGCTGCAGGGGTGAAGTCACCTGTAAACGCTCGGGTGTGCATCTGAAACCGCCGGGTGAGGCTAAGAACATGCAAAGGCTGACGCGACCCGGTTTCCAGAATTTCGTGCTCCCTGCCTGGCCCACGCAGGGAGTTCTGGCCACGACCAGGCGGTGGGGCAGGCTGTCCTCACAAGTGTAGTGACTTCGGGTCATCTCTAGGGATGCTTCCCGCACTGCTGTTGTTTGATTCAGGGGAGAAGAGATGTAGCTTACAGGCTTGCAGGCTTTTCAGTTTTTATATTAGAACTCTCCCGAGCTCTGAGTCGGTACGGCACTTTGTATTTTTCAGGGTGTATTTGTACGAGACACTTCTGAGAGAACCCAGACCTGCTGCAGGGCTGGCCAGAGCATTTGCAGAGTCTGGACACCAGGGATGTGACTGAACATCAATTCTCCAGGCAGGGGAAGCCAGCGAGTGACAAGGCAGAATAAATCACAGACAGCATGAGCATTTCCGATGGCCTCAAAATACCTGGAGTGAGGTGCTGCTGAACGAGGGGGGGTGGGAGAGCGAAGGGGAGCTTGTTATTATTATTATTATATTATTATTATTATTACTAAAAATGAAAAGTTTTTTTTCTTTTTCTTAATGACCTTATGTGGCAGCAACTGGTTGCTGAGGTCTGGTCATTTGGGTGAAACAGGGTTCCAGGATGGAGGCAGTACAGCATTTCACAAAATTCGAGAAATTGCTGCCTAGAGCCTAGCACCTTCCATCACAGCATGGAACCAGGGGAGAGCATTCCTGAGGCAGACAGTGCATTTTCACCAGTGGCACTTGTGGTGAGGCAGAAACGAGGTGCCCTCGCTGCAGGACTCTGAACAGGGGTCGGTGGCAGGGAGGACAGGGCAAGAGCACTTGATGCTGATTATAGCTGACAGGTGGGTTTCTGAGCACACAGGATGCACCTCCTGAGAACTGCCCAAAATACTTGAGAGAAGGGGCGCCTGGGTGGCTCAGTCGGTTGTGTCTGACTTTGGCTCAGGTCATGATCTCACGGTTCTTGAGTTCAAGCCCCACGTCGGGCTCTGTGCTGACAGCTCGGAGCCTGGAGCCCGCTTCGGATTCTGTGTCTCTCTCTCCCCGTCCCCTGCTCACGCTCTGTCTCTCTCTCTCAATAATAAATAAACATTAAAAAAAATTTAAAAAAATACTTGAGAGAAATTTGTTGGACCTTAGAGCCTAGAATGGGCAAGTGGGAACAAGGGCAGGAAATCTGACTTACTGATGCAAATGTAACTGTATTTGCATCCACAGGCTGACAGATATGAGGATTTTGGGGTTATCTTTGCAATAATCCTGGGGGCACTCAGGGTTTCTGTTACAGAGTGGGGAGCAGCCATAAAGCAAAGTTTCCTGGCCCCCAGGTGCTCCTCCTCGTCCCCTGCACCCACTGCTGAGAGCAGACAGGGCTGCAGGCAGGGCCTGCTCCCTCACACAGAGATGGAGACCCAGCCCTGGCCTCACAGGGACCCCCACTGCAGCTGCAGGACACTTAGGTACGACAGTGGGGCATAGGCGTCAACCTTCCCGGTCTCTTTACATCAAGAAAACCCTGAGATGGCTCCTTCCCCTTCCCCTTCCCCTTTATTTTCTTGGCCGTTCTAAGCTCTAACCTTACTTTCTCCCCGCCTCTCCATGACGCGACCCCTCCCCCCCGCCCCCACCCTGCTGCCAGCCTGTGGGCTCAGTTGACCTCACAGCCCCATCTTCCTGTAGGCTTATGGGTCCCAGAAGACTTCTAGGGTTCAAAGGTGAACATGTTTACACATTAATAAATCATCACCAAGGGGTCTTAAAAATAGCTGGTTTCCTACCTCAGTCAGAAGATAATTTCCCTCTCCTGTGGACCCCATTCTGTATCCTCATTTCCCATCTATTTTCCTCTTTCCCCATCTTTGTTACCCTCCCTGTGTTACTTCCCATGCGTAAGAAACCACGTGGGTGCTGGTCTGAAGAAAACTGCTACTTCTGGCACGTGTCCGATAGGCTTTTGTACTGGAAAGTCTACGTGGCATTTTACCCATTTACACACCCCTTCGCGATACCAGGAGCAGAGGTCGGGATACCAACTGGCCATTGTGCTCTGGTAATGCCTATCTGGGAGTGCTTTGCCCACTCTGAACACCACCATCTGGACCACGGTTAGCAGCTGAGTTCACTTAACTTGCCTAAACACGAGTCCAAAGCTCTGCAGTTTGACTTCCATGAATTAAGAAGGGTTCTTTAACTCAGAATTTTATTTATACAAAAAATAATTCTTTTTGGTTATTTGATACGATTGAAAACTACCAGAATTGGGGCGCCTGGGTGGCTTATCGGTTAAGCTTCTGACTTGATCTTGGCTCAGGTCCTGATTTCAGGGTTCTTGAGTTTGAGGCCTGCATCAGGCTCCTTCCTCACAGCAGGGAGCCTGCTTGAGATCTCTCTGCCCCTCCCCTGCTTGTGCTGTCTCTCAAAATAAAATAAACTTAAAAGAAAAAGAAAACCACCAGAATAATTCACATAGTATACCAGCAGTCAGTTATGCACTGACCACAAATTCCGTAGAGCTGCGCTGTTCAGCATGGGAGCCACTAGCCACAAGTGCCTATTTAAAGATTTTAATTAATAACAATTAGGCAAAATGAAAAATGCAGTTCTTTAGCTGCACTAGCCACATCCCCAGTGGTCTGTAGCCACATGTAGCTAGTTCTGCCATGTTCACCAGCACAGGTAAAGAATGTTTCCATCATTGCCAAAAGCTTTACTATAGCTCTATTCTAGAGTGTCCTTCTGGCATTAAATCCAATGTCTTCATGCTGTGGAATTGGCGAGACCTTTATCCAGGTGTGCCTGATGAAAACATCCTTGTCTGTTCCTGTCTGTGTCCTCCTCATCCTTGATTCTGAGGCTTTCTTATCTGTGTCCCTCCTGTCCGACCTGGAAGGTATCTTTGATATCTTTGCTGATCTGCCTATTACATAGGATTTTGTCTTTCCATCTGCAGTTGCTTGGAGTTTACATTTTAAGTGCAGCGTCGTCTTCAACTAGTTCTACACCAACTTTAGAGAGTAAGTGCCAGGAGTTTGCACTGAAACCTCTCCGTATTGGAGTGGGGCTGAGTTGTCGGTCCTGGGAGCCGGTGTCTCTGCGTTTATGCAAGTCTGAGTCAGTAAGATAGCAGACACAGACAGGGCCAGGGACAGCACCAGGGCCTTTAGAGCAGTCTGCGTGTCCTTTGCTTCGAATGCCCTTGGGCTGCTGTAATCATTAACCCTTGCAGGAGGCTCCCTCTGATCTGCCTCTGATCAACCCAAAGCCAAGCCGCTTCTGTTGAAGTCCTGAGATGGGAGAAGTAAGGAAAGAAACAGAAGCGAGAGAGGGGCAGGCAAGAGCCCGGTGGTGGGGCAGCAGGGAAGGATGGAAATGACCCGCAGAGCACCGTGTCCTCGATCAGCTCTGACACCTTCATGTATTCGTTGTGTTGCTCCCTGGGGGCAGCTCTGAGGCCAGCCTCATGGTCTGGGCAGGCTGGTCATGCTGGGCACTGTGTGCTATGCTGACCTAAGCACTGGTTCCCGAGTCCAAGGGCGGTGCCTGCTTTTCTTGTTACCTACTTGTTTGTCCTGATAACCTGCTCTGGGGTGCACTGGCCCCTTTCCTCTGGCTGCTCCTTGTGGCCGCAGGTCGCTACGCTTTCCGCTGGACCGCCTTCCCTCTTGCACTGATGCCATTCTCTCGCCTGGGCTCTCGTGCCGTGTGCCAAGCTGTCCCTCCATGCAGAGGCCCCCGTCACCACTTAGGCTCCAACACCCCATGCCAGACTGCCCTCCAGCAGGACACTCTCCATACCCCACTTGGGTGTGACACCCTGTGCCAGCCAGCTCTTCCCCGTGGGGTACCCTCCTTACCCCACCGAAGCTCCGGCATCCCAGGACAGGTCACTCTTTGTCTTACCCACTGCAGGTTGCTATAACAAAGTATCATGGACTAGGTGGTGTGTAAATAACAAAAATTTATTCCCCACAGTTCTGGAGACCAGACGTCTGAGATCATGGTGCAAATATGGTCAGGATGTGGTGAGACCCTCTCCCAGGGTTCAGACCGTCCACTTCTCGCTTGTTGTATCCTCGCGTGGTGGAGAGAGAGTGAGGGAGCTCTGAGGTTCCTTGTTTAGCAGGGCGATACACGCTTTTGGGTATTAAGAGAATCACATGGTGTGGTTATTAGCAACTTCAGATACGGGATGTTTCATGAAATGGAGATGTTGTCTATCAGTGCTGGCAGGAATTCGCGTCCTAGCTCCAGATTTGCCAGTCAGAGCGTATTTCCTTTCAGTGATCCTACCCCTTGCTGTCATGTTGCCGTCCATTGTTCCCTAATGACATGTTATGTAAGTATTTGACAATAGCTAGAGCAGGGATAGGCAAGCTCTTTCTTAAGAGGGTCAAATAGTATATATTTTGGGCTTTGTGGGCACTAGTCTCTTGACTCCTCAACCCTGCCTCTGCAGCACAAACGCAAAGGCAGTAATATGTGAATGAAGGGGTGTGACTGTTGCCAGTAAAACTTATGGGCGCTGAAATCAGAATTTCATATAATTTACATGTGTTACGAAATATTCTTCTTCTTTTGATCTGTTCCCTCCCCCCCTCCCCCCACCCATTTACAAACACGGTAGAGACCATTCTTTTACCTGCGGGCCATGCAAAAACAGTGGGCTGTATTGGACCCTTGGCCCATATTTTACCGACCCCTGAGCTAATAACTCAAAGAAGGAGGTATAGAGAAGTGGTTACTTACTGACATCTTTATTTCATGCAGATATTCAGAGTTGCTTTCGTTGCTATCAAAAATAAAATAAATGTGATTCTTAATATGATAGAAGATATAAGTGATGCCATTTTTTATTTTTGTTTACCTTTTTAAAAATTTATTTTTAAAATTTACATCCAAGTTAGTTAGCATATAGTGCAACAGTGAGTTCAGAGTAGATTCCTTAATGCCCCTTACCCATTTAGCCCATCCCCCAGCCCCCAAATGATGTCATTTTTAACAGTAACTTTAATGTTGGGTCTGATCATATAGAACTTTAAAGTTGGGTTTTTTTGGTGTTTCTAGCTCGCTCAGTTGGTAGAACGTGCGGTCATTGATCCTCAGGGTTGTGAGTTCAAGCTGCACCTTGGTGATTGGGTATAGAGATCACTTAAAATAAGTTTTTAAAATTTTAGAGAACGAGAGCACGAGCAGGGGAGAGGGGCAGAGGGAGGGAGAGGGAGAAAATCTTAAGCAGGCTCCCACTCACTGCTGAGTCCACAAATGGGTCTTGATCCCACGACCCTGGGATCCTGACCTGAACTGAAAGCAAATGTTGGATGCCCAACCGACTGAGCCACCCAGGCACCCCAAAAATAAAATCTTAAAAAAAAAAGTTGGTTTTCTTCACCACATCTTAAATGTGGAAAATTGCCAAGGGTTATGGAATAAAATCTTTGATTTGCACATTGTCAAAAGGTTACAATATACAGGAACTGTACAGATTTGTTTAAGATAAAGGCTTCTAAATTTAAGGGAAAGAATTGCCTTCAAGGCTGTTTCAGCTTGTGATCTCTGTTTTGGTGTATTCTGTCCCTACCTGATGATTTGTGCAAAATCTAATGATGGTAATTTAGAACCGGAAAGTAGGTTGCCTCTAATTTTGATCTTTTCTTAGCATTACAGTTTCTTATCTGAAATACTGAAAGAGCCAAACTGTCCTTCTGTACAGTAGGGATCACTTCCTTCTGCTTGAACTTAAAAAATACAGCCCATTCTTTAGCCTTTGTTGGCACTAAAGAGTGCTTGGATACTATGTATTTCACAGCAGACGGTTTTTCCTACTTAACTGCGAGCAGTTAGTTAATTGGAAGAACTGTTACTTCTGTGGATCCTTGCTATGACAAAAATCAATGTACACAGCACAGTCTGAATTAATAGGGCTCGAACTCATTAGGCCACAAAAACAGTTTAATCAACGGTGAACCCTTTAAAGACCTTGTCAGAGAGTATCCTAAAAGAGATTCAAAAAAAAAAAAAAAAAAAAAATGCTTAGCACTTAAACATATGTTTTGTTTCCAAGTTTATATTTTTCTTTTTTTAAATTCCCTTGGTTAATTTCTGGGGTTACTCCTGTGTTCTGGCTAGAGGGAAGAACCCTATTATTTGTATATTTTATACTGAACCATAGTCATTCAGTCTAATTACAGGCAATTCTCAACTTACAGTGGTTCAACTTAATGAATTTTCCACTTCATGATGGTGTGAATGTTACGCATTCAGTAGAAACTGTATTTTGAAGGTGGAATTTTGATCTTTCCCGGGCACTAGCCTCGTATGATTCCCCTGATGCTGCCCCACAGCCGCAGCTCCCAGTTAGCAGTGTGGTCATGAGGGTAAGACGACCCCATCCACGGACAACTCTTCTGTGCCCATACGCCCGCTACCCATTACCCATTGCTTTGCACTCCCAGTACAGCATCCAGTAAACCACATGAGATATTCACTTAAAATAAGCTTTGTGTTAGCCGATTTGGCCCAACTGTGGTAGCAATGTAAGTGTTCCGAGCACATTAATGGCAGGTGAGACTAGGCCGTGATGTAATCAATGCATTTTCGACTTAATGATGTTTTCAGTGTGCAATGGGTTTTTTCAGGACATGACCGGATCGTGAGTCAAGGGAAATCTGTACTCATTTCCTCTTAGTAAAGGCCCTTTCAGACACTCTGATTATTCATCCCTGTTTCTAACCCGAGGGCATATTCCGGCTGGCCTGGGTTGTTAGATGTTTTCGCCGGCTGTTGTCATTCTGCAGTCTTATCCTCTGCCTCCTCACCCTTACCTCCCCCTCCAACCCCTTGTTTTGGTAATGGTTGGCTGCTTTGATGTTTGTGAGGCTTTCAGGACGTGATCGCTGTGTTCTGGCAGATCACCTTTCCCTCTCAGCACCCTCTTCCTGTAATGCAAGTTCTGATTGTTTTGTGCAGTGGGTTACTTGTGGCCGGTAGGTTAAGGTTCAAAAGGGGAAGTCTATATTGACTAGTAAATTGAATTTTCCTGTCAGATTGCTTTTTATTTTTGGGGTGCAGAGCCTGAGTTTGCATCCCGGTTTTGAACCTTACTAACTGCATGGCTTTATTGAACAATGTTATTTAATACCTTTGTTGCTTTGTTTGTTCATTTATAGAATGGAGATAATAGCGGCACCCATCCTGTAGGAATAAGGTTATATATGTCAAGTACTTAGAACAGTACCAAACACAGAGTTAGCACTCAATATTTGTATCGTCATCGTCATCTTCACCGTCTTTCAGTTTGGATGAAAAATGGCTAATGTGGGTTTTAAGCAGGAAAAGGACATTTTCAGAATTGAATTTTGGAAAGATTGCTTTCATAGTCAAGAGAAGGTGGGTGTAGGACCAGGTGAGCAAAGGTAGAGGTGGGAAGACCAGTGTTTTGGATTGAATTGTGTCCTCCTCAAATTCATGTGTTCAAGTCCTGATCCTATACCTCAGAATGTGACCTGTCACCTTTAAAAATAAAATAGCCAATTATTTTATCAGCAACATGAATTTGTTCAAGAATTGCAGAGAAGTTAGAATTCAGGATAAGCAAACTATGCCAAAACTATAGGCAAGTCTGAAGAGACCGCGGAAGGGTCAGCTTTTATTAGGTTTTAGGAGGAAATTGAGGAGGGTTGTTTTGGACAGAAGTTCGTTGGAGAAGAACAAGAATTTGAGGTTGTGATGATTTCTCATTGGCTGCAAGTGGTGGTTCGTGCGTCGTTGCTTGGCCAGGGAGAGATGTTCCTTTTTGCTGGTTACGTTGGCTGCGATGAGCGGTACGTGCCTGAGAGCTCCCTCTTCATTTTAACGAAGGTTGTGTTTTGGATTTTTTTTGGTACTCATTTTCACAACCTTATTTGGAAATAGGGTCATTGCAGTGTAGTTAGTTAAGATGAGGTCATTAGGGTAAGCCCTAATCCGGTATGACTGGTGGCCGTATTAAAAGGGGAAGTTCAGACACAGAGATGGACGCGCATAGAGGGAAGACAGTGTGAAGAGACACAGGGAGAAGATGTCCGTCCACGAGCCAGGGAGAGAGGCCTGGGACCGACGCATTCTTCCCAGCACTCAGAAGGAACCGACCCTGTAGATGCCTCGATCTCACACTTCTAGCCTGTAGAACTGTGAGACCGTGAGTTTTTATCGTGTAAGCCTCTCCATTTGTGGTACTTTATGTCAGGGAAGCCTTAGGAAAGTAACGCAACCAGCCAGGCAGATCGTGAGCCTCCGAATAAGTGGAGATGAGAGATGTTTAAAACACAGAACCAATTCTTAGTGACCAGGTGGCCGTGAGGGGGTGGGAAGAGTGAGAGACTGTCTCGCCTGAGGGGATGGTGGTGCCATTAACTGACCCAGAAAGTACACAAAGGAGAGGAGGTGTGTGGAGCACGTCGAGCTGGAGGTGCACGTGGGACATGCAGGGAGGGGCCCCGACAGGCAGTTGGACGTATGTGTATCTGAAGCTCCGGAGAGAGGTTGTGTCTAGAGGTTTGGTGGTTCTCATCTATCTACGCAGGAGTTGAAAAAGGTGGAGGGGCCAGTTGCTTGGAGTGAGTGTATGGTGTGTGAAGGAAAGTCCATCTGTAGGTCCCCCGAGGAACGCTCAGGTTTCGAAGCCGTAGGCCAGGAACGGCCCCGTGGAACCGGAGAAGGAGCTGAGCGGAGACACGTAGCGGGATGTTGCCAGCGACTCCCAGGGCTGAGACCTAAACCACCGGCATCAGCAGTCCGTGTGCTGAAATGGGTTTTGTCAGTGTCCAGCAGCCCCTAGACGGGAGCTGGTATTCTTGGGATTTATTAGGTGGCAAGATTTTATTACGGGTTAGCTCATTTAACCCTCATTACAACTCTGAATCGGGTACTGTTATTACCTATAGATATGGAAACTGAGGCTTGGAAAAATTAACTAACTTGCCTCAGATTACGCAGTGAGTAGGCAGAAATAGGTCAGGATTTGAGTCTAGGCGGGCTGACTCTGGGATGCTCCTAACGCGGAGTGAGGGTTGGAGGTTTTGGGGGTAGACATGGGACAGAACGAAGGAAGTTGGATGAAGAAAGAGCAGAGGAATGAAAATGGAACGTTCCTCTCTGCGCCAGGAGCGGTAGTTGGGACAAAAGGAACAGATCGATGGGCCTGGCGTTCTCCCCGAAAGCCGAGAGAGTGACAGGAAAGTTGCACGGGTGGAGAGCCACCATCCAAAGGGAACTCAGATGCAGGGCTTCTCTTAGTGTGGGTCACCAGCGCTGGCAGCCGAAGGCTGACCTCCTAACAACTTAGTCATCTTGTCATTTGCCTCTGCCAACCCCTGCAACCTCCAGAAACAAACGAATGAAATAAAAGCTTACTGAGAGTTTGATGGAAATGGTTTTTTCTAAACAATTTTTTAAAATTAACTTCTTTTGAGAGAGTGGGGAGAGGCAGGGAGGGAGGGAGGGGGGAGAAAGAGAGAGAGAGAGAGAGAGAGAGAGAGAGAGAGAATGAATGAATGAATGAATCTCAAGCAGGCTCCGAGCTATCAGCCAGGAGTCTGATGTGGGGCTTGATCTCACGAGCCATGAGATCATGACCTGAGCCGAAACTGAGTTGGATGCCTAACTGACTGAGCCACGCTGGAGCCCCTTGATGGAAATAGTTTTAATTAACTTGAAGAGTAAGGCTTACTTTCTCATAGGAACATTGCATTTTTCTATTTGTTTAAGCCTTTAGTAAAGTTTTATATATATTTGTATATATGATTTATTATTTTCATAAGACAGATACAAGGGTATGGTCTTATTTATATACATTCGTGTTTTCTCTTAAATTCATTCTTTAAAAATTTTTTTTTAATGTTTACTTGTTTTTGAGAGAGAGCAGGAGCAGGAGAGGGGCAGAGAGAGAGGGAGACACAGAATCCGAAGCAGGCTCCAGGCTCCGAGCTCTCAGCACAGAGCCCGACGCGGGTCTCGAACCAATGAACTGTGAGATCATGACCTGAGCCGAAGTCAGAAGCTTAGCCGACTGAGCCACCCAGACGCCCCATCTTAAATTTATTCTTAAGAATATTATTTGTAGGGGTGCCTGGATGGCTTAATTGGTTGAACATCTGACTTCCGCTCAGGTCATGATCTCACACTTCATGAGTTTGAGCCCCACATCGGGCTCTCTGCTGTCTGCACAGAGCCTGCTTTGGATCCTCTGTCTTCCCCTCCCTCCCCCCTGCCCTTTCCCTGCTCTGTGTCTCTCTCACAAATAAAACAAACATTTAAAAAACCAATATTATTTATATTGTGAACCCTCCCTCATTTCTAATAGACGGTTAGTATTTAGAAAAGCATCTGATACTTATTGCTTAATAACATTCTAAACTCTTACTAGTTCTATTACTTTTCAGGTTTACCCTGTTAAATTGTTCCCGGTTAAGCAATCCTACTGTCTACAAATAATTGTCTCTTCGTATTTATTTATTTATTTAAACTTTTTTTTTTTTTTTTTTTGAGAGACAGAGTATGAGCTGTAGAGGGGCAGAGAGACAGGCAGACACTGAATCCGAAGCAGGCTCCAGGCTCTCAGCTGGCAGCTCAGAGCCCGACGTGGGGCTCCAGCTCATGGACTGTGAGATTGTGACCTGAGCCGAAGTCGGATGCTTAACCGACTGAGCCACTCAGGCACCCCCCAAAAATTTTTTTCTTAATGTTTTTTGGTTTTTTTTTGAGAGAGACTCTGAGAGCAGGGGAGGGGCAGAGAGAGAGGGAGACACAGAATCCGAAGCAGGCTCCAGGCTCTGAGCTGTCAGCACAGAGCCCGATGTGGGGCTTGAACTCACAAACGCAAGATCATGACCTGGGCCAAAGTCAGATGCTTAACCGACTGAGCCACCCAGGCACCCCTGTCTCTTCCTTTTTAAAAAATATGTTTCTTTTTCTGGTATTAATCAACTGGAACTTCCAAAAATATTGTTAAATAAAAGTAGCAGTAGTGTACATCCTTGCTTTATTCAAGATTCCTCTAATATTACATATTCATAATGATACTGAATATTGGCTTGAGATGTAGTCTTTCTTTATTTAAAAGTTTTTATTAGAGAGAGAGAATGAATGAATGAATGAATGATTCCCAAGCAGGCTCTATGCTGTCAGTGCAGAACCTAACACAGGGTTGCATCTCACAAACAATGGGATCATAACCTGAGTCGAAAACAAGAGTCTGACACTAACCCGACTGAGCCACCCAGGCAGCCTGAGATGTAGTTTTAAAATCATGTTGAGGAAGTATTGTTTTTAATTATTAAAAATAATTTTTTTTTTAATCTTTATTTATTTTTGAGAGGGAGACAGAGTGTGAGCCAGAGGAGGGGCAGAGAGAGAGGGAGACACAGGATCCCGAAGCAGGCTCCAGGCTCTGAGCTGTCAGCACAGAGCCCGACGCGGGGCTCAAACTCAAAAACCGTGAGGTTATATGACCTGAGCCGAAGTGGGATGCTCAACTGAGGGAGCCACCCAGATGCCCCAGGAAGTATTTTTTTAAGGGAGAATTTTATCAGTTGCCTTTAGCAAAGGCCTCCTTTAACAGAAGTATTTTCTTTGCCATTGTGTGGAGCTCTTGGCTGAAATAAGGATGGTTTTTGAAGATTTCCTGAGGGCAAAGGTTCTCAATTAGCTGATTCTCTGACTGCTGCATTTGTGTCACTTAATTCCATAGCAAGGCAAGCTCATGCTGAAATTTTGTCATGAGCTGGATGTTACTGGAGTCTATGTGGAAAGACCGTATGACTCTCTGGAAGGGAAGTTGGCTAAATGCATCCAAATCTGATACATATATTCATACCTGATTCATCCCAAATTTCTGGAGCAGCGACTACTGCTGTGATCCAGATCAATCAAGACTTTCCAGTCCCGGCTCTCTCCTGGACCCACAGACTGATGGGCTAGAGCTTAGGTTTTTCCAGTTTTCCACTTTCTCTCCAGCTGCTTTTGGGGAGGGATGTTTTCCCCACACCCCCCTGTGCACGCAAAAGCGGTTCCCTGCCCGCCACGGCTTCTCGCTCCCCAGGTTCACCTCTCCACGCCGGGTACCTGCTGAGTTCTGTGGTTCAGGTTGTGCAGATTGTTATGTTAATCCTCAGATCAGTTTTCTAGGTGTGCAGGATGGTTTAGTGTTGGTCTGGCTGTATATTCTAGAGCTTAGGTTTTTACTTCTTGAAGGCAATCTAGT
The DNA here is from genome assembly GCF_046562875.1 of Panthera onca. Classification (NCBI taxonomy): domain Eukaryota; kingdom Metazoa; phylum Chordata; class Mammalia; order Carnivora; family Felidae; genus Panthera; species Panthera onca. Next base: position 215,355,658 of record NC_138346.1, read on the forward strand.
CATTACCTAGGAGGCTTGAAGAACAGGGAAGGACTCCACTTGTCCTGGGGCTATGCTGAGCATTCTGGCTTCTTAAAGCAAAAAACGGCTCAAGCTGTCCCTTTCCTCAGGGTTTTATTTCATTCTGTAATGTGTAAGGGGTTGTTGAGGGACAAGCCAGGTGACTCAGTCCTGTGGCCTATCCAGTCCCCATCCGTGTGCTTCTGGCAATGCCTGTTTTAGTTTGTGTTCACGATGAAGACTTGTTTGTTGGTTCTTCTTAAGGAGGGAAAAAAAACTGTCTCAAAAATAAATAAAAACATTATAAAAAATTAAAAAAAAAAAGGGCTCAGTCGGTTAAGCGTCCGACTTCTGCTCAGGTCATGATCTCACAGTCTGTGAGTTTGAGCTCCACGTCAGGCTCTGTGCTGACAGTTCAGAGCCTGGAGCCTGCTTCAGATTCTGTCTCCCTCTGTCTCTGCCCCTCCTCTGCTCGTGCTCTGTCTCTGTCTCAAAAATAAATAAAAACATTAAAAAAAACTTAAAAAAAAGAGGGAAAAAAGTAAATTTTAGCATGTCTTCCATTTGCTAAATTTCTTATCTAGTAAAGTACTTCCTACAGTTGTAGAAGGTTTTCTGTTTCGTTTTAAACCGCTCGATTGTAGTAAAAACTACTGTGTACCAAATCGTGGGCAAATGTATGCAAACACTGGACATTTGCATTTTTGGCGGAACCATGTCCCTGAAGGTAGGAAGTATGAGACAGTTTTTTGATTTTCATACTGAATTGTGGAATTTATTTCCCTTCACTCACTCTCAAGAAGAGTAGGCAGATTAGCAGTTCTTTTCCTCCGCCATTGGTAGGATGACCAATTGGTCCCTGGGACTTTCCTGGTTTTAAAACGGGAAGGCCCTGTGTCTTGACTGGAGCCCTCTCAGTCCCGGGAAGCTGGGACAGGTGGTCACCTTAGGCGGTAGAGTTGGGAACAATGTGAGTGTTTGAATTTTTCGTATAGTCTCTTATCTTTGGGCCTTTGCCCCTGCTACTCCCTCTTCCTAGACTGTACGGTTTGGCCGATTGCTTCCCATTCTTTCCTGTCTCAATTAATTGTTCCAGAGGCTTTTAAACTAGGTCAGGTTGCCTGCCTCTAAGTACCATACTCGCCCCAGCGTAACACTGATCGCTCTGGGCTTTGATTGCTTGTTTAATTAGGAAGCTGGTGCCGGATGGGGCAGCGGTGTGCGCCCATGGTCGCCCATTAGAATCACCTGAGGAACTTGATAAGTTTCGAAAGCGCTTCGGGCAGCCAAGATTGAGACTGACTGGGTTAGGAAGGATGGGACGGGAACCCGAGAGCCAGAGAGATACGTACACGTTCACATTCTGGTTCCACTACTTGCGTTTGTTCAACAGCCGTTTGCGGAGCATAGTGTGCCGCGCCGAGTGCTAGGGCTCTGGAGGGAGGATAGGATCGGGGCGCGGTTCTCCTGGTGCCTGCACCTTAGAGCCTCCCGCCGCAGCATTTCTGCCTCTTCCTCAGTCGTCCACCGCACGGCCTGTGCTTGTGCTGTACGTACTGTGGCCTGACGTTAAACAGTTTAGAATAAAATATTTTAAAGTTCCTAACTTTTTGCACTTAAACACATTTGCTCCAGGGGCGCCTGGATGGCTCAGTCGGTTGAGCATCTTTGGCTCAGGTCGTGATCTCACGGTTCCAGAGTTCAGACCCTGCATCAGGCTCTCTTGCTGTCGTTGCCGAGCCTGCTTCAAATCCTTGGATTCTCTGTCCCCCTCTCTCTGCCCCTTCCCTGATAGCACTCTCTTTCTCTCAAAAATAAATAAACATTAAAAAAAACCCCACATTTGCTCTAAAATAAAACTTTATATCACTACTAAAATTAAAAAGCCTGTGTCACTTGTTTTATGTAGAAGGTGACTGAAAAATAAATGCGATAGAAGCAAAAACAAACTTGACAAATTACATTTACAGGAGTACCTGGCTGACTCAGTTGGAAGAACATGTGACTCTTGATCTCAGGGTTGTGAGTTCGAGCCCCACGTTGGGTTTAGAGATTACTTTAAAAAACTAACATTTACAAAAAAACATGTTTATAAAAATAAGTCACTCAGTGTGAGAAACAGCTATTTATGAGCGTTAGTAGTAGGTGACCATCCAGCTCCATGTATGGCTATGGAAACAGAGATGAGGGTTTTGCATTAATACAATGATTCAGTTTTCTTTTTAATTTTTAAATTATTTATTTTGAGAGAGAGAGAGAGAGAGAGAGAGCAAGCAAGCGAGCGAGCATGAATTGGGAAGGGGCAGAGAGAGGGGGAGACACAGAATCTTAAGGAGGCTCCAGGCTCCAAGTTGTCAGCACAGAGCCCGACGTGGGGCTTTTCAACCCACAAACCATGGGATCATGACCTGAGCTGAAGTTGGACAGTTAACCAACTGAACCACTCAGGCGTCCCACAATGATTCAGTTTTGAGTTTTGATATTAATTAGCACTGAGAGAGCCATTTCATGTGTTTAAGCGGTCAGGGAGGACAACATATTTGTTAGAATATAAGTAAAATTTTAATAGAGGCCAGCAGCTCTTCCAGCAGAGAGAGAACAGATATGGGACCAAGTCACCATATCCTGTTGGCCCGGATCAGGATCAGGTGCCTCTTCTCCTCCCAGACTGGTTTTAAGAAACTCCAGGCCCCCTTCCAGTTCAACCATCCCATATCGAAGGATCTTCTGTAGGGCCTGCAGAGAAGCCCCAGGGACACAGCAGCCTGTGTTGAGGCACTTAGGGATGCACATCCTCTGCACTGTTCCCAGCTGTCATGACAATATGGTGATAGCCATCGAAGCTGTGACAGCACAGGGCAGTGAGCTTCAAAGAAGGGGGTTTCTTCTCCAAAAAACAAGATGTGCGGGATGATCCATTGGGGTGCAAGAGAAACACGAAAACTCCTGTTTTTTAAAGTTTTAGTGCCTCGTTATTTTTCATGTACAAACATACATATTTGGGGATGTGTCCTTGTCTATCCTTGGAGTTACAGTTGTAAGGAGTTACAGTTATAAGGGCCTGTGAGACCCTCTCTGACCTCTGACCTTGCAACTTGTGTCTCCCACCCCTCCCATTTGCAGCTCCTCTGGCCTTTTTTGCTGTTCCTGAAAGGCTGCGGAACCACTCGCCTTTACTCTGTGCCTCCCTCTGCCTGGAATGCCCTTTCCTGGAGATCCACTTTATGCTCTTGGCTAACTTCCTCACCTGTTTAGGGGGTTTGCCCCAATGTCATTTCGCCAGGAGTCCTTACGAGGACCGCCCCATTTAATACTGTGGCTGGTGCTCTATGCGTGGCACACTCTTATTCCTCCTTGTCTCGACACTCAGCTTTTTATTTTTTCTTGGCACTTCCTGCCTTTGGGTGTACGTTAGTATATGTCTGCCGGTTATTGTTTGTTTCCACTCGCAGAATGCATGATCCCTGAGGCCACTTCATTCACAGATGTGTTCCCAGTGTTCATTAGAACAGTGCCTCGTCAGTACATTTTGGTTGAATGCAGATAGCATCTGACACATAGTAGGTTTAGTGGGCCTCTTTAATGGGTGAATAAATAATTTAGGAAAACTGGAAATATAAAAATGAATAAAACATGGTTTGTGCACTGAAGTAGCTCCAAGTTAGCAGTGAGACCAATATATAAGAAAATAATTTTAAATCTGTGAGAATTGCCGCAAGAGAATTCGGTGGGAGGGTAGAGAGGTGGCATTGAGCGCAGTGCCATTAACTCTGGGGGTGGAGGCACTTCAGAATCAGTGCATCTGAGAGGGAGGGGGCTAAATGAAAAAGCTTCAATGTGTAGAAACCTGCACAAACCTGGAACTCGTTTATCTAGCATGTATGTAGGAAATGAGGAAGATTTATAAAACCAACATTAATTACTATTTTACTTTTTGTTTTTAGAGAATTAGGTTAATATTAGTCTGCTCTTGGAGAAAGAGCTTTTGGGAATTTTCAAATGCAGTTTTTGCCCTGGGCAAGCTATTAACCAGAAAGGAAAGTGCTTTTCCATCCACATTCACCAGTCCCCCCTTCCCTTCCTCCAGTTCCACCCTGAACTTTCCATGCCTCAGGCTAGACTGGGTTATCTTCAACTAACTGATCCATCTGTGAGTATTTATTTGTTAAAAACTCACTGTGTACTTAGCACTATAAATAGAAAAAAGGGTAACATCTCTGTATGAAAATATGTAGCGGTGGAGATTGCTTATTGGAAATACAATGATCTGATTAAAAAAAAAACACCCTTATTGCTTGGCCAATTAAATGTGTTCCTGCAAAAAAAAAGTAAACATTTAAGTAGGTTATTTCTAGTGTTTTGAAAAATGTGAGTTTTTGGGGCTCCCGGCGTGGCTCAGTCTGTTAAGCATCTGACTCTTGGATTTCTGCTCAGGTCATGATCTCACGGTTTGTGAGACTGAGCCCTGCTTTGTGCTCTTTGCTGACAACGTGGAGTCTGCTTGGGATTCTTTCCCTCTCTCTGTCTCTCCCTCTCTCGAGCTCTGTCCTCTCTCTGTCTCTGAAAATAAATGAATAAATGTTAAGAAAAAAGTGAGTTTTTAATCCATTATTTGTAGATAAGCCTACTTTTACTAGATCAGAGAATAGAAATGAGGCAACTTATTTGAATGCAATACTTGGGATTTTTTGTACAGAAACTCCTTTTTAAAAAATTTTTTATTTTTTTATTTGTTAGTTTTTTCAGTGTTTATTCTTGAGAGAGAGAGACAGACAGACAGACAGAGAGACAGAACATGAGCCAGGGAGGGGCAGAGTGAGAGAGGGACACAGAATCTGAAACAGGCTCCAAGCTCTGAGCTGTCAGCATAGAGCCCCACGCGGGGCTCAAACTCACAAGCCGTGAGATCATGACCTGAGCCGAAGTCGGATGCTCAATTGGTTGAGCCACCTGGGCGTCCCAGAAACCCCTTCTTTGATAGACACACTATCTTTCCTCTAACTTGAATTAAACAGCATATTTCCATCATTTGTTTTGTACATTTATGTTATGTAAATCAGTGTTTTTCAATACGTTTACTAGTTTTGCTTTGGTAGATATATAGTAGGGTACCTGTTGGAAATCTGTCTGTCTTCCCTTCCCACCTCCCCGTTTCTTTTCTCTCTAATATACCTTGGGCCTCTTTAGATTTTTAATAGTACTTTAAGGACATAAATTGAGGACAAAAATAATCTTTCAGTGATGGACCACTTCATCAAAATCTTTGGCCAGAATGCCTGGGCTGTATAGAGTATCTTGACAAACGTGGCCACCGTGTGTCCCTACTGCACTCTTTTCTTTTTTTTTTTTTTCTTTTTTTTTTTTTTTTTTAACGTTTATTTATTTTTGAGACAGAGAGAGACAGAGTGTGAACAGGGGAAGGGCAGAGAGAGAGGGAGACACAGAATCCGAAACAGGCTCCAGGCTCTGGGCTGTCAGCACAGAGCCTGACGCGGGGCTCGAACTCACAGACCGTGAGATCATGACCTGAGCCGAAGTCGGCCGCTTAACCGACTGAGCCACCCAGGCGCCCCTCTACTGCACTCTTTTCTATGGGGATGGCAGTGCAGGGGAGAGAGGAGGCAAGGGGCTGGCAGCTGAGACAGCCCCTGCCTGTTGTGAGAGATACTGTGCTTCCCTGACCCAGCTAGGCGTCTGTCCAGACACCCTCCTCCTCTGTGCATGTAAATAATGCAGCGGTGGCAGTAATAAGGATGAAAAGCAAAATGTTGACCCCCTTGTCCAGGGATGTGGTTTGTAAGCAATGAATTGCTAACCTCACTGACAGGGCGGTTTGGGCCCGGGCTGACTGTTTTAACCAGGTTCTTACAGTGAGTCCACGATGGAGTCCATGATCACAGTGTTAATAATTCCCAGTGCTCATTGCGGGCTCAGCACTCCATATGGGGCTTGTCTTCAATCATTTCATGTCATCATTGTGATGACCTTATGCAGTGGGCACTATTTTTTTTTTTTTTCAGATTCATTTTTTAAAAATTTAAATCCAAGTTAGTTAACATAGAGTGTAAGAATGATTTCCGGAATAGAATTTAGTGATTCGTCACTTACATATAACACCCAGGGTTCATCCCAGCAAGTGTCCTCCTTGATGCCCCTCGCTCATTTAGCCCATCCCCCCACCAACACCGCTCCAGCAGCCCTCAGTTCTCTGTATTTAAGTCTTTTATAGTTGGTCTCAGTAGGACTATTATTTTTTATTTATTTTTTAATGTTTGTTTATTTTTGAGAGACAGAGCGCGAACAGGGAAGGGGCAGAGAGAGAGGGAGACACAAAATCCAAAGCAGGCTCCGAGCTGTCAGCACAGAACCTGACACGGGGCTTGAACCCAGGAACCACGAGATCATGCCCCGAGCCAAAGTGGGACGCCTAACTAACTGAGCCACCTAGGCGCCCCTCAGTAGGTACTGCGGTTAATCACATTTTCCAGATGAGCATGTGGTGGCTTCCCAAGGTTACTCTGTTAATAAATCCAGAACAGGGACAACCCTGGCCATCTGACTTCAGAGCTGGTGCCCCAAGGATGCGGGAGCTAGGGGCTTGGGATGAATTGGTGCTGGCTGCTCTCGGAACAGCACCAGGTGAGGACAGTGTCACTCAGCACGTAAAATCACCTGGAAAAACGCACCGGCCTAATCTCTACCGTTGGTGAAACGAAACAGTTTTATTCCCAGAACTGAAAAAAAAATCTCAGCTGACTGGTGCCTTGTCAGAAGTCAGAGGTTATTGGCCTGCACCATTGCTCTGGTCTCAGGAACTGTGGGACATTTCTGCTTTTGCTTGTCCAGTTTGCCCGATTGTCTTAATTTTGACGCTCTTCAGGGTGGAGCCAGGCACGCTGCCTCAGCTACGGGGACTGGAGATCTCAGAGGGGAGACCACAGTCTCATCTGACCCATTTCTCAAGAAAATTTATAAAGTTCTAGAAATCTAACAGCTTTAGAATTTGTAATTCTAGGAATTCATTGAAAGGCCCAATGTTCTATAAAGTAAATTGACTGTTCTCTTTCTTTCGTGTGTCGTACCTGCTGTTTTTCTTACTGTCACACACACTCTCTGAGGAGAGAAATGGAGGCCGTGACAATGATCACCTTTGGTAAAACAGATGTTTCTAACTCGAACTGACACGTACTTAAGGTCTTGTGTGTTAACCACTCTTAACAACTGCGTTTACTATTGAAGCTGGGAATACGGACTTGGATTATAGTTTAGCAGATTTCTTGTAGTGCTCTAAAAATGGATTATTTTTAGTTTAAAGTTTTGCTGCAAGCCCTTTCCCACCACTTAATCGACTCTTCAGTCACCACTCGCAGCCCACGTGTCAGCATTCCCACGGACGCTAAACACACACAATATAGTCGACACAATGGTGGGTTCTCTGGGAATTACTGGACTCTTTTTCTGTCACTTTTAATGCTGGAAGGGGGATCCATTCTGGTTTCCTGCCAGTTCTCTAATGGAGATCTAGGGGGTGTCTGTCTGCCTTCTTCCAAAGTTTATCCTTAACAGCTCTTGGTGGTCATTGTAAAACATCCATGTGCAACCTAACGGATTGAGAATGGACTAGATGTCCTAGTATTTGGTTTGCTGCTGCCTGATGATACTTTTGTTTGAGTCACTGAATACTTTCAAAGCATAACCTTTAAAAGTGTGTTCCCACATCTTAATTTGCCACTTGGCACATTTTGTTCTAACAAACCAGAAGCAAATTTTTGTTTCATGAGCAACTCCTTGCCAAACTTTAGGCCTTCTTAGAGGATTATTAACGAACCTGTGCAGTGGATGCGGACACTCTGTTGACAAAACAGTGGCATTAAGATTCAGCAGCGTGTGTTCTCAGTCAGAGACCAGGTGTGGCTTTTGGGAGATACTGAAAACCGCCACTGTTGTTAACCAAAGGATAAGCTTGTGATGCTTCTGCCTCTCACTAGTATTTGCAGCGTCCTCGATTTTCCTCCATTTTATCCGTCTTATTCTCTTTTTAAAAAAGCATTTGGCTGATTATGGAGTATAACTTTGAATAAATCAATGGGTAGAATGCCAAACATTGTTTAAACAATCATGTTCAGTTCTTTGAAGCTAGATAATATATCTGCAGTTTTGCTTTCATAGCATTTTTAAAAAGCAGTCACTGTAGTGTTTCTCATTTGCGAATACTAAAGTTTTTGTGATTGAATTTGGTTGTTATATCATTTATTTTTTTATTTCTTATGGTTTTCCTTCCTTTTTCCTCTTTAAAAAATTGAGATTATTATTATGGAATGTCTAAATTTCAAGAGTCTTCTGCTAGCAGGTAGCAAAATGTAGTACAACTTTCTCTGTGAAGAAAAAGAGATTTCAGCTCTGATGCCTGTGTCTTCAAATGATTGCCTGTTCCTTTGGTTAGATTTTCTTTCTTTCTTTTTTTTTAATTTGAAGTTCTGAAATTTACAACTCAGTTCACCAGGTGATCAAAAGCACACCAGAAAAGGCTAATGGTGTGTGTCAGTAAATTTTTCAAAAGAAGTAGTTAAATTCTTTCACCAGTATTGTTAACATTCACTTTAATTTTATCTAGGGTCATATAAGTATATGGACTTAAAGGATCAAATGTGTTACAAGATTTATTTTTTCATAAAAAATTTTTTTAAGTTTATTTTGAGAGAGAGAGAGTGTGTGCTAGCAGGGGAGGGGCAGAGAGAGAGGGAGAGAGAGAATCCCAAGCAGGCTCTGTCTTGTCAGTGCAGAGCCCATCGAGGGGCTCCATCCCATGAACCTTGAGAACATAACCTGAGCCAAAACCAAGAGTCAGACATTGAGCCATCCAGGTGTCCCTTGTATTCATATTTTAAAGTACATATCTAGATATGATTTTCTGAGGAGTGCTTTTTAGAATTCAAATGGATTTTATTTTATTTTATTTTATTTTATTTTTTATTTTAGAGAGAGCAAGAGAGAGAGAGCTAGTGGGGGGGCGTGGGGAGAGAAAGAGAGAGAAAGAGAATATCCTAAGTGGGTTTTGTGCTCAGCGCAGAGGCTGTTGCAGGGCTCAATCCCAAGACCCTGGGGTCATGATGCAAGCCGAAATCAAGAATCAGATGCTCAACTGATTGAGCCACCCAGCCACCCCTTGAATCCAAATGGATTTTAAATTGATAAGATACATATTATAATATTTGGATATTTTACCTTAAATTTTTCATAATATAATGTTTAATTCCATATAAATTGGAGCCCACAAATGATAAAGCATTTCTTTTTGGTTGCCTGTTTAAACAAAGGATACATAAAGAATAGAATCATGAAATTGGATTTTTTGAAATAAAATATCTTTCAGGTTGGATATGTTATGAGTTTCTTTTGCACTCTAATAGAATTTTAAAGATAGCTCCTTTTTAAAAGCAGAAATCGGGGCGCCTGGGTGGCCCAGTCGGTTGGGCGTCCAACTTCGGCTCAGGTCATGATCTTGGCGGTCCGTGAGTTCAAGCCCTGCGTCGGGCTCTGTGCTGACAGCTCAGAGCCTGGAGCCTGTTTCGGATTCTGTGTCTCCCTCTCTCTCTGCCCCTCCCCTGTTCATGCTCTGTCTCTCTCTGTCTCAAAAATAAACGTTAAAAAAAAAATTAAAAAAATAAAAGCAGAAATCAACCATTTTGTCACAGATTAAAAACTTTTTAAATTAATCCTCATTGGTGTGATTTCTTAACAAAACTTGCCATTATAATGTTTGGTTTCTACTTAGTGTCATGAATGAGGTGATCAATAGAAAAAATATATAAAAATGTCAAGTATCAATCTTAATCCAGCTGCTAATAGTTGCTCTGTAGCTGTTTTAGCACTGGTTACTATGGTTTTTCTTTAGCCTTTATAAATTATCACAAAAGATGAACTGTTCCTCCCACTGCACTCACTGAATTAGCTCTTCTTTAATGTTGAAGGATAGCTAGGAAGATTTATGGTTCAGACTTCATAACAAGTCTTATTTTAGGATAATGTGCTTTTCTAGTTTGTTTAGGCACCTTTTTGGCCTTTTCCCCAGGAACATTAATCCTTGGCTGGAAAGAATAAACTCTGGTCCTCCGTAACACCTGACTGCAAACTGCAACCATAAAGCCTTAGACTCTTAAAACAAACATTTTCAACCTTATAGCACCGACTTCCTGTTTTTAAAGCTTTTCTGACCTTCCTGAGAAAAGACCAGTACAGCTATGGTTACATCCTGTGGTTATTATCATTTAAAAAAAAAAAAAAACAAAACCAAAGAACTATTGAATTTTTCTAAAGCCCTTGAGTATAAAAGTGATTAATGCACCCAAAAATGTAAATAGCGTTGGACTCATGTCTGATCTTTGCTAGGCTTTCAATAAAAGATAATAGAACCAGGTCAGCTTTTAATGCGTCTCTGTTTGTTCAACGTCTGCTACAATTGGAATGTCAGGAAAATCTCACATTAAAAGGATCTGCCGTATTCTGGAGAGATTGTAAAAGAAGCATTTGGCAGTCATTTCCTTTCACTTGTGAGAAAGAACATGCTTTACATTATAATTGTTTAAGCATACCAGAGTCTGGTAGGGCTCTCATATTTTTCATTGTAGAGTTAGCTTGCTCTGCAGACTGGAGAGGATGATCAGTGTTTAGGTTTTATTGTTAGAATTAATCAAATGATGTAAACGTTAGGAATTAGCCCATGTCTTCCTTTGTACTAAGATGTGTTTCCTGTAGCCCAAATATTTGCTTTTTCAAGTCAGTTAAAATTAAACTTGAATAGATGTTCAGAATTTGTCTTCACAATAATCTCACTCACCTCTAACCCCCCTTCCTCCAAGAGAGAAGAAACCACCCTGTGTTGTTTAGGTCAAACATTCTTGAGACTGGTGGCTTTTGATCTTTGTCTTAGCCAGTGTTTGAGTGGATATTTTGAACTAGATAGAGTCTTTTGACATTTTCTAGAGAGAAGTGATTGAGTTTTAGGCAGAAAAGTACTGGATTGTTAACACTACCGGTGATGTGGAAACTGGCAAATTGTACTCATTTAATGTTTTGAAACATTTAAATTCGTATTTTTTCCTAATGTAGATGTTTGAGACTTTATTTTAAAAGGAGTTTAGTTTATTGGAGGCACATTACCAGAAAAAACATACATCAGAATTTTTTTTTTTTGAAGAAGGGCAAAGCAGTGTTTTGGATTTGTAATAATAATTATTATTTTTTAAGTTTATTCACTTACTTTGAGACAGAGAGAGAGAGAGAGAGAGTGCAGGGGAGAGGCAGAGAGAGACGGAGAGAGAGAATCCCAAGCAGGCTTTGCATTGTCAGCACAGAGCCCAATGCAGGGTTCCATCTTTCTAACCGTGAGATCATGACCTGAGCTGAAACCAAGAGTTGGACGCTTAATCAGCTGAGCCACCCAGGCGCCCCTGGATTTGTAATAATTACTTTAATTGCACAAATATATATCTGGTTGGTGTTTTGAATTCTTGGTATAATGATTCCAGTTGGAGTTTTAGTTTTCTTAAGATTACTTCCAATAAACTTGCTTGGATATATCCCCACTGATTTTATCATATATTATCAGCTCAGAGTACATAAAGGGCCCTATTCAAAGCACCCTATCAAGGTTGTGAGTCCTTGAGCTAATTTCTTCCACAAAACTCTTTGTTTTCTTAATCTGTGATAATGAGAAATCTCTCTTCTTATCTAGGTTTCTGCCCTTCTGAAGTATTGCTTTATTGGAACATTATGATTTCATCTATACAATCTGAGATCACTAGTGTGTTTTAAAATAGAGATGAAAATGTCTGTGAGTGTTTTAAACATGTGCTGTCTTAGAAGTCTCTCTGTCTCCCAAGTTCTTGAAGGCTTATTTCACACCCTTCATGCATTAGAGGGCTACGCTTGTCTGTTGACTCACTGTGTTGGAAGAGTCTGCTGGGAGCCCTACCTGGACCTGGTGCCCTCTGTTCTTATTCAAGCGGGATTGGGCGCTGCAAGCTTTGCCCGCCCTGCCCCCCCCCCCCCCCCCCCCCGCCCCCTGCCCCCTGCCCCGTGAAGATGTTTTAATGATGTTGATAACGTTTGCACTTGCTGAAGTAACTTATTTAAATACTTATTAGCAGTTTATCACTCAAATAGTTGTTTGGGACTATGGTAAGTGTAAAACAAAAAGGGAAGTTGTAATTAGCACCCAACCTTATTTAATGTTGTCCCTATATATTTAATTTTGGAGAATGTGTTCTTTATAGTTTCACTAAAGTTTAGCTTCTTTGATTTTTAGAATCTGATGTTATTTCTAGTTATTTTTTAAGAGCATATCACATAGATTCAAACAGTACCTAGGTCGAAATTAACTCATAAGTTTGATTCTTTTTTTAAAGTTTTTATTTTATGGCAGTAAGAACACTTAACAAGAGATCTAACCTCTTTTTTTTTTTTAATGTTTATTTTTGAGAGAGAGAGAGAGAGAGAGAGAGAGAGAGAGAGAGACAGAGAAAGCGTGCACAAGCAGGGGCAGAGAGAGGGAGACACTGAATTTGAAACAGGCTGCAGGCTCTGAGCTGTCAGCACAGAGCCAATGTGGAGCTCCCACTCATAAACCGTGAGATCATGACCTGAGCCAAAGTTGGATGCTTAACAGACAGAGCCATCCAGGTGCCCCTCATAAGTTTTATTCTTAAACGTAGAAGAGTAAATAAAGGTAAATGTAAGTAAACGTAAATGTAAGTAAATGTAAAAGATTCTGGCATTAAAGACATAAGAGCTCACTTTCCCCTAATAATTTGGAGTATTTGCCTAATTAATGCAAAATATGCTCCTGGTTCTCTGTGGATATAATTATCATCACCAACTTGATACAAGTTTTTATATATCTGTTTTTCAGCACTTTTATCTACAAAGAAACTATGTGAGTTGATCATGAAATGTTGGCTGAATAGAAAGTGATGTGATAAATAAATGGATAGGTAATTGGGTAGGAGAGTTATTTTAAAAATTCATATTAGTAAATACTGGACCTTGATTTGCATAAGACTTGCAAACTCTGGGTTAGATGATGGTTACCTATTATTTTTTTATTATTGCAGTTTTTTTTTTTAAGATTTTGGTTTTTAAAGCAGTCTCTACACCCAACGTAGTTGCACGTTCCACCGACTGAGCCATGTGCCCCAATAGTTACCTATTAGTAAAATAGTGTGTCATTCAGTAGTGCTAAAAACTGAGAAGTATTTTATGTTCAATGTACTAATTCTGATATCACATACATTTCAGAATATAAATCATAATTTCCTTTAAAAAAAAGAAAAAGGGGGGGCGCCTGGGTGGCTCAGTCGGTTAAGCATCCGACTTCGGCTCAGGTCATGATCTCACAGTCCGTGAGTTCGAGCCCCTCATCGGGCTCTGTGCTGACAGCTCAGAGCCTGGAACCTGCTTCAGATTCTGTGTCTCCCTCTCTCTCTGACTCTCCCTTGTTCATGCTCTGTCTCCCTCTGTCTCAAAAATAAATAAACATTAAAAAAAAATTTAAAAAAAAGAAAAAAGGGCATGCTATTAATGCTTAACCAGGGCAGTAAGAGTACTTGTGAAGTAAGGATTTTGTTGGGAAACCAGGACTTGTGGGAAAGAACATTTTGATTTGGTTTAGTATGATTTGAAAGTGTGTGGTGGAACCCAGAGGGCATTTGGAATGTGGACCTGTTGCTAAGAAGCAAGCCCAGGGCTGGAAAAATAAAATTTTGCAGTCAGTAACACAAAAACAGCTTGAGAGTACATCTTTTCGCTCATGAGAGTTGCCAGAGTGTGATTAAGAAGAGGGTAGACATTGGGGCGCCGGGGTGGCTCGGTTGGTTAAGCATCTGACTCTTGATTTTGGCTTAGGTTGTGATCTCATGGTTCATGTGTTGGAGCCCCACATTGGGCTCCACGCTGGTAGTGTGGAGCCTGCTTGGGATTCATATTCTCTCTCTCTCTCTCTCTCTCTCTCTCTCTCTCCCTCTCCCTCCCCCCCTCCCCCCGCTCCTCCCCCGTTCTCTCTCTCTGTCTCAAAATAAATAAATAAACTTAAAAAATAAAAAGAAGAGGCTAGATATTAACTACCTATAGTTAGGAGGAGTCATGGAAAGAAATAGAGAATGGGTAGAGAAAGACCCGGGGGAGTGCGTAATGTCAAACTCAAACCACTAGAAATGCCGGTATGGAAACGGCTGTTGTTGGGAAGAGTATCAATTGGTCCGGTTTTTTGGAGGGCAGGTTGGTTCATTCTCTTTAACTAAAAAGTGCATACTTGGGGCGCCTGGGTGGCTCAGTCAGTTGACTGACCGTCAGACTCCGGCTCAGGGCGTGATCTCATGGTTGGTGGGTTCGAGCCCCACGTCAGGCTCGTGCTGACAGCTCAGAGCCTGGAGCCTGCTTCGGAGTTTGTGTCTCCCCCTCTCTCTGCCCCTCACCTGCTCGTGCCCTGTTTCTCTCTCCTCTCAGAAATAAACGTTAAAACGAATAAAAATAAATAATAAAAATTGCATACTTATTGAACTAGAGAGTTCTTCAGTATAGAAGTACTCACATACATGCAAAAAGATGCATATCGAAGTTTGTTGTAGCGATTAGGGACCTGTTAACTGTGGCCCTCCCACACTGCACAATTGTGTGCTGCTGTGAAGTGAGAGAAGCGAGTTGCTATGTGGCATGGACGGTAGATTTCATTTTCATGAATCAAAAATAGAGCGAACCCCAGACACATAAATGTATGTGTTTTTAAGTATTTGTGTGTGTTTGTGTCCATGTGTTGTCAAGGAGAGCCTCGCTTCAGCTTGTTGAATGGAATTGTTTGGATTTCCTGGAGGAACAGGTATTACTCTAGTAATTTAAAAACATTCAAAAAAGCTTCAAAAAGAACTGTGTGTGTGTGTGTGTGTGTGTGTGTGTGTGTGTATTTTAACTCTAGAGATTTTGTTAGGGGGTGCCACTTTGTGACTTGGAAAAGGAAAAGAAGGAGATGGTTTGCTTGAAATTATAACTTTATATTCTGTACAGTAATACAAACCTACCTGTCCTAGGACACTCTGCAAACAAAGCTAACCATACTCAACTAACCCTTGAGTCACTCAGTGTTTGCTTGATTGACTTTTTTTTTTTTTTTTTTTTTTTGACATTTTGACACTGGGGTGAGCTAAATTGTTTGATGTGAATGATATTACTAGATAATGCTGTAGAAACGCATGTTGGCTTGATAGAATCTAGGCAGATCTCATAGTTTTTGTTAGATGAATGTTACCTTTAAACTTTCATGTAAAAATTGCAGTCTCCGTCTCCTTTTGGTGGTCTTGGGGAGTAGTCCCAAACCACTTTCTTTAGAAGAGGTGGCCCAGAGTCTTGGTGGCTGTGACAGAAACAGAGTGGCAGAAAGAGTAAATGCAGTATAGTTGTTGGAAGTTTAGGGTCAGGAGTGGCCTGGGCCCTGTTCAGCTGGTGCCAAGGTCATACTTTCCATTTCCCCTGTGTACCGTTCCGGTCATGGCTCTAATGTTAGTTTAACTAGACTTTCTATTTAATTATAACTGTTAGGGTAAAGTCAGATGTCAGCTCACTTGGCTGCATGCTGAGGCCTGTAGAATATGGAGTGCTTTGCTTCTAACCACATCTGTTGTCTCCTCTCATTATCTGTTAATGGTACTCAACTTGACAGGGTTGTTTTGATAAATGCAGGGTGTTCTAAAACATGGAGCTGGAATTCACATGGAATGGATCTCAGGACAAAAGGAACAAAAAAGAGAAGGCCAGGGCGAAATCTTGTGGGAACCAAGGAGGGCCGTGTGGAATGTTGAAAATAACAATGAGGATTAATTTGGAGATGAGGGTGGGGTATATCTAATACTTCTAATTCATCTCACACATTCTTTCTTGCACCTTTTCAGGTGCTTCTATGCACAACTTGTGAGAAATTGTTATTCTTATTGTAGTAACTCCCATTTTTCATCTATAGATCTCCTAATTTATAAGAGGGTTTAAAATGAATACTCGTTTGAGGAGTTGGAGAGGGTGATTTTGTAACGTTCTGTCACTGACTGGCAGTCCTCAGGTCAAAAGAACTCCTAGGAAGGCTTTCATGTCAGGGAAATAGAGGTCTTTTAGAGACAGAAAAAAAATGAAAAGAAAGAAAAGTTCAGTGTGAAAGAGAGGTGAGGATTATCTCGCTGCCCCAGCAGAATTTTGCTTCTGCATCAGAGAAGCATCAAGACAAACCAGTGTACTGTGTGCTTTCACGTTTTTACATTCTGTTTATATTGCTCTCTGTATATGAGATTTAGTAATGTATCCAGCATACCCACTGCTGTTTGCTTCTTTCCTAAATGCCAGATAAGTAGAGAAAGAATTTGGCTTGAATAAATTAATGATGGCTTCTGTACCTCATTAACTCTTTAAAAAAAAAAAAGTGTACCTTTCAAATGGCACCCTGGTTAGGGTCTCAATGTTTTTAATGAGTTACCTCGGACACAATTATTTATATCTCTCTATATAAAGCAGGGATCAAAATCTTCCTTTTACCAGACTTTTCAAGGTTAATAAAAGAACTCCTATTTGTTGTAGAGATGCTACTTATCTGTGAGAGGCTTCTTTGAGCCAAGAACTATGCAGAGAATATGCAAAATGAGTAAAACGGGATTGTTGCTCTCAGTTCACTTATTCATCCCACAAATCTGTATGCTCAACACTCCGGTATTTGATAATGAGCAAACATGTAGAACTTTCCCTAATGGAACTTGCGGTCTAGAGGGGTCTACGAACATTAATCAGAAAATCACACCAATGAATTAGAAACGGAGATGTGCTCTTCAGGAGAGGAACACAGTTCTCCGGGAACTTAGAACAAAGGAAGTTGACCTAGAGTAGGGCCTCAAGGGAAGCTTCTCTGGCAAAGTGATGTTTGACCTGAGGTTTGAAGGAGGAGTAGGCTTTAAACTGTGTGTCTGTGGTGGGGAGCAGGGAGAATCTCGTGCTCTACTGGGAAGAAGCAGTCATGGTGTGTGGTGGAAATCGTGGTACCTTGGGGAATTTGAAAGGCTGGCATAATGAGAGGTGGGGGACGGGGAGGGGATGCGACACAAGGACAAAAGAACAGAAGTATCATGAAGTGCAGTCAAAGCATTTAGAATCCCTGACAGACTAGGTACAGTATGAACTCAGGTTGTTCTCACCAGCCCTTTACAGCTCGGTGTAACCCAGCGGTTTTTTAAAGGGTCTGCAGGAAAAACAACCCTCTCCAGGCCCTGTTTGTGTCTAGATCTAGCTGGTTAGAAAATTGGAAGTGGGTCTGAGTACAGGAGTGGCTTTTGTAGCTAGGCTTCAGGGTCGATTTCATGGCTGACATGTATGGAGTGATCTCAGAGCACCTTGGTTATGAAGCAGATTTTCATCCGCAGCCCCCCGCCCCCCCATGGTCTCAGTGAGGAATGGAGGGTGTTTAGTGGGGCTTGTAGTAGAGCCACGCTTGTGCTGTGTAGACCACCTCTGATTTGTATGATCACAGCCACCTTTCAGGGCAGTAGAGGTATCATGCTTCATCAGTTCTTGCTCTCAGTATGTGGACGGTGTTAGTGGTTCTAGGTGCTGTTTCTGTCTCCTGTAGAATAACTTGATTTTTCTTTAAGAGAAATCAACAGAATGATGCTTAAATAGCAAACGGGCATATCACTTTGGTTATCTGTGCCAGCAAGGCAGGACCCCCGGGTTCTCTCTATGCAGCCTCCTCTTGCCCCCTTTGAGAGACTTTGGTCTTACCATTTTGTCTCAATCTCTGACTATTGGTAAGAAGGTACCTAATAATTCAGTGACTTTATTGGGCTTTGGAAAGTCAAATAACCTTTAGGAAGCTATTTCCGATTCCAGTGAAACTTGCCTGGAAGGCAAAAGGTATACTATTAAAGATACCCAAAGAGATCATTTTAAATTTTGAGCTTATAACTTGCAAATTTGAGTTGACAGTGAGTTTAATACTTTTAATACTTTAAATTCATATGCTGTGGGAACGTGTTTTTAAGAATTTGCTATGGACTGTCTTATTTGAGACAAAAATGGTCTTGACCATTAACTACCATAAATGTAGTTTAATGTTAATAAATTTTAGAAGGAAGGTGTATGTTTACCAGATTAGGAGTGGGGAGGAAACTAACTTGAAATTAACAGTGGGTAATTCTGTTTAGATGCACATAACAACGGAATTAATGAGGCATCTGGGGTGGGTTATACGTTTATTTAAGGCCACATGGCCAAGAATATGCATTTGTTTTGCTTCCTTATTAGGTGGATTTCAGTCAAGCCTAATTGAAGAAATGCCTTGTCTAGCAGAGGGAACTTTGTTTTCTTGGTGAAAAAGGATTGGAGAGAAGAGAGTTTTAAACAAATGACTTAGAATTCCTAAAGCCTGTAAGGAAAATTGGGGTCAGAAATGTTGACACCAAACAATGCTTCTTTCTCCTGTGCATCTTTGAAACAAATGTTCTGCATGCCTGTGATTGTTGGTTATTTCATCTGCATTTGTTAGACGTCAGAGGTGGTTGGCATTAATATTCCTGGCAGAAGCAGAGGCAGCTCTAGGATGTGTGAACTGCTGATCACTCACGGGGATGCGCTGCCTCTTTAATATCTTGCTTGCAGATGCATTTTCTAGCTGACCACGCTATTAAGAGCTGCCATCAATCACGCAGCCTCCCAGTTCCGGCTGTCGGGAGGGGCGGAGGACGAGCGGAGAGGGGAGGCTGGCCAAGCTAGGAAGGAGATAAAATTGCAGTCGGTGGCTTTTGTGTGTGCGCGCGCCCGCGCCCGCGCCCGCGCTCGCGCTCGCGGCGGCGGCGGCAGCAGGCAAGGGCGCGCGCGGAGCAGTCCGGGATCCAGCTCGGGTTTTTCCTGCCGCCGCCGCTGCCTCCGCGGGGTGGCTGCTCTTTCTCTCCCGGCGTCTGGGTCACTGGCATGTGGCAGTGTTGGCCCAGCCGCCAGGGCTGAAGGATCGCGAGCCGGAGCAGCGGCCGCATCCCCCCAGCCGCGGGCGGGGCCCCGTGCGGCCACCTCCCGGAGCCACCGAGCTGGGGGGAAATGAGCCCGTGCAGCGCTGTCCTGAGACCGCCTGGGCCTCCTTTTGTTTAGCAAGTGCATTTCACGCCCCGAGTCCCTGCCCGCCCCGCCCCTGCCCGCGGGCCTGAGTTTGCGGGGCCCTGCGCCGGAGGAGGACGAGGCCTGCGGGCTCAGCTCCTGCCGAGACCGGCCGCAGGCAAGTGGCCAGCTCCTCGCGCTGCAAGGGGGACGCGGGTCGCGGGCCAGGAAGTTGGACAAGTGTGGGCACAGGGGCTCTCGGAGGTGGGTGTACCGAGAGTGTTGTAGCTAACCCTGCAAAGATGAACCACTCCGGTGTTAAGAACGATGATGGCTTTCCAGGAATCAGGAATCGGTATTTGCTGTGTCCCATGGCATTTTTGTTGGGCTTACTGTTTTTTTTAATCGCTGAAACTCTAGAGATCCCAATTAAATAAACCAATTGAGAAACACCATTTAGGGCAGAGAAAACACTATTTTAAAAAGACGTGTCTGTGTATGTTTTTGTCTTTTCTGTGAGGAAAGTGTTAATTGAAGATGAGCAAAGTGTTATCCAGTAGTCACTGATGAGAAACTTGTGGAGTAATTTTCAGTGTAAGAATATAATGAATTTGATGGACCTGATTATAAATAATTTTGGGCTACATAAGTGACAAATACAATTTGTTTCTGGGACCAGAACACTAACGTTTTGCCAGACTAGCTAAAATGCAGACATAGTTTTGAAAAAGATGGCTTTAAATTTAAATTGTTAAAATTGTTTCGGTTTGAGGAGCTGGCTTCCCGCCCCTTCCCCTTGTTTACTTGGCTCTCCTGGAAGCTCTGGGGAGACCTGCTTGACCACTTTCTGTTTGCTGAGACTTGTGTTACTTTGTCTTACTCTCAGTTTTTAGGCTTTCCTGGGGCACGTGTGCCTGCTCTCCTTGGGGCATTGTTTGGCAGGAGGCCTCCTCTCAGCCATACGGAAATTTAAAAAAAAATGGTATGTGAATTAATGTGGGGGGTCAGCAGAAATTAATTTTTCCCTTTGAAATTGTGTTTGTGTGCTTTCAGATTGAGACCCTAAATTAATGTTTCAGGACAGAGTTTACAAAGTCCATAAAATTCTGTGCCAAAATTACTATATTGAGGTTTTCTCCTCTCTCTCTCCCTCCCTCCCTCCCTCCCTCCCTCCCTTCCTTCCTTCCTTCCTTCCTTCCTTCCTTCCTTCCCCCCCTTCTCTCCCTTCCCCTCCTTCCCCCTCCTTCCTCTCCTTCCCCCCCTTCCCCCTCCTTCCCCCTCCTTCCCTTCCTCTGTATTTCTGGCTAGGAACTCCACATTTAAAGTAGACATGATTTGAAACCTTACAGATGGGAACAATATCCCATGTAAGCCTGTTGATCTGTGGGCAATTATTTCCAGATGCACAACCAAGTCCACATTTTTATGCATGTGTTAGATTTGAGCTCTAAGAGGCACTTGCCTTTCTGAATATTTACATTGCCTAATAAAATAACACAAGGCAGACATTTTAGAGACTTAACAGAAACTTGACAATAGTGTGGGAGCAGCAGTTAGAAGCTTGTATTTGTTTTTTTTCAACTCTGTAATTTAGTAGTGTTTAAAGTATTTTATAAAGATCTCTGGGACCAGTGAAAGGTGGTTTTCAGGCCAGAGCACTTGAGTGCTCATTGTACTCTGGCAGGCCCTGGCGCTTGGCAGGCGGCGCTTGAAATGTTATTTGATCTGGTTGCGAGATAGAATTGACTAAGGTTACACTTTTCCTTCCCCTGGCTGGTGAAGGCGATGCCTCAATGTAGTGTTCAGGGACTTATTTAAAGACTTAACCTACATTCATTCACTGTAGGAAGGGTTCCAGAAAGAGGCTATTTAAATTTTTGTCTTGTTTTTTTGTGGTTTTGCATTTATGAATTGAGGCGAGAGCTGACGTAATGTATGTACCACTTCCTTTGTGTGTGTATGTTTTTTTGTTTTTTTTTTTTATAGCCAGTGTTCCTATAGGATACGTTCCAGTCCGCGTGGTTGTGATTATTTCTGAAATGCTTGAATGTATACATATTCCAGATTCAGGTAACTTCAGCTGTGTGCCAGTTTATTGTTTACATTGTGTATGGGGGAGGTGAAGAGTGTCACCCTGTCAGTAAGGGTCAGGGAATTGCCTGTGTATTATGCAGACGAGCTTTTCGTTTCAATTACTGCAACTGTGTACAGCTGTTAGGTCAGAAATCATTGGCCGCCCCTCCAGGGTGGTTTTATCTTACACCGGAGGTTTTATGGACTTGTCTGGCTGTGTTCCTTGATCCCTCTCCCCTTGCCACTATGCTTGCTTTTAAGCAAATGATAGAACAAGACAGGCTTTTGTTTACTCATGAAGTAGTTTACTTGCTGGAGATCTATTTTGGGTTTTGAGGAAATTGGTAAAACATGTAATTTATTAGTAGGTATGACATTTACTATTCTTTTCCAAGGTCAGAGGGTTTTGTTTGCAATTGTGTAGTCTGAGTAGCCAGTGGAACCATCCATTTTAAAATGACATAGGAAGCCGGTATTTGAAACTCCGTCTCTCTCTCTTTCTCCCCCCCCCCCCCCCCCCACTCACACACACACACACACCCCCACCCCCACCCACCCACCCACCCAGCCACCCCTACCTGGTTTTTATTTGCTATTCTGGGGTTAGTTTGTAAAACAGTAATAACATGGCTAAACTGTTTCTCCCTGTCTCTTACCTCTTCTTACATTGTAACCAATGGACTGAGGGAGCCATTGACTAACAGCAGCTTGGCCAAGAACTGGGTAATTAATAGAAGGGTTTAGAAATGTCTGTCCAGGGACACGTGTGACCACCTTTAAATTTTAAAATGAGTTTTTGGCTCCACGTTATTGGTAATTATTTCAGATTGAGTAGCTTTGAGTGTTAGAATATAGGACTGTGACAAAGCCAGCCTTTTCTGGTCATAAAATAGATTTCGATGTGCATGACACATTTTTTTTTCTCAGTGGTCTGGTCTCCTTACTGTCTGCCTCTGTCTTGAGGAAATACTCACCATCACAGGCTTCTAAGACTGTTCCCTGTGTTTCTTAAAAAGGAGCAAAAGCCACAAGCAAAATGGACTGAAATCTGTTTATACATAGAGCCTTTTCCAGAGCCCCAGTTACTGATAGTGGAACAAGGAGATGTGTTGTTGGGAGGACTGCTGGAGCTGGGGAAGGGAGGTTGGCGTAGGCGGAAGTATTTTTTAACCCTTTGGAGAAATGGGTCCTTCTCAAAATTACCTGGAATGAGGAAAGAGAGTGCAGCATTTTCTAAAAAATATGCTAATTTCAGTTAGCCTATCTAGAAAATGTTTTCTTTAATTAAAAGAAATGAAAATGTTTAGATTGACAACAGCAACTGCCGAATCCAGGGAAAAATGGAAGTATCCTAGATCTAAACAGGTTATTTCAAAAGTTCATTCGTAAATTCATTTTTTTTGAGACCATATTTTTTGAATCCAAATTTATTAATGGTGATTAGGGTCATAGAAGTGCCCTCCAAAATCTATTCAAAAATCCTTGATATAGATGATATATATTTGTAATGGAAATAAAACAATAATGTTGGCATTTAATTAGCAGAAAAAGCGTAGTTGTACTCAATGTTTAATGCTATACGTGGAGCTCTGCTGGTCTGATGAATCAATTTTTTAAGTACAGCTTGGTGGTTAATAGCTGGGCTGCCTGAGTTCAGTTCCGAGCTTTACTGCTTACTCACTGTGAGACTTATATAATATGTTACTTAGCCTCTTTGTGACCAGGAGGAAAATGATCAGTCTATTTCAGAGGGTTGTGCAAAATTCTTAGGAATATGCCTGGCACATAATAACAGCTAATACTTAATATAGTGAGCACTAATTCTGCTCTAGGTACTGTTTTAGTTGCTAAACAAAAAAGAACGAAGCCCCTTAGAGCACTTACATTCCAATGGAGGAAGACAATACAAATTAAAGGGAACATGAGGATTCCGTGCAAAGATAGAACTTTTGGTCATGGTAGTGATTTTTAGAAGCTGAATATGGGAAGTTTAACATCACCCTTTAAAGCACCAGTTTTCTTTCTTGATAAAATGTGTCTCATACAACTAGATGGTGTATTAGCTTGCAGGTGGAATAAAGGCAGAACAGACTTTTTTTGGTAAAGGAAAAAAATGGGACAGCAAAAACTTTAAAGATTGTGATTTGTCAGTTTAAGTGTTCAACAGTAGAAGACGAATGTTGACTTATGCCCATTCATAAAAGGAAATATTATGCAACCATGAGTTGAGCATCCGACTCTTGATTTTGGCCCAGGTCATGACCCCAGGGTCCTGAGAGTGGAGCCTGCTTGAGATCTCTCCCTCCCCCCACCCTCTCTCTCTCTCTCCCCCTCTCTCTCCCTCTCCCTCCCTCTCCCTCCCTCTCCCTCCCTCTCCCTCCCTCTCCCTCCCTCTCCCTCCCTCTCCCTCCCTCTCCCTCTCTCTCCCTCTCTCTCCCTCCCTCCCCCTCCCTCTCCCTCTCTCCCCTCCTCTCCCTCTTTCCCTCTCTCTCTCTCCCCCTCCCTCCCTTCCCCTTTCCCTCTTTCTTCCTCTCTCTCCTTCTTCTTCTCCTGCCCCCTCCCCCACTTGCTCACTCTCTTTAAAATTAAAAAAACATCATCATGATATGAAGAAGCCTTAATGTAAATCCCTGTAGAAAGCCATAGAAGCCAAACTGTTTATGCATCGTGATTCCAAACTCTGTGTACAGCCAAATGTATTCACAGAGGTTAAGAAAAAAGGTTAGAAACAGACCAAATGATAACAGTGCTAATCTTTAGATGATGGAATTATGAATAATAACTTCATTTCCTTAGTATTGTTCTGTCTTTGCATACATTATTTAATCTTCGCAGGTTTAAATTCCTCTTAGGTGCATACTAGGTAGCTGAAGTTGATAGATTAAGCAGTTTGACCAAGGCCTCTCAGCTAGTGCGTGGGGAGGCCAGGATTCCAAGCCAAACCCTGACTCTATTCTTAATTTGACCAACTCTCATCCTAGGAGAGGTGACCTTTGTTAAAGGGCCTCCCTGGCCCTCTCCCCCACAGATGTGGCTCACATGGCTTTGAGATGTATCTATGCAAACCAGAGAGCACTCACTGAATCTCACGTAGGAGCTAGTGCTGAGGTCATGCGTGCACGTATAGTTACTAGAAAAGAAGAGCCAACATGCTGGCAAGAGGAAGAAATGGAAGAACAACTTGAGAGAAGGAGGTCTGAAAGGTACAGACGAAAAGTGCTTCTAAGTGGGCGGTGACAGGACACGTGCGTGTTCTAGGTCCTGGACTAGAGAATGAGAACCAGGAAAACTATGCAGGAGTCAGTGGAACCTTTGACAGTTTGGTGACAGCAGAACGCCCAGGAGGTAGAGAGGATGGCCAGTGTTGAAGTGAAACTAGTTTGCCTTTGCTCAGAAAATGTGGAGGAGTTTGGCAGTGAGAGAAGGAGGTGCCAGAAGGTGGCTGGAAGAGGCCGCAGGTTAATCACAGTCATTGGTTGATGTTTTAAAGAGGTTAATGGCAATGGCATTCTGTAGGTAGGATTTTATGATGATTAATGTGACAGTTGTATTCAGGTTTGGGGATAAAATGAGGTAATGGATGTGAATCACTTCAGAAAGTAGAAAACATCTTAATTTCAGAGGATTAGTTAGAAGTACCTAGGAAGAGTTAAAAACTCTTTAAAGTATGGGAAATTCTTTACAAAATTTAAAGTATTTATGCCAGCAAAGATTTGAAATAATCACTTGGTTCCAAAATTGAACAATTAGATCTGTTTCTCTTGTCTTGTTTTCCGTAAACTGAATGAGCTTTTGTAGTTGTGGTTTTAAAAAAAGGGTCAGCTTATATATGACTGGGCTTCAAAGGAACAAAATAGCGTGAATATACTGTGCATCTGAAAGATTGTTTAAGTCAAAAGCCTCCAGATGGTGTGTGCTGCTGTGTTCACAGCTGTATTTACTGCAAGCTCACCAGATTATCTACTAATAATTTAAAAATAGCTGGTTGGAAACAGTGGTATATTCAAGTCTCTGCTGGTTTGGAACCTCAGCAGCAGTAGTGACTTCACTTGTATGCCTTTCGTAAATGCCAGTTGAAATTACTTACTTCCTTTTGCTTTGCCTTCAGGATTTCTTATTTGGGGCAGCTTGTGTGTTGCATAAACAACCAGAGTGCTCATATACAGAGGCAGATAACCAGAATTATAAAAGAATTTTTTTTAGTGTTTATTTAGTGTTTGAGAGAGAGAGCGTGAGGGGGAAGGGCAGAGAGAGAGGGAGACACAGAATCCGAAGCAGGATCCAGGCTCCGAGCTGTCAGCACAGAGCCCAACACCGGGCTTGAACACAGGAACCGTGAGATCGTGACCTGAGCCACAGTCGGACGCTTAATCTACCGAGCCACCCACGTGCCCCAACCAGAATTTTTTAATGTGATCTCTTAGGAGCCAGATTGGAGAACGGCTCTTGATTATCTTTAAAAAATGTTTTTGTTGTTTTACTATCCTTCTGTCTTTTTAAATGGTTTTAAAGTGTTAAATATATTGAGTTGATATCTTACACACATATAACGTTACATAGAGAACTTTCTGTATTTTTTGGAATTACCGACAAATACAACAACAACAAAAAAGCCCTTCAATACTCAAATCTACGCCCCAGGATAAAGGCTTTTTTTTTTCTCTTACAGAGATTTAGTAAATGTTCTTTTGGAAGGACATAAATTACTAAATCTTAAATTTTTTGACCATACATACTATTATTTATTTGCTTAGTAATGCATAAATTAAATGTAAAACAGAGGAAAATAGTTTGAATTTATCTAGGAATTTTAAATATGTGACAGGGCTGGTAAGAAAGGCATACACATTTATTTATTAATTGACTAAAACTGCATGGAAAAACATATCTAGTTTGAACCTTTTGAACAATTATTTTTCTAGTTTTGGTTTTAGATATTTCATTCTTTTGTCTTTTTTTGTGTGTGTAGATATTTAAAAACATTTTTTTAATGTTTTTTTATTTTTGAGAGAGAGAGACAGAGACAGAGAGCAAGCAGAGGAAAGGCAGAGAGAGAGAGAGGGAGACACAGAATCCAAAGCAGGCTCCGGGCTCTGAGCTATCAGCACAGAGCCTGACATGGGGCTTGAATTCGTGAACTGTGAGATCGTGACCTGAGCTGAAGTCAGACGCTTAACTGACTGAGCCACCCAGGTGCCCCTGGATATTTTAATAATTAGGAAAGTTAGGTTGAAGAGTTTTTACCTGTGTATATATTCTTTCTTTTGTTTTTTAATTCCCCCCTTATTTATCCCCTCTTCTTTGATCATCTACCCAGGCAATCTCTTCTTTCATAGGCTGTGCTCTTGCTGCAGAACGTAATTCGCACACTGAATAGGTAAGGGAATACTCAGTCGTGGGATGTTCACCTTTTTTGTTTTTTAAAAACATGTTAGATGTCCATGGGAAGAAGTATATAAATTAATATTCACTCTCAAGTATGTTGGGGACAGAAGCAATTTACGTTTTGATCTTTGAATGGAAAGGAATACTAAAAAGGGCTGAACAAATGTAATGTGCAAAGCAGTTTGGCTTTTTTCGATAGTCATTTTCAGTTTTCTCAACAGGTTTGGGTTGATTGCATAAACATTTGTTACTGGATGAGTAATTTTATTGTATGTGATACATTAAAACATTAAAAGAATTAAAGCCACTATTTAATAAATTCAATTAATAGACTTTATTTTTTAGAATAGTTTTTAGTTTATGGGAGAATTGAGTGGAAAGTACAGCAAGTTCTCATATGCTCCCTCCCATTCAGTTTCCCCTATTATGAACATTTTGCATTAGTGTGGTACATTATTATGGTTGGTGAACCAGTGTTGATAACTTCTTATTAAACTAAGGTCTATAGTTTATATTAGGGTTCAGTCTTCGAGTTGTAAATCCTGTGGATTTTGACAAATGTTTCATAATCTATCTACCATTACAGTATCACACAGTAGTTTCATTGCTCTAAATACACCTTGTGCTCCACCTCATCGTCCCTCCCTCTCTCTCCAAGCCCCTTGCAACCACTGATATATTTGTCTCCATAATTTTGCCCCTTCCAGATGCCATATAGTTGGAATCAGAGAGTATGGAGCCTTTTAGATTGGCTTCTTTTGCTTAGCGATAAGCATTTAAGAGTCCTCAATGTTGCTTTGTGCCTTGATAGCTTCATTCTTTTTATCACTGACAGTATTCCATTGTCTGAATGTACTACATTTTATCCATTCACCTGTTGAAGTACATCTTTGTTCCAGGTGTTGTCAATTATGAATAAAGGTGTTACAAACATTTTTGTGCAGGTTTTGTGTGGAGATAAGTTTCCAGTGCATTGGATAAATACCAAGGAATGTGATTTCTGATCGTATGGGTAACAGTATGTGTAGGTTTGTAAGAAATTGCCATACTGTCTTCCAAAGGTTCTGTACCGTTTTGCTTCCCAGCAGCAGTGAAGGAGAGTGCCTGTTGCTCCGCATCCTTGCTAGCATTTGGTGTTGTCATTATTTTGGATTTTAGCCCTTTCTGTTTATTAAAAAATTTTAAATAACTACTCATTTCTCGTGTCAGCTGTGTTGCAGTTTTGATTTTCTCTCCCACTTGCCTTGGAGAGGGAGAAATGAGAACCATAAATATTATATATTACATGGGCCCATTTTCCATCCTGTAGGGGAAAGGCAAAACGGTATAAATTTAAGGAACAGTATAACCTGATTACACTTTTTAAAAAACGGGCATAATTCTTGTATAATGATGTTATTAGTCTATTGTTCATGTAAAATGTAGTATTAATTTTTCACTGATTCTATGCAAGTGTTATTTCCCCTTAGTTACCCTGTGTTCTTTATTTTGCAAAAGATTTCATTTTATTTTTTTCATTAAAAATTTTTTTTTAATGTTTATTTTAGAGAGAGAGAGGGAGGGAGAGAATGAGCAGGGAGGGGCAGAGAGAGAGGGAGACACAGAATTCTGAAGCAGGCTCCAGGCTCTGAGCTGTCAACAGAGTCCGACGTGGGGCTTGAACCCAAAGACCATGAGATCACAACCTGAGCTAAAGTCGGATGATTAACCTATTGAGCCACCCAGGAGCCCCCAAAAGATTTCATTTTAAAGGGAAAGGGATGCTTTGAATTTTTTGAAATCCATTCATTCTGCCAAAGATCCCTTTTTGCTAATTATGTATAGATCTGAAGATTTATATTAATTTCTTTACTGTAAAACCGTTTATGGAATGGGCAAGGCACTCAGAAATAGGGAAGATTGGAGGGGCACCTGGGTGGCTCAGTCAGTTGGACGTCTGACTTCGGCTCAGGTCATGATCTCACAGTTCATAAGTTCAAGCCCCGTGTCGGGCTCTGTGCTGACAGCTCAGAGCCTGGAGCCTGCTTCAGATTCTGTGTCTCCCTCTCTCTCTGCCCCTCCGCCTCTCACGGTCTTTCTCTGTCTGTCTCAAAAACGGATAAACATTTAAAAAAAAAAAAAAAAAAGAAATGGGGAAGATTGGATTCTGTCCTTGGAGTTTATATTTAATAATTATTGGAGCAGTGACTATTTGAGGGCGTATTATGGGGCAGATGTTGTGCCCTTCCGAGATGAAGCTGCAATTACTTCCCAGCTACACTTATTTAGAGCAGTTTTGACTTTGCATGTATCCAGTTACTTACTAGAATTTAACATCAAATTAACTCTGCTCTATATCTACTCAAAGTTTTGGTTGTGAGGATGATTTGGATAGGCTCTCCTGGGGTTGTGCAGTTGATTAATTCCTGTCAGGAGTTCTTAACTCTGTGTTTATCAGCGTCTGGACTGAGTATCAGTACAAGCCATGATTTTTCCCTCAGAGCAAAGTTAGTGAATGTTTGGCTACTTATCCACAATACCCAGTCACGGTAGTTTATGGAACTCCCGAATCCCATCCCTGGACCTCTCCATCAAGAACTGTTCTGGTGAGCCCTAAACCTCTGTTTGAATTACCTTTGCATTTCTTCTTTTTGGCAGATTTCCTTCACTTGAATAGTGTGGTGTGAGGCCATTGACGTATATGGAGCCCCGTGAACTTGATGTTTGTGTGCCCTGAATAGTTCATCCAGGAGCTTGTGGGCTCTTGTTCACCATGGCACGCTGTCCTTAGGAGGACCAAGAGGAGAAACTTCTCAGCTCTTGGTACCAGAAAGAACGACCCCCCTGAGCAATGTGGTTTGCTTTTAACTTACGGATTTAGCATCCTGTGACTGATCAAATTTCCTCTAAGCTATTTGCTTATAAAATTTTGGCCACATGTAAGGAATGTATAAAATGAACCTGAACACCTCATTCATGGTTTCAGTTTTTTTCTTTTTTTCTTTTTTTAAGTTTATTTATTTTGAGGGGGGAGGGACAGAGAAGGAAGGGATGAGGGGTGGGGAGAGAGAGAGAGAGCGAGAGAGAGAGAGAGAGAGAGAGAGAGAGAGAATCCCAAGCTCCAGACTTGATCTCATGAACTGCTAGATCATGACCTGACTGAGCCACCCAAGCACCCCGGTTTCATCTTTTTCATCTCTTTGCTCCAACCCCCTGCAATTTTCCTTTGTCCCAAGGAAAAGAGAAGCAATGCAGGAGGTGTAGTTACAGTTCGAGCTCTGTAGCCTGTATCACCTGTGAGACTTGCCGTGTGACCTGAGGACACACACCTCTTTCACTCCTGTGTCCTCAGAGTCTTTTTCTATAGATCATGCCTACTTTGTGAGGCTACTGTCAGGGCAAGGGGAAAGCTCTTAGAGCAGTGTTTTGTACAGGTGGATGCTGAATAAATCTTAGCTTTGTTATCATCTCCTTCCCTCATCTATTTTAAGTTTTCTATTGTATAAATCTCAGTAAGCTGCATTAAGTAAGACCCTTTTAAAAGTAAGATAGCCTTGAAATTTTCCCTGCTTCCTGTTTGTTTTTTATACAAAGGTTTAATTTCTGTCTAAAGACAGTCATTAAAGAAATTATATAGGAGAGTGCTGTGGACTAAATTGTGTTCCCCAAAGTTACACTGGGCTCTAACCCCCAGTGTTTTGGTATTTGGGGGTAAGGCCTTTGGAAGGTAATTAGGTTCAGATGAAGTCATAAGGGTGGCGCTCCGTGATGAGAGAAAGAGACCAGAGCTCTCGCTGTCCCCTTCTGTCCCCCCCCTCCCTCCAGTCCCCCCACACACATTGTGAGGACACAGCGAGAAGGCAGGGAACCAAATAGGATGGCATCTTGATCTTGGCCTTCCCTGCCCCCAGAACTATGAGAAATAAATTCCTGCTGTTAATGCCACCCAATTTATGGTACTCTGTTATAGCAGCCTGAGCAGACTAATACGGAGTAAATTTCATACATACAGAGCAAAAGGTGGTCAGTGGCTTATCGCAGCAACGGAGCTTTCCCAAGTGAAGTGGGGATTATGCTTCTGTTTGCAGAAGGCTTTACGCCTACAGGATGGCCTTCCCCAACCTCTGGTTTGGTCCTCATAGCTACCTTATGAAGGAAACAGCAGATGCTGGCTTCTCAGGTTACAAAATGAGAGAGCCAAGCCTAGAGAAGTTAATTGAGCTCCCTGCATTCACAGTATCCATTTTGGACGTGGCTTAGCCTCTTACTAGCTATTTTTTCTTGCATCTCTATCCCTTGTTCCTCCCATGACCATTCTAATCTTGGCAGTTCAGTCTTCTAATCTTTTGCTTTAGAAGGAACATAACCTTTATTTTTAGTC
This sequence comes from Panthera onca, assembly GCF_046562875.1. Lineage (NCBI taxonomy): Eukaryota > Metazoa > Chordata > Mammalia > Carnivora > Felidae > Panthera > Panthera onca. Next base: position 215,386,586 of record NC_138346.1, read on the forward strand.
TTTGTTAGGAACATTATTTTCAAAGTGAAAAGAGATACCTCCCACTTTTTACATTTTAACGTGGGAATTGAAACATCTATGGTGAAATTGTTGAATTTATCTTTCTTGTCTCCGGGAGAGTTTTTGCATTCTTTGGCCTGCTGGTTAGATTTGAAGTATAAAATTTCTGTGAAGTATCATAAAGCTAAAAAATGTGATGGTACTTGAAATAGTACTTGTGACATTTTATCCTTTTATTTCGGTCGAGGAATTGATTTGCATTCGGTCTTGCTGATGAATGTCTAGAATGTAGGTGTTCTTTGGAGTTATCCAGTCAGAAGACTGCTTGTGTTCATTTTAGGTAAGGTGATTTAAGTATGTCTTGAACAAAGGAATGAAACAGGAATGTTAGAAGCTATAAACTCTCAGTAGTTAAAAAGGAAAAAAAAAATCCAACTCACAACCCAACCCAAACTCCACCTTTCATTCTAAAAGAATTCTGGATCCCTGCAAAGTTTAATATTTATGAGCTGTCAGGACATACTGTATTTGCTCCATTTCACATTAAATTTTAACAGAGAAACTAAAAAAAAAAAATCAATTTTTCATATCCTGATGATAAAAATGATTCATTTGAGATGAAAACCCTGGAGTACATTTAAAAAACCTTATTGAGATAAAAATTCCATAACAGGCAATTCACCCTTTGAAAAAGTGTACAAATCACTGGTTTTTAGTATATTCTGAGTTGTGCAACCATCATCACAGTGTAATTAGGAATAGATTTTTATTTAGAAGTTTCTGGTGATTGATTGAATACTGCTAGGTAATGTTTTATGTGTAAATTTGTGCTTCTGTGAGTAAGAATATAACTTAACTCTCTATAGCTTTACTCTTACAATATGTAACTGACTGAAGGCATTCAAAGGCAGCTTTTGTTCACAGTGATCTGACAGCGGAGTTAGCTCTGGCCCGAGGCTATTCAGTCCTTTGCTGACTGATGACTCCTTTAAGGTAGATAAAGCAGTTATGAATATGGTGTGAAAATGGGATGTAGTCTCTTTCAGCGTATTATTTGGAGAAACTGCAACTTTTCTAGAGCATTGTTCCACATTTGGCGCACTCAAAATATGTTAGACATTTGCCATTTTCAGCAGTTTGTGTTAAAGATTTTTTCATTTGTTAATAGAAAGGCAGCCAGCCCTTCTGTCTCAGATTAGGGGAATTTCTTAGTGTTGATTCCCAGATGGTTCATAAAATTCAAGTGGGCCCTTAGGCTGCTGGGTAATCATACTTTATTTTCCCAGTCCATTCACTCACCCAGGTTCCTAGATGACTCTGTAGTACTTTCTTCTTTTCTCCTTCGTCCCGTCTTCATGCTGGGTTGCCCGCTTCAGTGAGAAAAACCAGTGCAGTCAGAAGGAACTTTCGCATACACCCACCACCCCATTGACTACCTTGCAGCATAGACTCCGCTTGCCTGGCTGCGTGTGGATGGAACAGCTGTTCTCAAGCTCTCCGAGGGCCCGGCCAGCCCAGCCCTCGGAGATGCCACCCTCTGCCCTTTCGAATCTTTCATGTTTCAGGCTCTATTGGATCATTCCCAACAGCATGCACACGTACTGCTTTTCTCCTAGCTTAAAACAAAAACCCAATCCTCTTTTGGCCCCACTTCCCCTAATGGCTTTTGCTGGTTTCTCTGTGCTCCTCTTTGCAGCAAAGAACTCAACAAGAATTGTCTGTACTTAATTTCTCCAGTTCTCTTCTCCTCTCTCAGATCAATCCATCACCCATCGTGCCAGAAGACTGCTCTGGTGAAGATAACTGCCGGTTTTTCTCTGCCTGGAATATATTTTCCCAGAATTCTGTGTGGCCTCGCGCTGAAGTCTCGGGGTGGGGGTGGGGGGGCTATATTGACCCCTGGTCTCTGCTCACAGTTCCCCTCACTCTGCTCTGTTTTTTCCCTGGAGTGTTGTCCTGTCACATAATACTAATGTATTTGTTTCCATTGCTGATTGTTCCTCCCACTAGAAAATAAAGCCCTGAAGGGCAGGGATTTTCATCTGTGTGGTCCACTGATGTATCTCCAGCATGTATAACAATAATTGGCACTGTTATAATAGGTGTCTGATAAATAATTTGTTGAATATCTGCACTGTGCTCTAGGACTCAGGGCTTTAAAACCGATTTAAATGAATGTAACCCACACTTTTATCTCTAGTGCAGACCTGCTCAGCTGCCTACTTCACATCTCCACTAGAGGTAGGCTGGGGCAACCTTAGATCATTTAGTTTCACCTGGCACCTTGAAAGCAGACTTCAGAAGAGTGAGCAGGAAACAGTGGGTGCTTTTGGTGGGGTATCCTGTGGGGGGAACAAGGCTTTGGGGAGCTGTGAGACGTTAGGCACAGGAAAGCTCGTAGGAGAGGAAGCGTAACTACCTTTTTGAACGTTGAAAACAGTTCTGAACAGGACTCTACCAGTTAAAAGACGGTGTCCGTTATTTAGTTGACGTTAATAACTTTCTAATTGTGGATTCCCTACAACCATTAGTTAGTAGTTTACTGTTTGATACTTGGAAATATGATTTTTAGCTTTCAAAGTAAGGAAGTACGAATATTTGCTATGGAAACTTTGATCTAAAAATATTTTAATTGCTATGTACTTAGCAAATATAAAATATTTTTTAGAAAGCCTTTCCATGTGTAATGGGTAAAATATTGGATTAGGGGATGTGTACTGAAAAGTTCTTCTCAGGATCGATCAAACCAGCCCTCTTAAAATCCTAACTTCAAATGTAGGGTTTTAGTGACCCACGGAGTTAGTGGAATCTCCTCCATAAAGGCCGATCAGGTCACATGGCATCATAATACTGAGGTGGCTTTCTTCAAATTGGGTTTAAGTTGGCAGTTACATTTACTAGCTACCAGTAAGTTATTAGATTTCTTGCTCATGAAACTCTTTGAAAGACTCTTACCCTTATAGATTAATGTATGTCAGTAGTTGACAGGACAATGCCGGGACACTGTAGGCAGACTTGTGAGGTAGAAAAATTACTAGTGATTTATTTTCTACACACTCAACGTGCACACAGTTTAGTATCCTATTTCTCTAGGTGATGATAGAGATCAAAGGAACTTGCAATCATGTTTTCTCTTTTTCGGAACCAGAGAACCAGCAGAGCAATCCCATTTAACTTAATTTAGTGCTAGTGGTATCATAAAGGGAATGAAACTGTGATCACACCGTGCGAAGACAACCCGACTGGTCAGTGAAAAAATTTGTTCGTATTTGGTAGATGGAGCAAAGATGGAGGAATTTGCCTGAAGTGGTTACTTTTTAACTAATTGAATTTCCTTTATGCCTCCAGAACATTATGCCTCCAGAACAGTGCGTTAATGTAGGTCTGTTTTTAACAGTTTAGTATGTGGTAGGTCTGTGATGAACTATAAAGAGAGAGATCCAGTCCTTCGTTTACAAGTCTGATAATATTATCTTTCTTTTTTGGAACACTAAAATACTCCAAACTTCCTCCTCAGTGTGGTCTCTTGAGCGAGGACTGTGATTCCCATTAAACGGGTGAAAATAGCCGAGAGCTCGGGTTACTCCACTCACTGCCCCTCGATACCTAGTTTGATTTCCGTGTTAATGCTATCTCTTCTACATCACAGCCCCCAGACTCAGTGGAGTGGATGATAAAGAAATCAACAGTGGACCACTGGCAGAGAGATTTCTATAGACCAAATGTGATAGAACAGGTAGAGAGAGGGAGGGACCGAAAGCTTATCCTTTGAATGGGGTTGATTTCGGTAGATGCCTTTGATGAAGTTTTGGGGTTATGGGGGGTTCGTTGGATCCGGAGCTCATGGCCGAGAAAGAATTCTTGAGGACGTCTTTGGTGCAAAAAGGTGATTTTATTAAACCATGGGACAGGACCCGCCCGGGGGCAGGAGGAGCTGTACTGTAAGTGTGGGGGGTGACCATTTTGTAGCGGGGGGGGGGGGGGGGGGTGAGAGTTTCCAAAGAGACTTTCACATGCTAAAGACTTGCTGGAGGCCTAGCTGTTGTCCAGCTGAGGTGGTTTTTCCCTCTAGCAAAGCATTAACATTAAGATAGTAGCGAGTTCCTGGACTTCAGGCGATAATGGGATCACCTTTTTTCTGGTAGACTGGTGGAGACTTAGCAGTTTAACCATTTGGTGTTTGGTCCTTTCCTGTTTTGGGGTAGCCTGGAGTGTCCGAGGCATATCATAAAAGTCCCGCCTGGGGGTGTGGGGCATGGGGCATGCCGTTAGCCTGCACTTTGCCCTCAGCTTGCCCCACGCCCCCTCCTCACTTTGACCTTAGAGAAGATCCTCAGTAGGTTTATTTTGGTCATATCTAAATATATATTTTTTCTTTGTGTAAGGGGTGTATTAGAGAATTGTTTTGAGAGGTAAGATAATTTCACTGGACTTTTTCCAGTACTGTGTCTTTAAAAATGAAAACATTTAATCTCATTTCAGTTTCTCAGGAGAACCTCAGTTTGGTCTACTGGGTGTTGAGTTTTAAAATAAAGGGGCCAGGGAGAGTGTTTTGTTCAGGGTATGCTTTAAAAAAAATCAGTTTCAGCATTTAATACTAAAATACAAGGAAATGGGGCGCTTAGGTGGGTCAGCCGGTTAAGAGTCTGACTTTGGCTCGGATCATGATCTCCCAGTTCGTGAGTTCTAGCCCTGCATCGGGCTCTGTGCTGACAGGTGGAGCCTGGAGCCTGCTTTGGATTCTGTGTCTCCCTCTCTCTCTGCCCCTCCCTTGCTTGCACTCTGTCTCTCTGTCTCCTCAAGATAGATAAACATTAAAAAAAAAAAAAATACGAGGACGCAAAAGCTTGGTTTAGTGACAGTGCTAGGATTACTTTTACTTGTTTAAATTAATATTCCCTTGGTAAATAAATCATTTCCAGGTTCTTGATAGATGAATTTAACTGAGAACAGGTTACAGATTACTCCATTAATTTACATGAATTGCGCCAAATATGAGCATGCAGAAAAAGAAACTTTTTAAAATAGTGTTTATTTTTGAGAGAGAAAAAGACAGAGCATGAGTGGGGAAGGGGCAGAGAGAGAGAGGGAGACACAGAATCTGAAGCAAGCTCCAGGCTCTGAGCTGTCAGCACAGAGCCCGATGTAGTGTCTGAACTCACAAAATGAAAGATCAGCTGAGTTGAAATGGGTGCTTAACCAACTGCACCACCCACATGCCCCCCCCCCCCAATTTTTTTTTTTTTTTAACTGTTAGTAGACCTGGCTTGATCATACAGATTTTACCCTTTTCCTCTTCTTATGCCTTCCCTTCTAAGATTGCATTGATATCTTACATATTAGACATGGCGTGTTCAGGTTCTCTTACAATTAGCTAACTTCAATTGATGGAAAATTTATTATGGTTTTCAGAGCAATAGAAACAATAAGTAAAATTTTACTTAGAAGATAATAAGTAAATTTACAATTCTTTAACTTATCAGTTCAAACTTGAACAGGTTTTAGTTAAAAAGACTTGACTTGAAAACTGCTTAAATTGAAGGCATCTGTAAATTATGGATCGGAACTCAGAAGGTTAGCTCTAAATATCTGCACTAGTAAAGGAGTTTCTAATCCACTTTTGGTATTTACCTTCTGAAGGTGACCAGCTTGTCTTCCGAGTTCATTGCTTTTGCAAGAGCCAAGATGATGGTGATCTTGTCATCATGGGGGCGTAGGACTGGAGGACATGAGATTGAACTTGACTTTGATTGTCTTCTGTAGGAGCCGCAGTGATCATTTAGCCAAGTACTTTTGAACTTGATTATTGCTTAATTGACCATTTCTGTTTGTTTTTTAAAAGTCTAGTAGAAGTCGGTTTCTTTGTTTTGTGTTCGCTGTAAGTTCAACACTCATTGCTAATATACTTGACAAATGATTTCAAAATAAGCTTGTGTGTTTTAGTATTAATTTCATTATGTGAAAGGGAGGAAGGGCTTTTTGTTTATGCCCAGGATATTTTTTTAAATGAGAAATGATTCTGTATTTAATCACACTGGCTTGATGATAACTTGGTTTTCTAGCAGACTTGTTAGTACTTAAAAGAGGATGAAGTTTTAATATGCCTAATGTATTATTTGGTAAATTAATTCATTGGAAATGTATTTGGTTACTGAAGTGTGCTTTAAAATGAAGGCTTTTGGCACTCTTTGAGCCATGAAAAATTTAAGTCCTGTTTTAGCACCACTGACTCTAATGGAAATTTTATTTAGTATCTGTCTTTTATTACTAAGATCCTCGAAAGCCAACTGTGAAAAACTGAACACCTAGTATTTTAAACATGTCAAATAGTATTGTTAACCTAGCTTTGAAAGAGGGCTATGGAAGAAACTCGTTTAAACGAGTTTTGTTTTGTTTTTTTTTTTTTTTTTTGAGCTTTGGTTTAATAGCCCCATGGAGCCATAGTTGTGACATTTTTTTTAATATTAAGTCAGAGAGGTAGATACACTTTGTTTTTTTATTTTCTGCCATAAATGAATATTTTTTGTTTTATACATTTATTGGTTTTCTGTCCAAAGCAGCACCAGTAACTCTGGGGGATGGTTTTCCCCTAAACTACAGCAGACAGATTGTCAAGTTATCATTGTATCATCACCACAGGTTTGTGGAAAGGCCCCTTCCCCTTGCTTCTCACTGTCTCTTTTTGAAAAATGTTTATTTATTTAAGTGATCTCTATACCCAACATGGGGCTCAAACTCACGACCCCGAGATTGAGAGTTGCATGCTCTCCCGACTGAGCCAGCCATCCCCCCCTCCTTTTCTCTTTTGGAGAGTTCAGCAATTTAATTTCTCTAGTCCTTAACTATAATCATTAGATCTAAGTAGTGCCCTTTGGTGCCACTCTTAAGCAGAGCATGATGGAAAAGTGAAGAACAAGTCTGGAGGGAGAAATGGGATGAGAAGGAAAAACGAGGGGGCAGAGAGGTACATACGTGAGGTGTTGAGTTGTGGAATGCCTGGAAAGCGGCTGCGGCTGCGGGGCAGTGGGGGGCGGGGTGCCACTTGGCTTCACTGGGCCCCCATCAGCTTTCTACTTGTATGTGCAAGCTTTGGTGTTCCCAATTACGCAGGCATTTGATACCTAAAATACTGATAATTTGTAACATTTGGTACATTTGGCTTATGAAGTTATTCAATTGAAGTTTGGTGAATCACTCTAATAGAGCTTTAGAGTCCTGTTCATCTTTTTTTTTTTTTTTTAAGGTGAGGAAAGCAAGGCCCAGAGTTGGTAAAATAATAAAGCCTAATTTATTTTTTTCTTTAAAAAATTTTTTTTTTAAATGTTTATTTACTTTTGAGAGAGAGAGAGAGAGACAGAGTACGAGCGGGGTGGGGGTGGGTGGGGGGCGGCAGAGAGAAAGGGAGACACAGAATCCAAAGCAGGCTCCAGGCTCTGAGCTGTCAGCACAGAGCCTGATGTGGGACCCGAACTCTGGACCGGTGAGATGATGACCTGGGCTGAAGTCGGATGCTTAACCGACTGAGCCACCCAGGCGCCCCTTTTTTCATTTTTTAAATGTTTATTTTTGAGAGTGAGTGAGACAGAGTGCAAGCAGGGGAGGGGCAAAGAGAGGGGGAGACACAGAATCCAAAGCAGGCTCCAGGCTCTAAGCTGTCAGCACAGAGCCTGACGTGCGGCTTGAAACCATGAACTGTGGGATCGTGACCTGAGCCGAAGTCGGACGCTTAACCGACTGACACACCCAGGCACCCCAATAGAGGCTAATTTCTGATTGATGTCTTTGGGCTTCACTAGTGCTCATTCTGCCAAACTATATAGCATTGTGTAGTTTTATCTCCTACTTTTGAATTTGATCTGAGACTCCTGATTCTTTGGATTGAATTAAGCCCTGTGAAAGAATCCGTGTCATTTCTAATAAAGGCTTGGTTTAAAAAACCTGATTGAGGCTGGAGTACCTGTGAAAAGTACATCCTTACTTGCTTCTATAATTTTTATTTTAGCTTCTGTTACTACAGCCAGCATTTTCTTAAATAATCGTTACATGCTTTACATTCCTGGATATACAGACATTAGGAAGTCCTGTGCTGTTATCTTTGTTTTGTAGGTAATATTAATTTTTATTGTCTGCACATGGGAATGCTTATTGTCAATACATAATAAACACTTTGACCCCAAAAGAAACCAAGATATATGCTTATAAAACAAGACATGGTCACAGTCATTTTGAGAAAGTTTATGGTGGGTCATACTTAGTAGGACAGATTCCCAAGGTCAGAACAGCAACAAAAATGCAAATAGGAAAATTTGACTTGAACAACAACAAGAGACTCCCAAGAGAATGACAGAATTTTCATAGTGCCTCAGAAGAAACCAGTTGTGTAGTTTAAGAAATGTGGAGAATTTATTGTATCACATTCCATAAATGTTATAAAGGAAGGGAGATGTAATTTACTTGCAATTATTAGTCATGAAGTTGTGAAGAATATAGAGCCCCACTTTGTTACAGACAGCCTGTAGTATAAGGGAAGGAACAAGTCCCCATTTCACACATGAATAAACAGACTTAATCTCATGATATGACCGAGCTACAGCACAAAGGACAGCCTGGGGGTGAGGAAGGCAGAAATCTTTGTCACTTAGCCAAAATAGGCTAGGATTCAGAGTCCATGAAACTTGTGATCAAAATAAGCCTCAAGTCTCATTTGCATGATTATGTTGAATAAGAGGAGAGTGTGCAAAACTTACTTTTGGTGTGCAGCTCATTGTACTTAGGGGTCTGCTTCTCAAACCTAGAGCCATGTTGAGTTACTATATTTATTCAAATCTCTCAATATGAATATTAGGATATAAAATAATCCATTTCAGTTTCTCCTCCCACTTCTGACTTGATTCTTTAATGCGTCTCTTAAAATTCCAACTACAGGCTGTATTTCTTTAAAAAAAAATTTTTTTTTAACGTTTATTTATTTTTGAGACAGAGAGAGACAGAGCATGAACGGGGGAGGGTCAGAGAGAGGGACACACAGAATCTGAAACAGGCTCCAGGCTCTGAGCTGTCAGCGCAGAGCCCGACGCGGGGCTTGAACTCACGGACCGCGAGATCATGACCTGAGCCGAAGTCGGCCGCTTAACCGACTGAGCCACCCAGGCGCCCCTATTTCTTTATTTTTGCTGTTTTGTTGTCATCATAGTCTTCTTTTTTTTTTTTAAGATTTTTTTTAAGTGATCCCACAACCCCAAGATCGAGAGTTAACACACTCTACCCACTGAGTCACCCAGATGCCTCTGTCTTCTTGATTTAATGGAAGGCCTGTGATACAGAACTTGAAGTTATACTCACTCTCAAATTTTGTTTAATAGTACATTTTAAACTGCAGCCAAATTTAGGCATTAATGATTTTAGGTTTCCTCTTGTATTTTATATTTACGGGGGAAGTAGAATAATATATAGAGAATGATTAAGCTAAGCAAATATTTGTACTTTGCCACGGTGTTAGATGTTTTAAAGTCAAATATTTGCTATAGAAATTAAAACTGAGCTAGACTAAAGAACCAGCCATCTTACCTTTTAAGGTGGTAAGATGTGGCTTCCAAAACCTCATTTTCAAAGCACCTGACCAAAATACTTAAGAAAAAGACTCTGTGGTTGCTGTGAAGAATTTGGTGTATGAACCGTGATCTATGAGATCCTTACAGCTTATTCCACTTATATACAGTTCATATCTGGTTTGGTTTGGAAGTTCTTGGACCATCTTAGAAGTGGCGTTTATTGTTGGTTTCATGTCTCTTCTTGCGACATCTTTCCCCACCCCTCCACTTACTCTTCTTTCGGATCGTTTCTGTTAGCTTTTTTGTAAGTAAGGAAAGACCTTTTTTTTTTTTTTTTTTTTTAAAGTAGGCTTCATGCCCAACGTAGGGCTCAAACTCAACTACCCTGAGATCAAGAGCTCCAGGCCCTGAGGCTCTACTGACCGAGCCAGCCAGGTGCCCCGAGACACATGGTCTTACAAGTCCAGGAAGTTTGTTAATAAGTACCTCTCTTCCCCGTTCTTAACATTTTTATCTGTTGGTGCTTATGGTTATTTTATGATGACTTTTCAAATTTCCATTCTCTCTCTCTTTTTTTTTCTTTACATGCTTTCCTCCTTTCTTTCTCTTGCCCTCCACTTAGCTGGTTGAAATTTCGATGTGTACTTTGTAGAGGACATATGGTAATGCTTTCTTTTTTTTTTTTTTTTTTTTTTAATTTTTTTTTTTCAACGTTTTTTATTTATTTTTGGGACAGAGAGAGACAGACCATGAACGGGGGAGGGGCAGAGAGAGAGGGAGACACAGAATCGGAAACAGGCTCCAGGCTCCGAGCCATCAGCCCAGAGCCTGACGCGGGGCTCGAACTCACGGACCGCGAGATCGTGACCTGGCTGAAGTCGGACGCTTAACCGACTGCGCCATCCAGGCGCCCCTGGTAATGCTTTCTTGACGTGTATTCCTGCAGAGTTGACCCATATTCATGGAAAGCATTTTTTTTCTTATTCTTTTATTTACCTGTATCCTTTTTTTCTGGGTTATAGTACTTGAAGGTCCTAATCTGAGCTGGATGTGAACAATGGCATTCTCTCACACTTAAATTAGTAAAGTTTTTCACACCCCAGTGGGGAACTAAGGTGGTATAATCTTCCCCCCTCTTTTTTTAGAAAATCCTGGTTGAGTGTTTTCTTTTCTCCCAAGGACCTGTTTAAGCATAGGTGTCTTATAGGTGACACCATATTTCACAGTGTCTCTTTCCTTTTTACCTCGTGGCCTGTGGTTCTGATTCTCATGCCTCGAGCTAAGATTTTTTTTCAGACTCTTCCCTCATCTTCCTTATTTCTCCCCTTCCCACCCTCCCCCCATCCATATGACCTTATGTCCTGGTTTTTCAATTGCTCCTTCCTGTTGTCAGAGCCTACTGGGAACATTTTCTATGGGATACAGTACTTTGTATTCAAGCTCGAATTCCCTGGGGAGAATTTGCTCTGTAGACCACCACCCTACTTCTGCTCGCTTTCTCAGATTCAGAAGCTCTTTCAGTGCAAAGAAATAGTTGCTCACATTTTGGCCTCCTCTCAAGGCAGATGGCTGACCTTTCCCCTCAGAGGTCATTGGTACTTGGTACTTGCAGGTGAAAGAAGGTGTTCCTGAGAAATGCAACTCTTACAGATACTTAAGGTCCCCCCCCCCCCCGCTTTTCCTTCTCCTTCATACTTGTAATGAAATAGAAAGCTGGAATGATTACGGACCAAGTTCATCTAGCCTTCCCCACTTCCCCCAGAGTCTCCGTGAAAAGGGTGTTGGTGACTGCCATTCATCCAGAACATTAAATCCTTTGCCACGTACCCAGGTTATAACATTCCCCTCCCCCCACGTCACTTCAGAAACCCATCTCCCCTAGGTTATTGTGTTAAGGTGAGTACCATTGTATTGAATTATGGAAGAATGTTAATGGTTCAAGTTTTAGGGAGGAATTTTACGAAAACATCCCTGCTCAAAGTCATGGCTTCTTCCTCTTCTGCCCCTCTTCCTGTGTGTAAGCAGCCTGTGAGAATCAACACAAGTGGTAGATGAAACTAGTGAAGTGCTCGGGGAATGCCTTGAGATATTTCAACATTATGTACAAATAAGTGGTTGAAAACATATGCTCCTAGAAGCCCTAGTTTCTACACATAGCCCTTGTGCCTGTGCTCCTAGTTTTGCAGGAAAACAGAACTTTGCCTGTCATGTTTTGTCATGAATACAGAGGTAACTTACCACCTCTGCAGAAATTGGGGTTTTGTTTTTATTATGAAGAAACGTGTGTAGCCTCCCACATACCCACACAGCAATTGCATAGGATTGGAAAAATCCCCCAAGAGCAGGTAGACTTATGATTTATCCAGACTGTCATTACATATAGTCTATTTGGCAGAGAGGCTCTAGGCCCTGATTTTAGAGTGATGGTATAATATGTTGAGTGAGTCAGAGGAGATCAGTGTGGAAGGCGGAATTTACAAAGCAATGCTGACACTGTAAGATAATGGAACCTGTGATTCTAAAACTTGGCAGATGTGACTATGGTTGGATGAAAGGTATAGTGGAGAAAAATGCTTTCTTGCTCTTTTTTCCTCAGGTCAAGTTGTGTAAATTGCTGCAGGAGTAGAGGAAAGAAGCCTTAGATTGGTACGGGACTTCCGTACCCTCTCTTTTCTAAGAATCTGTTGTCTTTGTGAAAGTCACGGATAAAGCCAATGGGTTCGCGTTTATGCATATTCTTGTACTTGGAGCTATTAGAGTTGATTAAAAGGGAGTAGGTTATTGATGAAATGGGATTCTTAGTATTTTTATTTATATACACTTAATCTAATCAGTGCTAATAGCACTTACTATGGTGTCGGAACTGTTCTATATCTGCTCTGTCCAATATGGTAGCTCCTAGCCACTTACTGGCAAGTACTCGAAGTGTGGCTAGTGTAGACTGAAGAACTGAATTTTTAATTGTATTTAATTTCAGTTATTTTACACAGGCATACGTGGCTACTGGCTACCATATTGGACAGCACAGCCCTGTGTTCATCTCATAAGTGATTCACATGGCTCTGTAATAAATAACATCTGAGGGCATTTTCGTGTGGACAGGCATGTTACAATTTTGTGGACATGTGGTTTTATTTTCTTTTAGAGAAAGTTGGAATGAAAAAGGGAATATAAAGACACCGTTAGTATGTGACATGAAAGTTGCAATTTAAATTTTAAACAAAAAACCCAGGGGTGGCCTGTTTTCGTGTATTTAAGAGAAACATTAATGAGAACCTTATTATTCTGCCTTAATGATCTGTGTTCTTTGATTGTAAGAGGAAAGCATGTTAGTGGATAATGAAAAATGAAGCCTAATTAATAAATGGATTTTGTTCATTCATCAAATATTTGATTGCTTTCAAAGTTAACCATGGTATAATTTCTGCTCCTAGGAATCTAAGCAGAAACAGGAGACCATGCTTATACAGCCAGAGTAGGTTGGTGTGAAGAAAAGAGGTTCTCAGAGGGCTGTGAGAGCCCTTTCGAGGGGCTTGGGGAGTCAGAACAAGCTTCTCTGACAACCGACAGTTCTTCCTATCTCGCAGTACAAACAAATACTCCTAGGATCAACTAGAAGTATTCTAACATAGTGTCTTCTGCAAAATGTGTATCATGCGGTGGGATTCTAGGGATGTGCAGAGCACGGTCTTTTTGTTAGTATCTTCAGTGTAAGTGCCACAGATTGAGCATCTTGTATCTGCTAGGCGTTGTGCAGATTAGTACTTTTACGTGGGTTATTTTACTTATTCCTCACAATGACTCCATGGCGTCTGTTGTATTATTATCTTCTTTTTTAATAGATGAAGAAACCAAAGTTTAGACAGAGCAGTTGACTTGCCCACGGTTTATTTTAAAGCTAGCAAGGACCAGAGTGTGTTTCTGCTTGTAGAGGTTTACAGAGAAGAATGAGAGGAGACGATATATGAAACACATGAATTACTAAATAACAAGATATTTTACATTAGTAATATATGTTAAAATGCAAAGCTGTAAGATATAGACTATTATTGCAAAAGGAATTCATTAAAGAGGGGCAAGAATAGTATGGCATGGTTTTGGAGGCATTAAGGATTACTTCTCAGATGGCTTGGATTGGACTTGTATGATACATAGTTATTCAACAAATGTTTATTTGCTTTTTTTTAAGTTTATTTATTGGGGTGGGGGGGAGGATGAGGGAGGGACCGAGGGAGAGAGAGAGAAGGAGAGAAGAGAGATCCCAAGCAGGCTCTGTACTATCAGCACAGAGCCTGATGCGGGGCTCGAACTCATGGACCATGAATGAGATCATGACCCGAGCTGAGATCTAGAGTCAGACACTAAGACCAGAGATACTCCCACTGCTTTGGCACCCTATGGTGTTTTTAGGTGTTAAGAGTCTCTTTTTTCCCTGGAGATGCTGATATTCCCCTGCTGTTTATTAACATTTTAATTTAATATCCCACTTGAGGGAGTGGATTCCTCTTCCTTGCTCACTGGCAGATTCTTTTCCTTAACCCCCTTTGTTCTGTCCCTCTGTTCTTCTGTCCTTTCTTGGTAGAAAGTACCTGACTTGGCTTTATTTAGTCCTTCAGCTTGCCTTCTAAAACTTTTGTGAAGTGAATCCTTCTTTATATGGTTCTGTAGTTCAAGTTGACGTTGGTCTCTAACATGAGGAGAAAATGACCGGTTGAACAGTTTGGAGAATTTTTCTAAAATCTGATCAGTGATTAAGGGACCGGTTGATGTGGCAGGTATTCGGGGCATCAGTTCCCAACAAGACTTTCTAAGGATTAGTTAAGTGCAGTTAAGTTGAAGAATTTCTATTACTCTTGTCTACAACTCACATCACATACTATGGAAGGAAGAACAAGAGTTGGCATTGATCTCTCTTTTTTTAATGTTTGTTTATTTTGGGAGAGAGAGCGAGTGAGCACAAGTGCATGTGTGAGTAGGGGAGGGGCAGAGAGAGAGAGAGAGAGAGAGAGAGAGAGAGACAGAATCCCAAGCAGGCTCTATGCCATCAGCATGGAACCCAAAGAGGGCCTAGATCTTACGAACTGTGAGATTGTGACCTGAGCCAAAAATCGAGTCGGATGCTTAACTGACTGAGCCACCCAGGTGTGTATCCCCCGTTTTGGGGGGCATTGATCGTTTTTGGAGATGAATTACACTGGACAATATCCTGTGGGTGTTTGATCCTGTTGGTAACTAATTTGTTGAATAGTTTTCTTACCTATAGGCTTCTTCGACCCTTTAATAGGACAATATGCGGTGTAAACATTATGAGTACAAGCAATGTGTCCCATACTTACTTTAAACAGAAGGTTTTATTGTGATGGTTGTTTGTTTTGGGCTGCTTGTCAGGGCATCCAGATTTTTGTTTTCTTTAGGAATTTGGTTTGGGAAAAGCTGGCGGTATCTATGTTTAGCCCTGTAGTCTTCATCTAATGCTCTTTCTGGGCCATCTCATTTAAGTATCTGTACATATTAAAGTCTTTGGATTCTTTGTATTTTAGCATTTCCTATATGTTGGAGACTCCCAAGTCCATAACCTTGCCTTGGTCCTCCTGAGCATTTGGGGCTGAGACTATATTTCCCGCTGCCCAGTGGATACCTCAGTCTGGATGGCTATGTAATAGACAACTGAAACGCAACACTCTTCAAAATTAAAATCTCTTCTCCATTCAGTTACATGCATCATCTTACGGGAACTAGAGATAGAAGCCCTGACATCATCTGCCTCCAGTTTGTCTTTGATTCCATCCGGTAGATTACCAATCCTAAAATTTATTAGAAAGGCTAATAGTGTCACCAACAAACATGTACCCTGCTGGGTTTTGTTCCTGGTAGAGAGTAGGATTGGCTTAGCGTGGATGTGGTGATGAGGCTCTCTGGATGCTTAGAAATAGCTCCCTGCTATTGGGGGCTTCCGTGGGTTTTACATTGATGAGAGGAGCTGCTATTTACTATTACTGCCTTTTCTACATGATTCTAAAATTCTGTAGTAGTCTAAAAATGCTTCTTAGTTCATATCATATCATATCATTTGTTTAAAAAAATATCAAAAGGGACAGACCTATAGGGAAGAAGCAATACACATTGCATCCAGCTGGTTAAAAACAAACAAAACTGTAAATTACCAGTTGTTGAAAATGGCACACATGTCTCTAGGTAGTTAGTCATATTGGTAGTCAGTTTGCAAGTTGCAAAGGAAGCAGGGACAAGAGTAAAGAAAGGGAGCCTGTGCGTTTCCCTCAGGTCTCATAGATTTGATCAAATTGACTTTAATTGGAAGTGGCAGTTTTTCCATTGAAAGGATTTGAGAAGAAATTCCTCTGTTTTCTGAAGTGAGAAAGAGGATTTCTTTGGAGAATGCTGTTGTAACCTTATGCTCCATTTACATTTCAGCCTTCCAGGTTGCATTTGTCAGTTGCTTTTGAAATTTATGTTCTCTCGTGTTGAATATCGTTGCTTGCACTTTCCAGGTGTTCTTAAAGGTCACTAGAGACTAGAGCGCTTCAATATACGTTTACATTGGGCAATAGACTGAACTTCTGATAGTTTTGTGGTTGTGGATTAGGGAAGGAGTATTTTGCTTGTAGGTTTAATTTTTCCTTGACAACAAAATTGAGGAAATTTGTCAAGGGAACTTGACTTTTGAACAGTTGGGATACAGACCTCATTTAATCTGGCAATTGCTCTGCTGTCTTTTTCTTAAGAGTCTATGAGATGAAAGCTTAGAAAAGAATACCTGTGTGGTATTGATTAAGCCTGCCAACACGTGACCAATATAAGTCTTGTTAGCAGATGCACTTGCTTCTGGAAGAAATGCAGTGTCTGCCTCCTTCAGTCCTGCTCATTGTTACCGCAGTTACTGTTCATAGGTGTCATCCTTTCACTTGCTTTTTCATATTTAAAAAAAAAAAAAAAAGCTTTGTTGGAAAAGTTCTGAAGACATAGCTTTTCTTTTTTTCCCCTCCCAGTATTACTTTCCTTCTGATGATAATGTTCAGGTCTATAAATCACAAGGTTTCCTAACAGTCCAGTGGTGGATACAGGGCTGCATTAATAATTTATAAATGTCAGGATGAAGATAAGGGCTCTGGAAAAACCTACAGTTTTGCACATGTAATATTTAATAAAATTTACATTTTAAATTGTAATGCAGTAGATCTAATTTGTGTATGTTTTAATATAAACTGATAGCCTTGAGCTTTCTCACTCCATTCTTTAAAGAAACATATTTACTTTTTCTCACTTTGATACTTCTCTTTTGGAGTCTTTTGTTGCAGATTAATGGGTTTCTTGGCAATGATCTTTCCAAGATCTTGGCAGACACTTGCTTTAGAGAGGTGCCACATTTATATTGGAAAACCTTGACGTAGACTTGAAGGCATTCTCTTTTCCTTCCCAGGTGGACCTGGTCCAAGAGGTAAATGATTTTTTTTTATTAGAGAATGTGTTACAAGCTGAGCAGGACTGGGGTTTTTCATGGGTTATGTGGGGCCATTATATCATCCTCTAAAGTTTGTTGTAATAAATAAACTAAGCTACTATATAATAATAGGGACTATTCTTGAATGTTTATCTGTTCTCATCAGGAAGAGGGTGAAAATAAAAAAAAATATCTTGTCTTCCATATGAGTTTTTTCCTACGTACTGCTGATTACACATATCCAAGTGTGTGTGTGGTTTTTGTTGTCTTTTGTTGTTTGTTTTTTGTACACAGAATTAGTATCTGACCTTGAGTTAATGGTATTTAAGGTTTTTTTGGTAAACATCTAATAGAAAGGCACTGGTATACTCTTAAGCCATTTGTATTCTGCCAAGGGACTCTTTGTAAACTGATGGTACAATGGGTTTAACGTATCGGGGCCCGAAGCCACGTATGGTATATCTGAATAACCTGAGAGGTTACTGCTGGCACCTGCAGTGGGAACTTCAGGTGACACTCTGTAGGTCTGTGCTGTCCCATGCTTCCTTCTACTGTTTCCTTCTTTCCACTTGTAGTTTCTTCATTTTCAGGCTCCATTTGGCTCTGAGTACCCACAGATTTGACTCTTGTGCTTTTCAGCTTTTTGCTGTATATGTCATATATCACTTCACTGCTCTTGGCATTTTGGATGCCCTTGTTGGTCATGGAGAGACTTTAGTGCTGAGAAAAAGCAGTGCTGTCTTCATTGCTGATGAATGATGGCAGCTAGATAATTATATGTAAGAATGCTTATTTTGAAACCTAGACTCTCTTATTGGGCAGTGACCCTTCCCCTCCCTTTATGGTTATTCTTACTCTTAATGTTAATGTAATCAGTCATTTGGTGCCAACAAGTACAGGGAATCTAAAACAGTCAGCTATAGAACATGCGTGTACTGTTCAGATTACCTGGAGTTCATGCTTTTCCCACTGTTCCACATATGTAGAAGATGATATTTGTGTAGCATACTGGGTAAACTGGAAATATTTTGGGAGTGCTTATATGGGACTTTGTGGAAAAATTCATTATGACTTCTCAAATATAAGACAGGAAGTAACAGTGAGGGAAGATAATAAACGTTGAATTTGCCTAAAATACCAAATAAAGGTTCTTCCAAATTTCTGTTGGAAAATTTGAGCTTGCTTCTGTGAACCATACATTTTTATATTAGATTCTAGGCGTAAAATGACTAGTCAGTTTCTGGTGAAGACTTTTCTTGTGAACATGTTTTCAAATTCTTGATGATCACCATTAATGAAAGAATTTGTTCATCGCGAAGGAGGTGGCAAATAGAAGAATATTGCATTTTCTCTAGTTGCTGGAAACATGTTGTCATTAGCTAGAATTTAGTAGTTTGAGTGTTTAAAATTCTGTTTCCAGAATATGATTATCTTTTGTTTATTTATTTATCTTAAAGTTTTTAGTTATTTATTTATGTTTGAGAGACAGAGAGAGAGAGAGAGCGCGAGCGAGCGAGCATGCGCACACACGAGAGTACAAGCAGGAGAGGGGCAGAGAGAGAAGACATAGAATCTGAGCAGGCTCCAGGCTCTGAGCTGTCAGTGCGGAGGCTGACGCAGGGCTCGAACCCCGCAAACCACGAGATCATGACCTGAGCCTAAGTTGGCCACCCAGGCGCCCATATGATTATCTTTTAAATTTGGTGGCACACTTTACTGTCTTTAATTGATTAATGTAATCACAGTTTTCTTAATCACATAGATTTTTGAATCCAGTTAAACCTTTCATACTAAGTATTTAAAAACAATACACCTCCCCCCACCTTCCTTGACTCGCCAATTCTTTAGGATTCCAATTATGACACCAAGTAAACATCACTAATGAGCCTATTACGCCTCATGTTTTCTTTTCTCTCTTTTCATGTGGACTTTACAGTGTTCAATTCAGGAACTCAGAAATGTTACTTAGCGAAGTTATTTTTTTAATCCAATAATTCTCTTTTATTAACTTGCAAGGTGAGTATCTTTCAAATAGCATACCCCGCCCCCAGGTCTTCTTTTGGACAGCAGGTGCATTTCCCTTTGAAACGGGGTAGGGGAGTGTTCCCATCTAATGTGTCTTCCTGGAGTGGAAACCAACAAGACTGTAGCAGCCTAGATTTTATTAAATGCAGCTTTTGGTAACATCACTAATCTGGAGTTTTTCTGTAGACACCTTACATGTGCTTTGGGTTTCCTTGTGAATAAACCAGTGTATTGTTTTTATTTCTTTCAGGATTTTCAGAACAGGGTCCTTATGCGGTCTTTCCACCATCCCGTCACTGTAGCTTCACTGGTCATTCACAGATTTATTTGGCCTGTCTGTAATATCCTATTTGCTGCAGACTGTTTTCTTGCCACCTTGTGTATTTCATCCCCAGTTGTTGGTTTCAACTGGCCAGTCTCATGGTTGTTGATACTGCCTGTGTGGTGAAGACTAGATTTTTATCTCTAGCCTAGAGCTTTCTAACCTCTCAACTCTAGAGATCTATTAGGCATCTCAAATCTAACCTGTTCCAAACAGAATTTCCCATTTTCCTTCTCTGCCCCATATCAGTAAATGACAGCTCTACTTGTCCAGTTGCTCAGGCCCAGGTCTGGGCCCCTCCTTTGTCTCATGCTACGTCCCATCTGACAACAGATTCTGATGGCTCTCCTTGAACAGCCTATCTACAATCTGACCTCTGCCGGCACCTGCATGCCGCTACCTTGCCTAAATCAATGGTTTCCTAGCCCTACAGCAGCCAGAGTGTCTGTTAGAATGTCACTCAGTTCCTTTTCTATGCAACTGGCTTTTTCCTCTTACTTCAGTAAATGCCCCCAGCTTTCTCTTCATCTCTGGCTGCCTTCTTGCTTTCACTGTTTCAGCCACCTTGGCCTTTTGCTGCTGTCTGGGCATGCTTCTGCCTTGGGCCTTTGTACTTGCTTTTCTCTCTGCCTGGAGTGCCTTCTCCCAGACAGCCACACAGCTTGCTCACGTATGTTCTTTAGGTCAGGTGACCCTTATCGGTGATTACCTTAAATAAATTAGCAGCCTCTCATCCCCTCTGCCCAGCTTTGCTTTTCTCCGTAGCCCTTACCGCCAGGTAATACACTGCTCTTGTTTGTTTATTGTCTGCTCCTTCCCTTCTATACTCTCAGCTCTCTGAGGTTACAGATTGTGTGTATTCTGGTCGCACAAGTATCTGTAGGGACTAGGGCACTTCCTGGCAGTCAGTGGGTACTCAGTAAATATTTGCTGAATTAATGGAACAGTTAACCAAGACTCTGCTCTGGACTTTGTGTTTATTTGATGATCAGGGTTACAACAGCTGCAACATCTAAGCATTGTGGTCCAGGCCCTGGGACTCCCCGTCCTCCCTGCTCACTCACTGGTTGCCGGCATCTGGACCTGAGTAGTTCTGGTGGTTCTGCTTTTCTCTGAATGACATCAGGCTAACAAAGAAGGCAGGGTAACACATTTGGTCAACCTGGAGACAATCACACCCAGTCAGAATAGCTCAGACATAGAAAATGGCAAACTGAGTTTTGATTTAGACTTCTGCTTTTAGTCAGGGCTACCTTTCCTTTTCATCGAAGACTCGGAATCTAAGTGTTTTTAGAAGGATTGCTCCAATGAGTTTTATGTTTCTGTTTTTCCCTTGATATAATTTGTACCCATGGATTAGAAGTGCATTATGAATGCTTTTGGTTTTTCATGTATGTGTGAAGTGTAATTGTATTAACTATAAAATTCACCTTGTCCTTACCTTTCGTCAAATGCTGAGAGCTTATGTGCCATGGTTGTGAGTTACTTTGCATCTTGGAGCCCTGCAGACTGAAAGCAACCCTGTCCAGTTTACCTGCTTCTGAACATGTCATGCACACCTGTGCATGAGCACATACTACTGCATGTTAAAGATTGTTGTGGTCCAGGGCCGCCTGGGTGGTTTAGTTGGTTAAGCGGGCTGACCCTTGATTTCGGCTCAGGTCATGATCTCACAGTTCGTGAGTTTGAACCCCTTATTGGGCTCTGTGCTCATGCCGCGGAGCCTGCCTGGGATTCTTCTCTCTCTTCCTTCCTCTCTCTCTACCCTTCCCTGACTCGTGCTTTCTCTCTCTTTCTCAAAAATAAATAAACTTAAACAAACAAACAGAAAGATGATTGTGGTCCAAAGAAAGTTTCTCTCATTCTTAGCATTACAGGAGATAAAACTTCTCCTTCTATGTGTTCATTAACTATACTTTTACAGCTCTAAGGTGGTTTTACTCAATTACAGAGTAATAGCTCATCCTTGTTTTAGTCAGATGTATCTTTTTTCTTGACTGCAGTAAAGCTTTGAGCTTTTTCTTACTAGTTTGTAACATTGCTGTTTGTGTGTTTTAGCTCTTTTTTCTTAACTGCAGTAAAGTTTTGAGCTTTTTCTTACTAGTTTGTAAAATCGCTGTTTGTGTGTTTCAACAGCTGTATTGAAATATAATTCACTTATAATTTACCCATTTAAAGTATACAACTTAATGGCTTTAATATATCACAGTTAGGTGTAACTTTCACCCCAGTCAATTCTAGAACATTTTTTATCACCCCTAAAAGAAATCCTGTAACCATAACTGTCATTCCCTGCCCTGTCCCCCGCTTCCTTGGCAACCATTAATCTGCTTTCTCTGTGGGTTTGCCTTTTCAGGACATGTACTATAAATGGGGTCATATGATATGTGGTCTTTTGTGACTGGCTTTTTTTTGCATGTCATAATGTTTTCCAGGTTTTGTATCCATGTTGTATCAGTATTTCATTTCTTGTAATTGCTGAATAATGTTCTGTTGTACGGATATACCATATTATAGTTCTCCATCTGCTTAGTTTTTTCTTTATGGCCTTGCTTTGGGCAAGTGAGCTTAGGAATTCTATCCCCTTTCACATCAGGGGCTCGAATTCATAGGCATTTGGTTTCCCTTGTACTTGGCATCGTGGACATCAGGTTTTCTCTTCAGTTGTATGATAACAGAAGCATCCACTTGGCCCCACAATCAGGCAACTCACCAATGAGTAATATTACCCCTAACAATCTTCAGGGCTTGCCAGAAAACATCAAGATTTTCAGGATATGTTACTTCTGTTTTCCTAATTCAGCTTTAGACACCTGTGTAATTACTATTTCAGGCAGTGCTTTGAATTAGTCTAGCTTATTTCAGAGAACAAAGAACATGCCATCTTACAGTTTTTGTAATGGTGTTAGTTTTATGGGTTGCATGTTAGTCAAGCATAATTATGAATAAAGCAACACAGATGTTTAACCCCTTGAAATCTCTGTGATAGACAAATAATTTTATTTCTTTAAAGCAGTGGTTCTCCTTTGTAAGCAGTTTTGCTTCTCAGATGATATGTGGCAATATTTGGAGTTCTTTTTTATTGTCCTGACTGGAGCAGTGGGTTGTGCTGTTAGGATCTACCATGGGTAGAGACCAGGGATAATGCACAGGACGGCGGTCCGCTTCCACACAACAAAGAATGATCTGACCCCAAATGTTTACCTTGCCACAGTTGAGTAGGCCTGGTTTAGAGCGACGGTGAATTTTCCTTAACCTACTGAGCAGCAGGGACACAACTGTAGGTAGTGTGCAAAGTAAAAAATTCTGTGTGGATTTGGCAGAATTTCACATTTAACAGTATAGGACAACGATTGCTTATATTAAATGAGTTTGTGTGTTCTTTAAAGAAAAGGATGATGGGTCGATTGGTTATTTGTTTTCTCGTTTATGTATGGAAACCTGCTTAGGCACCTCATCTTTTGGAATTCCTTACTCCTACTTCAAATAAGAAGATTGGATATTGTTTGTTATTTAATTTTAATTGAGTTGTTAATTGTAATCTAGAGTTTTGCTGTTCTAGGTGCTTTCCAAACCTTTTGTAGGTCCTGTGTTTTGTTATTCTGTCTTTTTGGAAGAAATGAATATATTTGTCAGAGTCCACTCATCTTCATTCTTTCAGTTCTCCCCCCAAGTTTCTGAGGGGGGAAGTGTTCCTTTAAGCATTACCTCCACTTCTGAATAAGGGGCGCTCATTCTGTGCTTCCTTATGTTTTGGTGCCACAAAGTTCCCTCTCCGAATTTGGCTAGTACATCCCATCTCCATTGTGTAGATTCTTTCAATAAGACGCGTGCTCTAGGGATGAGGGTACGAACTCAGGATTGATGGGAGTTTCAATATTCATTAACCCCAAATGTAGAGAATCGTGGGAGGGGCGTGTGTAGCCAGCCATTTGCCTGTACGGTTGGGTTTGTCTGGGGGAAGAACTTCACAACCTGCTTCTAGTACCACATCAGTTTTAGATAAAACACAGTCTTACCTCTGCCAGGGTTCACAGATCTGCTGACCCCATATTTCTTGGGCAGTTTTCTTAGGTCTTCTGTGTGGGGACCATCTCCTTTTGCTCCTAAAGGAGAATGGTAAATGCAGAAATGGCAAAGGCAGATGTTCTTGAGGTGCTTTGGTTCCTGATCTAGTTAGACTTTCAGAGAGTGGGTTTGAAAGCAAGCTTGTATGGATAGTACTAACAACTCTTAATGGAAAATACCTCCAGCCAGACAAGGTGAATGTTCCCAAAATGCTGTTTTCATGTCAAGGGCCTACAGTGACACCCTTTGGATAGCTTGGCTTTTAAGGACGGGTAATTTAAGGCAATATGGCCTTGTGGTTAAGAGTCTAGGCTCTGGAGTCAGTGGCCTGGGTTCATATTCTAGATATAACACATAGTTGTGTGATTTTTGGTCAGCTTGCTCAGCCTGTCTGTGCTTGCTTTTGCTTTGGGAAAATGTACGTAACAATAGTACCTACTGAATGGGGTTAGGTTGATCATATGACCTATTTTTTTCATGAATAATTAAAAACAATTTTTTTAAATGTTTATTTTTTTGAGAGAGATTTGGACAGAGCGTGAGGAGGGGAAGGGCAGAGAGAGAGCGGAAAACACAGAATCCGAAGCAGGCTCCAGGCTCTGAGCTGTCTGCACAGAGCCCGATGCGGGGCTCGAACCCACAGACCGTGAGATCGTGACCTGAGCCGAGGTCGGACGCCTAACCGACTGAGCCCCCCAGGCACCCCTGTCCTAGTAACTTTAACTGAGGTTGTGGTGTTGGAGGCGTCCTGAAGTAGAGGAGCTTGAGAGAAACTTACGAGGTAACGGTGACGGGATTTGTTGACGTCAGGATGAAAGGTGGGCAGTAAAGATGTTGCCTCTCTTGCGTAGCAAGGATGGGCAGGGGAACTAGTCACCGGGAGAGACCATCTAGAAGAGGGGCTCATTTGGGGCCAGAGTGTGCCTTTAGTTTGGATATGCTGGGGACACTTTGGAGACCTCCGGGAGGAGACTTCAGGTGGACAGTCTTCACTCTGCCGAAGTTTGGTAGACACATTTGGGGATCACCTGTGTGTATGTGGTGTGTGTGGACCGACGGAAGTGTAGGAGATTGACCAGGATGGACGTTGGGAGAAGGGGGCCCCGCACAGGGCCCTGTGGAACTCCTGCACTGGCTGGCCCGGCTGGGGGCCAAGGGTCAGGCAGGTAGGCTCAGGAGAGGACCGTGCCAGGTAAGCCAAAGGCAAAAAGCCTTTCCAGAAGGAGGGTGTGTGGTCAGCCCTCTCAGGGGATGCTGAATGGCCAGATGGTAATGAGGTGGACAGCTCTCCAGTGACAGAGAGGAAATGGCTTTAGTGGGAGTTGTTTCAGTGAGCATGTGATAGGTAGGTATGGTCCTTGTCAGGTGGTGGAGAAAGGACACAGGTTAACAACAGATGACGTGGGGTGCTTGGGTGGCTCAGTTGGCTAAGTGTCTGATTTTCGGCTCAGGTCATGATCTCACGGTTCGTGGGTTTGAGCCCCGCATCGGGCTCTGCGCTGACAGCTCAGAGCCTGGATGGAGCCTGCGTTGGATTCTGTGTCTCCCTCTCTCTCTGCTTCTCCTGCTTGCACTCTGTCTCTCTCTTTCTCTCTCTCTCTCAAAAATAAAAAATAAACATCAAAATTTTTTTTTAAAAAATTAAAACAACGATGATGACAGTAGTGGGGTCCGCGAGGGTCCTTTTATAGGCAGGATGGGGAACAGTGGGAGTCTGGACTCTGGTCTGTCTGGGAGCCTTCCTGGAGTTGGGCAGCAGACATGCCTGAGGGCCTGAATTTGAGCTGAGGTTAGGTAGACCGAGGGGAGGGGACGATTATTCTGAGCAGATAGGTTCCTGAGATGGAAGGAAGTGTTTTGAGGTAGCTGGAGCATACGGGAGAGGTGGCGATGGGGCTGGACAAGTGAAGGGACAGTCAGGATGTGAAGGTCCCTGCAGTCTTTGGAAAGGGGTGATGGATAGTGAATTGCACTTTAAGGGCTGAATTGTGTTGTGTGAATTGTATCTCTAGAAAGTTGTTTTAAAAAAGTGGTGCGGTTGTCAGAGCTGCTGGCTGGTTGCACTGCAGGATGAATCGGAAGGAAGGCAAAAACAAACAATTTTAGTCACAGAGACCGGTTAGAAGGCAGTTGTATATTAATCTATGCGAAAGATGATGGCTTGTTACATTTCGTCTGGAGCAACGGATAAATCAGAGATTCGGCATGTGATTGGGAGACCCGAAGAGCTGAGCAAAATGCCTGGTGTGTGGTTAGGCATGTGACACACGTAAATATTTCTTGCTCTGAATTATGTGTACTTCACTAGCTGCATTTGGTGAGTCTAGTGTCCTGTGGAATCTGGCTTGAGTAAGTGAGATGATTGGAATTCAGGGAGTGAAAAGTCAGGAGGGAGAGGCAAGTTTTCATGGATAAGTGAGTTTTCCATGATCCCAGAGAGGATCTGTTTGAATTTTTGTTATATGTAGTCAATTTTACACAATCTGGTTCTTAATTGTGCAGTAGAACCCCCACTTCCCCTCAAGAGAAGATAAGTTCTTGAGGGTGTGGATGGTGTTGGGCTCCATTTATGTCTTGCATGGCACAGTGTACTATTGGGGATTATCTACTGTTGAGAGTTTACATTTGTAGAGCGCTTTGCAATCTGTGAGCGCATCTCCATATGGTATGCTTAATTAACTTAATCCTTACAGCAGCTCTCGTGGCGTGGCTAGCTGTCGTCCCCGTTTTACAGCAGGGAAACGGATTCAGAGAGGTAGAGCGATTTGCCCAAGGCAGGACAGCACATGGCACTGCCAAGAACTTGGGTCTTGGCTTCTCAGCCCAGTTCTGTGCTGGGCCTGACCTTCTGGGACCTGCTTGGATAGTATCAGGAAGTGGGTTTCTTTTTTTTTTTTTTTAATTTTTTTTTTTTTTTTTAATGTTTTATTTATTTTTGAGACAGGGAGAGACAGAGCATGAACAGGGGAGGGTCAGAGAGAGGGAGACATAGAATCTGAAACAGGCTCCAGGCTCTGAGCTGTCAGCACAGAGCCCGACGCGGGGCTCGAACTCACGGACCTCGAGATCATGACCTGAGCCGAAATCGGCCGCCCAACAGACCGAGCCACCCAGGCGCCCCAGGAAGTGGGTTTCTTAAGTGTGGTTTCGGCCCTGAGCGTGACTGAATTTTTAGGTTTTTATCTGCATCGGCTCGGATCGGTAGTGAGGGGTTTGCGGGTGGGTTGTTGGCCTGATTTTGAAGGGGCGAGCGATGTTTGTACGGAAGGTGCGGTCACCTGAAGTCAGAAAGAGTGCTTCCGTATCACCGACTCTTGAAGGCCTTGGACTCCGATTAGCGGAAGACAGAGCCAGGCCGGCTGCCCGGATTTAGCAGTTGCGATGAGGTGACGAAACACAACCTGACGAGTGTGGAAACCAGTGAGAGGAGGATGTGTTTGCCACGAGTCCTAGGGGTACTGCTTTTGGAAATGTGAGTTGTAAGTCTGTTTTGAAGATCCTCTCCACTCCAGCATGAGCAGTACATGTTTTTGTGGGCTTAAAAAATTTTTATCAGAAAAACTATTCACCTTCGCTTCCTTGGTGACATCACACAATCTCGTGGCTTTCAAAACTAAATTAAAAAGTAAGTTTTGGTCTCCAGCCTGGACCTCTGAAAATCTTCATGTGGTTTTTATAGGCTTCTCAAACTCTGCATGTTCATACCTGAGCTCCTGATCTTCCTTCCAGAACTTGCGTAAACGTCAGCTTCATTCGCCCAGTGGCTCATGCCAGAAAGCTTGGGGTTGTTCCTGACTTCTTTCTCTCACACCTCACCTCCCGGTTTGTCAGCACATCCTGTTTGAGCCTTATCTTAAAGATACATGGAAAACAGGACTTGTCCCCTCTCTGCCACCACCGTGCCAGTCTGCCCCAGCTGCCTTCGCCGCTTACCTGGCCTGTTGTAGCCGGCTGCCTCCCTGGCCGGTCTTCGTGCTGCAACACGTGCATCCCTTCAGGATTTTTCTCACTGGCCAGAGTGATCTTGAACAGAAGTCAGATCATGTCTTCTTGCTCTGTTGCTCAGATCCCCGCAGTGGCTCAAGTGTCATTCGAGTCACTGCATGTCACATCATGGCACTTGAGTAAAGGCATCAAAGTTCTTACTCTGGCCTACAAGGCAGGATCCAGCCCTCCCACCCCCCACCCCCATCTCCTCTCCAGCTGCTTCTCTCTTTCTCATACCACTGCAGCCTCCTATGTCCTGAGTGTGCCCAGCTCACTCTTGCCTCTGGACATTTGCACCTGCTTTCCCTCTGCTGGAATGCTCTCCCTTCGTGTGTCCTTACGCGTTTTCTCTAAATGTCTTGCTCGGGGCAAACCCTGAGGGCTTCCCCGACCATCATTTAAAATTGCAATGTACCCATACTCTATGTCCCCCTTGGATTCCCCATGTAAGATCTTTTCGTGTACTATATATGTATTATTCTTTTGAGTATGATTCTTTTCCCCACTCCCTAAAACATAAATGCCACGAGGGCAGGGAGTTCGTGGTTCTTTGCTACTCTCCTCACACCTAGAACGGTAACTAGTACGCAGCAGGGGTTTGGTAGACATTTGTTCTGTGAATAAATGAAGATTGTTGTGAATCTGAACATGTTATAGAGTAGCTTTTCTCTCGTGTTATTTGTTACAATATGTTCTACTGCTTTCTGTTCAAGTGGGTGGAGCAGTGGGTTGACAGAGACACTTTCAACGTTTTTGTCTTTCTTAGTGGACAAGAATTTCTTTTCTGGAAGGGAAGGGCAAAGACAGGTTTCCTAAATCTGTCTGTGTGAATTATCAGCCTGGATGCCTGTAGGAAAAGTTAGCACCTATGAAGAGCTGGTGACCCTGGGAACATAGATTGTAACCTGAGGAGTAGGTTGTTCAGGTTGGATGGGGTTTACCTGTAGAACTGCTTTCCCTTTGGAAGAATCATTGGGTGTGTGGCTTTGTGCACATGATCTCTTCTCAGTTGCCCTTCTGTAGTCTGTAAAGTGGGGACAGTGACTTCTGTCTGGTTCACTTCACTGAGTTGAGAAAAAGAACTGAGTGAGATCATGGCAGGAATCTGCTGTGAACCCGGTGTTGTTAACAAAAACGCTGTTGTTGTAATGGTAAATCTTTTCTAGCAAATTGAAGTGACAACTACCCTTCTCAGTGCCATCTGGCTTCTCTCTGGGTCCCTTTCCTTAAATGTCACATTATTGTTGTATGTTGGTCATTGTGAGATGAAGCTCAGAAAAATTATGATTAGTATGGGAAATGCAGAGGGAGAAAAATATCCCCACTGCACTGTATTTTAGAGCCAAATGTAAATGGTAATTGACTTTTGTTTTGGATTATCACTGTTCTTAGTTACCTGAAAGTTGGATACACACACGGGATTTCATTTTGTGGATGCTTTCTCTGTTTTTTCTTGAATTTTTCTTTCTTGCTTACTCTTGGCAGAAGCAACTCAAATTTCTTTGTAAATAGAAGCTAGTATATGATTTTGTAGGGAGTGGTGTTGGATGTATAATTTGGACTTACTATTTTTTTCTTTTTTGAGTGCTGAAATAATATTTTTACATAATTTTCTGGTTATCTTCTTAACCCTGGAGAGAATGGTCTTTTTCTTAAATTCATCAGATGTCTGTCCTGAAATACATCTGCGAGGTTTTCAGCCTAAGCCCTTGTTCTTTCGGATTCCCGGGAGACCTTGGTATGTTTTTCAGTGTCAAAGAGGAATGTTTTAACAACGGCGTTAGCTGATAGTTTTCTTTCTTGCATGATTGGCTTGTTCATGCTTTAACTTAAGCCCAGTGGAGAAAGTAATATGTCTCTTTGAGTATTTTCAATTGCTAACACTAGTGGCCTACAGGGACTTAGGAGTATATTACTGTCTGTTTAGCGGATGATTCATATGGGCAGAACTTTTGCAGGCACTAAGATAATTTTTCATTTTCTTAAAATATGTTTAGAAAATGGAAATCCTATCTAGAAGCATATTTCCCGTGTAGAAGGAAGCAATCTAGGTTTGTGCTACATGCTTTCCCCCTTCTGACTCTGTTTTATTTTATTTATTTATTTATTTATTTATTTTTAATGTTTATTTTTATTTTTGAGACAGAGAGAGACAGAGCATGAACGGGGGAGGGGCAGAGAGAGAGGGATACACAGAATCGGAAGCAGCCTCCAGGCTCCGAGCCATCAGCCCAGAGCCTGACGTGGGGCTCGAACTCACGGACCGCGAGATCGTGACCTGAGCTGAAGTCGGACGCTTAACCGACTGAGCCACCCAGGCGCCCCTTTCTGACTCTGTTTTAAATGATCAGCTTTATTTGCTCCTTCATGGGTCTGTCTCCCATAGGTGGTTGTGAACATTTTTTATTTTCTCGAATGCCTAAGGATAGTTGAGGTGCTTATGGAAAGGTCTTTTCTGGTGTCAGATTTGACCTAAGAGCTTTGGAGAGAGTATATGATAATTTTTATGGTTTTGGCGTGACCGAAGAGAATTTTCTCTGTGTCTAAGGCATGTAATTGCAAGCTGATTTGTTTGTTGCTGTCTAAGTAAAGAGGACCGATCTTTTGTTTGTTTGCATATGTTGTTTCTTATCCGGCCCTAGTAACACGAGAAACAGATGGTTCTCATATTGATCAGTTTGCTTTTTTGGCATTAGAGCATTGAGGGCGAGGACTCTTGAGTTTTTCCGTCATTGTATCTTCAGTTCCGAACACCTGGCACATAGATAGTGTTAAGTACAGATTGTTGAGCAAATGAAAGAAGATGATACAGGACTGCAAAAGATAAATTACTGGCGATTATGACTGTCCAAAAACTGACTGGTAAACAAAACAGTCTGTGTCCATCTGTTGTCCTCCCCCCCTCCTATAAACTTTTTGTTAGGAACCGTGTTGGGTTGGAATTTGGGACTCTATCTTCTCATTGTAAAGTCTTAAGAACTTCAGGCTTTCCTTGTTGGGTTTAGTTCTAGGGAGGAGTTTATTAGGGAAATTACTAAGAATGGAAATTTGGAAGAATGTAAAAACTACCTAATATTCCCTAAACATGGAAGATTG
Source organism: Panthera onca (assembly GCF_046562875.1). NCBI lineage: Eukaryota > Metazoa > Chordata > Mammalia > Carnivora > Felidae > Panthera > Panthera onca. Next base: position 215,417,094 of record NC_138346.1, read on the forward strand.
TTTTTGGAAGCTGTTATGTTTTGTTCAGGCAGAGATAATGTATCTTCAGAGGTACCATTTTTCATGGAAAATAAATAGAATAGTAGACTTCGGAGATGGGAAAAGGTACATTGGAGGCAAAAGAATCTTGTGGTCATCACTTTTGTTTGCGTCAGCACTTGGTTTATTCTTGAGAGGAGCTCTGGAATGTGGCTAGAAAGTTTTCCGAAGATAGTACCCTGTGAGAGACATCTTGAGACATATTTTGAGTCTGTCCAGATTATTGGTTTTCCAGGTGGAAATAGTTTTAGTATATAGGTTCTTGCCCTTTCAAATTAATATTGTGGGTTATGAAGCTCCTTTTGGATAATTGTACCCATTGTATGTTTTCTACCAGGGTATATTTCACTTTTTCCTTAAAAAGAAGAAAACGGTGTACAGAAAGTGTGGTTTACTAGTATGCATTCAGACGTTTTCATTTTTGGTGCGGTAGTAAATCCCAAACCATATGCTAGCTGAGACCAAAACTGCATATAGTTAAACTTTGTGTCATTTGTCCTACCTTTTTTCCTGTGGCCCATGAGAAGTTTTTAGGGCTAAAAAGCAAGTAAGAGATTAATGTAACAAAACACCACCTTAGGAAGGAAATATGAGAAGATGTTAAAGTAAAATCCTTTTCTTTCTCTCTTTTGTTGCCTAGCGTTTTTGAAGCATTGGGGTAGTTGGAGTGGTTGGATTTTCCCTGGAATTGAGTGAGAAATTCAGAAGACTGAAGCCCAGGCTTACTGTCTACCTTTCACGGAGGCCTAGCCGTGAGAGGACAGAAGAAGGCACGTGGCGAATCATGACAGCTGACAAAGACAAAGACAAAGACAAAGAGAAGGACCGGGACCGAGATCGGGACCGAGAGAGAGATAAACGAGACAAAGCAAGAGAGAGTGAGAATTCAAGGCCACGCAGGAGCTGTACCTTGGAAGGAGGAGCCAAAAATTATGCCGAGAGCGATCACAGTGAAGATGAGGATAATGACAACAATAGTGCCACCACGGAGGAGTCCACCAAGAAGAACAAAAAGAAACCACCGAAAAAAAAATCTCGCTACGAAAGGACAGACACCGGCGAGATAACATCCTACATCACTGAGGATGATGTTGTCTACAGACCAGGAGGTAAGCAGCGTTGCATTTGGCCTTCACAGTGTTTGTGCTGGAGAAGGACATCAGCATTCACATGCCACTTTACGTGGTAGGGACGGCAGGGGACCCAGAAAAGGAGATGGTAGTTTGGGGTAGGAGACATCAAGGTAGGAAACACACTGACCCGCTTTTGGGCAGTTGGGTCCGCTGGCTTCTTGCTTGCGTCGGCCTCAACTTGGTCTTCCGTGCTCGCTGTGCACGTCAGTTCTTTCCTTGGGTCCCCTCTTGCTGCTTCTCTCCCTTCAACGTCTACTCAGTACATTTCCTCTTTTCATTTCCTCCTTGCTTTTTATCTTCAAACACAGGCAGTGGTGACCCTGCAGAATAGAATACCTGGTGGGGCAAGTAAACTTTAAGATTCTTAGAAGCAGGTGTTTCACATTGGCCACAGGAGTGAGCAGAAGCTCAAGAAATATTTGGAAAGACCTTTAAACCAAAGTAAATTTCTCCTGATAACCTCCTTTTCCAAGTCACTGAGCTTCAGGATCTCTGACCAATAATGATAGATGAAGACAACTAACTTGCTTTGTTTTCCAGATGATTTCCTATAGTTTACTCAGTATGTTGAGGTTCAAGGTATTGTTCAGAGAGAGACGGACCCAGCTTTCAGATGAGATGCAGGGAAACCAGTGCATGAGAACCTGCGGACGCCAGCAAAACTTTCCTTTTTCACGTAATGTGTTGTTTGTGTTCAGGTACTTTTCTTACAGAAGTCCGTAACACTAGCTACAATCATTTTGTTTGAATTATAATGCTGAGCAGTGACATGAATTTCATAGGAGATGGAATTAAGAATTAAAAACCTCCTGGTTGGAGGGTTTAGGGTTAGGGTGCCTGGGTGGCTCAGTCGGTTGAGTGTCCAGTGTTTGATTTTGGCTCAGGTTATGATCCCAGGGTCGTGGGATTGAGCCCCATGTCGGGCTCTGTGCTGAGTGTGGAGCCTGCTTGAGGTTCTGTCTGTCTCTCACTACCCCCCCCCCCCCCCCCCCGCCCTCCCGCCAAAAGACTCCGGTTTGCTGTTTTTCCAGGAAAGGGAGATTGAAGAAATGATGTTATGTCGTTAATCTGGTGCCGTTGTTCTACTGAGGAGTGCCGTCAGTTTGCTGAACTTTGCATGAAGTACTGGAATTTTTCCTTGTGTAGGAGTTTGTTTTGAATTTCCAAAGATAATCAAGATTAGAACTTACACAGTTACACTTGTAGTCACAGCTACAATTTATTGGTTGATGAGTGACTGAGAAGATATTTATGTGATGTAAAAGTGATCAGCGTTAGGTTTCAGAGAAGCCGGGGCTCTGCTGCGGAGATAGAGTCCCAGTCGAGTCACGTGTCGGTTATACTGCTGTCTGTGTCTGTGATTTTACAGACTTAGGTATTGCACAGTAAGAATTTCTGAGCCACTGAAGAATATCTCATTATAGAGTTACCATGGATAACTTGTGGGCCTGTTCAGTTCTAAATCATGAGAAAGGAATAGAATGTGTTAACTTCTTTAGGTACAGATTATAGTATTGTAACTTAAAAATAGGGAAAGATCTGGGGCTCGGTTGGTTAAGTGTCTTGACTCTTGGTTTTGGCTCAAGTCATGATCTTGATCTCACGGTTTGTGAGTTTGAGCCCCACGTCGGGCTCTGCACTGACAGCGTGGAGCCCGCTTGGGGTTCTCTCTCTCTCTCTCTCTCTCTCTCTCTCTCTCTCTCTCTCTCTCTCTGCTCCTCCCCTGCTTGCATGCATGCACACACACTCTCTCAAAATAAATAAATAAACATTAAAAGAAATAAGGAAATATCTTACTGTTCTTTTCTCATGATACATAACAATTCAATGCGGTGATGTGATCGTTTGGGTCATGGTCAAAAGGCCAACTGCCTCTTGCGGTGCCGAATGGCCGTCTTTCTCGATGGAACGTTACTCCTGTGTCAGTGGCGGTGCTTCCCGTGAGTATTTGTTGTCCGGTACACGTGGGAAACGCTGCACGTCCTATCCCTGTCCTAAGAGATTCATGGTGAATGACCCTGAGAAGTCCTGCAGTTGAGGAAACTTCTGTAACGTTTAAAAAACCCCCCACAAATCCTGCTGTTTTTCCCATTTATGGGATTGTGGTACCCTCTTTCTGCTGATTATCTCCCTAAGAGAAACCAGTGTTAAGAAAAGTAGTTCGAGAGCCACTGCACTTTCATTCTGCACCTTCTGCGGGATAATAGAAATCCTTCCTACTTGATGTTTGGAAGAGTATGTGAAAGAAAGTTGCTCGCGGCTTATTTACAAAACAGTGAGTTCTTAAAGTGTTTTGGAATTGAGCTGAGAATATTTATGGAGGCAGGCATTGTTCAGTGAATCTGAGGACCGTTGTGAAATATCAAAAAGGTATGCTTTCTCGGGAAGCTAAATATGTTATGAAGAATCTATGAAAACCCAAAGGATTTGAAAGTTTTCTGTGACACTCAGAGCATAACCACTTTGCGTGAGGTGCCCCTCGTACTTGGGAGGGTGACGGTGTCGTGCCTGGCACTGGCACATTGCCGGGTCCGGTGGATGTTTGGCTCTTTGGTGAGGAGACTAACCTTGACCTTCGGTGTTCTCCCCCCCCCCCCCCCCCCCCCCGCGCCCCTTCCTTTTTAGGAGAGGCTTTTGAAGTTGAAGGGCTTGGTTGCTGTCTCCAGATAGCTTCTTTCTAACTGGAGGGTTGTTAAACACTGCCTATTTTTATGTTTACACAAGCGTGGCGCTGTGTTTAGATTCCCAGATGGGACTTGATTTTTCTCCTTTCTTTTGTCTTCTTGTCTTTTTCTTTCTTGGCGCAGAGCACTATAGTACCATCTTTTGTTAGTGATGAAAAACCATTCTCACCCCGTCACAGAGATTCTGTATGCTTAGTTACATCTGAAATGTTTAGGTAGGAACTCCATAGGACGTCATAAGGGATTTCTTCAGTGTATTATTCTGTTCTGAAGATTAGATCTTTTATGCTTGTTGGTTTCTTTAGGACATAAAACACATTAAGTTTTGTGTTTTTGCTTTCTGTTTTTGTGAATTGGTTTTAATACTCAGATTAAGTGTAAAACATAGATAGTTCCCACTATAAGAACAAGCCCCACAGTGAGGATTAAAAAAAAAAAACCAAAAAACAAACCTAGCCTCTAACTGTACTTCCTTGTCCTAGGGGGACAGGTCTATCTATATTCAGATTATCTGGTCTGAGAAGAATGAGATTTTTTTGAGAAAATGGGTATGATTTAGAATTTGTCACTAGCTAAAATTTAATTTTATGCATGGTCACAACGAGCTCTTTCATGCCCCTGCTGTTCATCTCTGGAGTTATTTTTATTTTGTCCTTAGGAGCTCAGCAGGATAGACCTGAATGTACTCATTGCCCATGTTACTTCCTGCCTCCGGCCCTTTGCACTTGCTTTTGCCTCAGGCTAGTGAGTCCCCCCCCATACCTGCATACAGACAGATTTCCTTCTTTCCTATTCTTTTTTCAGTGTTCCCATTTCAGTGTCACTGCCTTTCCTCTCCCAGGTTACACAGATTTTCTTAATAAACACTGTCACAGCATTAAGTATCTTTTCTTCTAGAGCTTACAACTGATAATTTTCTGTTTATTTCTGTTATTTTGGGATTAATATTTGTCTCCCTCCTCCATAGAGGAAAAAGATCTGTTTTTTTTTTTTTTTTTTTTTTTTTTTGCCTATCATTGAATTCTTGGCACCTATGACAGTGGTTTACACATAGCACACCACTACGTGTACCAAATATTTGTTGAATAAATAAAATTCTGAAAACCTTTCAAAAATTTATTAACTGATTAATGATGTCAGGATTAAAATAATGCTCATGGAAGTCTATCTTGAATCATTTATTTGCCAATGAATGATTTAACAGACTTGTTGTAAAATAAAAACCAAAACCAAAAAGCTCGTGGGGCTCTATTATATATTGTCCCCATGTCTAATCTGACTTCTTTGTTGTCTATCAACCATTACTCTATTTTTGAGATGGCTGTCACGGTAACAAATTGATTTATTACACAGCTATGTGCAGCCAGATTTCCCTTACGGGCTTCTTTAGCATAGGATATTGATTTTTAAAGTTTGCTGTGGGTGGCATATTAATTTCTTTCCACTATTTTCTAATTCCCCTCCCCCAGCTTTATTGAGATAATTGATATATAATATTGTTCAGGATGTACAATATAGTGATTTTGTATATGTATACATTGCAGAACGATTACCACAGTAAGATTAGTTAACTTGTCCATTACCACATATAGGTACGTGTGTGTGTGTGTGTGTGTGTGTGTGTGTATGTGTGTGGTGAGAACTTCTAAAATTTGCTCTTTTAACAACTTTCAAACATGCAGTGCAGTATCGTTAACTGTAGTCACCATGCCGTACATAATATCCCCCAAACTTTTTCATCTTGTAGATGGAAGTTTGTATCCTTTGACCACCTTCAACCATCCCCTATAACCTCTGCCCCCCTCTCTCCCTGTGGCAAGTAGTAATCTCTTCTCCTGGTCTCTGTTTCTATGAGTTTGGTGTTGTTAGATTCCATGTCTAGGTGAGACCACACAGTATTTGTGTTTTTCTGTCTCTTTCACTTAGCATAATGCCCTCAAGTTTTATCCATGGTGTCAGGATTCCACCCCCAACCCTCCTGGTCCCTTTATGATGGCTGAATAATATTGTTTATGTATACGCCACATCTTCTTTTTTCATTCGTCCATTGGTGGACACTTAGGTTATTTCCATTTCTTGGCTATTGTAAATAATGCTGCAGTGAACATAAGGGTATGGATCTCTCTTCTAGATAGTCATTTCATTTCCTTTGGCTAAATACCCAGAGGTAGAATTGCTGGATCATACGGTGGTTCTGTTTTAGTTTTTTGAGGAATTTCCAAACCATTTTCCATAGTGAGTGGCTGTACCCATTTACATTCTCACCGAGTGTATTCGCTATTTTCAGTTAGATACTATGATTTTTTTTTTTTTTTTAATTCCTGATCAGGTAAAATAGTCAAAAAATTAAATTCAGATTATTGAGAGAGACTTTTTAATTTTAGCGTATCAGTTTGCTTGCTATTTTGATAAGGAAACACGTTCTTTAAAAAGTGCCTACTAGTTTGATTTTCTGTTTCTTGCATTTGGGGGGAAAGATTCAGGATTTTCAAGTTTGTTATATTTGTGTTCCTTCTACATTTATGAAAGTGTCGTATTTTTCATGAAGATAAATTTTCATAAAATTTTATATATGTTTTATATATAAAAGACAAAGAACTTTAAGTTTGTGGTTTATGAAATCTTAGGTGAAATAAAACATTTCCCCTTTTTATTTGCAAATTTTCCTCATTATTAGGAACTGGGGACTTGAACTGAAAAAAGACCTAGAAACTAGAATTGATTATACGTTGAACATTGAGGTGTTAATTTCTTTTGATACAAACGGAATTTAAGCTGGAAAAAAATCCAAACCAAACAAAATAAAACCTGGGAATCTGGTTTGAATCAGAATGGAATGTGCATATTTTAAAAAACATATTGAAGTTAAAAGTAGACTATTAAGCATAATGTTGAGTAGACACAAAAAAAGTATAACACTGTATGATTCCTTTTATATAAAGTTAACAAATAGGCAAGGCTAATCTTTGGTGTTCCGAAGTCGGGTTCTGGCTACACTGATGGGTGTAACTGGTGTCTGGAACGGAGCACGAATAGCACCCTCGGGGGTCTGGTCATGTTCTCTTTCGTGGTGACGCTGCTGCTTACGTGGGTTTGTTCACACTGTGAGAATTTATCATGCTTCGCACTTTTCTGCGTATGTGTTATACTTCAATGAAAAATTTAAAAAGAAAAAGTTAAAACATGAAACTATTTTCCTAATGGATAATTTCCCTTTGATTCAAGTTCCTAAAGAGGGAAAAGAGTCCCCAGCGTTTTACCAAATGGCATGTCTTAACATGTAGCTGCTGATTATTCCCCGAGGGGTTGGTCTCTGACCTGCTAAGAGACTGGCTTTGGTTTCCAAGTCTTGATTCTCTGAATAACTGAAAGCTTATCTATGGTAACCACTAAGACAAACCTTAGAAATAAAAAGCACAAATAAAGTTCTGCCATTTGGTGTTCCAGGACATAAATTTTTGGAGAAAATAAAACTGCATTCAATGCATAACTTTTTATCCATGTCTCTTGTGCTTGTAGAAGAATTTTAGGTAGATGTGACATACAAATGAAGGTGTCTTGGGGCGTTCTTATTTTGGGTTGCAGCACAACCCACTTTCTGATGAGAGCAAGAATATTTTTTGTGTAACAAGAAACGTAAATTCTGGATAAAGGAACCTTTAAGGCCCAGCTTGAATCAAGAAAGCGGTTTGACATGTGTTACAAGTTTGTTTGCACTTAATAAGCCTAATATTAACCTGCGTAATGCCTTTTGGTGGATCCCTGTTGTCAGTAGGATCGAGTCCACAGTGTTCACTGGCATACCAGACTCTCTTGTGATTGCATATCTACATAATCGTCTTTAGACCTCTTATTTGGGAGGAGGAAGCCCAGTGAGGCAGTGTACCCATTTGCTAGGGCTGCTGAGTGCCTTCAACAACAGACATAACTTGTCTCATAGTTTTGGAGGCTAGCACTTCAAGATCAAGGACAGGGTCCTTCATGCTCCTTGTGAAGGCAAGAGGAAAGTGTCTCTTTCTTCAGGCTTTTCTGAGCTTCTGGTAGTTCCTTGACTTGTGCACAACTGTAGTCTTCATATGGCGTTCTCCATGTAGGCCTGTCTCTGCATCTGCCCAAATTTCTCCTTGGCTTAAAAGGACACCAATCATTGGGGTGCCTGGGTGGCTCAGTCGGTTAAGCGTCCGACTCTGGCTCAGGTCATGATCTCACAGTCCATGAGTTCGAGCCCCATGTCAGGGTCTGTGCTGACAGCTCGGAGCCTGGAGCCTGCTTCAGATTCTGTGTCTCCCTCTCTCTCTGCCTCTCCCCCACTTGCACTCTGTCTCTCTCTCTGTCTCTCTGTTTCTCTCTCTCTCTCTCTCTCTCTCTCTCTGACCCTCCCCTGTTCATGCTCTGTTTCAAAAATAAATAAACATTAAAAAAAGAAATTAAAAAAAATTAAAACAAAAAAGGACACCAATCACGGTGGATTAGGGCCCTCACCCTGCTACATAGGGTGTTAGGGGCCACCTCATTGTAGCTCGTTACATCTGCATTGATGCTTTTTTCTGAAATGTAAGGTCACATTCTGAGTATTGGTGGTTAGGACTTCACATCTGAATTTTGGGGGAATACAATTCAGTCCATAACAGGTGGGTAGAGCTTTGTTGCTAGGTAGACAGACTCGGGCCTGAGTGAGCACATCAGCTGTATTTAGTTCTGTGTCCTTGGAACAGTTGTGAAAAAAGGATTTTTTTTAAGTTTGCTTATTTTAAGAGAGAGACGTGGGAGGGGCAGAGAGAGGGAGAGAGAGAATCCCAAGCAGGCTCTGCATCGTCAGCGCGGAGTCCGATGCGGGGCTCCAACCCACGAACCGTGAGATCGTGACCTGAGCTGAAACCAAGAGTTGGATGCTTAACTGACTGAGCCACCCTGGCTTTTATTTTGTTTTGTTTTGTTTTGTCTTTTTTTTTAGAGAGAGAGAGAGAGAGACATAGCACGTGTGTGTGGACAGGGGAGGGAACAGAAGGGGAGAGAGAGAATTTTAAGCTCAGCATGGACCCCCGATGGGCTCAATTCCACCACAACCCTGGGATCTTGACCTGAGCCGAAATGAAGAGCCGGATGCTTAACTGACTGAACCACCCATGCCCCCCAAACATGTACTTCTTGTTTTTAATTACATTACAAATGTGCTTTTAGTTGTAGATTGCATTAATTTTTATTTTTCCCACTTTTATTGAAATTTTATTTCATCTTTTTCTGAGCCTCAAGAAGTGATTGCCTTTTAGTGCCTATTAGGAAGGTAGCCAAATTCTGCATATGTAAAAGAAAAATTTTAGCACATTAAAAGTTATTACTTTATCTCTCTGGGGGTAGAAGAAATGAGAAATTGCTGTTCTAAAATTACCGTAACAAAAAAATGGAAAGTGATGGAAATTTTATGACTAATTGTATCTTTTTTGATTTCCTAAGGAAAGAAGGGGTCATTAAGTATAGTGGACCATGTACTCTAGAGACACCTGCTGCTCCCAGTGTTGGCCACAGATTGACATCCATGAGAGTTGGTTAGAAATGCAGAATCTCAGGTTCTACACCGGATCTGCTGAATCGGAGTTCTTGTTATCATGAGATTCCTAGGTGATTTAAATACATATTAAAGGTGGAGAGTCATCGATCTAGACCAGTGCTTCCCAGGCTTTTTCAAGTTAAGGTACAAATGGAAAATGAGCACATTGCCTTACGGGCTGAGAGACCAGCCTCCCAGCACACCTGTCAGTTATTTATGACAGACTAGAATTTAGGCTGATCTAAAAACAAGAAAAAAAAAGGAGGCCGGGGGGAAGGAAGATAGGCCTCCATGGCTTGAGATTTTGATGTGACAGAAAGCACATACGGTTCAGGAGGAACAGAGCAGTCGACTAATCAGTTGGGAATGATTTGGACCTTATAAAGTGCTTGGTTGCAGAAGGAACTGTGAACTTGGGTGGAAGCAGACACCTGGTGGGGGGAGTGTGGAAGCTGTAGCCATGGATGGTAACTAACCACCACGTTTAAAGCACCTCCTGTTGGGGAGCCTGGGTGGCTCAGTCTCCCGCTTCCTGAGTTCGATCCCCACGTCAGGCTCTGTGCTGATAGCGGATTCTGTGTTGCTCTTGCTTTCTGCCCCTCCCTTGTTCGCACATGCATGCGCGCGTGCGCTCTCTCTCTCTCTCAAAAATAAATAAACATTAATTTTTTTTTTTTTTAAAGCATCTACTGTTTCCAGTACTGGGCTTATTTTACGTGTGCTGTTGCTAGTCCTTAAAAAGTCCCTGTAGGGGCACCTGGGTGGCTCAGTCAGTTGGGCGTCCGACTTTGGCTCAGGTCACGATCTTGTGGTTCAAGCCCCTCGTCAGGCTCTGTGCTGACAGCTCGGAGCCTGGAGCCTGCTTCAGATTCTGTCTCTCTCTCTCTCTGCCCCTCCCCCACTCACACTCTGTCTCTCTCTCAAAAATCAAATAAAAACATTAAAAAATTTTTTAAAAAGTACCTGTAAAACCTAGTCGTTTCCCTGTTACACAGATGAGGAAACTAAGGCACAGAGGCCAGTGTCACAGAGCTAGTTTGTAAGATGGAATGGGCCTGTGACAGAATTGTTAAGGCCAAGAATGGATGGACATTTATATAAAATATTGAAGATGATACCAAAAACACACCTTTTGAAAGGAGATTAGGCCCATTTCTTTTTTTAAATTTTTATTTAATTTTATTTTTTAAAATTACATCCAAATTAGCATATAGTGCAACAGTGATTTCAGGAGTTGATTCCTTAATGCCCCTTACCCATTTAGCCCATCCCCCCTCCCACACCCCGTCCAGTAACCCTCTGTTTGTTCTCCATATTTAAGAGTCTCTTCTGTTTTGTCCCCCTCCATATTTTTATATTATTTTTGCTTCCCTTCCCTTATGTTCATCTGTTCTGTCTTAAAGTCCTTATATGAGTGAAGTCATACGATATTTGTTTTTCTCTAATTTTGCTTAGCATAATACCCTCCAGTTCCATCCACGTAGTTGCAAATGGCAAGATTTCATTCTTTTTGATTGCCGACTAATACTCCATTACACACACACACACACACACACACACACACACACACACATACATACACACATACACACACCACATCTTCTTTCTCCATTCATCCATCGATGGACATTTGGGCTCTTTGCATACTTTGGCTGTTGTCGATAGTGCTGCTATAAACATGGGGGTGCATGTGCCCCTTCGAAAGAGCACACAAGTGTCTCTTGGATAAATACCTAGTAGTGCAATTGCTGGGTCATAGGGTAGTTCTATTTTTAATTTTTTGAGGAACCTCCATACTATTTTCCAGAGAGGCTGTACCAGTTTGCATTCCCACCAGCAGTGCAAAAGAGATAGATGAGGCCCATTTCTTGGAAAATGCAAATGGTATGATTAGTTTGCTATTTTTCTTCATTTTTTTGTTTGTTTTCTTGTTTGTTTCCCTGCTTCTGCGATTAGCTAGCATCTTGCCTGCTTTTGGAAATTATTTCTCAGTTCACACACACACAGAATGATTGTTGAGAAGGTAAATGCATAACAATTATGGGAAATATGCTGAGCCAGGAGAGGTACATTGTTCCAGAATATTTAGGCTAATGCTGATTACTAGGTTTGAATTCTTAACTCAGCAACTGAAAGAGAAATACGTAGTTTTTGTGATTTAATAAAAGTGATCATACTGTATTGTTAAAGTTTTCTGAATGCAAAGCTGGAGAGAACATTGGTCACATCACAGACAAAAATAATTCATTGATAGGGTATCTTACAGATAGGATGGAAACCTGTTTGGAATGAGGGCAGTTCTTATTTTTGGTCCGCAGGCACTAATGACCAATCTTTGTGGGTGCCCCCACAGCATTTTCCTGTCCTTGCTGTCACTCAGCCTGAGGCATGTTCACAGAAGAGTAAATTCAGTTGGTCAAGCTTGAATTGCATGTCTGTGTCTTAGATAAAAAAGGACAGAAACCTTGATTTATTGGGGCGCCTGGGTGGCTCAGTCGGTTGAGGGTCCGACGTCAGCTCAGGTCATGGTCTCGCAGTTCGTGAGTTCGAGCCCCGCGTCGGGCTCTGTGCCAACAAACAGCTCCGAGCCTGGAGCCTGCTTCAGATTCTGTATCTCTCCCTCTCTCCCCCTCCCATGCTCATGCTCTGCCTCTCTCTGTCTCTCAAAAATAAATAAATGTTAAAAAAAATTAAAAAAAAAAAAGAAACCTTGATTTATTGCTCCCCCTTAAAACTGCACGTGGTTGGACTAAGGTAATTCCCCACGATGAAATTAGGATGCTTTTCTGTAGGGGGAATAGGTGAGAGCCGGCTGGAAAATGACACACGTTCACTAGGTGCCACTTCATTGGGAGACTCTCACTGTAACACTGAATTCGGTGAGAACTTGTAACAACATACGGATATTTATATTATCTTTATATTATTTATAGTATAGTTCATTTTGCTGTGTATGTGGTCAGTAAATAGAGGAGTGAGGTCAGTGGAATGTAGTTTGTGCTGGTCCCTATGCAGCTGTTCCTAAGCAAGAGGAATGTGAATAGAGGGGCAGAGTTTATACTGTATAGTTAATCCTGTGTTGTAGTGTAGTCTTACATTTTAGCAGAAAAGGAAAAAGTAGGTGAGAATTTAAACCTTTAATTTGGCTGTTGCACTGGCATGAACCCTTTCATCTCTATTTAAAAATGAAATGAGATAATGAGCACCTGCGCCCTAGGCATCTCTCCCCCCCATCTGAGAAAGCCGGCCCTCCCCACCTCACACACTTGACTCTGGCAGGCCACCTTGCCTGCTGTGCTCACCTTCACAGAAACTCCAGGTTAATCTGTATTGTTTTGGTGCCTTCAGGCCAGCATCTGTTGTTTTAGGTATTCGAAATATTCCCTGAAGCAACCTTCAGCCCCTCTGGGGTGCCTACGTGGGCTGTGGTATTTCTTGAGGTATAATTATTGATTTAGGGAGATGTAATAATCTGATTTCTGAGCTGTGTAGGTTTTGAGGGGTCTGCCCCTTTCCCAGTGTTTTATATAAGCCCTTTTATTCTTAGGAGCATTTTCTGCGGAACTCTAGGTCTTCCCAGCATCATAATACACAGTGTTACAGTAGAAGTTATTACATACATGAGAAACAATGAATCAGAATGTGTTCTAAAACTGTGTACTCAAAAAGAAACAAGAATGTTTCGTATGTAGCCTTAAAAATCACCCTTGATAATGGCAAGAGTGTGTTAATTGGTAATTTTTTTTTTTTAATGTTTATTTTTGAGAGAGAGACAGAGAGCACGATCAGGGGAGGGGCAGAGAGAGAGGGAGACACAGAATCCGAAGCAGCTCCAGGCTCTGAGCTGTCAGCACAGAGCCTGACGAGGGGATCGAACTCACGAACCACGAGATCATGACCTGAGCCAAAGTCAGATGCTCAACCGACTGAGGCACCCAGGTGCCCCAATTGGTAATTCTTTGAAGTCATCTTTATGAGCAGTTAATCATCAAATTCAGGAATGTAGGTTTCTGGCAGTCTTCTCTCAGTGACCTGCATCCCACATTCTAGGTGCTTCATCATCCATTCCCCAAATATTTACTAGCACAGGCAGGGGTGGTGACTACAGGCTTGAGTGTTCACCCTGTGTTCCTTGGGTGGCCTTTCTTGAATAGCATGTCTTGAATGTGCCCTCTTTCCAGGTTGGGCAGTAAATACATACAGAGCAGTTGATCTTGGGACCTTCTTGGGAAGGGTCTTTAAGGCTGATATTTATGTGCAGAAAAGATGATGTGTATATATATATACACACAAACAAAGACATATATAAAAGGTATACTTTGGTTTGAAAAATTGGTATTCAGTTTGTTATAAATTAAAGGATACTGCTTCACTTTTTTTTTTTTCCCTGCTCTACTTTAAAAAAGTCCAGTTTACTTATCTTAACCCTTGTAAATTAAACAAGTTTTAACAATCACTTTTAAGGGCTTTTGAATTATGATTGGTCTTATTTATAAAGTAGTTAGTATCTTTAGTATTGAGACTTGGAAATAATTAAATATTTGATTTCTATTGTTAAGGGAGCTATTAACACAGATCTTCTCAAATACTTAACTTCTTATAAATGAAGTAAATTAGACCTATTAATAAAGTGAACCTAAAAAGGTACCTTAGCTATTTCAGTGCTGGGCATAAACTTACTTAGGTTTCAATCCCGACTGCATGTTTGAATGCATTTCACATAGAGAGACATTCCAGCACAATCTACCACTGAGGGTGGGCAGAGGTGGCGAGGGACAACTTCTGTGCTTTTATTTCTTCATAGGCGAAATGGGGATCAGAGTACCCACCTCAAGCCTGTGATGGGGATTAAGTGAGTATACATAGATATGGAGGGCTTCTTTAGAAAAGACCAGGCCTAAAATAAAGTCCTAGGTTTTACTTTTTAAAATTGGAATTATGGGTCTGTTGTTGTAAGCCAAATTCCTTTAACTATAAAAAGAATAAAAATATCGAATATTTCCTGATCTTCTTTATTAACCCAGAAAATGTTAATATAGTATTTTTTTGTTTTTTTCTGAGAGAGAGGGCACAAGTGAGTGAGGGGCAGAGAGAGAGACAGAGAGAGAGAGAGAGAGAAGTAGGGCTCACCTGAAGCAGGTTCCCGTTTGTTTGTTTGTTTTAAATACCCATAGCGGGGCTCGTGTTCACCTGAAGCAGGGCTCATGCTCACCCAAAGTGGGGCTTGAGCTCATCCAAGGCGGGATTTGAACTCACAAACCGTGAGATCATGACCTGAGCCCAAGGCAGGTGTGTTTCACTGACTGAGCCACCCAGGTGCCCAATATACTGTTGATTTTCTTAAATCTTTCTCAATTCTAAATCTTTGCAGGGATAAAGGATATCAGTTTAAGGAGGTCATTACTACCCCAGTTAATTCGGGTGACTTAATTTTTAACGACAGGTTTTTCAGCTGTTCAACCTTTTCGGATACGTACACCTGCTAAAGGAAGATCTTTATAGTCACTTAGCCCTCCATCTCCAAAACTCTGAAAGGAGGCGGCTTCTCACCTCGCCTCACCTATTCTTTGGCCACAGAAGTCTGCAACCCTGTTGTGGTTGACTGTCTGCCCCCCTCCTCGCTTTAAAACATTCATTTCAGGTTTGCCTCTATGGACAGTTGAACATGATGGGGATCCCAGGGTGTATGTGCTTCCTCTCCAAAGATGAAGATCTTTGGCCCTAATAATAGGATTTTGTGTTCTTCACTTTCTCAGCCCTATGTAATCCTTATGAGTCTTTAAAATGTCTGGTGGCATGCTCACTCGTTCACACGGTCTTGTCTGACTAGTGACATCTTATGAAGTTATTCAGTGACACAGGAGTAGGCTCAGACACAACTTCTCATTACCTAAAAGATATCTCAATAAAGAAACTGGAAACCCACGGAATTGCTGGCTAAAGTTATTTTGATAGTGGACATTGCTCTCAAACCTCTCTGTTGATGTTAATGTGGCTCCTGTTGGACATAGGCTCTGGCTTCAGGACCTCACTCCGGTGGGTCAGTCGTGGTGCACTCCTGGTTATGAGTAATTACGTGTCTGAATTGGACTTGTGTCTAGCTATGATTTGAGTTTGCCATAGTTGATAGAGAGCTTTTGTTTTGGTGGTATTGGTTATCCAGTTTATTTATTGCCTCTTGAGACCCTTTCTGGAGTACATCATGTTGAATATGGAAAGCTGGCTTTTGTGTGTGTGTGTGGCGGGGGGGTGGGGGTGGGGGCAGGAGGGTGTCACAGTAGACCCTGCATCTATCTCGCCAATTCAAAACGTTATATGAAGTTTAAAAAAAAAAAAAAAAAAAAGGCAAGATGCAGGATTTATCAAAAACCCCTTCATACTCGATATTTCGATAAAAGGACTAAGAAGCCCAGTATTTTTTTTTTTTCTTAATTGATGGTACGCAGCTTGGCTTATTAATACCCGTTCACAGATACCAGAGAGCAAGCTTACCTGTTGTTCACTGTCACCCTGTCTGCCAAGTTGTGAACATGGTTTTCACACAAGAAGGTACAAGAACTACAATAAAGGAAGAATGAATGGTAAAGAAAACCAAACTAGATGAGAAAAATAGATCATCTAAATTAGATGGCAAATGGATTTTATCTCCTTTTCCAGGTGATTGAGGGTGAATGTAGTACATTTGGAAGGAGTGCTCTGATCAATTGACTATGTTTTTCTTTCTTTTTTTTTTTTTTTTTTTTTAACGTTTATTTGTTTTTGAGACAGAGAGAGACAGAGCATGAACAGGGGAGGGTCAGAGAAAGAGGGAGACACAGAATCCGAAACAGGCTCCAGGCTCCGAGCTGTCAGCACAGAGCCCGACGTGGGGCTCGAACTCACGGACCGCGAGATCATGACCTGAGCCGAAGTCGGCCGCTTAACCAACTGAGCCACCCAGGCGCCCCTGACTATGTTTTTCTTGAGTGCAGATATGGGAACATTTTCCATCCCTGATCT
This sequence comes from Panthera onca, assembly GCF_046562875.1. Classification (NCBI taxonomy): domain Eukaryota; kingdom Metazoa; phylum Chordata; class Mammalia; order Carnivora; family Felidae; genus Panthera; species Panthera onca. Next base: position 215,433,497 of record NC_138346.1, read on the forward strand.
GGATTCACAGATGAGCTGAGTTTTTAGCCCAGATGATGAGGGACATGACAAGGAATTTGGAGACGTGATGTTAGAGGCACTCTACTATCCTTGTTAAGGCGTTAGTTAAAAGCTTTATTGTGTATGTTTCAGGCTAGTATACTTGATATTACCTCTAGAAAAATTCTTGAGCAATTTATAAACATAACACTGCAGATCAAATGTGTCATTTTCAAATCAAAACCCTTTTATAGTGTAGTCTTCTATGGCATAAAATTTCCATTGTCATTTGAGCTGCTTTACTTACTTAGTTAGCATTTCTAGAGTAGTGGTCAGCAAACTTTTTCTGTAAAGGGCCAGATAGTTAATGTTTTCAGCTTTGCTGTAGGCCATGGAGTCTGTGTTGTAACAACTCGATTCTGCCCTTGTGTCATAAGAGCAGCAATAGATAGACAAGATACAAATGAATGGGCATTGCTGTGTTCCAATAAAACCTTATTTGTGGACACTGACGTTTAGAGTTGTGTTATTTTCACATGTCGGGAAATATTCCCTTCCTCAATTAAAATATGTAAAAACCATTCTTTGCTTGTGGGTCTTACAAAAACAGGCAGTGGGGTCAGATTTGACCTATAGGCCATAGTGACAGTCTCTGCTGTGTGGGTTTCCTGCCATGACCTCTAACTCTTCCTGTTCTAATAATCCTTAAACTTCTTTCACCACCTAGTATTTTGTGCTACCTTTAAAATTTTAATTTGCTTTATCTAGTTAAATTAAAAAAATACTTTTTATTTGCTTGTATTGTTGAAACTTGTTGACATTAAGTTGTAATTTTTCCTGCTTCTCATCAGACTCTATGAGGCATAGAAAGATGCTTTATGAATAAGGTAGTTGTTGGGATCCCCCCCACCCCACCCCCCACCAGCCCCCCGGTTAATTCAGCATAAATTCTTCTCAAGAAGTTTGCCAGTGGAGAAGATATCCCTGTGAAGTAGTTGCCATCCCAGGTCATGCCACTTTGAAGCCCTGTGTTTATTTCTGTGTTCTTTTTGAGTGTATATACATCTCCCCTACATAGAAACTGAATGAGGAAAGAAAGTAAATTAGTTCATATGTCACCATTATAAACTGGCCCAAATCATCAATATCTCCAGAGACGGTATCACCTCACAGTTGTGTGATGTGTTTTGGGAGTCTTATTTGTTGGTTGGTTGTAAAAGCAAGCCAGCAAGCAGCCTTCCAGAGACTTCTCTGTCCTGCACAGAACCTGGAGAAACTGGATTAACAGCACAGCATGGGGAGAGACCCCAGAGGGGCGGGGTTCTATTGTTTGAATCTCCAAGCTGGATACCGAAATCAGCCTGATGGACTGTGACGAACAGAGTCCCAAATCACAGTGGAACAAGATTTATATTTACTTAGAGTCTAATTGGACTGAGATTTCCTGCAGTTATGTTAAAATCCTCGGCCCTTTTGCTTAGTGAGCAAGCGTTTGAACTCCTAAGCTCTGGAGGTTTAGCTTTTGCTGGCTCAATTAATTGTTAAATGTTCCCTTTATTATAATTATACATCGATGCCTTGCTTTGTAGTAGCTGAGGAAATTGCTGAAAGAGTTGTTTAATCTGTTACACTCTATCAGTTTTGTAAAAAGCTCTTTTTAAAAGGAAACAATTTTGATCTGAAGTGGCATGGTGATATTTGAGTTGGAGAGCATCATTGAAATTGAAATGCTGGAATTTGGCTCCACTCGTGACAGGGATTGGCTTGTAGTTGACGTTGACCCATGTGTTTGTCATCTTTCCAGATGCTGCCTTCTATTTATTCTGACGGCTTCACCAGCTGAGAAAACCAGACTTTCCAAGATTAAAAATATTGTCTGTGAATTTAAAGATGGAGCAGGGTTTTATGTTTGTTGACTTACTTTAAAATGGATGTGTACAAGAATGTCTTCCTTTTGTAAAGCATTTAAGTACTATAGAATAGATACTTGTGTACATGAGTTTTCCTTTGAAGATATCTGAATACCGCGAAAACTACCAAAAGTAAAAATACGCTTTTCTACTCCTTTATATGTTTGTGTTGGTATAAATTTGGTAATACATTTTTAATACGCTGAAATAGACGGGAGCAGTTAAATAAGTTACTTTTAGGTTAACGCTTAAAATACCTGGAAATGGGGCCCCTGAGTAGCTCACTTGGTTGAGTGTCCAACACTAGATTTCAGCTTAGATCATGATCCCAGGGTCATGGGATCGAGCCCAGTGTTGGGCTCTGCATGGAGGATGGAGCCTGATTAAGATTCTCTCTCTCTCCCTCTGTACCTCTCCTGCTTGTGCGTGCTCATGCACTCTGTCTCTCTCCTTCTCTTTCTCTCTCTCTCTCTCTCTCTCTGTTAAAAATAAATAAAATGCCTGGAAATGGATAAACTAAAGTCATATTACCAAGTCTATTATATTCATACATAATGACTCTTTATCATTATGAATACCTTAAGCATCCAGTACCTTTGCATCTTTTTCATTATTTCACCATTAAATATGTGCTCAAACTAATCAGGCAGCATACTATATGCTATATATGAAAGAAAGTCTACATTTGTTCACTCATTTGACCCCTGAATTCATTTTCTCACTTATATTTCTAAATTTCCTGATTCAGTTGCCTTTAGAAGGAACACCTCTTCAGTGTTGTCCAGTTTTGATGCTTAGTGAAATGTATAAACCGAACTGTAAAATACAAAGATAGAGTTGTTTTATATTCCCTCTAAAGGCTGTAGGCATTGTTCTGGCTTTCTTTGTGTGCTGGGCAGATGTTGATGCTTGACAGATGGTGTGTTAGTGGCTTACCTTAACCTGATCAATAGAGATTGATACAGTAAAACGAAACGTTGGGGGGAGGGGGTTGGTTATATAGCTTTAAGTTCCCTTTAAAGAAGGGGGAATGGAGTGAGTTTATAATACTTATTTTTAATCTTATTTTAGTACGTTACTTTTCATTATTCTCAGCTTTTACATTAACATTTTAATTTGTGCTCCGTTAGTAAAGCTGTGGGTAACTGTAGGCTCTGAGGCAGGCTGTTGTTATTATCAGGTGGTAGTTTTCCTGCTTGGTCTGTCATCCTCTTGTGCTGGTATTGTAAAACACAGGCACTGTGCACACCGTTACCAAATTGATTGAGGGCTGTTAACCATACTTCCGATAATTACAATCTTTTTTTCTCTTTAGTAGAGGGAAGGGAAATGTCAAACATCTCACCTGGTATGTTGTGTTTTTATATTGTCAGGAACAGTAAAAGCTAAAAAGTAGTGTTTTAATTACCACGAATCCATAGTGCAAAAATATAACTAAAGTTCTGGGGTTTGTGTTTGAGAATTAACGCCAGCAGCAGCATTCAGACTTGGGAGAGATCGTGCTTCTTCCTTACAAGGGGTTTTATACCCCACATTTCAGGCTGAATGATGGATACCTGGGTTGCAGTTTGCTCTGTGTGCTGGCTAGAAGACCTTTGGAGGGAGAACACCCCTGGCCTGTCTTTCAGGCTTATCAACTAGACTGCTTTTAAAGTTTGCACCTATCCAAAAAGTAGATATTTGGCATCATGGACTTGGAGTGCTTTTGGCACTCAGATCCCAATTGGTGGAGGCTACCTGTTGGTAGAGACCCGCAGTTTTGTTATCTTTTACTTCTATCCTCTCCCAGCTGCTAGGCTATTCAGTGCTGTGGCATCTGGTAGAGCCATGTATGGATTTCCCACTCCCATTTCAGTATTGTTTCTGTAACTCACCTTCTGTGCTGATTAGAGGGGGTCCCATTTTGTGTTCTCTCCTCTGGATTCACCTATACCTTTTTGCCTTTGCCCTGTGAATGCACTTATAAAACTTGGCTATAGGTCTTTCTTTTTTTTTCCCTCCCCCCCGCAAAATTTCCTCCTGCATTTGTTCTTTTTTTTCTTTCTTTTTCATGAGCAAACAATATGGAAATGGAAATGTTCAGATAAGCAAAAATTAAAAATCTCAAAACCACGAACCTATTGTTATTTTGTTGTGTGTCCACTTTCCATAGTAAACAACGTGTGGGATTAGGCTGTTCACTGTTTTGTAATAATGCTTTTGAAATCAACATGTCCTGAATTTATTGTCATGCCAGTAATTATAAATTTGAATCATTGCTACTGCATATTATACCATTAATACTGGAGTTCTCAGCCTGGAAGGGTCCATGGTCACCTCAGGGGAATGTGAATATAATTCAGGAGACTGTGAACTTGGGTGGGTAAAAACTGTATCTTTATTTTCAGTAATTCATTATGTTTCAGATGACATTTAGCATTCAGTTATGCTTCAATTATGAAGATAGGCAATAAGCCATAGTAATGTTGGCAGTAACTGTGACACCAATATAAATCACAGATATTCCTATATCACATAACGTAGAGAAAAATACCTGAAAATGATGTCACTACTTCAAAATTATGAATGTTATTAAGGGAATAACCTTTAGTTAATTTTATTATTTAATGAGTCAATAAAGAGGTACATGTATCACAAATATTTTTTTCTCATGCCATGATAAGTATTTCAGTGCATGTTGTTTTTGTGTGTGTGAATGTAAAACAAAAAAAATTGTTTTTGATAAGTTGTATATAGATTGCTGAAGGCATCTGTGGCATGAAAAACATTAGGTGGACCCACATTAGTGGATCGATATCCTAACAGCTATAACAACTAGTTGTATATTGTTGGATTTTAGGTTCTCTCCAAATATTTTCCATTATAAACAGTAGTGGTGAAAATTTATATATTCATTTCTGCTCACTCTCCCTAGGAATAGAATTACTGAGTTAAAGGGTATGTCCGGATGTCCGGAGATTGTTAATGTACTGCTATTACAACTTTTTAAAATTAGCCCTCATGTACAATGGGACTTTGGTCTCTGCAAGTGGACTGAATTTGTGGTTTTGAAATAGGAAAAGCGTTCTCTAGTTAGAGCAGAAGACTTTACATCATCTTTGGATAGTAAATCTTCACTTCAGAGATTGGATCAGACACATTTGTGCGCTCTGTTTTTTATCTGCACTTAATGGCCTGGAAAGAGGAGCTAAAGCTGTGACAGACATTAGAGAGAATGTCTTCTTTCTAGTATGGAGTAAAATATGGATTATATTCTGAGACCTTAGTGGAATATGAATTCTGGTCACCATTAACTTTTACAAATGACAGAACGTTCCAGAAAATTTGGTTATCAGTGGTGCCTGTGTTTTTGTTGGAGGAACAGCCACGTGTTGTCTCTGAAGTCCTAAAATGAGACCACAAGGAAGTGGAGAAGAAAGGGAAAGCCCGAGTGGTGCCAGTGGACACTGTCAACCTGCCCCCTACACACGATGCCATTCAACTTGCATGAGAAGCTGCCATCCCGTATTCCTACTTGTGAAACCCTGGGTTAGAGTCACAGCTTAGAAACTTGACTTAGCTGTGACGTCTCTTCAGGGAGGCAGTTGTAGACTTTGTTCTGCTTTATTGTAACTGCCTCTGGGGATTAATTCTTAATCCTCCTGGAAAGTAATAGTGTATGCTATCTAATCAAGCTATTTTAGTCATCCTGAATTGAGCACTGCATTCTTTGTTTGTATACACTTGTTAGGGTTATCTGCTCCTTCCTAGCTTTTCCTATTAAAAAAAAAAAATTGAATGGTTTTCCCAAATCATTGTTTTGGATGTCCCTTTGTTCATGAATGTCATTTAAATATTTTGCCCTGTTTTAAAATGAAGATATTTGTATACATTGGCCAGAAAGGCCGAACCGCGAATAGCAAGTTCTTGGCCTGGCTCTTAAGCTACAGTCAAAGGTTTTGTCATTTTATTGTGTGTGGCCTCCATTCCCAGTGTCATTTGTGATCCATTTCATGCTCCACCTCCAGCCAGTACATTTGCCTTCAGGCTGACAGGAAGGATAAGGAGAGCAGGACCTCCTCTTTTCAGTAATCCGTTTCCAGAAGTTGAAATACAGCAGTTCTGTTTATATCCCATGACCAGAGTTCAGTCATTTTATAAAACCAGCTCTAATGGAGGCGGGCCACAGGCCGTGCGAGGCATCTGTTTGTAAGCAAGAATGCTATGCTCCCCTAGCAGTCTCCACACAGACACTAAAACACAAGTGCGATTAAAATTATTGCCTACATATAGTTATGTTTTTATTTCCACGTCCAGCTCTGATATTAGATGGTGAGCTTGTCAAGGGAAGGACAGTATTTTTATTCATCTCAGTATCTCTAGCACTTCGCTGGTATGTAGCTGGTGCCCAGTAAGTCTGTGTGTGAACATTTTATAAGTTTATGATTATGTTTCTTGTAGCATGTATGTGTCTTCATTTTTTAGCTTTAATATAATATTGACAGGATTTGCCTTTACTACTTCAAATAGAGAAGTCTCATTTCCCCCCAAAGTTCTGATTCATTTCCTCTCAGCAGATGTTCAAAACATGATTTTTACGAGGTACAGATTACAGAGAGGAAAAGTCTCATTAAGTGTTATATTGGCCCAAAGCGGTTGCACGCGGGTTTTGAAGCGTGTTGGGCGCAGTTTCATGTAGAAAGCGGCCAGAGCTTCTTACACCAGAAGGTAAACTGAATCTCTCGTCATTCTTGGGAATCAAGGCGCATTGAGATCCTTTAAATACTGCTACCTTGCATAGATCTTTGCTAATTTTGATTCTAAAAGTGACAGGTAGATGGCGATTAGCAGAGCAGGTTACCAGACAGGATCCCCCTCTCCCCACTCCCACCATTCTGGCCTGAGAATGATGTAGCAGATTACCAGACAAGATCCCACCTTCCCCCCATTCTAGGCTGAGAACGATATATATGTTATAAAGCAAAATTGCCACACGTAGAATGCCAAGGAGGTAGGTAATTGGAAATCGTTGTGTAGGTGGAATTTTTTCTGCAAATACCTGTTGAGTACTTATAAAATGACATAATTCACAGTGGGCTGAAGATCTTTAATGAAAATCTGAGGTCTCCATATTTTTTCAGTCATGTGAAAGTGAGTAGAGGCTTTAAATTATTTTTGAAATTTCTTTGGTCTTTGACTTTAATTTTAAAATAAACACCTGGCCAAAAACAATAGTAACAACAACAAAAACCCAAATTAAAACAATAATGATTTAAGGGGAGAGGGAAGAGGCACGGATAGAAGGAGAGAGTCAGGGAGTAGGTTTCATTTGCTCTTAGAAGTTTATATAAATTAAAGCCGAGAATAAATTTGAGGCCTGGAGTAGTTTTGGAATAAGCTAGTAGAATTTAATGAGGTATGTTAGATGTCAGCAATAGTATTAGTGACATATCGATCAGTCGATAACATAATACAATCTTCTGTATCTATAACTTTGTGCAAGGCGTTTTGTGGAGGTGAGGCGGGGCAAGATACAAAAGTAGACAGGATTCTAGTTCTTGATCTTTCACTTTATAGGGAGAAATTATTCAAGTAGGGTTGTGCGTTAGTAACTGGCAGGCAGTGAGTGGGCAAATACTAACTGAATAGGACAGACTGTAAGTTGGTGATACTGCGGAAAACACGAAGGACCATGAAGACCTTGATTTGGGTCTTGGAGTTGGGGCAGAAGTACAATAGGACCAGGTAGAAGCAGAGCATCTCTAATAGGGGCAACAGCATGAGGGAGTTCATGGAACAGGGCATAATGTGGTTATAGGCGATTCAGGAACCAGTTAAGTAGATGTAAATGTCCACTGAAAAAGAATGAAAAGAGTAGCTTGTGGTTTTCTTTTCCTTCTCATACTTTTGTGTGAATTGCAATTTGTCAGTCAGCGAATGACTCTGGTGGTTATAATTTTGGGATAGCAAATTCTGGATGCTTGCCTTATTAGTTTGGCTCTTGATTTGATAAGTTTCTTTTAAGGTGCTTTTTTGCATGCCTTTTTCTCCGTTAAGTGTTTCTCACACAGCTGTGTGGATGTTTAGGTGACAGACTGATCACTCAAGAAGAGAATCACTCATGGGATTGTTGTGTGGCCTGGTAAATGAAATGCAGGTAAATTTCTGTGAAACAGAGTATCAGTCTCAGAAGCAATTCAGTAGAATATTTATTAATATGTGTCGTGTACCTTGTTTGTAGATCTAAATCCATATGGTAAGTTTAGCCCACTTTTAATAAATTTCAATTAATGTCTACATTATGATTTATTGAAATATATAAGAAAATTGTTTAATAGTAAAAAAAAAAGTAGGAAATTTTAATCTTCAGTGTTGCTAAAAAAAAACCCATAATAGAGCATCTCTCTGTCAGACTGAGAACTAAACTTTTATTTTCCCAGCCGTTAGTTCTATTTAAGTCCTAACTCTTTCTGAGAAGTTGGTAATAAATAGTTGAATGGGAAGAAATATTTTATGAACATATGCATTATCTTACAAGGAAGGCTTATAAGATGTGAAGCCTATAATGCACACACACAAATAATTGGTGTGGGAAATTCTGTAGCTTGATGCTTGAACTGTGAAACCGTTGCTTTTACAAAATTGAGAGCTGCAGACTACAATTAACTGTCATTAATTTCCTTGAATAGAAATATGTTCCATTTACTGTACAATCAGGAGCCAGGCTTGAATGAGTTTAAATAGATGAAATCTAAATTATACTGACGGTCCATTAAACACTAGCAGAAAAACCGTAAAGAAAATGGATTCACTATGATACCAGTTTATAACAAAATCATTTGCCAAATAAGAATTATAGTCCAGGCGTTGTGAATTCTCCTGTGTATTTCCAGTGAGCACTGCAAATTGGTTGAGCCATTTATTGTGAAGCACAGGCTCCCAGCGCATTGTTTTCTGAGTAGGAGCCAGCAGTGTTGCTTGAAATCTGCTCTGCAGGACATGACACCAGATCAGACTAGCGATTTGTTTGTTGTCAGCCACGTGGGGCGAGAGGAGCCTTCACTCCGGCCCACCACTGCTTGTTTCTTCCTGTGATTACTGGGCAGAGTGTTCCTACAAGTGTTTGAACTCTATCTGCGTTGGTTTCCTAAATGTACATATTTCAGCCATGTTCCAGTTTGTAATCTTTGCCATGGGGACCTGTTGTTATTTTCATTAGCAATCAGTCATCCTCTCCTAAATAGCAAATTTATGGCAGAATTCAGTTGTTTGATAGGATCCACTGATTTGAGGGTGGGGCTGTCACCCACCTTCTCAGGCACTGAAAAGGTAGGTACAGTGTGGCAGCAGGAGGGAGAGTGGGCTTGAAATCCGCCTCCTCCACGTCTCTGGCTCCCTCACTAACACACTTTGCTTCCATGGGGCAGGTGCCACTGCTGATTTTTAAAGATAGACCCTCCTCTCCCCGCTAGATTCTGTGTGTTCTCTTACGGCACAAGAGCTCTGCACAAACACAGTCGTTAGAAACTGTAAGAGAGATCCACATCACTTAACCGGAGTTGGGATGTTAAGCTGCCTAGGTCTTTTTCACAATTGGGATTCAGCGTGGATCACAAGGAGGGCTTTTTAAGGAACGTTTGCAGAAGGAAATGGTGATAAGAGTGCTTCAGACGCTCTTTGCTGGAGTCAGAGTGTTACCCTAGGGCCAGTCCTCAGAGCTTCGGTGTAACTGGTAAGATGGCTGCTGCGGGCGGCATGATCTTGCGTTCTCCTGTTTTACGGAGTTTTCAAGCCCATGTAGCGCATGATGGATTGTGGGGGGGGGGGGGGGGGGGCGTGGTGGGCGGGGTCTGGCTGCAGCAGTTATTCCAAAACCTCAGCATCACTTTTTCAAGTTAGAAAGATGATTGTTTTGGATCAGTCTTTAAGCTTTGGATGTTCTAGACGATTTTCTGACGTCTAGAGGGGGAAATGAAAAGTGGGAAATTGGACCAGAGTCTCTTTTAGTTGTGACCCGCTCCCCCCACCTCCCAGCTGTTTTTTCTCATCATCTAATTTCCTATTAGCAGTGAGGATAATGACAGATGGATATTTGCTAGAAGTGTATGGTCTTCTGATTTTGGATAAAAGCCGGTGTTAGCTTTGTAGTGCTAGTTGGGAACCTGTAGACATTGGAATACATGGAATTTAATTTTCATGAAGTTTAAAAAGGAAGGGACCAAGGATGTGTTACTTGAGATCTTTTTTCCACTGAGTTTAGAATCTTTACTATGTTACAGGTCAATTTTGGTGACTGTTTTCAGGGTCTGAACATAGGATAAAGGTAAACACTTGAGAGGATTTCACTTACTGAGGTTCTGTCTTCCCAGTCTTTGTTTCCTTTTCTCTTTTTAGTTCTCCACTGTTCCAGACGATGTGCCCCTTGCACACTGAAGAATCTGGTAGAAAACTAAAAAGACATTCCTGCAGTTATTTCTTAAAGAAATATTTATTAGAAAATAGCATCCTTTATGTTCATACTGATGGAGCAGAACAACATTCTTTTTTTAATAATTTTTTAAAATCTTTATTTTTGAGAGACAGAGACAAAGTGTGTGAGCGGGGGAGGGGCACAGGGAGAGGGAGACACAGAATCCGAAGCGGCCTCCAGGTCCGAGCTGCCAGCACAGAACCCAACGTGGGGCCCAAACTCACGAGACGCGAGACCATGACCTGAGCCGAAGTCGGATGCTTAACCGACTGAGCCACCCAGGTGCCCTGAGCAGAACAACATTCTTATGAGGATCTCATAGAACTTTTCTGTTTTTGTTCGGGTCATTTGTTCCCTGTGTAATTTTTGAGTATTTATTCTGGAATTGTATTGTGTATTGTTAGATACAGAGTGGGGAATGGTGATGGATTTGACTGTCGTACGGACGGGGAGGCTGCTGAAGCGGTGAGAGGGGCTCCTCCGTCGGAGGCCACGCTCTGTGGATTGGGATTTCAGTGTTGTTTCTCGCATGCGCGTAGAGCTGCATTACCCTTTTGTATGTTGGGCATTTGGGAACACCCGTATTAACTAGTGAGATACTTGTAGACTTTTGATTCTGTCACAATAGACCAGTCGGCTGTTACCTCACTGAATGGTTCAGTGTCTGGGTAGAGGAATCCTGTGTGAGAGAAATGGAACACGGAAGAACAGAGCAGTCCTGAGAGTGTACCTCCTTGTCCACCACTGTGTCACCCAGCCGGGTCTCTGGGAAATTTATTTGTGAGATAGTCTGTTTATGCATGCCCCCCCCCCCGCCCTTTTTTAAACAGGTAGAAGATTTTCTATTGGAAATTATATTGGAGTTCCTTGCGAAGGAATGAGAAGGTATTTCAAAGATTAAGAAGCAGAAACACATTAACAGGAGGGAATTCCTTAAAGGACAGAGCACCGTGGCCAAGCACTGCCTGTGCATTGTGACCCCAGCTTTAATGCTGGGCTCACAGCGCGGCTTGCTCAATCAGTTGGTGAAGGAGAGTGTCCACTGTGCTCTGGGAGGAGGCTGTCAGGAAGGACGCTGACAGGTTCTTTGTGTTTCGGGATGACAAACTGCCTGATGCTTCAGGCTGTGGTTTTTACCCTTGAGAGGACCATGCTCTTGCTCTATTTACATAAACCTGCTGATTTGCTGAGGGTTGTTGAAAGCAGAGAGGGCTTTCTTTGCCTTGAGAATCTGCCTTCATGTTTTGGCTGACTTCCTTCCCCAGCTTAGCAAATGCTCTGTTGTTTGCAGATGGCACAATAGATTCTTGGACACAGAGCTTTGTTGAGGTTGTGAGAAATAGCCAGAAACGCCCCTGTTCAGTATCATTGCATAGATCATGGATGCAGGATTGAGGTCACTCAGTTGTGTGATCCATTCCCTGGCAGAGGCTTGGTGTTAAGAGAGCAAGCCTCAACCTAGACCCGTGGTTTTATTTCAGACACCCCTGGTAGAGAAAAAAAAAATTAGTTAGCGTGTATTGTTTGGAATAATTGATACCGATGGTAATGGCCTCACTCATTTTTCTGGCCTATTTCAGGCTTGCTGATTTTAAGATTAAAAAAATATATATTTGCCCTGCAGCAGCCGTTTGCTCAATCTGGTAAACACGCATTTTCGTATGGATAATTTTGAAAATGTGCATTATGCACTTAATGGATTGCATCAGCTTTGCTCAGGTTTTTCAGAACTGCTAGCTTTGTGATAAAAAAAAGAGAACAGTTTCTTTCTTTCTTCATTTTTCTTTTCTCCTTTTCTCTTTACTTTCTTTCCTTCCCTCTAAGAAAAAAGGTGTCTGTAGTACATGTGTTGGCCATGGGAGATTTTCAGGTTGAGGCTCATTGACCCAACTGACAGAAACCAATTTTATCACTTCAGACAATCTATGCACTTATAAACTGCATGAAGACTCTTGGCAAATCATTTTGGCTTTAAAAGATTACTGGGCATATATTCCAACTGAGATTTTAACATTGCTCTTTACTTATGTTCTCATCTTTCCCTTGCCAAATAAACCACTTTATTTTTGTGCTCACTAAAAACATCTATATAAAGTTATTTTCTTAAATAGTTGCTTAATTAATGAGACAAGAGAGAAATATTTTTTTATTATGAGTATTTGGCCTCATTTAACCTTGTTTTGAAAATCATTAAGGTAACACTAAGTAGTTTTTTTTTTTCCCTGTGAGACTTGAATTCCAAGTTGTTCCTTAGGATGCGTTCTCTTTTAGTTGGACCATCCTAATTTTTATGAGAGGGTGATAAAGAAAAATTTGACTCTACGATAATTTCTCATGCTTTTACTTTTGTAATGAATTTAAAAAGTCAGATTAAAACAATGTATTTTTTTTCCATTTTCTGTGGCAAGTTAGACGTGGTAAAAAAGTTTATATTACCCTTGATCTTAGTGATTCTGTGTTTTACGATTGCTTAAATAAAAGACTTTAAAAATTTTGTTATTTAATTATGAAGTGAGCTTATCTTTTTCATGTATAAGTTTCCAAATACTGATAGAGATCACTGGATACAGTGACCTGTTTTACAGATGATTAGTCCTGTGCATTGGAATCTCCTATATGGATTTAGATGAATTTGGGTTGACATGGTAGCTTTTTAAACAGAAAGAGGTGACTTTTTATCTATTAATAAGGTATGAATAAGTAGATGTAGTAATTCCATGTGTCAGGTTTAAGGATCTTTCTCACTCGGCCTTGTTCCTAATGGCAGCATTCCTTGGGCCAAGGGGTGTGAGTCGGCCTCCAAGACTGCCAAAAGCTTGTTAAGGGCAGGGTTATCAGGGGCCATCCTCGACATCCCAGTTTATTCCTTTCCTCCCTTCTCTAAGAGAGTTACATCCAGGTATATTTACAGATAATCATTTTCCTGAATGTAACTTTGCAGTGAGAAATGAAAGATTATAGATTCTCTTTCCTTTTCTGGAAAGCTTTTTTTGTATACGAGTTAATAGCTACTTTAAGTCTCAGAGTTAGAGGGTTCATAGTTACAGTGATTCTGTTGATTATGAAAAGTATACAAAAAGCTTTTTTTAAGAAGGGAGGTGTTGCCATTTCTTCACAGAGGAGCCTCATGAGAATTGACTGCCCGGGGAACTAACTCATTTTAAAGTAGGTGCTGGTGACATGAAGGAGTGAAGAGAATTTGGCATGGACAGAGTAATGGAGTTTTGGATACTATAGCCCAGTGGAGGTTGAGATGTAGTGTAGGACCAAAGCATCGTATGCAGCATGTGTTTTTGTCCAATGAACTTTAAGAAAGTGGAAGTCATTAGTTAAGAAGTAACCCATTAGTTCTGAAGTCAGTGAATATAGTTAGGTGTGACAGTGTTAAGAGATACAGAAGACAAGGCTTTTCCGTAGGAGGTGGGTGAAAGGAAGAGAGGGCCTGTAGACTAATTTGTGTTCAGGTTGAGTGAGACAGATACATAATAAGTATCTAGAGACTTGAAATACTGGTACTTGGTACAACAGGAATTGGACACAGACATTAAGATCCTTGGGTTGTTCCAAAATTGTTCAAGTGCAGTTTTTTTAATCTAGGAAACGTTTTTACTTGAATACCAAATTAGGGGTAGTGAGACAAACATCTGCCGAAGTGGGAAGAGTTCTCTTGTTTCTTAAGATGATTGGCATGTTAAATGGACGTTGCCTGAATATTGAGCAGAGTTATCTAGCATCCTGGACCCTGGAATAACAGAGAAAGTTCAGTCAACAGATTATTCCTGAGCTACTGTTGTACATGAATTGAGGGATTGAATCTTTGTTGTTGAGTCTACATCCGAATAAAGAAATCAGTTTGGGACGTTCTGGATGCCTAGATGATTCGCATTCAGATTTCATTTTCTGGATTGACTGGGCTACAAAAATCCTGATGCCTTTCAGGAAGTTTCTTTTTTTTTTTTTTTTGGAAGGAAGTGTCATTGGTGAGGGCTTTCTTCATGATCCACCTCTCACTGGGTCAGCTAATGCTTGTGGTGGTACTGGACTGTCCACTGGATGGATGACTCCAGATTTCTACTCCTTGTCTTATTCTTGACTCCACATGTGTGAAATAAGGCAGTAGAGGAATCTGCTTGTATTCTCAAGCATCTCAGTTATTTTAAGATACACTCATTGGGAAGGATCATGAGGAAGGATGAAACAAGTGGCATTTTGAGTGTGGGTATCATGGTCATTATCCCTAGAAAATTTGATGGACTGCAGATGCCTTTACTTCTTAGGAAATAATACGTAGAGATTCCTATTCTAAGCTTCATGATGATCTTGGGTTGTCATGTGGAGAATTAGTTCAAGTCCCTTTATAGCTACTGCTTCCCTTAACATCATTGCTTCCTTAAAAAAAAATGTATCTTAACCTGCCATTTTAAAGACTTTAAACCAGCCCTTTAGAGGCCAGCTATCGAGAGCATCAGAAATAATTGCCCAACCATTGCCGTGTCAAATATAATTTAAGAAAGCACACTCTTATTCCCTTGAGAAAAGTGTGGTTTGGTTTACTACATCCCATCTGATTTGCGGCCTTCTTTTTCTTTATAATTAGAAACCAAAATGTGTTTAGGTTACAATTTAATAGTAGTAAGTTGCCCACAACAGGTTACATTTCTTCTTTCTGTTTTCTTGGTTTAGGCGAAAAGGTCATTGTAATGGCATGTTGAAGCTAGTCCTCTTCAACATGTTTCATTTATTTCCTCACAAATTATTTACTAAAAATAAAGCAGCCCCTGGCAAAGCCATTCCTCTTTCTGAAGACACGGGAGCATCTGAGTAAGACATTCACAGTTTTGTCTTGTGTAGCTGTGAGCAAGTAATTCCCCTGATTGAAGTGTTTCTGTCAAAATATGGTTGATCCCACGAGATTTCCTTCTCCCTCTTCTTCAGGTGCCCCGGAAGCAATAATTGAGGCTTTATCACGTTCTTTAAATGATCAGAAAAGTGGTCAATAAGGGCCTCAAGTCAAGGGCTGTTTTCCTTCCAGCTTACAGTTATTTGTAATTTACAATTCATCTTTGAAAATTTTTTTCCTATAAAAGAGATGTGCTTTGTCATTTGTTTATTTATGCGGTGGCTTTATGGGCCCTGTCTTTGTTCCCTTAAAGGTAAATGCCATTGTTTTAAATTTTCTTTTTCTTTTAAAGACTGTGTGTATATCGAGAGTCGGAGGCCAAACACGCCGTATTTCATCTGTAGCATTCAAGACTTCAAACTGGTAAGCATTTTTAATGTCTGTTGCTTCTGCTCTGTACCTTCCTTCTCTTTCCAGTTCCATGGATTGCTTCTTCCTGGTTACTGACTTGATAACCGGTTCACCTCTGAGTGCTAACTGCCTGGCTGCTGTAGCACACATGTAAGGCAGTTAGTGGTTTTATCCGTTTGCTTTTGTAACACTTACTGTTATAAAGCTTGTCCTGTGAACAACATTTCCAAAGTTTTCATTTCTTTGGTAGCTGTTTTGGCCATAATTTCAGAGATTTTCTTGAGTTTCTGAAGCTGTGTGTTTCTTCTCAGCCATTGTGAAGAACCTGAAGTAAATGTGGGAATTAGTGGTGAGTTGGAAAAAAAGAATACAAATGGGCCAGAGAGTAGTTTTTGGCGATGACTGTCTTTTACTTAGATATTTTGAGTGTATCTTGGGGTCGCCTGGTGTTGGAGGTTGGGGGAAGGAAGTCTGGTTTGGGGATGTATAGAGCTATAGTACTTCCCACTGCCAACCTGCCCAGTTTTAGAGGTGCTGGTATTGCCCGGTAGGTAGGCAAATCTCTGGGTTGTAGACTGGTGGTTCCCAGCCTTGGGGCTTTGGATCCCTGGATCTCAGCAGAGATTTACCAGAGGTCTGCAAGTAAACATTTTCAGTTTAAAATATGCCTCCCATGTGTTTGTGCAACTACTTCTCAAATATATTCATATGCTGGTGTGATTTTAAAGTGAAAAAATTCACTTTATTTAAAGACAATACACAGTTAAGAATCAGCTTATTATGTGTTTTCCTCAAACATGGTATGTGAAATACCATCAGAGTACTGCCATTTGGGGGATCTTTTGAAACATCACAAAGGTGTCCTTGTACTTGAAGGTTGTGAACCCTGTCTGCCTGCTTAGATACAGGGAAATCCTAATTCTTTAGTTGTGTACAGGTATGTATCCGTATCTGTGAATGCTCTCATTTCCAAAACCTTTGTCGCTTGACAGCATTTGTGTTCTGACACTCTGTATGTGGTATGTGATACTTCAGTCTAAAGAAAGGTAATGTAGTCTGAAGAGATCTTGAACTCTGCGTCTCCTTTGTTTCTTTTTATCATTTTTAATGACCCCCACTACCCAATTAGTGTATTCCAATTTAGCTAGTTAAAAAATTGCATGCCATTCAATTTTCCTTATTAAAGTTTTGTTGCATAAGTAACACATGCTTACTGTTTTAAAAAAGTCAAATGTGCCATTTGCTTCTGTGACTTATTTATTCTTGGTAGGCTGCTTTTAATTTCCCTGCTTGTGTTACAAGGAGGCCTTGCAGTTTAGTTTTGTAAATCACTTTCTATTCAAATTTTACATCAGTATGAAGTTTTAACATTTTTAGAGGTCTTTGCTATTTCTTACATATTTCCTCCCAAAGATTTCTTTTGCAGATGCTGCACTGATATCTGAAAATCGGGGCAGCGGTCTTGTTTCCTGATGAGCTTTCTTTTGCTTGTGGCTACTGCTCCTGTTCTGTTTCTGCTTATTGTCTTTGTGGGTGATTTTTTAATTTCAATTTAATTTAATTTAATTTAATTTAATTTAATTTAATTTTTTATGATTTTTTTTTTTTTTTTTTTTTTACCACCAAATGTAGTACCAGTGCACCATGGAAAAGATATAGTCGTGAAATAAAGTTACAAACGTTTTTTTTGTTTGTTTGTTGTTTTTTTTTTTTAAACCTATTAGATTCAGAGCCCTTTTTGTAGAATTTTAGCACATTAGCAGGTGCCTTCATGTTTGAACAGCGTCTCTTATGAAATGCTGATTACAGTGTGATAGTTGCTGTTTGGGGCAGAGGTTCCTGCTGAGTTACAGTAATTGCTCAGAGGATTAACGGCAATAAAAGCTGAAGCTTCTGTTGTCAGTATTGGTCTGGTACAACACATTAAAGCCGTCTGCAAAAACAGTGTGGGGAGTGGGCACGGTGTGTGAGGTGCACACTGCTACAACGCGTGTTTTTGTCTCAGTTCTATATTCAGCACATACGTGTAGTTGTTGTGTAAGAATAACAGAGATGGTGAAATACTGACTCCTAGAAAGAATGCAGTTATTGTCTGGATATCCACTTTCTTCCTTCCTTGGTTCGCATTTCTGCTTATGAAAAGATAATTTAATAGATGAGAATAATCATAGATTTTTTTTTCCTTCAGCTTACCCAGGCTTTTAAGGGGAAAAGATGAACAGAAGGAAATATGCTTTGTTTCTCTTCAAGATTTTAAAAAGAAGAAATTGGAGTTGGTTTTGCCCACAGCGAATACCGTGCGTGGCAAGAGGAGCGACGAAGACAGAAACCCAGCAGCTTTGAAATGTTGTTGATTAATTATGTATTTTATCTTTTTAAGCTTTTTTGGTTTGGGGTTGTAACTGAGAGATGTGTTCTTTGTTTACAGCCATTAATTAGAATTAACCCTTTTACTGTGGTGAGTTTTTGAGCATGTGGTATATTTGAGACTGTGAGAAGAACCGGGCAGATGCCCTTTGTGGTCCACATTAAGTAAGACTACAGTCCTTAGCAGCAGTTAAGGAATTGAGAGGGGGGCCTAAGGAAACCTCTATGGCCGGTCACCAAAACTAGCGTGATGCCAGTTAGTCGAACTGAGAACCCTGGGTAACATTTCAGGAACTGGTTCTGTGAGAGATAAGAAGGGTCTTTGCATTTTCTGTGGGGCCCTGGGCTCTGCCGCTACGTCCCGTGCAGTCGGAGTCCACGCTACAGAAGGTAGTCGCCTCTGTGTGCGGGACTCCGTTACACCTGGCCAGGTGTTCAACAGTGTCCCCGTTCACTCTCAAGGGGGTCCTTGTTTTAGATGATAGTTTACGTGGCCATCTTGCCTGGGGGGATGGGACCCACGGCTTCCTCTTTGCTCGCGGGCAACCATCCAAGCGCATAGGGCCACTCCCGTACTATATTGGTCCATCCGTTTAGACCCCGCACTTTCACGGGGTACTGGAAGCCGTGATGGCGCAAAGTGGTCGAGTTCCCAGCAGAGCTGAGGGCACTTGTGAGAGTAGCACTTTTAAGGGAAGCACATTACGTGTTGTGTTAGGAAGCTTTCGTCCTCGTAGGGCGTGTTAATTTGATTGGGCTTCTTTGCACGCGAGGAGACCAGCCTGGGTTCGTTTGACTACGATGACGAAGGGATCCGTGGAACAGGTAGTCAAAGCAGGGGCGCAAGAGACAGGAGGGGCGAGGTGGAGTGAGGGACGGTGCGTGCTTCGAAGTGGGAATAGGAAGCATCCTCAGTTAAATAAGGCAGCTGGGCACCTGAGGCTTCCGAGCGCAATGAGGCAGCTGCCAAAATCTTTAGCTCTTTGAAAGAAAGGTAACATGGAACCGGCAGTCTGCGATCTTCGCGGCCTTGCTTGAAAAGATTAACCGAGAGACTGAAGGAGTTAGCCGAGGGGCCAACGGGAAAGGACGACTCGAGAAACGCCTCAGTGCCCACAGAGAGGGCTGGCAGGCGCAGACAGGTTGCAGGCCAGCTGACCCGGGGAGGCCGGAAGCCGGGAAGAGTGGGGACCGGAGCAGCTGCACCAGGGAGCGGTGGGCGGCGACAGGGCGAGAGCCCGCCCTCTGCCCCGCCCGGAGTCCGCCCCTCTGCCCCCGTGTGCCCAGGCTTCCTCAGGCCGCCCGTTCGGGTACTTGTTCGGTGTCCTTGTTTCTGCTCCCCAAGGGCCTGTCTTCTCGGCCGGCCTGAGTGGCTCTCCGCCCGCAGCCGAAAGAGCCTGGCATGACCTCTCCAGCGCTCCCTTCTGCCGCGCTGCCGCGGCTCTCCTAGGTCGGTTGTGACTTAGCTCGCTTCCAGAGTTCTGTTCCCGGATGAGCCAAGACCGCCAAGGAGCCTTATAGCCCCGAGTGCGGTGAGGAGTGTTTCCGTTAATCAGGGCCTTCGGAAGGCCTTTAACGAAAGCCTCCTTGGTGTGCTTTGTTGGGCGCGGCTCCTGGAGGAGCCGGAAGCCTGTGGGACAAAGTGCCTTCCCTCAGTGACCGTAGTTTCTGGTTGGACAGACAAGTGCGGCATTACGGGGTGTCAGTCCTCAGAGAGAACGCTCTCCGTAGGATTGATGTGGAGGAAGCCATTCACTTTTTGTCCCCAGAGAAAGATTTCTTTCTTGCTTTTACTAAAAAACAATAAAATTCCATTTTTTATAGAAATCCAGGCCGTCAGCATGATAGAGTTGATTTGCTATCGTAAATCCTGAAAATGCTTAGCAAGATCATTTAGATTAGTAGTTTTCATTCAGTAGAACACTGAGGACTACCTTGTCTGGCTCTGATAGTACTCCTTTGTACCTAAGTCTTCGTTCACAGATAAGTCATGGAACCCAGTCCTTTGATATTCTACGCGGACATTCCGTGTGGATGGGTTCCTGATGAGCTTTCATCATTCCTACGTTAGAAAAAAAAGGATTTTGGTCTCCTAGGGTTAAATAATTATCGGTTCTTCAGCTGTTGTACGAAATGATTTTCCGGGTTGGATGTGTAATTACTTCAAATATTATTTTGAGCAAATACCAGTGATTGATTCCTTTGGTGCCTGTTTGGTTTATTAGAAGCTGAAAGCTGTCATTAAAATTAAACCTGGTGTAGAGATTCCTTCCAGTTGGGGGAATATCATTGGGGATATTACGGTATTTTTGGTCACCTGTTTAGGGCTCAGTGACTTGTTACGGCTCCGCATGGACGAGTGTGCTTTTGTGGCCTTTCGTCCCTGACGGCACGCGTTCTAAGTGCTGGTTGTGAGTGTGGAGGAGCTGAGGCTGCACGCCACATCTCCGTTACTGCTTTCTCTTGGTTTCATTGCCAAGTGTGAGCAGCCCGGGGGAGGAACATTCAGAATTACTTCTTCCTGGTCGGTGTCTGTAAAGAACCGTACCCCCAAAGTTGATTGCACAGGACAGCGGAGAGGGGCTGCGGACACAGGAGCTTCGGCTCAGCTTCGCTCCCCATCGGTGTTGCCCTCTCGCCACCAAATCCAGTTTCTCAGAAGCAGATTAAAAGCAAGGAGCTGCTTTTCCGTCATTACAGTGAAAATTTAACTGGGGATAAGTAATTTTATCTTTTCATTTCTTGTTAGGGACCTCGACATAGATAATGCTGGGGGACACGGGACCCCTCGTTACCGTGCACTCTGTGCACACACCTGTGTGTATACACCGTGAGTTCGTTTTCACTTAGACACCACATGCCGCAGTCGTTTATTCCCATCTCGGCTGCCGTGCTCGCTCAGCATAGAATGTATGGCGTGTAGACGTTTGGGAAATGGGCATTCGTTTTGATACTAGGTAAATCTCGTATCAGAAACTTTCCCGGGAATGGGATAGGAGGACTGCATTAGTGTGAGTGTGGCTAATGCAGAACGTGTGGTGTCACCCAGGGACCGAGACGAGGGACGGTAGCGTGCTTGACTTTGGCATCAGCTGGTCTGTTCTCGAGTTGCTATCTTTCATGACCTTGGGCAAGACGCTCAGCCCTCCTAACTTTGTTTTATTTACCCGTGTAGTTGGGGTATAAAGCACCTACCTGGCAGGGACGTTGTTTTTCGATTAAAAGATCGAGCCTGCAAAGTGGATGCAGGGTGCTGGGGCCGTGGGAGGACGTGGTAGGGATATGGTGTTTCATCGGTACTCTGCGTCCAAGCTTTGCAGGGGCAGACACCGTGCCTGCTTTTATTCACTGATGTATTACTGTGTGCTTATTAGCATATGCCCGGCCCATCCACAACAAATGTTTATTGAATGTTGAGTGAAGTTAACATTTCAGTGGGAAAAAACTCAGTGCATAAAGTTTTAGAAAAACGTTAGCAGTGATTTGATACAATGCATTAACTACAAATCCACCTTCTCTTTATTAAACAAACCAGAGAGACGCATTTCTTTACTGTTAGTCTACAACGTGTAGTGTTTTGGTTCGCTTGTAGCGTGTAGTACTTTAGATATTTAAATAATAAAAATCTATTCTTAAAATAACTTAAAACTCAGTTACTTACTTTCTTCAGGAGTTTACAGAGGGTTGCCGAAGTCATAACATTTTTTAGGCATTATAATGTGTTTTGAATTTTCTGTATTACTGACTTTTAGCAAAGATAAATGAGGACTTAAGTCTGTAGGTGGTGAACATTCCTGAGAAGGCTGGCTGATAGGAAAAATGCCTCATGATGTAATGATTCAGTTTCGTGTCAGGTAGTGGTTGATTTTCTCTTTTTGGTAGCCGCTCAAGTTAGATTTCCAGAACTGAGTACTTCTTTCCATAGTTCCTTTTTCTCCTCTAGTTCATTCCCTAGGAAAAGGTCAGTATCCCCCATTTACATCTGCGTGACTTTGACGGTAGTGTTGGATAATGAAGTGAAATCCTTGAAATTCGTTATCGACTGTTTTTTAGTTTACAGGGTGAGGAATTAAGTATTATTTAGAGACATAATGGAGTGTGCAGCTGAAGTCCTTCTCCCACAGGGCTCCTTTCCGCCACTTTAGTTGTCCTCACCTGTCTGGAGTGGGTGCTCCAGCATGACACCACTTTTACACGGTGGTTTCCACGTCCAGCAAAGGTGCACCCTATTGATTTGGTGCTCAAGTATTCTTCTGGAGACCACACCGTTTTTCTCCCTTCATTTACAGTACAGGCCATGGTTGCTTAGTTGCTATCTATAAGCATTACGATAAACTGTAATGGGTCATTAAGCTTGCTCCATGCTATTTGTGTGGAGTAGGCCACCAATAATAAAAAATGTATGCACAGAGACTGTATGTCCTTTTCACATATAAATGTGACGTTTATGATTTTATTTAATCCTTTAAGAAGCAAGAGGGGGATGAAATCCTTAGCCCCAAGTTTAATGGACAAAATATCGTCAGGTGTTCCCCCCGCCAGTTATGGAGCAGTCATGTTGCAAGTTATTTTGAATCACTACAGCCTTTTTCCCTGATCCGAATGTCAACTTATAAATGGTGGGGCTGATATTCACATAAATGAAAATCAAAATGAGGCTTTGGGAATAAATACTCTCATAGCATCCTATTGGCCCCATTTACCCAGCTTCTCAGCAGGCTGTTTTCACTCATGACTGACAGTCATTGTAGGCCACGTGGGATTTAAAGTTTTAATGGTTCACTGTTACCGTGAAGTTGGGTAATTCATTTTTTTCCTGGTTTATTTGGATTTTAGGACTAGGAAACCACTGAAAGAATTTCGTTTAATTATACTGTTCCATAAAATATGTATCTAAAAATGTTTACTAAACCTGTTCTCTGGAGGTGAAATGTTTTTAATGCGAAAAACCCTAGGTATTCTAACCTTTCTAAAAAAGGAGCTTAAGAAAGTTTGAGACAACTTCAGATTTGCAGAGGGCTGCTTTGCAAGAATATTGGCAAAGTCTTATTCATATTCTTGATATCTTAGAATTGGAAATTGATAATTTGTGTGTACCTGTGGATGTTTGTGATTAAGGACTAACTTGAAATAGTCCAAGTAAAACCCACCAGAAGAACCAAAAGAAAATGAGGGAAACAGATACCTGTTCATGTTTTCCGATTCATAAGTAAGAATAGTGCTTTGCTTTGAAATGTACTTTTTAATACTTAAAATGTTTTAATAATTATTTGAACTTTTGCATATTTAAAATAATGCCAAGGTGCTTTGAAATGCTTTACTCGGTGTCTTCTTTATTTAAAACTCTTGATGTGAATGAATAAGAATTTGAATGATCTGACTGATGAATTACTAGTGCAAAATATTCACCAGAAATTCATTTTTATTGGATGATTATGGTAAAAAAAAAATACTGAGTATTTTGTATATTGTAATGCACAGTTGACCCTTTGATTTGGAATTTGTGGTGCTGGTATGGGGAGGAGGGAGGTGTGTGTGGAGCAGATGCTGTTGCTAACAACACTTGTTGTGATTGTGTGTCGTCCTTGAGGCAGTGGGAGTCAAGACTGACCACACAGGAAGTGTACTATGGGGTGCCCAGGATATACTCTAGAAGGTGATCTGCAGAGAAGGCAAAGAAAACCATCGTGATAAAGACAGCCCCCACTATTAGCTTATTTTCTTGGGGTTTGTGTTTTTGTCTTAAAAGAGACCTAGAAAAATAAGTAGTTAATGGAACATGTTAAAATCTTGGATTATAGGAAGTTGTTAGTGATTCAGAAGGAATTAAATTTAAGAAAGCTCCCTAAAAATGCTTTAATATTAAAACGTTTGCTTGTCTGTTATTTTAAAGCAACTTTAAGAACAGAGATTCTTCTATAAGTGTTTGGATCTTATGGAGTTTGTAGTTTATTTAAAAACCACACGAAACTGGGCTGGTTAGTTTTTGGAAGTGTTATGTACTCTCCAGAATGTATAAAAAGGGAACGTATTTGAACTGTTACCGAGGTATCTGTTTTGATACTTACAAGGACGGTGCTGGCTTTCAGAAGTTGCTCTCTAATCTGCTGCTGCTTTAAATGTTTGCACGGTGTAAAGGAAGACGCATAGACACGTGGTACGCACCAGCGCTCGTTTCGCGCCTAAAAGAAATAGTGGCTTTCTTGAGCTTATGTTTTGTGCCTGTTCACATGGGCACTGGGAGAAAATTAAAACTCACTTTAAAGGTGTCTCTTTTCCCTCTGTTATTAAGCCTTTGTCTTTTGCCTTGCCTTTAGCTTTACAAAATTAAACTAGGACTTTGAGAAAATGGTAGGATCTTCCTTTGACCTCCTAATGCCTCAAATATTTCCTTATTAAGTACCTGTCTTGTGCCTCTAGGGTCTCGCATTAGAAACTCTTCTGAAAGCTCAGTTTGTCCACTTCTGGTTCATTTACGGCTGCGTTTATCTGACACCATTGCGTTTTTGTTTTTATTCTAAGCAAAGCATGCCGTTGTCACTGTGTTTTGGCACTGTGTCACATCTTAACTTGGTTACTTGGGGGGCACACACCATACTGCTTTACAACAGGACCCAGATTAAAGTCTGGAGCCACAAGGCTCGTATGTTTGTTCATGCTGAACTAAGGCAACGGCGCTGATGCAGAAAGGCTGATAACTTCGGTGGTAGAACAAATTCTCTGAGAGGCCATCTGCTCAAGGGTGGTGCAGATACCTGCTTGTGTGCTGCGTGCCCCCAGTAACCAGGGCTGGAGGGGACGTTGGGCATGCTAACTGAAAGCTCTTTTCTTTTTTAGGTCCACAACTCCCAGGCCTGCTGCAGATCTCCAACTCCTGCTTTGTGTGACCCCCCAGCATGCTCTCTGCCGGTGGCATCACAGCCACCACAACATCTTTCTGAAGCCGGGAGAGGGCCTGTAGGGGTAAGGAGAATCCCGTTTTTAAAAGCTATCAATATTTTATATCCCATAGGGTATAAAATAGGAATATTACCTCCCTCCCCAGAGCCCCTTTAAAAAATGTGCTGTATTGTATGTGTTTTTAAAGGAGTAACAAGTACATGCACAGAGGAAGCAAAATACGGGACTTGCCTTACCCCTCTAGGACAGTTCCAGAAGTCAGCGGGGTTTGGTGGTGTAGGGTATTGGGGCGCCAGCAGAGAGCATGCTGGGCTGTTGCAAGGAGCAGGAGCTGGCAATCAGCAGCGAGTATGGATGTTGGCAACTGAAATGGGGAAAAAAGGGGGTAAGTTTGAGTCCAAGTGTGAAATGTGCACTTCCCCAGCATCGTGGGGACTTAGGGCCCACAAATCTAAACTATTTTGGATGCTGTCCTCTCAGGTGACATTTTGTCGAATATCGCTCAGAAGCAGCTAGGCTCTTCTGCGATGCCAGATAGAGAATTAAACCCTTTGAAAGGCTTGAGTTAGGGTGTAGCTACAGTGGACTCGGCTGTGCCCTGGTAATGTCTCCATTACCTGGTGGTAATGACGTGTGTGTGAGGTGCAGCAGGATGAAGTGTCTGTGGTGCTTTGTCCCTAGAGCACGGGGCCTGGTGTTGGTGATCTGTGGGTGGTTTGTGTGTCCTGTATCTCCCCTCTTATGAAAGTTGTGTAAACATCTGTCTGCCTTTCTTTTTCCTTTATGAGGATTTAATGATAATGTTTTCCGGAAGACAGGTGTTTATTCTGATTGACTGCTGTTAATCACCAAAGAAGTTGAAGACCTGTCTTTTCTCTTGTTGTGCGTAATCTGACCGTGGGGCTCAAATGCATACTCAGGAAATAACACAAGATACTTGGCGCTGTATAATGAATTGCTCAGTTATAGTGTAGAATAATAGTATCTTGAAACTAGGAAAAGCGAGTGCTCCCAACGGGCTGCCCCACTTGGGGGAGTTTTGTGAAGACAGGCAGGTTTTGAGGAGCCGGGTTGGTTTTTGATACATCAGCAACATGTGGACAGGCAGACTGGCGGAGCCTTCCAGGTGTACGTGTCCACCTGTCCCTGTAAGCCACATAGACGGTGAGCCTGGTGAGGCTGGGAGTTGAGAGAAGATGACCGCAGGACGTCGGGGAAGAGCACAGGTTAGTGGGTCGTGGGGGTGGAGGTGGCACATAACGCGGGGCCAGATCATAGAGCACGGTAGAGGTGAGACGAGGGCAGATTTTATGTGACACGTGGGAGAGAAGCCTTTGTAGGCTTTTTTATTCCAGGCAAGCTGATTTGCAAATGCTTGCTTAAGAAGATGGATTGGGTATCCGGTGCATTCTGGCCAGACGGCAGAAGCTCCAGCTAGATGGTGAGGGCTGTCACCCATGTGTAAAGAGAAGAGGACCGGGACAGGGGAGCTAGGATATTAATCATCGTAACAAAACCAGGAGTAATTGTCACAACAGCAATGTCATGTGCAAATAGTTGCTGGTGTAATTTATCAAGAATTAGACCAGAAAAAAGGCTCACATTATGGAAACCTTGGAATTCTTGATATAACAACCATTCACAATGGAAGATAAAACCCAGTGTAGTGGATAAAAGTCTAATGTTAATCCCTGGAAAGATATTGACATCGTAAAGGACCCATTAGCAGAGTCCCAACTTGACTCTCTACTTCAAAGACTTCAGCCTTTACAGTTACCATCTTGTTTCCATATATATCTAAGAGATGATTTTCTCTTTCAGGCTGATACTTTCTACTTTATTCTCCAGTTAGTGTGGATGTCATTGTTAGACTGTTTCATTTACTACAATATTCATTAATCAGGATTTGTTGAGTAGATTTAAAATTTTGCCCATAATAACATTGATTTTCAGTAAACTTTTTGTATTAGCATTAGTGATGACCAGTATTTATTTATTTATTTATTTAGCAGAAAAGTATGGTGTTCCCTGGAGTTTTAAATAAGTTCATGATCGGTGGTGTACTCAGATACCATCAGATGGAGGTTTGAGGAGGTTCTGTAATAAGATAATAAATCTTCTTTGAGTCAAGATGATGCTGCATGAAGCAAACTGTATTGATTGTTCTTTAACAACGCTTCATGCTGCCAAAGTCATTTGAGCTGGATCTGAATTGGATCCAGTTGGCAAAGCTACCCCCCATGTGTGGAGTGCTCATAAATTCTGCAGGCACACAGATCTAATACAGTGCAATGAGAGAGCTGCTGGGAGAAAAAATTGATTACAGGGTTGCAGACAATATCATTAACAGTTCTTGCCATGATACACCAGATGTCTTCCCTAATAGACTATTTTTGTTAATTTAGTTTTTATAGGATAGCACTAACTGCATCATAATTTAACTTTCTTTGCATATTCAGGTATCTGATCTGTGTTTCTACGTTAATGGCGATATCAACTCAAAGAGTTAATTTTATAATTTTTAACTTATTTGTTCAATTTTAAAGTATTTGTGCTGGAAAGGCAGCATTTTCCCTTCTTATAGAGAATATGTTAGCTTGGATTTTTTTAGCAAAAGGTGCTGTGTTTATTGGCAGTCCAGGGGTAGTGAGGGAGGTGAGAAGGCAAAGAAAACGTTGCCCAGCTTCTCCCTACGCTGGATAGAGATGATCCCCTCCACCCCCGCAGCTGCTCCCAGTATCCGGTGGTTTAAATGGCAGGACAGAGACTCTTTCCAAAAAGCAGAGAAGGTGCAGCTCTGGAAAGGAGACTTAAAATGCACATTCATTTTAGTTCTCATGGAGGCGGCTCTGCAGGCTGGACTTCTTGTAGGGTGTGCTAATCCCTTCCTCACTGGAAGAGCAAGGGTTAGACTGGTTAGAGACTTAGGATTTTTATTTTGTCGCCTAGCTTTTTGCATGTTTAAGACCTCTGTTGAGCAGCTGATGCAGATAAATAGGACAGGTCTGTAATAGTGTAAGATGACAAACGATTTATTTGTCATTTTTTTAAACTACTGGTTTTGGTTTTGGTGCATTATTCTTTAGAGAACATGTTTCTCTCCTGATGCGTTCCTGTGTAATGGAGGACATGTTCATTACCTTCCTGGCACTTAATTTTCTCACTTTTAAAGTGGGCACAGCACTACGTAGTGTCTACCTCAGCAGTTGTTGCAAAGAGTGAAGAAGTCCATTGATCTGCTTAGTGTGGTGTTGAGCATATGATAAGCATTCATTAAGCAGTGTCTGTTGTTACATAGTTTTTTGTTTTACAAATTCAGGTGTTAAATCATTTATTAGTGTTCCAGACATTCTTGGTCTGAGGTCCATAGGCCCCTAGGACTCATTAAGTGTAACAGGGTCTGTGAAGTTCCTGAAATTGCAGAGTCTTGTATGTATGTGGATTTTTCTGGAGAGAGTATTCTTTTCAACCATGAATGCTAATCAGTGGATTCCTAAAAATGTTGAAAAAGCTTTCAAATGAAGATTGAGAACTGTGGCTCTATAAACTCTCCGCTTACAGATCAGCTGGCTGGTCGTTAGGGAAGTATGCGGACACTGAGCATTTACTTGGTGCCCAGGCACTGTGCTACTCTTCTCACGTAGTTTAATTTGTGGTATTTATTTCATTTTGCAGATGAGAAAATTTGAGGTTTACGGTTGTAGAAAATCTTGCCTTGAATGAATGTCAGGAATGAATTCTGAGGTTTAACTCGGGAACCCTTCTCCTCCCACCCCCCCTCCCCCCCCACCACCCAGCCTTGTGTAATGTCCGTTGCTCTCGTGGCTGGCTTCTGTACTTCCTGGATGGTCCCTGCAGTGGTGCCCACCTTTGCCTCCTCTTTACTTGAAGAAACTCCTGAGTTAGCGTGCTGTTCGCTTGCTTGGTAGAGCAGATGGCTTCTGCCGCTGAGAGTGTCACAGGCTGGCCTCACCCTGAATGAGTGGACAGTGGTGGTAACATATGGTGTGAGAACCCTTCGTCTTCTGTTTAATGAATTTTTAAAGTGTATTTATTTATTTTGATAGAGACAGTGCAAGCAGGGGAGGGGCAGAGAGAGAGAGAGAGAGAGAGAGAGAGAGAGAACCCCAAGCAGGCTCTGCAGGGGCAGCATAGAGCCCAAGGTGGGTCTTGAACCCGCCAAACTGTGAGATCATGACCTGAGCTGAAATCAAGAGCCAGACCCCCAACGGACTGAACCACCCAAGGGCCCCGGTGTGAGAAACCTTCTTAGTATCAGTTAATTTTGTTTTCCTGTTAGCCCTTGTGGTGGTTATAATTTTAGTATTTTGTTTAAAAAATGCATGATGAACAAACAGCTACTCTTTGAGTTTCTTTTTCATTTATCTTAATGACATCTGTGTACATTTGAAAAATAATTCCTGTAGTGGTGTTGCGTTTGTTGATCTGTGTGTGTTCATTTTGGGTAAAACTTCATGCGTGTAAGAAATTGGATTTTGCTTTTTCCTTGGAGTAAATCCACTCCACTGATGTACACAGACCTGGTCCACTCACGCAGAGCGGGAAGCTAGGGCCCCGTAGCTTTCCCCAGATTCCTGTTCGGGAGGGGCTGCTAGGCCAGAATCTGGGTCTCCTGGGTCTCTGCTCAGTGTGTGCTTTTTCTGCTGCTCCCTGCTACCTTCCTGGATCCATAAAGCAGGCCTGTGAGATACATCATTTACCTCCTCGAAACCTAAGAATGCTTTGCTTAATATCTAGTTTAAACTTTTGCGATTGTAATTCATACCAGTGTGAAAATAATATTTCTTTCCTGTGTAAGGTATTTATCATTCGTAAGTATTGTTTCTAACACTGATATTTTTCATACTTGGGACTTCATAGTATTTAGTAATTAAAGGTGAACACTTATTATAGGATGCTATTTTAAAATGAAGGCTGATTATGTTTTTTTTTTTTTACCTAGTTCCTTGTAGAGAACTCCAATCTGGTTGCTTTTGTAGATACGCAGGAATTTCTAAGGATATCCTGCTCTTTCAGTATTTCCTGTAGCTTCCCCAGTTGACATTAAGAATGCCAAAAATAACCATTGCCTTTTATATTTGATTGTCATGAAAGAAATTAAAACAACTGAATTTTTAGAAAAATTACTGATACAAATGCTGGGATTAGTCCAACTACCCTAAATGGAAGGTGATTAATAGCTGTTGAATTTGAAGGCAGCAAGTTGAAAAAATTCTTGAAACACCCAGCCTCCCAGTATGAGAGGGCTTTATCCCCTGCTTGCACAGAGATTCCTTCCCTCTGAACGGCTGTTTTCATATCCTGCTCTCCCATGAAAGCCAGTTTCAACTGATTTGTTCTTGAGGGCTGTCTGTCTTGTTTGTCTGCTCCTTTTCTTACAAAAGGGGCATCAAGCCACCTTGTCGGAGCATAGATTTGAATAACCTTATGATCTCGTAAAACTGCCCACTCTTTCAGCAGTGTGCTTACTACAGTAGGCCGGTGCGAGGTGGGAAGATTGCCTGTAGGTTTCACTGAGCTGCAGCTCTTTTCAGGGGCACCTCCTGCATCACCCTGTGTTCCTCACGGACACTGCAAGGTCTTTTAATCTTGCCTTCTTGGGCTGTTTTGTATTGTTTGAAAAATATCTAAGTAGATATTTGGAGTTCTCCGCCTTTACAAGCTCTCCAGAATTAATTTTACTCATAATAAATTGCCAAAGAAATGTCAGCCCACGAAAGTAGAACGCAGTTTTGTTGAACTTAACTTTGTTTTTAGTGTCACCCCTCATTTTAGGATATCCTAGTGCTTGTGGTGGTAGCAACTCTTACAAATATCAAGGCCTTCACTAGAGTACCAGATTTTTCTTAGGGACTGGACTGAAGTGTAAGTAATATACCTAAGGTTAATTAGGCCTTCCATGTTCTATAGAAATTGGTGTACTAAATTATTATGCCTTGTGCCTAGAAGTGGACATTTTCTGTTTTTGTCTTTGATTTCATGTTGTGTAATTAGGTTGAATTTGTCTGTCCTCCCTCCCTCCCTCCCTCCCTCTCTCCCTCCCTCCCTCCTGACTTCAGTTTTCAGAGCAGTTTTAAGTTTATTGCGAAATTGAGCAGAAGGTGCAGATTTCCCACATTCCTCCTACCTCTACACATGAATCGTCTCCCCCATCATCAACCTCCCCTATCAGAGTGGTACATATGTTACAGTTGATGAACCTGCATTGACACATCATTATCCAAAGCACATAGCTTCCATTAGGGTCCACCCTTGGTATATTGCACATTCTGTGGGTTTAGACTAGTTTATAATGCCATGTATCCACTATTACAGCTTTATACAGAGGAGTTTTATTGCCCCGAAAATTCTCTTTGCTCTGCCTGTTCACCCCTCCCTTCCCCCAACCCCTGGCAACCAGCAAATTCTTTGCTGACTCTTACAGTTTTGCCTTTCCAGAATGTCAGAGTTGGAACCATATAGTATGTATCCTTTCTAGATTGGCTGCTTTCCCTTAGTAGCATGCACTTAAGGTTCCTCCTATGTCTTTTCATGGCTTGAAGCTTATTTCTTTTTCATGCTGAATAATATTTCACTGTTTCGATGAACCAGTTTATCCATTCGCTTACTCAAAGATGTCCTCACTTTTCTTATTTTTAGCAATTATGAATAAAGCTGCTATAACTAATCTGCATGTAGGTTTTTGTGTGGATATAAGTTTTCAAGTCCTTTGGGTAAGTACCAAGGAGTGTGATTGCTGGATTGTATGGTAAGAGTATGTTTGGTTTTTAAAGAAGCAACGAAACTTTTCCAACGTAGCTGTACCAGTTTTCTTTCCTACCAGTGAATGAATGTTCCTCTCGATCCCCATTCTTGCCAGCATTTGGTGTTGTCAGTGTTGTGGATTTTCGCCATTCTAATAGATGTGTAGTGATGTCTGATTGCTGTTTTGATTTGCATTTCTCTGATGACATACCATGTAGAGTTCTGTTTTTATATGCTTACTTGCTATCTGTGGATCTTTTGGTGAGGTGTCTGCTAAGGTCTGTGGTTCAGTTTTTAATCAGGTCGTTTATTTTCTTATTGTTGAGCGTTAAGGAATTCTTTGCATATTTTGGACAATAATCCTTTGTCAGGTGTGTCTTTTGTAGGTCTTTTCTCCGAGTCTGAGGCTTCTCTTTTTCTTTTCTTGACAGTGTCTTCTGTTGGGCAGTTTTTAATTTTAGTGAAGTCTGGTTTATCAATTCCTTCTGCCATGGATTACGTGCTTGGTGTTGAATTTAAAAAGTCATTGCCAAACCCAGGGTCATCTAGTTTTTCTCCTTTGTTATCTTCTAGGAGTTTTCTAGTTTTGTGTTTTACATTTTAGGTACGTGGTCCCGTTCGAGCTGATTTTTGTGAAGGGTATAGTCTGTATAGTCTAGATTTCTTTCTTTGTTTTTTACATGTGGCTGCCCGGTTGTTCAGCACCATTAGTTGAACTATGGTTCAACTATCTTTTCTCCATTGTATTTGCCTTTTTGTTCCTTTGTCACAGGTCAGTTGACTATATTTATGTGGATTTGTTTCTGGACTCTATTCCGCTGTTCTGAATCTGACCAGTAAAAGGCAGGCATTTTGACTTGTTACTTCTAAATAGTTAACTGTGTATTTTGCAAGAACAAGGACATTTATGTATATAGTCGCCACATAGTTACCAAAAACAGGAAATTTAACAGTTTAACAATACTCATCTGATCTGTAGACGTTCACATTTTGCCATGTGTCTCAGTAGGGCCCTCTGTGGCAGTTTGTTCTTTGGACCTAATATCTAGACCAGCATCACACTTACATCTAGTTACCATGTGTCTTAGCTCTCCTTTAATTTGGAACAATGTCTTAGCTTCTCTTTGTCTTTTTATTTATTTATTTATTTATTTTTATTTATTAAAAAAATTTTTTTTAACATTTATTTATTATTGAGAGACAGAGAGACACAGAGCGTGAGCAGGAGAGGGGTAGAGAGAGAGGGAGACACAGAATCGGAAGCAGGCTCCAGGCTCTGAGCCGTCAGCACAGAGCCCGACACGGGGCTCGAACTCACAAACTGCGAGATCATGACCTGAGCTGAAATCAGTCGCCCAACTGACTGAGCCACCCAGGTGCTCCTCTCTTTGTGTTTTGATGACACTGACATGTTTTTAAAGAGTGCAGTCTAGTTTTTTTGTAGTTTGTTGTTCCCTGCCTATTAGATTTAGGTTATGCATTTTAGGCTAGACTGTTTTATTAGTGGTATTGTGTCCTAAGGTCTTTACATCAGAGAGATTATGATATCAGTTTGTCACATTATTAGTGATATTAAGTTAACTTTGATCACTTGGATAAGTTACCACCTTTTCCTTTGTAGTTGAAAAGTAACTTGTAGGGAGAAACTTTGAGACCATGTAAATATCCTGTTCTTCATCAAAGTTTTACCCACTAATACACCACCCAGTGATTATTTTTGCCTGAATCACTGTAGCGACTGTGGAATGGCAATTTTTTTTTTGTAAACACAAAATTGCTCTGCCTTTGAGAAACAGATCAGAATTCACCGACCATTAATCCCAGTGTGGGATTTTTGAGTAAAGTGGAAGAAAGAAACTGAGAGAGGGGTGGGGGGGATGGGAGAGACTGAGTGCTCAGGGTGTTTTTCATTTTTAGAATACTAGAAATGAGAAGGACTATATGAATTTTCAGATTTTTTCTAGAAAGAGGAAAATCTTTTTCTAGGCAGAGGAAAAAAACACCTGTGATGGTGTTTGTTCCCTGTTGAGCCTCCCGAGGCGAGAAAAGCTGCTTAGAAGTGAAGTAATAGATCATGGACATGGTTAAAAAAATACACATTTTTACTGTTGAAATTATGGTCTTGTTTTGATTCATGTTGGCAAGCTTTACTAGTGATCAAGTTACTTACTCTCTCTGCACCTCAGTTTCCTCACTTGTAAAACCAGAATATTATTTCAGTAGTTCTGGAGTGAGGCCCAGGAATCCATCGTTTTCCCAGGCACGCCCCAGGAGATGCTGGTGGCAGCCCAGCTTTAGCGAACGGAAGTCTGCCTTCCACCTCGTGACTGTTGTAAATGCAGAGACCTGATCACGTCCTTTGCAGGAGGTAGGCCAGTTCCAGGGCCCCTTACGTTTCTCAAACCCGAGCGTCTTCTATTAATTTTAAACGAGTTCAAACTGAACAACAGAACAACAACAATAACAACAAAACAATGAAGCCCTGTCAACATTAATTGAATAGAATGGGTGATTGTGTGTTGCTGAAATGAAATAGCCGCTTCTCACTGATGGCTTCTGGCCCAGATTGGAGCGCTGGGGGATGGCGTTTGGCGTGTTTCGACTGGTGGGTTCCTCACGATGACTCAGTTCTTCTGTCGCTTTCTGGTTGTTGTTATCCTTGAGAAACCTCCGTAAGTGTCAGTGTGGCTTGCTGTGATGCGACTTTGTCCTTCTGGGGCATTAATGTGTGGCACGTTGGTTTGTCTTATTTATTTACTTAGTTTGTGGTAACTATAGTAGTACAACTTAGGTATTTGGTTTCATGTAAACTCACTCAATTACATCTCGTAGCTCTCAACTCAGTTATTTGAAATGATAAAATAGACAATCCAGGAAATGAATACATTGAGAAAATTTAAGATATACTTTGAAATGAAAAGAAGAATGAGCCCTGTCCTTCTCCCACCTTCCCATCTCTCGCTCCTCTTTGAGGGAGACAGTCCGCCCGTGTTCCTGACGTGCCTTGGCTACTTTATATGTATATACAGTTGACCCTGGACCGACGCTGGGGTTTAGAGGCACTGACTCCTCCCCGCTCTGCAGTAGAAAATCTGTGTGTAACTTCTGAGTGCCACAGAACATAACTTCTCATAGCCTACTAGAGGAAGCCTTACTAATCACGTGAATAGTTGATTATCATATATTTTGTATGATACATGTGCCATACACTGTATTCTTATAAGAAAGTCAGCTAGAAAAAAGAAAATGTTATGAAGAAAGTCATAGGGAAGAGAAAATGCATTTGCATTACTGCACTGTAACAAATCTGCGTATAAAAGTGGGCCTGCATGTTTTACACCTGTGTCCTTCAAGGATCAACTGTAGTCCATCCTTCCGGCAAGAGTAAATGGAAGGGCTGTGCTTTTCATCATTTTGTTTGCAGTGCCTAGAACAGGTCCCGACTCTGCACCTTATTCATTGAATTAGTGGTTTTCTTCATTTAGAAGACAGGGGGAAATATTTTAAAAATCAGGTGAAGAAGAATTTAAATTTTTGTTTATTTATTTTTAAATATTTATCTTGAGAGAGAGGGAGAGGATGTGAGATCACGTGTCAGCAGGGAAGGGGCAGAGTGAGAATCCCACGCATGCTCCTCACTGTCAGTGCAGAGCCCAGTGTGGGGCTCGATCTCATGAACTGTGAGATCATGGCCCGAGCTGAAATCAAGAGTCGGACACTCTACTGACTGAGCCACCCAGGTGCCCCAAGAGGGACTTTTTTTAAAAAAGGAGTACACAAAATGCGACGAATGAGACCATCAACACAAAGTATAGCATTAATACAGTCAAGGGGAAGATTAGCCAAAAAAACCTGATGTGCATGTATGTGTATTAGGTTTTTTTTGTTTTTTTGTTTTTAAGAAAGAAGGGACTGTTGGGTGTTTTTTCCACTGTGTTTTCTACCTCTCACGAAAATGAGAGTGGTGTGGAGCCCAGAGGGTATTCCTGGCTATGGTTTTAGTAATTAGGTATCAGTATGTGATAAACAAAAAAACAAAAAATTTTTTGTTCTAAATATGTATTTCCTTCCCTGTGGGAATTCTTAACGGGCTTGTAGAACTCCTACAGCATACGCCTTGTAAACGTGTGCATTGTCAGTTTTTCAGCTAACGTGACATGAGGCTGTTTTGTTAGGTTTCATTTATTCGAATGCTGGGTGTTCTCTCCTTTGAATCTGTCTTAGAGAGGACCTTGTCATGCTGTTACAACAGGAAAGTGGGGGTGGTGTTGGTTATGGGGCTGCTGCCGCCCTTGGTCTCAGCCTCTTGACAAGTGACGGTTCTCCTTGATGGCTGAGTGAATGGGGGGGGGGATGCTGCTGTACTGCCCCAGGGCCTTGTAACAATTTAGTTTGGATGGAAAAGCAGAAGGACCTCAAAAGACAGAGGTACAGTGCCTTTGGTGTCAGCAGCAGGCGTGTGTGGGGACCTTGGGCCCGGAACCCTTGGGATTAGTAAGGTGCCTCGATCCAAAGGATTGTGGAGGAACACCATGGAATTGCATCCAAAGACAAATTAGTGGCAACGGCTGACCGCAGTGCGTCCTCTCGCACTCTCGGTGAAAGGTGGAGCTCATTGGACAATAAAAAATGGAAATTGAATGACGTTAGTGGAGTTTAAGGGCAGTGTAACCGGAGTGCAGACCATTCTGTGAGGGATGAGAGCAGTTTGATTTGTACTTGTACCAGAGACCATTCGCTTGATTTCAGTCAGAGAGTTTTTTTTTGTCTCAAATATATTTTTAGTATATAAAGATTCAGGAATACTCTTAAATCAACATTACCACCAAATTTAATATTTGGTTAATTTGGTTTTTGAAAGTTTAGGGTTAATTTGGTTTTTGAAAGATTCCCATGTTGGAATGGGGAAATAATAGTGGTTGATATGTATACAGCTTCCCCTGGTTTTTCCTTTCGTTAGTAGCGTCTTCTTGGATATATTAAAAATGTCCACAGATGTCCAGAGATTGGCACACTTACCATAGTGATTGAATGTCAATCTGCTCTTAAGATATTGAGCAGATTTGTTAACAAACAAGATGGGAATGCACAAAGATGTCTGATGCATTGTTAAAATTCTTTAAAAGAAAAGCAGCTGGCAAATGGTAATTGACAGCTATGTTTCATCTGTAGAACTTGAAATGCTGCTATGGTTACTGTTGGTTAAGGAGGGAAGACACGTCCATGAGACCAGGGCTTCTTTAGAAACCGATGAAGAATGACAAAGAATCCAAGGTGACAGTTTAAGGATTGCATGACAGGAAAGGCACTGTGATTAAATTCCCTGATGTTGTCACTGAGCTGTAAGGCTGAAGATAACGCGCTCTCCTTCTGCTGAAAACAAGAATCGATACCCACTCCTTGATGGGCTAAATTATTAAAAAGAGCCCTTCTTACAGCGTTTCATTATCTGGGATTTGCCTCAGCTGGTGATTTGTTGGCAGCATAGGGAGATTTGGTAAGCATTTTGTATGACAATTATTCAGTCGGCCGGTGGAGCCCTTTGGATGATTCCCTTCCACTTAACAATGCTCTTGAATAGATGTGTGATTTCCTTTTGCCTAAGTGACTCTGTATCTTTTGGAGTTATTAAACAGAGTGTTGGCCACACATGCACACTTTCTTTTTTAATTTTGTTCTTTGTTTGTTTTCTCTTTTGTAGCTGTGGGTGGGTTGTTTAACAGATTTTAGTGATATCCTTAGCAAACATCAGTTGCATTTGGCATATTACATCAACCTGACACATTGGCTAATACATGCTGAGTTTTATATTCTTCCCTTAGGGGGAACATTCTACAAGAAATTGACTTCATTTTTATTAATTAATTTTTTGGCGTAGCTTTTTTTTTAACATTTATTCATTTTTGAGACACAGAGAGACAGAGCGTGAGTGGGGGAGAGGCAGAGAGAGAGAGAGAGAGAGAGAGAGAGAGAGAGAGAGGGAGAGAGGGAGAGAATTTGAAGCAGGCTCCAGGCTGAGTTGTCAGCACAGAGCCCGATATGGGGCTCGAACTCATGAGCCGGGAGATCATGACCTGAGCCAAAGGGGGATGTTTAACCGACTGAGCCACCCAGGCGCCCCAGGCATAACTTTTAAGGAGGGATGGTGGTGGTGTTAATTTGTTAGGTAACTGATGTGATTTTTTCAGCCAACCAATTGAGAAAGAAAGTAACCTCATCGGGTGAGCTTCAGGGAGAGAAAAAAGAAACCAGCACCCGGCTCTGTCAGTGTTGGTAGTGTAACTGGTCCCAGTCTAATACAAAGGCTAGGGATGACGAGAAGGAAGAGCTTTTGGGGGCAGCCCTTTGCCATTATCCACCAGCCCGGGAGGAGTCCTATGGGAGGCGTTGTCACGTGGAAGGAAGCATAATTGGACTTCTCCATTGGACTGGCACAGTTGGAATCTTCTGGGTGAAGTTTGAAGCCTTCTGCCCTTCTCCGGTCTGTCTGAGGGGGGATCAGATTCCGCTTCAGCGTTTTAACATTGGTGGTGTGACATATTTATTTTCTTATGGTAGAGACAGTACTGTTTATAAAAGAATTTTTTGATTCAGCCTCAGGAAGAGCATGGTCAGCCGGACAAAGCCGTGTTAAGAGATGTCGGTCCCTGTGGTGGAGCCATGAGGTGAGGCTAGAGACAAGTGTAAGATCGCATTTCTGCATCCCTGGAAAACTGATCAGATTTAACAAATCCTTTTATCTAGTAGGAGGAGAGAGGGTTGAGAGGGAAGGGAGAGGAGTGAAGTAAGAGTGGAAAGAGGGAGGGCTTTGCACACTGTACGGTTGGCTTCAGTAACGGCATTGGAAGTGGCTTATGTGGATGGGATCCGGCCACGGGCGGGGGAGGGGGGTGCCCGGCTGCCACGGAGACTCTGGTGTGGGAGAGCTCCCCTGGGAGACGTGAATGCCAGGCGGGTTCCAGTGTCAGAGAGAATCTGTGGGGAGAGATGCTGTGCATTGTTTCCGGTTCCCCTGACCAGATTCATGCCCCCGCCCTTCCTCTCTCAGTCATTTTGGTTGAAAGAGTAAGTAAAGGACGTGGGTGGTGGTCTGTCCAGGAGAGAGAGGCAGCATTCCACCAGGCTGATCAGCCGTGTGCACTTTGTAATCCCAGCCAAGGAGTCTTTCGAATGCACACTTGTGTAATGTCACAGTGATCTGGAGAACGCAACCTGAGTTTTCCACTTGTGTTACGCTGCTTTGAATGCAGTGGGAACTCGTCTGAGTATTGCTGTATCTGAAAGAGATGTATCGCCCTTTTATTTCGGGGGGAAGGGCCGAGGACTGAGACCTAGACAACCTTTGGTCTTCTTTCTTCCTTTGGATGAAATGATGCCTTCCTGCTGTTTCTGGAGGAAATAGAATTATCTAACAGTGACGGTGACTGCTGAGTATCAGGCAGCTTGTTGAGCAGAGGAATGGCTTCTTTTAGAAGGTGGGCTAGGAAACTGCCAGAAGGACTGATCATGAAAAAAAAGATCCAGTGAGATGTTTATTTACAAAATAACAGTGAAACTCCCCTGCTTTACAGACTTGATTATTGTCCGGGCCAAATTAGGTCGCCCGTACGTGCACTTTAATCTGTCACGTGCCCTGAATGTGGCTTAGAAAAACCATGCTGCAGACGCCGTTCCTTCCCCCCCTCAGTAGCCACGTGACCGTGGTACCGCAGGCCAAATTCCTTTGTATCTAAATCTTTTTTTAGTCATGGAATCTTAACACATGGATTTTTATGATTAACCAGTTTTCTAGTCCTGTGTAGTTTTTCTTCCTGTTGGTTTAGCTACCTACCTGCTTGGGTTACCATTTTAGAGATCTAGTTTACCAAGAAGCAACATGAATTTCTTTGAGAATCCAAAGGCCTGTTTAACAATTAGCATCAGT
Organism: Panthera onca; assembly: GCF_046562875.1. Lineage (NCBI taxonomy): Eukaryota > Metazoa > Chordata > Mammalia > Carnivora > Felidae > Panthera > Panthera onca. The sequence continues at coordinate 215,473,042 of NC_138346.1, forward strand.
GCAAATGAAATGGTTAAGCACTTGCTACTTTAACTCCCGAAGGAAACAATGCGAACTGAAACCCAGTGAAAGTTCCCTTTTAACTGGAGCATGCCCTGGGCGTCTGTCATGTTTAATAATACTTTTGACCTTGGGGAGTATTGAACTTGGAATCTCTCTCAGGTGATTTTGAGCGGCATTGTCACATACTCTGTGTCAGCATTGTTTCCAAAGATACATCACACCAGACCATAGATCTCTGTAGTTTATTTATTAGAGAAATTTGTTTTATCACTCAAATTGAGTTTTTTTTCTATAGGGAAGATAAATTAACAGTGTGGGCCACTAGATTTCTGAGTCACAGGCTGTTTTGTGTTTGGCATACTGGTTGGAGACGATCTGTGTTTGGGTCAGCTTTTTTTCTAGGCAAATCTTACAGACACAAAGGCGTTTATGAAATTTAGGCTCAATTCTCACCAATTACCAGAGAAGTGCCGTCTTATTTTTTGCTGCTACTGTGCAGGTAACTGATTAGTTAACATTATTACTTATTGACAGATGGTTTTTGCACCCAGGAGTGGTAAACTTTTTCTGTAAAAGGCCAGATAGTGAGTGTCTTCTCTGTGGCACCTACTCACCTTGGTCAGAGACGATATGTGACAGCATGGCTGGTTCCAGTGAAACTTTACTTACAGAAATAGATGGTGGGATATATATCGCCTGTGGGGCTGTAGTTTGCTGACTAGCACAAACTCTAGAGGATTATTTCCCTGAAAGTGTCACTCCAAAGCACCCTTTCCTTCTTCCCTTGGCCTCATGCCTCTGAGAGAGTTGTGTGGTTGGTAGAGTTAGTGGGGAATTTTTCCTTTTTGCATTACTTTGAGCTGGTTGAGTATTTTATGTATTTATATCTACAGCTGTGCCTGCCTTCCCTCCCCCCCCCCCCCCCCCAACCCATTCCCCTCCCCGCATAGTTTTTGTATAGCCAGCTGACAGGTAGATATTTGTTGGGAGAACTCATTCTCACTAATGACCCTTGAGGACTTTTACAGTATGTTTGGATTTACATACAGGAGGAATTAAATGGTGGGGTTTTTTAGTTTATTTTTTTTCTTTGTAAGTTAGCTTATATCTGTAGAGAAAATTTGAAAGGTTAGATATGCATAACAATACATTAAAGTTTGTGTTCTAATTTTCCATGTGGGTCTTTTTTTTTTTTTTTTTTTTTTTTTTTTTTTTTATGCTGCAACACAATATTCAGGACAACAGAATAGCCTTTTAAAAAATGTTTTTATGAAAAGTATGACTTTTCTGTTTAATTTAGCCTTTAACAGATATATATTGATATGGGCAAATACTTCAGTGTTTGTTACTGATGAAATAAAACATTTGATACCCACAGAGGCAAAGAAAACTTGTCCAAATAAAAATTAGACCAGTCACAGAAGATGAGGCCGATGAACCATCAGCTTTTTATTAATACACTTTTGCTCACAGGGCATCCTGGGAACTGAAGTGGGGTGGCACCTTGCCAGGCTTCTTCACCATTGAAAGAACAGTACAGAACTCCTCTGACACTGGTGCTTAGAAGTCTTTATACTGAAGGGCAGTGTTATTGTTAGCAAGACAGTATTATCCAAACAATTTTTAAAGAAACAGTATTGGTTACTGACAGATTCTGTTTGTATCCAGATAGAGTATGAATGTTTCAGATTTTATTTGAGAGGAGGGTTTGAGGGTTTATGTCCTAACCTAAAGTAATGTGATCTGTATTATTGGCTCTTAGTTTAGTTGGTGCATTTCTGGCTAAGTTATTATAAAATTGTCTCTGGTTTCTGCCCGTTTATGCCCTTTCCCCAAATGCTTTGTGTAGTTTACTACTGTAAAATGTCATACACTCTCACTGCAGTCATTAAATCCAATTTTCTTTTCGCTAGTTGACCAAACAAAAGAGTTAGTGGGGGAATTGCTTTGTCCCTTTCCTGTATTATTTTGAGCTCATGTATCTTTATACCCTGTGCCTTACACACATTATGTAATTCATTGTGGGTATATACCCCTGGTCATTTATATTTTATTTTACTGTGATTATGATTAAGTAATTTCACCTCCCTGAGAGGTAGAGTGCTCTTGTGGAAAAAATGCCTAGCTGGCTTCTGTTTTCAGTTCTTACTGTCAAAACTTCCTGGCTGTGTTACTTTAGGAAAGCTGTTTAATCTTTTAGGATATTAGTTTCCATCTATCTGTCATATCAAGATAATACTTGTCCTGCTTACCAACAGGATTATTCTCGTGAGAATAGAAAGAGGTAATTTAGTGCTTTGAAAATTTTACAGTGGTCTACAAATGGAGGAGATCAGTTGTTATCAGGATTCACTAGATATAAGAAACACCTAAATCACAGTGGTAACAAGTCTATATTCTCATATAAAATGAGGTGTTTTCCAGGGTGTGCCATCCAAGGTTGGTAGAGTGACCATGATCTTCAGGTGTCTAGTTTCCTGCCATCTGGTCCATTATCCTTAGTGCATGGTGTCCATTCTCAGGGTCTCCTGTAGTCGCAGATGGCCGTTGGAGCCACAGCCATATCACCTCCATGTTCTAGGTCAGTGTTATTCAAATCATGGCCCAGGGAATGAACCATTTGTTACTAGTCTACCATGTGGTAAGTATAGAAACAGAAAGTAACCATTTAGAAATTTTTGTAGCTGTTTGACAGTTCCTGCAGAGTCTTATTTGTGTTTTATTAAAAAATAATAATTAAAAAAAAGTATTGCTCTGCAGCGGATTGGGGGCAGGTGGTTCTCCACCACAGCCTGGCAGCTGAAGGAGGAGGGCACAGAGGCAAAAGCTAAGGTTGTCCATTCCAGAATGTCTCTAGCAGCCCCCATCTAACAACTTCAGTTTACACAGATCTTCCAGACTCCCAGATCTTCCAGGGAGTCTGGACTTGCTTTGGCCGTGTGCCAGTGATGGAAGGGCTCTGTTACTAAGGGAAATGGGAGAATGGCAGTAGAGAAGGCCACCAGCATTCTGTGCCCCAGTTGGACAGGTCTAAAACCTCAGAGCCATTCGGCACAGAATCAGATTCACAGAGCCTGTGCAATTCTTAGAGGTAATGACCCCAGGGCAGCAGCCACTTCGAGTCACTGCATGTCTCAGATGGGAAAACATACTGAGAAGGTCGAAAGCAGAGTAAAAATGATGTGAGAGATTATATAGTTACCTTTCATAGGAAAGAACATTTTTACGGGTGCCTGGGTGGCTCAGTCAGTTAAGCGTCAGACTTCGGCTCAGGTCACCATCTCACAGCTTGTGGGTTCAAGCCCTGCGTCGGGCTCTGTGCTGACAGCTCGGAGCCTGGAGCCTGCTTCGGATTCTGTGTCTCCCTCTCTCTCTCTCTCTGCCCCTCCCCTGCTCATGCTCTCTCTGTCAAAAAGTGAATAGAAACATTAAAAAAAATTTTTTTTAAAGAAAACATTTTTAACAGATTTTACATTTATTTATATTTTCATAACTTGAAGTAAATTTGTGAATTTAGTTACAGTTCCTCATTTTAAACCAAGACGGATTGTCTTCATGCAAATATGATTAAGTGTGATTCTCTTAGGATATGTTATAGAAGCAGAGGCGTGCCCGGCTGACTCAGTCAGCAGAGTGTGTGTCTCTTGATCTCGGGGTTGTGAGTTCAAGCCCCACACTGTACGTGTAGAGCCTACTTTAAAAAAATGGTACGGAAATGGAGCTCTTTGCAAAGATGACTTTTAAAAGGTACCTTTTGTTGTTTTGGAATTGGCATGATCCTCTTTGGTATGTCGTGTGTAAATGCATGCAGTGTTTACGTTATAGGGAGGTTTTTAAGAGAGAGGGTTATAAGGATGAAGTGGTTGGTGATTTAATTGAATTTTGTGTTTTCAAATCTTAGTTTTGTTGTTTCACCAGCATTGGAAGTATGGTAAAATGTCTTCACGTGGGCATTGCAAATGGTTTTTCCCTGCTTTTGCTAAAAGTCTTTGGTTTCCTTCTCATGTGTTAAGCCAGTGTGTATTAAACCTTTTTATTATGTAGCATTTGTTACTAGGCATCTTTATAGGAAGGGATTAAGAATGATGGCTGCATCTTTAAGGGGAAAATCCAAGTTCTTACCTTCAGCATGTGCAAATGTTTGTGGGAGGCACAGGGCATGGGTAGATGTCTTTAAAGTAGCTAGAAAGCATCGTATTTGCTGAAGCGTATGTGCGTTAGAGAGGAGCCACAAATGATTGAACCCGCCTGTTGCTAAGGTAAGGTAGGAAGCGTCTCTTGAACCGATGGCTTCAGGGTTGACTTTTAGAGATAAGGGCGGTGGAGGGGAGAGAGGGGTGCGTTCTAGACCCAGAGATCTTGCCGCTGACTGCTTGTTGGTTCAGCGTGGTGTTTGTCCTCTTTAGTTGTCATGAAACGGATGAATCTTAGTCCCAGTGACTGGATTTGGAATGTGGGAAGACTGTGGGCCGTGTCCGTGAACTGGGCTTACCTAGGCAGTTTTGCAAGGAAAACAGATTGGCATTTTATTTTTTCCTCTCGCTCAGCGAGGATAGTGCTGATGTGAGAAAACCCACCTTGGCCACAAGTGGTCAGTGGCTGCTGATCAGGTCAGGACTCGTCTCGCTCTTCGACCGTCTTTCTCTTGACCGTTCCGTTTGAAGACTCCAGGTGCCTTTCCGTCTCGTTTGATCCCAGAAAAGCCTCTTCACGAAAAGTTGTTCGTAGAGAAAGCCTTGCTGTATCTGCCAGCACAGGTGGCTTGGTCTTTACTTTCTTGCCGCCCAGTGGAAGTTGGTACAGGATGTAGTGCATCTGATGACGGCTCCACAGGGCTCTCTTGCCGCCTTTTCTTCAGAGTCTCAGTTGGAAGAGGTCTGCCGGTTTTCTCCTTTATAGCGAGCAAACATTTGGGAAGCTCACGTTCGGTTCTTAGCGTCTGAAATAGTTGAATAACTTTCCGTTGCTCCGGATACTGACAGAACGATGCAGTTGAGTCAGGATAGTTTGGAGACTAATTGGTTGGCAGCTCTTCTACTCAGCAGCTCTTTAACTGTTTCTAGAGAAAGAGACTGCTAGAGGATTCTGGGTGAGCCCAGGCATGTGGTCAGTGGCCAGGGAAACAGCAGCCGTGAATCGGTGTGGCTGAGGAGGCTGCAGGAGTGGGAGGTCAGGTCGAGTGGAGGAAATGCAATTCGCGGACTAGAGTTTCCAGATGAGCAGATTAGCAGTGTGTTTACGCCGCTGCCTGGAAGCATTGCCTTTGTATTTCTTTTCTAAGTGTGAATTAAGTAAGATTAGAAAATCTCAGGTTTCACTTCAGAAAGCTTAAAGGCATGGTTTATGTTATTTTTCCAGCAGTATTAGAATCAGAATAGCAAGTCGATTACCTTGGCCTCTGAGTCAATACTACCTATAGGCTGCAAAGTGGGTCACGTTTCCCCCTCTGTTTTCAGGGATTCTCTGACTTTCTGCTTAATTCTGTACAGTTTCAAGAAATTTATTTCATGAGTTTATTTACCAGCCTAAATGGATTTTAAATGTGTGGAGGGAACAAAGCTGTGTTTTGAATGTTTTGGGCATTCTCTATGGTCCCTGGTACTGTTTCATGTAGATTGTAGGCTCTTTGTTTCTGGATTTGGTGGATTTCCTGTGTGTCTCCCGGTGACTGGCTGGCTTCTCATCCTTCAGGTCCCAACCAGATGTCACCTCCTCTGGAAGGTTTTTCTGACTACCATGGTCCCATCCTGTTTCATCCTAAGTCTTTTTTAATTTGAGAGAGAGAGAGGGAGAGAGCGAGCAGGGGAGAGGGGCAGAGGGAGAGAGAGAATCTTTCTCTTTCTCTCTCTCTCTTTTTTTTCTGAGAGAGAGAGAGAGAAAGAGAAAGCACAAGTGTGGGAGAGGGGCGGAGAGAGCAAGGATCTTAAGCAGGCTCCACGCTCAGCACAAAGCCTGATCAGGGCCCAGGATCAGGGCTCAATCCCACGATCCTGGGATCTTGACCTGAGCTGAAATCAAGAGTCTGACGCTTAACTGAGCCACCCAGGTGCGCCTCATCCTTGGTCATTTTTAAAGATAATTGCCCATTCTTAATGTCTTTATTGTTTTTATGACACCGATCATCATCCGAAATCCGCTGGTGGTTTACTTGTTACTGGTTTTCCTTTTCCCGAAGGGATAGGACTTGGGCAAGGGTAACCCACAGTGGTGGTTTTTGAGCTGGTCCTCGAAGGATTGGAAGGATTTGGACTGGAAAGCTCTGGTTACCAAGCTTTAGCTGAAGCCTTTTTAGACAAAGGATAGAGGCAGGATATTTTTGTTGACTGTCGGAGTCTAGTTTGGTTTGGTGATGGCCGTGGTTGATGATCGAACTGGAGAGAGATGCTGAGCTCTGAAAGCCAGGCTGAGAGACCGGGTTTCATTTGTCAGACGGTGGGAAACCATGGATGGTTTTTAGCAGATGAGTGCATGATCAGAACTGTGCTTTAAGAAAATTAGAAAGAACTCACTGGAAAGCTGCTAAAATATAAAATAGTTCAGATGAACCAAAATGAGGCCCGGTCTTGGATGCTCTTAGTCACAGATGGAGGTGGGGGAGGTACCTTGAAGTTACTAAGCAGATTTATCTGCTGTGCAGTGAAAACAAATGTCCACGCTGCCTATCAGTTCACTTTCGGGTAGGGGACACTCAGAAATCAGTGTCTATAATTTGAGATATGTATCATATTGCACTGAGGACTTCGTGTAGTGTTTCGGGGAAGGGTAGGTAGAAATGATTCTGTTTTTGTAGATTTTGAATGGAGGCTCACAGAAGCTCAGTGATTTTCCTAACGTCCTGTAATATGTTGACAGCCAGATTTTGAACCCAAGTCTCTGTAATTTTAAATCCGATGCTTTTCTCCTATAAAATAGGCTGTAGAGGACAGATGAGAAAGACGCTGCAGTCAGGATGTCCAGGATTCTCCAGTCATTGCCTAGTTAGTTGTGTGAGGGAAGATGAGGAATTTTTTAATGAAGTGGTTTGAGACCCAAAGCCTGGGAAGGGTTTGTTCCATCCAGAGAAGCCGTGGCAGTTGTTAGGAATGCAATGAAATAATTTAGTGCTGTTTCTCTCGTTGGTTTTGTTTTACTTGTTTATATTTCACAGTTGTTCTTAAATTTTAGTTTCCTGGCCTGTATTCTTAATTTAAGGACGTCAGTCTGCTCGACTAGACTACAAAAAGATTGCCTATTGCATGCAAAGCTGTTCCTTCCTTTTGTAGAATCCTGTGACAATTGCAGCTGCTTTCTTTTTTTTTCTTTTTTTTTTTTAATTTTTTTTAACTTTTATTTATTTTTGAGACAGAGAGAGACAGAGCGTGAACAGGGGAGGGGCAGAGAGAGAGGGAGACACAGAATCGGAAACAGGCTCCAGGCTCTGAGCTGTCAGCCCAGAGCCCGACGCGGGGCTCGAACTGACAGACCGTGAGATCGTGACCTGAGCCGAAGTCGGACGCTTAACCGACCGAGCCACCCAGGCGCTCCGCAGCTGCTTTCTTATACTGTGTCCTTATTTTCTTACATTTTCTAATTTAGTTCTTTTGGTTTGCTTTCTGTTTTGTCTTTTATCTAGCAACCACGTAATTATGAAATGTGTGAATTTGTGGACATTGGTAAAGTACATCTTTTATCTCTGAGCAGAATGTAACTGCGGCATCCGGTCTCCATCTGAACTGTTTGAGGCCTGGAGTTCGCTCCCCTTTCTCATGAGGAGACTTCTCCCTTAGGTGTGTTCTTCTTCCCCCAGTCTCCCTCACTGGTTACCAGAACCTTTTCTTACAAAGAATACAGGTGAGGGGTGTTGTTAATGTTTTCTTTAAAAAAAAAAAAAAGGTGTGTGTGTGTGTGTGTGTGTGTGTATCCTTCTTGTAAAGTACAAATAGAAACAACCATACAAAGCATATATGCAGCCTAATGAATCATTTTCATGTGGAAATCCCTTCCAGGTCAAGAAGTAAGACTTTGCCAGCCATCTCTTGAGTTCTGCAACGGCAGTCCCCTCCTTCCCTGCAAAATCAACCACAGCTCTGACTTTTAAATTTTTTTAAATATTTATTATTATTATTTTGTTTTTGAGAGGGAGAGTGAGAACGGCAGAGCACAAGTGGGGGGTGGGCAGACCGAGAGGGAGACACCGAATCTGAAGCAGGCTCCAGGCTCTGAGCTGTCAGCACAGAGCCTGATGCGGGGCTCGAACACCAAATGTGACATCACGACCTGAGCCAAAATAAGACGCCCAACCAACTGAGCCAGAGCTTTAAAAGCTCTGACTTTTAAAGTAGTTATCTGTGGGGGCACCTGGGTGGCTCAGTTGGTTAAGCCTCTGACTTCAGCTCAGGTCATGATCTCATGGTTCACGAGTTTGAGCCCTGCAGAGCCCTGCATCTGGCTCTGTGTTGACAGGGTTGGAGCCTGCTTGGAATTCTCTGTTTTTCTGCCCCTCCCTCCCTCCTGCCTCTCTCTCTCTCAAAATAAATAAACAAATAAATAAATAAACAAACAAACAAACTTAAAAAAAAAAAGGTGGTTATTTATTTTCTTTTATAGTTTTATCTCCCAAGTGTGGCTCTCTGGGTACTAAAGTTTAGTTTTGCCTCTGTATGTCTTTTAAGTCTAATTACAGTCTTTAGATTTCCTCCTCATCATCCCTTTATTTTCGTAACACTTTATTTATTGACAAATCCAAGTCATTTGGCCTAGAGATTTCCCCACAGTCTGGATGGTATTGATTGCACAGTGCCGTTAAAGATGTGCCTCTGTCCTCCGTGTTTCCTACGCAGTGGTAGCTGCATCCAGAGGTCTGGTCAGACTTGGGGCTGATTCAGTTGGGCAGGTTTACAGATGGTGTAATGCTTCCACCAGTTACACATTACATCTGGCTTTTGTTCATTTTCGATTCTCTTACCTATATCTGGTAGTTCCCCGGGAGCTGCAAAATTGTGAGATTCTGATTTTATCATTTTGTTTTCATTTGTTAGCTAGAACATAGTTGTATATGGCAGTGCTTCCTGGCATCTGTTCGGTTGCCCAGTTGTGCAGTTTATATCAGAAAGGCAAGATAAGGGCTTGATATTTTTCTTTACCCAATTTTCAAATAATGCATTAGGTACCCTTAAGCCTTTTTTTTTTTTTTTTTTTTTTTAATGTTTATTTTTTGAGAGAGAGAGACAGAGAGAGAGTGAGTGGTGGAGGAGCAGAGAGAGGGGGGCACAGAGGATCCCAAGCGAGCTCTGCACTGACAGCAGCGAGCCTGATGTGGGGCTCAAAGTCACAAACCACGAGGTCATGACCCCACCTGAAGCTAGATGCCCAACCACTGAGCCGCCCAGGCGCCCCGCCTTCGACCTGTTTTGGCCGGTTTCAGATCATTGCGGTTCCTGATCCTTACTGAGGCCGGATTCCTGCGTCCTGGCTACTGGGAGCCTCCTGCAGTGGCTTCTGAGTGCCTTTGGTACGACCCCCCTGGCCTACTCGTGTCCTGGTGTCTGTGTGTCTAGGTGCTCTGTCCTTGTCTCGTACGGTTTCCACAGCAGATCCGGGATCAGCATTTCTTCTAGAACCCAAGGAGTTTCTTTTCATGAGAAGTGATTTTTAAGAGCATAGTCTGGGCCATTGAGGTCTCATTGTTACCAGGTTGGTCATTATTTCTGGATATTTTGATTTATGTATTATGTGAAAATTTCTAAAACTTCAGTGGACAGACTGGGAAATATCCATTATGTCTCATAAATCATACAATATTTTAAACTCAGATTCAGGATAATAGAGTTTTTATTTAGCCTCATCTTTATTCCATCTGTATCTGCTTTCTTTCATACAGAGGTGCCCGATTCTCAGGGACACAGAATCTCCCACAATTGTTTTATCTCACCTTACCCCTACAGTAGTCTCAGAGTGACAGTATTTTTTTTTTCATGTTTATTTTTATTTTTGAGAGAGAGAGAGAGCGCAAGCCGGGGAGGGGCAGAGAGAGAGGGAGACACAGAATCTGAAGCCGGCACCAGGCTCTAAGCTGTCAGCACAGAGCCCGACGCTGGGCTTGAGCTCATGAACCGTGAGATCATGACCTGAGCGGAAGTCGGACACGTAACTGACTGAGCCACCCAGGCGCCCCTCAGAGTGACAGTATTAATACTGCCACCACCAGTTATGGTAACTGAAAAAGAGTTTTTTTAAAAAGCTTTGCACTCTCCTTATGAGATTTGGATTCTGTTGTTTCATTTTCATTTCTTAGCCATAATAATTTTATATGTTCTTTCCCTATGTTTTTATTAAATAATTTTTTTCATGTTTACTTACTTTTGAGACAGAGTGCGTGCGCTCGCGTGTGCGGAGTGGGGGGAGGGGCAGAGAGAGGAGAGCACAGAGGATCCTAAGTGGGCTCTGTGCTGTCAGTGGAGAGCCTGATGAGGGGCTCGAACTCATGAACCATGAGCTGAAGTTGGACGCTCTACCGGCTGAGCTCCACCCCCGTCCCCACCCCACCCCATCCCCGACCATGTTTTAAATAATGGTACTTTGTCTACATTTTCCAAGTGTCTGTATATATTTAATCTTCACCATTAGTCCTGCTCTAGATGTCTCTCTAGTCATGTTAGTTTTCTGAGTTTGTTTTCTAGTAGAGTCCTTAGAAAGGGCTTATAGGAACACTATTTCCTGACCTCTTCAGTGCTTCGAACAGATTGATTGTGCTCTTATACGTGAAGGTCAGATTTGCTGGCTCATGTTTCTTTTTTTAAATTGAGGTGTAGTTGGCACACACCATTAGTTTCAGGTATCAACACGATTCAGTGTTTGTATGTGGTGCAGAGTCATCAGCGTAGTAAATCTGTACCCATCACCGCACGCAGTTACGGAATTTGTTTTTCTCGTGATGAGAACTTACCTACTCTTTTAGCAGCTTCCAGATTTTCACCATGCTATGGTTAATTATAGCTGCCACATCATGTTTTCACCTCTTGAGTTCCTTAAATATCATTGCTGTCAAAGTATTGATAATCTCATTGTCTTTCTCATCACTCACATACCCTTTTTGCCTGGATGACTGAAGAATGTTTTTGTTTCATTTAAAATCCAGTAATTTCAGTGTACGATATATCTTCATGTTGGTTTTCTGGACCAGTGTGCTCTTGAAGTAGGAAGTTTCAAATCTTTTAATTCAGGAGAATTTTTTTTGGATTATAGTTTTTAGTATTTGTTCTTATACCGAAATTCGGTTTTCTTTTTCAGAAGCTCCTGTATCTGTATGCTCATTGTTCCTTGCCTGTCTTTAGTATTTGTTACTTTCTCCCGAATCCATTTTAGAGTTTTTCTTTCTTTTTCTTTTTCTTTGTTTCTTTTTTTACTTTTAAAAGTCTTCTTTTCACTTTATCCTAAGGCATTGGTGGCTATGTCTGTTCACTCGTTTCCCTTTTGTCTTAGCCTTCATTTTTTACATAACGTGTCTAACATTTTGTTTCTGTATTTTCGTGGTTCTGATTGAAGTTGTTCCATAATATCTTGATTATTTTTTAAATCTTTATTGACTTACTTTGTGAGAGAGAGAGGGAGAGGGCACACGCTAGTGCAAGTGGGGAAGGGGCAGAGAGCGAGGGAGAGACAGAATCCCAGCAGGCTCTGTGCTGTCAGCTCACGAACCATGAGATCAAGACCTGAGACGAAATCAAGAGTTGGACACTTAACTGACTGAGCCACCCAGGTGCCCCTCTTGTTTACTGGTACCTTTTATCTTGCTTTGAAACTGCACGTTACGCTTTTGGTGGGTGTATTGTGCCGTGCACGTGCGTACATTTTTTCCTGTGCTTTCATTGACTGTGGGGATGCTGTTCAGCTCCGTCTTTTTTTCTTAGTAACATTGTATGAAGTTAAGCCTCAGTACTTTTCCTTTGTTTATTTTTATGAAGAGTTAATTGTCACGAGTTTTCCTGAAGGAGGTGAGGCTCGATGGAATTTCTTTTAACTTCACAGAACTGCCTCTTCTGTTGTCCCAAAGTGGTAATATATGGCGACTTGCATTCTGTGATTTTTCTGACTTTTGTTCATTTCACTTTCATTTAGCTCTTCTTTTCCCTTTGCTCTCTTGCTTCTGTTCTGCTCAATTTGTGATTGTTCCATTCCCTGTAGCTTCTCCTCTGTTATGGCTCCTTGTCTTGGAAGGGAGCTATGGTGAGTTTTTCTGAGTTCAGAAGTGGTTAGCCTTCTTCGCCTTCTCTGGCCTCTTTGTACTAACTTGCTGCCCATGTAGTCAGAACCCTTGTGGCCTCCAGTGCTGTTACCACATTGGTCTACCTTATTGCCTTTCAGCTGTTTCGAAATCTTCCTAATGTTAGGTATGCCAGATACCCCGTTCCTTCTGGGTTTCTTTCTCTCCCACAGATGCTGATCACCACGGGTCTTAGGGCTGTTGGTGGTTTATGTCCCCTGGTTTGTGAAGATACCTTGTTTCCTCATTTTGTTGTGTTATCACTGGGAGTTTGATTTGACTCTCTAGTTGATCTGATTCTACGTGGGGATCTAGGAAGATTTATAAACGATGCTGCCATTCTCCCAGAATTCCTGGTATGTTAGTTACTGAAATGATTTTCTGCTAAGCCCCAGGACCACAAACTCATGAATTCTTAAATTGTGACCTGCTGTTTGTCATGACTGCCACTGTTCTTGTATAAACCTTGAGGGAGGGATAGGTACAGAAGATAAGACCCTATAAAACTGGTTCAGCACATGTCAGAGGCACAGATACTCAGTTTTCTTCTGAAAAATATTTTAGGCCAGTTTCAGACATACAAAAGGCATTCCTCGTCCTGCTTTTCTAAATAGGTAACCAAGTTGGCCTGTAAAGTCTCAACTGTCGCGGTCGATGGTGAGAATATGCTGTCTCCAAACCTTCCTTCCCCATAGTATATGTTTCAGAACTTCAAGTTTTCCCTATTGGTGTGTCCCTTACACAATAACCCTAAAACATGTTAATGTTCAGCCAAGGGAACAACCGTTGGTTGTGGAGTTGGAGATTTGTGGAAATGTTTTGTTTTGTATGATTACTTCTGGTATATACATTTATCTGATGTAATGTATCAGCAAATTATTATAGCTGAAATTTTGTTTTGCAGACATAAACATTAGCCATTACAAATGTTGCAACAGGTTGGTGTATATGCACACATAATAAATAAGTATACTTATGAACTATAATTGCATAATTCAAATGGGAAAAGTCTCAAAATGTGTAACCATTAGGTCAATATTGCTATTTTATGTAAAAATACAGTATGCTAATAAGAGGAAATGATAACTTTCCAGTACATTTCTTAAATGCAAATTTAAATGAATCCACATAGATACTGTCAAGCTATTATCAGTAGGAGAAGTAAGGTCTTTTCCACAGCTAGGCTGGGACAGCTGGATGTTCATATGGCAGAAATAAAAGACAGCGCACAACCTAAGAATTAGAGATGGATCATTGACCCAAATGTAAGGTAAAAATTATAAAGCTTCAAGAAGAAAATAGGAGAGTGTCTTTATAGTCTTTTTTTTTTTTTTTTTTTTTTTTTAATTCTTAACGTTTATTTATTATTGAGAGACAGAACATGATCAGGGGAGGAGCAGAGAGAGGGGGAGACACAGAATCTGAAGCAGTATAGTCTTGATGTAGACAAAGGTTTGTTACAGAGGAGATAGTACAACCATAAAAGAAAAAAAATGGAATTAATCAAAACACATTGTTGAGAATGTTTATACGGATGCCTCAGACCGCAAGAAAATGTTTATACCACATATTCAAGAAAGGGATTGAATTCAGAATACATTTTGAAACTCAAAAAAAATCTGCTACAACTCAATAATAAGACCACTCAGTTTTTTGTTTTTTTTTAAATGGTTAAAGACTTGAATAGGGATAATTTATAAAAGAAGGTATACAATGGTGGGTAAGCCTGTGCAAAGGTGCTCAATGTCATTAGTTACCAGGAAAATACAAAGGATCCTACAGTAAACACCACTACCTACATACTAGGATGGCTAATTGGAAAAGACCCGTAACCCTGATTGTTGGCAAGGATGCCTACTCTGGCAAGGAGCTGACGTATTTTGCTGCTGGCACTGAAAATGGTAAAACCACATGAATAATTGCACAGTTTCTTAAAAAGTTAAATATATATATATATCCTAGTCTCTATGATAGAAATCAGAATAGTGGTTCCTGCTACAGATGGGGTAGAGATTGAGTGGGAAAATGCTCGAGAGAACTTTCTACATTGGTAGAAATGTTTTGGGTTTGAGTTATAAGGGAGCGTATATATATATTTTTATAAAAACTAATTGAACGATGTGCCTAAAATATCTGTTTTCCTGTCTGTAAATTATAGGTCAATTTTTAAAATCCAACGCAGATTTAAAAACATTTTATACAGTTAGGAAGTGTAAATCTTGTAATGCTGTTTTACAACATTTCAGTTTTGAGGTTTAATCCAAATTTTATTTGCATTTGCAATACATTAGAGTAGAACTTAAATCACAAAGGTTTCATGTTTGGTTTTGCTCACTGGTATCTAGCTGGTTTCACTGTAGTGCGTGAGATGAGTTCCAAAGTAAATGGACCAGTTAATGTGGTAAACAGAATTAAAAGCTGTTTGGTTATGATGTGAACTGTTTGAATCACCTCAGTTATTGCACATCATTTTTTTTCTGATGTTTAGGATATCTCATACGAGTTTGTAGTAATTAGCCTACTATTACTTCCCACACAGGGCTATTCACATACGGCCCTTTGATGGATGTGTAGATGAACTTCAAAGGGAAGATCTTGCCAGGTTACTTGACATTATCTATAATGCTAATTTTTGAAGTGTCCTTCCATTTCACTGTTTATATTTGGTTAGTTTTTAGCCTCTTTTAACTTGTTGTATTATAGTCAGCTTCTAGAAGATGCTAACTCCTACAGATACAACCTAGTTTGAATTCCTCTAGGCCTTATTTGTCATATCACTGTGGCCAGATTTTTAAGAGACAGTTAATTTCTGCTGTGTAAGGAGCTTCCATTTGGGTGAGATTTGAATATAATACGGTAATTTTTATGAACCCTTCATTAAATCTGATTCTTCATACTTTTTCTTTAAATATGTTTCTCCTTTCTTACATAATTCTGGCGATTTCATATCTGTATGGTATAAAGGTATATTAAGGTGTAGATTACGCTTTGAGATATCATGGTTGGATTAACTGAAAGTATACTAAAATTCCATTTATAACACTTTTGGGGAAAGGAGACCAAGAAGACAATTTATGTTCTGCTTATAATGAAAAACTGTGATTATTATTTCTTTGCTTCTATTGTGTAATGTAGGCACAATAATGAATTTTTGCACAATAGGTGTATCTGGATTTTTGTGGTATCATAGACTGAGAGAGTCCTACATAATGACACAAATGGAAAACCTAAAAATATTTTTCCTTAGAGACTACGATTTATTTTAAGTTATTGTTTATTTAAAACTAGCTTTGTTGGAGCCAGCGCATGTTTAATAAACTACCTCGGCTTAACCTAACCTTAGTATAATTTGCTTAGAGGGTTAAGACCTCAGGTTGATAGAGTAACACCAGAAGACTTTCTCCCTATTCATGTGTTAGTAACAGACATGGATGGGTGGATGGGCGAGGAATCTTTCCTTGGTACATAGGAGCATCATATTATTCACTGAGCTTAGGCCAGGTGAAGGTTTTCATATTTTGTATTTTAAGTTATCTTCTTAGTCTAGGGAAACTTAAAGTTTTGTTGCTTGGGGTAGTTACATCCTATTTTTGTGTTTTCATTGTCATCATTCAGTCACTCATTCATTCCTATTAGTTGAAGGTCTATGAGCAAGGCATTGTTTTAGCTCCCAGGGATAGCAGGGAACAAAACTGATGATATTGCTGCCCTTGTAGGTCTTAGGTCCTCTTGGGGTGCTGGGTAGGGATGCAGACAATAAACAGATGTTACAGTAGTGGCTCTTATACTGGGAGCCTCTTGATGTTCAGACACTTTCCACAGTACTTTGCGTGGCGTGTGCATTTTTTTTGAGAGAGAGAGAAGGTCTCAGCAAAGATTAGGAACCATTGTTCTAGAGCCTGATTTAAGGTGTGTTACCTCGTATTGATTTCTATATAAATGCAAAGAGGCAGTAGCCTGTATAAATTCCCGAGGCAGTTGACTTGGCTGTCTCCTCTTCTGTATGATCAGATTAAATTTTCTTGGGGGTTGTTTCATTTTATGTCCCAGTAATTATTTACTGCCAATTAGAACTCTGACAGTTTCTCTTGTTAGCCTATCTGACAAAACATTGGGAGAGCCAGAAAATGATTGCCTGCAGTTCCCTCTATAGTGATTTCCTCCCTCAAATGACAGAATATGGTAATATTGCTACATAGGTAAGTGGTGGCTGTATTATGTGTTAATTGCCAAGAGTCAGCTACTAATGTTTTCTTTTGACAGTAAAAGCTTTTCTGAACTCAGAAGATGAGGAAAGTTATCTTGATCCTTGTTTTGAAGATCATCATTGGTGCTGGAGCTTGAGTGTGTAATTGCACAGATCTGGAATTTAGCTCACACTCATCTTGGTGACTACGTGAATAACAGAGTGACACAGGGGAGCATAGCTTTGTGCTTAGCTTTGTGGCTAAGCTTTGGGGCTCCAAGCAGACTTCAGGAAAGGTTTCTTTGTTCTTAAAAACTGGGAAATTAATAGATCTTCTGGCCAGGAGGGGTCCCTAATTTCTGGCCAAAAACAAGGACTCTGTAGGTATTAATATAACTTTGCTCCTTTGTTAGTAGCCTTGACAAAAGCTCTCTCTTTTTTTTAAATGTGTATTTATTTTTCATATAAAGGATCTTTTACTATTTTGTATTTTAACACAAGGGGCAGATGTTTCCAGCTCTGAGCTGGGCTTTGCAACATGTCCTGCCTTTTGAATGTTTCTTTCAACTTGGGTAGCTCTCTTTGTTAAAAGGCCAAACCCCTTAGTGAGATGTTCTGGGAAAGAGGACCCCTTGATATTTGAAAGGTGAGAAATCCATTTAAGCCATGTGATGGCTTCCGACAGCCCCACTGCTGGGTTCTGCTTGTTTTAACGTAAGTGATAGATGCTTTTGCTGGTTGTGTTGAGTAATTGGATGTGAACTATGTAATATAAGTGACATTTCATGGCAGACGTTGAGGGCACTGTGGATGGCACCCGATTTCAGTGTTGGTGTGTTTTGGTTTAAAGGTAGAAACGCTAATGGGATTTAATTATCAGAGCATATATTCAAAGATTAGTTCAAAGCATTTGTAATACCCTTAGTTGTTAGGTAACTGTTTGGTGTTGTACATGGCAGTGAGTGTGTGTGATTTATAATGCCAGTGTGTGCAGTGCAGCGATAGGAATGCTAATAAGGCTGTGTGTAAAGAGGACTGCCATCAATACTTTGTCAGCAGCTTGCTGCCAAGTAGGCTTCTTGGAAAGACATGATCTGTAATCAAAGAGGAGTTTGTGGAAATAGCAAACATAGACAAAAAAAATGTTCTGATAAAAAATAGTGCTCATTGCTTTTTTTCAGGGGAGGTTTCAGTTACCTCTTATTAACGACATCCTTCTTCCCTGTTTATGTGTGTATACAGCCTCGGTGGTTTATCACAGGATGAATAGGAGTTGGTAGTTCTCCGTTTCATTTCAGGGCTGGTTTTATAACCAGCATTGAGGGGAGCATTGAGTGGAACATCTCATATTCAATTGGAGACTCTTTAGATTTTATATTTAAAGGCTCCCTGTCTCTTTAAATTCAGCAACAATGTGACCTTTTTTGAGGCGAGGCGCCCAGTGTAAGTTTGGTATGGTATGCATGGAGGGCAGAGGAGTCTTCTACAAGCAGTTGAGAACATGTATGACTGCTTTATATTTATTTGCCTTAACATTCTTAGAATTCTTAGGTGTAAAAGATTGGGCCCCTGACTATTGGCATGAACAGCTGTAATTAACTAGGCTTATTCCTGTTCATTTAATTCTCTAGCAGTCTGGTGGGTGCATATTCCAGCTCCATTGTCTGTCATCCAGGGAAGGCTAGCAACATGAAAAAGAGAGGCCCAGAAACATGCCAGGGTGGATAGAGGGGAGAGAGGGTGCGGGCACGGAGAAAGGAAGAGAGAAAGGCCTGGGACATAAACAAAATAATCTACGACTTAACAACAACAAGTTGTGTCTGAATAGGTAGTACGTTTACATGATTCAGAAATGAAAAAGTATTTAAAGGTGTCCTGAAAAGTCTGTCTCCTGTCCTTGGGCTTTTATTTGCCCGAGTTCTTTTTCTTCACTCCTCACCCCATGCAGATAATCATTGTTATTATATTCCATATGTATTCTTCCCAGGGGCCTCTGTGCATGTGTAAGCAAATATAATAGCTATCAAATTTTGCACAGTGTTCTGTAGCTTGCTCTTAAGAATCTATATTGAAGATCTGAAGAATGCATGTTGGAGATCTTTCCATATCACTACATAGAAAATATTCTCCCTTCCCTGCTCCCTTTATGTATATATATATATATGTATGATACTCCATTGTGTGGATGTTTCATAATTTACTTAGCTGGTCCCTTTAATGAGGATTAGTGGACATTATTTATGTTAAATAAACTTGGTTGTTCATGTTATTTTGTATATATGCAAGTTTATGTTTAAATTAAAATCAGTGGTATTTCTGGGGAAACAGGGGAATATGTAATTTGATGCCTATTGCTCAGTTGCCCTCCTCAAGGGTTGTACCAGGGTGTGTATTTGTGTAAAAAGTACATGAGGGGCGCCTGGGTGGCGCAGTCGGTGAAGCGTCCGACTTCAGCCAGGTCACGATCTTGCGGTCCGTGAGTTCGAGCCCCGCGTCAGGCTCTGGGCTGATGGCTCGGAGCCTGGAGCCTGTTTCCGATTCTGTGTCTCCCTCTCTCTCTGCCCCTCCCCCGTTCATGCTCTGTCTCTCTCTGTCCCAAAAATAAATAAAAAACATTGAAAAAAAATTAAAAAAAAAAAAAAAAAGTACATGAGAATCTGTTTCCCCACAGTCTTGTCAGCAGAGTGTCATCAACTTAGATATTTGCCAATTTGAGCAATATATTCTCAGTGTAACTTTAATTTGTATTTTTCTTTGTCCTGTTATCTTGGAATTTATCTTGGTGTAAGGTGTAAGGTACGGATGCAACTTAACTTTTTTCCAGATGACATCCCACTTACCTCAGTAAGATTATTAATCAGCTCATCTTTCTCTACTATTTTGAAATGCCATCTGTGTCATAGACTGAGTTCCTGAAAGTAATCCGTAACTGCCTGACCATGGCATATGCGTTATTTTTGACAGTCGCATATGCCCTTTCGTTCTTACATAGCACACCCAGCTTGAAGTCTAATGATTTGTCAGAATGTTTGAAGTGACTGTGATTATGTACCTTTAAATTGGAACTAAAATTTGTTTCCTCAAGCTTTTATCTGACCATCCCCAATCCTACAGAAAAGTTGCAAGTACAGAAAACCCCCCCTTTGTTCTTGAGTCATTTGAGAATGTCATCAAATTGTGCCCCTATGAACCCCTGATACTTGAGGGTGTATTTCTTGCAAAGAAGGATGTTTCGTTATGTAACCCACAATTCAACAATCAGATGTCAAAATTAGCATTGATATATTGTTACTCAAACCCTATCCATGTTTAGGTAGTTGTTCATTTTGTGTTATATTTAGTTGTCATGTTTCTTCACCTTTTTCAAGATTTACAGGCTGTTTATTTTGCTGAATGTCCCTCAGTTTGCATTTGTATGGTATTCCATTGTTACTAGATTTAGGTTAGGGACTATCTCTTTGCAGGTATTATTTGCTTTCTGTTTGTTGCATTCTTAGTGTTTACTTTGAGCACTTGATTAAAATTGATTAAGGGCCCCTCTACTGTAAAGTTAGTTTTTTATCCTTTGTAATTAGTATTTTGTGGAAGGGTGCTTTTGTGACTATGAAAATACCCTGTTCCTCAGTAATTGTTCATTTTATTCATTTATATAGATCAGCATGTGTGTGTGGTTTCTGGTTCCATTTGGTCGGTTACAGTCCATTATTATCATTATATATTTTGAAATTGTTTCAGATTTAGCCAGTGGGAGCCTTTTTTTTAAAGTCTACTTACTGTATGTCTTTCACATGTCCCTATCATTCTTTGAGCACTTTCTTACTTTCTGGCATAACAAATTGTTCCAGACTCCTCCTCTAGAGGCAGCCGTTGCGACCAATTTCTAGTATCTTTCCCGAAATGTTCTACATTTACGTGTGTGTTTGTGTGTACATCATAGTTCTTGTGAATTCGATTTTAATTTTTTTAATTTCAAGGTTCCCATTTAAGTCTAATATATCTACATGAGAGAATAAAAATTACAATTGTACAGTTCAGTGAATTGTACATAGTAATATATGTATAGTAACTGGTACTCATATCAAGAGACAAAATGCTGGAGTGCCTGGATGGCTCAGTTGGTTAAGTGTCTGACTCTTGATTTCGGCTCAGGTCACCATCTCACAGTTCATGGGTTCAAGCCCCGCAGTTGGGCTCTGTGCTGACAGTGTTGTAGCCTGCATGGGATTCTCTCTCTCTCTCTCTCTCTCTCTCTCTCTCTCTCTCTCCCGCTCTCTCTCTCTCTCTCACTCTCACTCCTGCTCGCTTGCTCTCTCTCTCTGTCTCAAAAATAAACATTTGAAAACACAAATTAAAAAAAAATGCCATAAGCACTTCCAGAAACCACCCTCATGCCCTCTCCCAGACATTAACCTCATGATAGCCACTGCTGTGAGCTCTAACACCATAGATTAGTTCCGCCTGCCTTTGAACTTTATATTTGTATACAGAGGGTATTATGTGATACATATTTATCAGTGTCTAGTTTCTTTGGCCCACATATTGCTTGTGAAATGCATCCATGTTTTCATATGTTTCAGTAGTTTATTTTCAGTGCTATGTAATGCATTGTATAAATATACTGCAGTTGAACCTAAACTGCTAATGAATATTTGGACAATTAGAGAGATTTTAACACATCTCCTTCAGTGATTGAGCAAATAAGTAGATCAGAAATCCACTAAGAATATAGAAAATTGAATAATACAATTTAAAAATATGAGCTAATCATCATATATAGAACACTATACCCCGTGACTGAAGAATACACGTTCTTTTCAGGTGCACATGGAAATTTTATCAGAAATGATGGTGTTAGATCTTAAAGCAGATCTTAATGCATTTCAGAGGATTGAAATAATAGAAAACATGTTCTTTGACCACAGTAAGATTAACCTAGGATTCAAAACCAAAGCGATTACCTGTAAAATCCACAAATATATGGAATATAGTGATACATTTCTAAGGCTCAAATAAGAAATCACAGTGGAAATTAGAAAATATTTTGCTTGAACAGTTACTGAAATTATGACCTACCACAATTTTAGCATATAGCTAAAGCTTTACATATGTATAGGAAAGTAAGAAAGACTGAATAAAATCAATGGTCTCTAAGTATCTAGATTAAGAAATTTTAAAAGAATTTAAGATTAAACCCAAGGAAGAGATTAATGAAGATACATTTGCAAATTACTGAATTAATAAAGAAATATGCATTCAAGGATAATCAGTATCAAAAGTTGCTCCTTTGAAATGACTAATAAAACTGTTAAATTCCTGTAAAGAAGATCAAGGAAAATGACAGCAAGTTACCAACATGAAGAATAAAATTGGGACAACACTACAGATCCTATAGGCATTAATGAGATATCAGAAGGATATTATGAATAACACTATACTAGTAAGTTTGAACATTTAGCTGTGGTGCTGAACATTCAGAGTAATTTAGATAATTCGAATTGAAAGGTTTCAGGAGCACCTGGCTTGCCCAGTTGGTAGAGAGTATGTGACTATTGACCTTGGGGTCCTGAGTTTCATCCCCACCTTGGGGGTGACGTTTACTTTTAATAATTTCATGTGCCTTAGACAGCTTGCACAAACACGAAAAGGAGTTATCTATATCAGCAGGAAAATTTATGAACAAATTCTCATGTTGTACATACAGGTAATATGTATCATTTAAAACGAATGAACTGGGGCATGGGTGACTGATGCAAGCTTAATGCTGAGTAAACAGACAGATTGCAGAGGAAAATGAGTTTGGTATATAAGTCTATTATTTTTATACCTTTCTGCCTGTGAAGTGTTTCATAATAAATTCTTTCACAGAAAAATAATAAAAGAAGATAGAAGAGCCTTTGGGAGTTTTTGTGAACAGAGCTTAGCTGTAGCTGAGAGACAGGCATGCACACTTAGGGTTCTGTGTTGTTCCTGGGGCTGGAGAAGGTATATGGATTTGTCAAGGTGATTTAGATTCTTCTTTGTCTCTATGAAGCAGTCAAGCGACAGGACATGTTTTCTTGCCATCCTCAGGTGCCTTTGAGAAGGCTGCTAGTTTTAAGGAAAATAATACCCAAGGAGACTAAGCATAATATTCAAACATTACTTGCCTGCAGGTATATGGTTACTAAGTGGCAGATTTCACTGCTTATGGCCTTGTTTGAAACACTTAAGGATTCTTTGGCCTAGTTTTGAGTGGTGGAGGGGTTGCCTAAGTTACTAAGTGAACAGTTCTAAGTTACTAAGTACTTAGTAAGGTATATGGTTACTAAGTGGCAGATTTCACTGCCTATGGCCTTGTTTGAAACACTTAAGGATTCTTTGGCCTTTGGCCTGGTTTTGAGTGGTGGAGGGGTTGGCAGTGAGTCCCTCCAGTGAATGCACTGTAAGCTCTCTCGGGTCCGGGACTTTGTCTGGTCCTCTCTCGTGAATCCTCAGTGTCTGTCTCTTTGACAAGGTCTGCTACTTCATAGAAACTCGTTAAACGTTCGTTCCATGATTTGAGGAAAGTATACTGTGAAATTAACTTGAAATTATTATTTTCATTTATTTTTGTAACTGTTACTACAACTGTGTTATCTATATCCTGGAAATTTTAGGAGATCAGCTGAGTCTCAGCCCAGAAGTTTTATCTAGCACATTATTTGATTTTAAAGAGCATGGGATTGTTGTCTGTAGTGGTCTTTAATTAGCAGCAGCTAGGAGAAGGTGTCCGCTGACTCCCGAGTTGTTCTTCTCACATTCGTTCCTCTGTGAGTTAAAATGGAGGAAGGAATTTAGGTTAGGATGTTTCTCTTGTAGCATTCACCGGCACAGAAGCTTTTTCAGCATAGCCGATTCATCAATTCTTAAAGAAGGTCCTCTTCTTGTGGTAATGGAAACATTCCCTATCTTGATTGTTGTGGTGGTTACACAACACTTGTCAAACAAACTGAAACGGTAAATACGTTAATTTTATTGTGTGTAAATCAGGCCTCAGTAAAGCTAATTTAGAAAAAAAGATGAACCAAAAACAAAACAGTAAAGCAAAACCCAAAAAAGATGGAGGATGAAAGATTTTAAAGAAAAAGGTCTTTGTTCAAAAGATATTCACATTTATATACGTTGCATTGGTGCTTGAACATGATGGGGAATCTTTTTCAAAGAAATTAACCTATTTTAAAATGAACTGTGACTCTCTGGTCTGTGTTCTTTGATTTTTTTCCCCCCTCTTTCTTGTTTTATTTATTTTTTTTTTGAGCAGCATTTCCCCAGCTCAGCTCACACTTGACTGAATACACTGATCGATTATCTGGGGATTAACTAAGCTTTCTCATTTCCTGCTTTCCATTTCTCGTCTCCAGCAGGCCAGTGGGCCTTTGTTGTCTGGCATGTGGACTGAGATAAGCTATCAGGGCATGTTTGTATTAGAAAAATGGTTGTAGATGGAACAGTTATAAATAGACTAACAGGTATTAAAGGTTACAGTCTTTGTTTTGGTTTAAGTCAAAAAGGGAGAAGAATAAATAAGATATTTAAGACAAGACAGACTAGTTCACATAAAATGAGATAGAAAAACAAATTCTCAAGGCTCCTACTGAATTTTCCTTTTTTTTTTTTTTTTTTTTTAACCGAACTATTTGAATTTGTTTCTTGGCAAGTTGAAAATGTTTGCCAGCTATAATTGGGTTCCTATTATTAATATAGCAGGCTGACTTAGTTTACATCACTAATGATTTCTAAGCCTATATTAGTACTCCTTGAAAGTACTAATAATTAATTCTAAAACTCTTTGTGTTGCTAAAAGGTATTTTATTGTACTGTGTTACCAGCTCTGTAGTTTTGCACTTGAGTTCAGAAAGCAGTGGTACAAAAAGATTACCTAGAGAGAGAGGACTACTGCTGGATTCACAGAAAATAAGGATGTCCGTCCGTCTTTATAAAAGCTAATGCTTCGATATAGTGTTGTAAGCCACAAGTCTTTTACTTTCCTTTTCTTAAAAGTTCCTGTTGTTTCCTGATGCTAGTTTTCCCAGGAAGCAGTACTGCTTGAAATGGCCACACTTGCCTAGACTCGCCCATTGCCACAGGAAGTCAGCCAGCCTTTATCTTCTGCGTGCATGCTTCCAGCTCTTATAGGTGTACCATTTTTTCCAAGTACACGTTTTGTTTTATTTTCTTTTTTTAGTGTAGATCTATATATTCTCGTTTGAATCAAGCTTTAAATATTTCTCGACAGAATGAGTTCAAATTTTAGAAAGAAAAACAGTTTTAACTAAAACGAGAGGCTTCTTATCTAGATTTCCTTTCCTTTAACAAGAGTTTAGCTTCTGCCCACTAGAGGAAAGTCGGATCGTATAAATAACAGTATAGGCTTCTATGTTTTAATAGCATCTTACTTCTAAATGAATGTGTGCTTTCACATTTCCAGGCATGGTTCTGTTTGGGAAGCATGCTTGCTTACACGGTGTGAACGGGCAGGGTCCAAGGGGGAGGACCTCTGGGACCGTTCCTGTAGCACATTCCCTTCGTCCCATAGGGCAACTGTTCTCAAGTCTGGCCCACGGATGTGCAGACTGTTTTCAGAATTATGCTAAGACATCATTTGCCTTTTTCATTCTCCTTTCACGAGTGTACAGTGGAGTTTTACGAGGGTTCAATGACGTGTAATAACTCAATAGGTTGATGGTAGCATCTGATCTGAAGAGTCTGTTTCCTTAAGCCATACATAAGAGATCTGTTGAAATGTAAGTATTACTTGCTTGCTAAAGTTTTTGTTTGTTTTAAGATTTTTAGTTGGTTGGCCCATTCGGTTGAGCTGGTGTCTGACTCTGATTTTGGCTCAGGTCATGATCTCACAGTTTGTGGGATCGAGCCCCGTGTTGGGCTCCATGCTGACAGTGTGAATGAAGTGTGTTTGGGATTCTCTCTCTCTCTCTCTCTCTCTCTCTCCCTCTCTCCCTCTCTCTATGCCCCTCCTCCACTCACTCTGTTTCTGTCTCTCTCAAAATAAATAAACAATAAAAAATAAAAATTTTTGTTTGTTATAATTATTTATGTCAGTGTTAATAATGTTATTATTACTGCTAAAAGAATTAGTAAAAAATACCTCAAAATTTTTTATTTTTATTTTCCAATATAGTAAGTACTGATAAGACATAGTCCACATAAGTAAAAGTTCTTTGAACTTCTCAATAATTTTGAAGAGAGTAGGGAATCCTGAGTCTTAACAAGTTTGAGAACCACTTTTATAAAGCATTTATCGACTCAGATCTTTTCAAGATATTTCAGCATCACTTTTTTTTTTAGACAGTTTCTTTAAAGTTTATTTATTTATTTTGAGAGAGAGCGAGAGCGAGAGAGAGAGCGAGAGAGAGCGAGTGCTTGCGAGCAGGGGAGGGGCAGAGAGAGAATCTCAAGCAGGCTCTGCACTGTTAGCACAGAGCCCAATGTGGGGCTTGATCTCAAAAAAAAGGGGGATCATAACCTGAACCAAAATCAAGCGTTGGACACTTACCTGACTGGGCCACCCGGGCGCCCCTCAGCATCAGTTTTTAATAGCAAGGTCTGCGTGACGTGTCTTTAATCGTAAGTTAGTAGTTTTTATTTTAAGAAATAATGTGATCATTTGAGTTTCATTTGTGAAACTTCTAGAGAATTTTGGAAGCCGGTAGCCCCGGCTTTTCCCCTTCTTTCTTTAACTCCTTTTTCACTACTACACCATCTGACCCTGTTGCTGGCTTGTGGTCCAGCTCCCTGACTTTTCTAGCGAGGTCACCTAGAAGTGAGTAAAACCCCGGAGGATGCAGAATCGATGCGGCTGTTGCCACCATCACCAGGCACCGACCAAAGTACTGCAAAGATGTCAAACTTTGCACTATTTGAACATGAATTTTTCAAAAAGGAAATTCACTGGACTGTTTAATTCCATTTAGTGTGGATTAATGGCAGTTTGGCAATTTCTTGTGGTGCGGCCTGTTTTCCCTCCCTTATGGGGGAAATATTTGGATCCAGATAGAAAATTTGTGGTTGTAAGTTTATTTGATATAACCGTAGCTTCTGGGAAAAGAGTGCTGGCTTTTAGGAAGGAATTTATTTTGGGTCTGGACAGCAAAACATTGGGGATCCGAGTACAGAGTCCTGATTTATCTGTGGTATTTCATCTTTCAAACTTCGCCTGTCAACCCAAACTTGAGACCTTTTCAGTCCTGAATCTGACACTTAGTGTTTTTTATCAGGATAATGTATGGGATACATGCAGTAAATTACAGGAATGCCCTTTAGCTTGGGGTATCTGTGCTGATGTGTGAAGTCTGCCTTTAAGTATAGCTTATTCATGTATGTGTGACATGAACTTGTTATTTAGGTTAAGAGTTTAGCTGGTGACCCCGCCTCCTGTGTTGGGAGTTTTCCCAAGGCTGCACTTGTGCTCAGTTTTGGTCTCTCCATGGCTAATAAAGGAATTTGCTGTCTGAACTTGTTACTTTTCCTGCATCGTGTGCTCCTCGGCAGAAAATGCCTTAATAAGCTCGGATTTTATAGTTGGTGGTTGAGAAGATTTCATTTTCATGTACATTTTGGTCCTGCCAAAATACTGACTGACTTTTGTCCACATTGAACTGTAAAAATAACCAAATGACAGCAATTTGTTTAATAAACAAGGTATCATCAAGAAACAGTGCTTTTTGAAAATGACTTGTGATCAGCAGAGCCTGGGTTTCAGCACATTTTTAGCTGCATCGTCTTTCTGGACGTTTGTATGTAACCAGGTATTTGCACAGCTTGGTTGTAAACACTGTGTCTGTGCTCCCAGGTTCCACCTTCTTGCTTCACCTGATTCATCTGATCGAAGGTGACTTCAGTCCTCTTACAGGATCCAGATGCTGATGCAATCTCTTGAAAACAGTGTTTCGAATTGAGTGTCACAGGTTTGGAAAATATGCTTGTAACCTTGATTCTGGTGCCTGCAGCCAGTTAGCACCTTAGTCCAATGGATATGCTTGTTTCTCGGTTTCATTTATCGGTGCATTTATCCTTAAAGAAAGAATTCACTATGCTAGTTTTGAGTAGACCCCTGATAGTTCCAAGTTCTGTCCGTTCGGAAATGCCAATAAATGATAAGTAGCCACTTGTATTCGGGTTCTCCAGAGAAACAGAACCAATAGGAGAGATACGTAGAGAGTACATGTCCCATGGGAATTGTCTCACGAGATTATGGAGACAGAGAAGTCCCATAATTTGCTCTCTGCAGGATGGCGAGCTAGGAAAGCAGGTGGTCGACTTTGTCCAGGTCCACGGGCCTGGTAACAGTGGAGCTAGTGGTGTAACTCCCTCCTTTGAGGCTGAAGGCCTGAGGACCAGGGGCCACTGGTATAAGTCCTGGAATTCAAAGGCCTAAGATCCAGGAGCTCTGATGTCTGATGGTAGGAAAAGATGTATGTCCCAGCTCAGGAAAAGAGAGTTCTGTGTTTCACCGTCGCCTTTTTGTTCCATTTAGCCCCAAAGAGATTGGGTAAAGCCTGCCCACCTGGGGGAAGTCAGATCTGTTTACTCAGCCTACTGAATAATCTCTTCTAGAAACAACCTCATGGATATACAGAGATGTTTTACCAGCTATTTGGGCATCCCTTAGCGCAGTCCAGTTGACACACAAAATTTTAACCAGGACTCCGCTAAACGGGACTATGCAACTCAAGTGGCATGGCTACCAGAAGGGACATGTGCTCAGTCCTTAAGGGTGGAGGCTGTAGAACGCGACTCCAGGTTTGGGTCCTTCAGCCTCAGCCCACCTGAGCACTTAAATACATCTGAGGGTGGATGCGTTGTTTACCAAGGGCAATAAGATATTTACTTGCCCTTAGGCCACTCTCTCAAAAAAAGGAAACACAGTGTTTAATGTCTTACTACATTTGGGAGATATGTGTATGATAGTCTGAAGAGGAGATACTCAGAGCTCTTTCTTCTCTTTTGAGAACAAGACTCTGGAGTCTGTGTTTTCGCTTTCTCTCCTGGTACCCACGGCAGAGCAGAACTCTGGGACGGCTGGACCTTGACGGCCAAGCCTTCCTTGGTGGCCCTTGTTAACGTTTTTCTATGACTCTTTCTTTCATTGCATTTTGAGCTGTGATGGCTATAAGCCATTTTGATAGAAGGATAGAAAATGTTATCTCCCTGGTGCCTCATGGTAGCAGAGCAGTACCTTGAAATATTACAAGATCTTTCCTACATGATTTCATCTCAGTTCCGGTGTTTATCTACAAAGTTGATGTGATCCTCTGATACGGAAAACTTATGTTTAGATTGGATTCTTCTGTGCATATACCTGGATTGATCTTTGGCCTTGGAGAAGAATAGTAAGCTCTGACCGTGCTGTCCCTTCTTCCCTCCCTCAGAGTCAGGAATGATTCGAGCCTAGTAAGGCTGTGTCCCCAAGGTCTTTTGAGGGTACTGTGTCCAACAGGCAACTCCTTGTGGGTGGAGGTGGACTCGGCAGGATGGAGATGCCCCTGTAAACTGACCGTGTGGAAGGCTGGAAGGCAGGCCATTTTGTCTGGCGGACCATGTCCCCTCACGCTGCAGGCTTTGTGTCCTCACACAAGTTGTTTTTGCAGATATATCTGAATTATACAGTAAACCCGTGGTATTCCTATAACTCTTACCCTTACTATCACCATGTTGTGGAAATGTGTGAAAAGTTTCTTTAAAAGGTATTTTCTTAAGCTATCTAGTATACAGATATTAGCCATTGCTACTTCCAAGATTTGTGGAAAATCCTGATTGGACATTTTGGCTTTATTTATTTATTTATTAAAAAAAAAAATTTTTTTTTTTAACGTTTATTTATTTTTGGGACAGAAAGAGACAGAGCATGAACGGGGGAGGGGCAGAGAGAGAGGGAGACACAGAATCTGAAGCAGGCTCCAGGCTCCGAGCCATCAGCCCAGAGCCCGACGCGGGGCTCGAACCCACGGACCGCGAGATCGTGACCTGAGCTGAAGTCGGATGCTTAACCGACTGAGCCACCCAGGCGCCCCGGACATTTTGGCTTTAGAAAACAAGAATTTTGGTTTGATTTCATCTGACTCTGAATCTAGATCTTTCGTTACTTGAAATTCAAGCTCTCAAGAACAAAGCAGTTAAAAATTTGAAGGGAATTCCCCAATTATTATCTCTAGTGAATTATTTTGACTTTGCAAAGTTGTTTATTTGATGGTATTAATCTTTATATCTTGGTTCGTTGCCTTTGGCCTCTGTCACATAGGCGATCATGGTGGAGGGACTAGCAGGGCTTGTTTGGAGGGCTTTGGGAGCCCTGGCTGTATCTGCTGGGAGCTTGTGAGGGACTGATGGGGCAGAGTTCTTTCCTGTGTAATGCAGGTGAGTTTAAAATTGTTGTTGTTCCCATCTTGGGTTGGGGGCCTGCTCATATCGTATACAAGATTCCTCACACCCGTCCTGTTGGTCGTTTATGAACTCCGACCACTCCCTCCACCCCCACCCCCACTCCTTTTGTTTTTACATATTGTGTTAAAATGTTTTTTTCCAGTGATACCACGACTGGCCCTAGGAAAGACTCAGATTGGCTGTTTAATCAATGAAAGTACTGCATTAATAACCATGAAAGATCTCTAGGAATGGAAATTTACTTCTGGGCCTTGGATCTTGCATTTATATGAGATGGTCGAATTGTGTGCCGCCCATAAAATGAACCAGTGTCCCTTCAACAGCAGCCTCCTGTTCGCCTTCCTTTCCCCCTAGACGCCCCCCCCCCCCTTGCCAGCCGTCTCATTCTGAGTGTTTTACTTCAGTTCTGACTTTGTAGTTCATTAACTCTCAGTCCGTTGTCTGACATTCGTAGCTCTAGAAAGCCCCCTGTTTTGCTCCCAAACACCCACTAGGCTGTTGGTCTTTTTTCCAAACCCAAGTGGGGATGGGTTTTGCCCTCAATTAAACTATTTCCTTAAATATACATACATCCGTCCCTTCAGAGAAATCCAGGCCAGTGATGGGGAAGAATCCATAATTTAACCCAGAATCAGCTACTCTCCTTGTGTGCACAGTCCCTCCTTGAAACCTCACTATGAGCATATTGGGTGCGCTGCTCCTGGGTGGTATTTTTTCCTTAGGGCTGGTACTTCCTATAACCTGCAGTCAGGCAGGCGGGCAGGCATGCAGGCAAATCTCGCTCTAAAGATAAAATGGTGGGAAATAATTTACTTCCCAGTGAGCTCTTCGCTGTATTCAGAAATACACCCCAGGGTGCCTTCACAGGGGAAGCTCTCCCCACTTCCCTCTTTACTCAGCGTTCTGTTTAAAATGTGTCATTTATAACCACTTTGACCTTTGTGGAATTGTACAATTATATCACTAGTTGGTAATGAGGCCTATTTGTTAGAAATACTTGATATGCTTCTCAGATTGTTGCAGAAGTAGAGATTCTTCCCCCCTAATTTGCCACATGATTTATTTTTGTATTGCTATTACTAGCTTAATTTTGAATCTGAGAAAAACAACATATATAAGTGACCTCTTATAGCTTGACTCCTATCTTCGTCTGTAAAACACTGGTAGTAACACCCAACGTTTGTTATTTTTTATTTTTTCCAAGTTTATTTTTGAGAGAGAGTGTCAGCGCAGAGCCTGACGCAGGGCTCAATCTCACAAACCGTGAGATCGTGACCTGAGCGGAAGCCAAGAGTCGGATGCTTCGCCCGCGGAGCTCCCTGGGAGCCCCCCACCCAACATTATCGAGAGCCAGTCCTGCTGCTCTTGCCCGTTTGTTTGCTCCTCACGGCCGGGTGCGGTACAGGTGGTGGAGTTTCCCATCGTGTCCCGTGTCCTGTGCCACAGAATTGAGGCTTGGAGAGGTCATTTGCCCAAGTAAGTCGCGAGCCCTGATTCAGACCTCGGTGATTTGGGCTAAATCAGACGATCTCTAGGTTGGCTTTTGCTTTTAGTTTTCTGTGATTCTGAGCAGAAGTCTTTTTCTAGTGAACGGTGCAGACTTCCCACGGTCAGTGTTTGAGCCGCACCTGTGTGTGTGGGTGGCCTTGGGAGCACTGACTGGTCGAAGGGGTGCGCTCCGTTCCCGTTTGCTGTTCCTCAGCGCACAGTCACTTCTGGAGAAGATGGCATTTTAATTTGTAAAAACCTCTCTAGTAGGGTACTGTTAGCGGATGCCACTATGTTGATGTAGAGAAGACAGGAGGGACTCTCCCAGTGTGGCTTATTTATCTACTGGTTTTGTCTGGGGACGAAACCTACATGTAAGTGTATAAAATGGAATGCGACCCTAGAAGTCATCTCATTCCCTCCCCTCACTTGTCAGATGCCAGGTGACTCACTAAGGTTGCCCCAGCTGACTAAGTGATTGCAGACAGGACTAGAAGGCTCGATTACTTAATTTTAGTCTAGTACCCTCTGAAACGACATACTGCTTCCCTCTGGATGTTTGATCGTTAACTTCCCGGCCTATTTAGGACGATTATGTCTATTAGAGCTACTTATATTTGTTCAGAACTTTTGTTAACTGTGAATCTATCTTTTGTTGTGTTGTATCCAGAATTAAGATTCGGAGGCCTTTTTTTTTTTTTGACACAATGCTGCCACTCCCTGGTTACTAGATAGTACTGCATTATGAAATCCAGCAGGGTTTCGGCTGCCTTTGTAAGGTCTCTTATTAGGAGTCGTAAATCTAGGCACAAATATACCAGAGCAGTAAGACAGAGAGAGAGAGAGAGAGAGTGTGTGTGTGTGTGTGTGTGTGTATATGTGTGTGCGCGCATGTGGCCATTAAGTGTGCCAGGGTCAGAATTTAATATAGATATTATACCTCGAAAGGTCCCCAGAATCACTGGCTTGGTGTTCTGAAAAATAGACATTGTATGATTGCCAGTTCTGGTACCTTTGAAAGCTTACTTCGGTTCCCCTTCTGGTTTTCAGACATCTCAGATGTGTTAAAGAAATGCGTAGAAGCATAGATTTCAGAACATAGTTGCTAAGACTGCCGGTAGATCTGAATTCCTTTGAGCCCTGTTAAGTAGTTCATTACTGTGAGCATTGAGGCATCCCTTCGTAGCTCAAGGACTGGAGAGCACTGTCCTGGTGAAGGAAACCACATTCTGGTGAAGAAATAGCTCCTACGGTTCTCAGCGGAGTTCTTGAAATCTTCCTGTGAAGCTCTGGTGAGCATCAGCTGCCAACAGAAACCGTTGCTCTCTTGAGCGCCTACTCAGTTCCAGCGCGTTTCCGTTCCTCTCGTTCTTTCGATAGTCCGTTGGGTAGGTTTCAGTGTTCCCATTTTGCAGAAAAGGGGAGATCAGAATATGATTAACACGCCCAGAGTCATACAGCTAGGAACTGGTGGAGAAGGGGTTTGAACCCAGTGGTGACAGGCCTCACTGTGTTCGTATTTACATTCCATGTTCCCCACCTGGTAGTGCTTAAACCGGGGTTGTTTTGGTCACCGTTCCAGTTTAGCTTTCCGTAAAAAGGACACTGTTAGACCATTGGTTTTCCACTGGGGGGTAATATTGTCCCCTCAGGGGACATTTGGCAACGTGTGGAGATATTTTTTTGCTCATTACGATGAGGGGGAGGGGTGCCACTGGCATTTAGTGTTTGGAGGCCAGGGGTGCCGCTCAGTATCCGGCAGCGTGCAGGACAGGCACCCACGCCAGACTTCCCTGGACCAAATGTCAGGAATGCTGAGGGTGAGAACCCCTGCATTAGGCAGTGCATTACCCCGAGTTTATCCTTGAGTACCTGCAGACAGGCTCCACCCCTCCCCTGCTTCGTCTCTTTCTGTGAAGATGCCCTCATCCTGGCCCTGCTGTTCATGGCTGGGCCCCGGGAGGAAACTGGTCTCCTGGCTGCTCTCTCGTGACCCGGTGTGTTGTCCCTCACTGCCTGTGTGCTGGGTCAGCAGGGCAGATAGAGGACCTCGCTTGTTCAGAGAGAAACCCACTTAAAGGCCACGTTGAAGTCAGAATCCGAGTTTCCTCGGGACCGTGCAGGAGGTTCTCCTGTGCTGCGTGCATGTGGGCCGTGGGGGTGCGTCCTGCACTTGTTCTGTCTTTTCTCTGGCTTTGTGTCTTCCCCAGATCTCCTCCTTTGCCTGGAAAGAATCCATTGAGGTCTTTCCCACTTTTCCCCCAGGTCAGATGTTACCTCCTCCACAATCCTCCGCAGGGAGTAATTGCTCTTGAGGATAAACTTGCGTATGTAACATTTACTCTTTTTATGTAACATACTGATTCGTCCTCACTTTCCCACCTTTCGTATAAACAGTATAGAATGTAAAAGTGAAAAATGGATAAAAACTGAAAAGCACCCATTACGTAGGGTTATTCTTTCTATACAGTCTCTTTTTTTCAAATCAGTAATGATGCCCTATTTTTGTAGGCCTATTTGGCACAGTTAATTACACAGTACGGATCTTGGTGTTTATGATACTTACTTTGGAATAGTGCTTCTTCGCATTCAAGTTCATCAAGACTTTGACAGTGCTTTTCTTTCTGGTCATTTAAATAGCTTTAGTATTTTTCAGTAAAGGTTTTTTGTTGTTTTTGTTGTTTTTTTGCCTTTCTGGCCATTTAGTGAAGACTATATACATGCCTCTTATTTAAGCAGAAAGCAGCTTGCTTCATTAAAGAGGCTCCTTTGACATATTTTAGGACTTAGTCATCTCCTTCATAAACATGAAGCATGTCTCAAATTTTAGCTCTCTTTCATTTCTGACTCACCTGCTGACTGGTGATGGGAAGGTAGACGTTGCTAAGGGGAATGATACAGCAGCATTCATCTTGGGGAGGTCTCTGAAGCCCCCACCTGGGTTAGGAATTACTTTATGAGGCCATGGGAAGCCTTGGTGCACTGCCGTGTTCAGAGGTCTCACGACCGAGGTGTACCAAGACAGTCTCCCTCAGGCTGTATGTAGCCCCATAGCCTTCAAATAGAAGGGCAGTGTTTCATCCTTTATGCTTTGAACGGAAGCATAACCAGGAACAAAGTTGACTTCTGGGCATAACATGTTTCAGTGTCCCACAAACATTTAGGGGCCCCTGATCATCATAGAACTCATTATTGTTCACAAATATTTATGTACAAGTTCTGTTCTCTGGAAATCGGAAGACAATTAAGATAGGGTCCCTGCTCCGTGGACTCCTCGTACCTTCACCACCACCCATAGTTTGCTGTATTAGTTTGCCTTGTAGCGATAACGTGGATGGGGATGTAATTAGTCTGGGTGATTGGCACACCTTGGAGACGTGACTTTGTGCCAGGCCTTGCACGGTAAGGTTTTTCTAACTTATTGCCTTTAAAGGCCTTGACACTGTGCTAATGCAGTTTATAAATACTTACCAAAATGTTGAAGAATTAAGATAGAAGAAGGATGTATTCGTGTAGTTTTGTATAGTTAATGCTAAATAAAACTATACTGTTGATTGAATTAATCAAGCTGGGGGGAGATTTATAGGTTCAAGTTTGGTCTCCTTTGGTTTCCTGGATTAAGGTTTTGAGCAGTAGGGTCAGAGGGATGCTAAGGCTGGGATTAAAAATAATTTTGACCTTATCATTGACTTCTGTATTTTTGTGGCCCTGTGGTAATTGTGAGTCTCCCTCTCTGCCTCTCCACCTGTTTACAGGGGCTTTTGATCATGGGTATGGTATACAGCTGTGGGCACCCGAAATCCTGTTCCTAATGCTGTTAGATTTTCCTTTTCAGAGTAAGAGGGACCATCTACTCATGAACGTCAAATGGTACTACCGTCAGTCTGAAGTT
Source organism: Panthera onca (assembly GCF_046562875.1). NCBI lineage: Eukaryota > Metazoa > Chordata > Mammalia > Carnivora > Felidae > Panthera > Panthera onca. The sequence continues at coordinate 215,508,271 of NC_138346.1, forward strand.
CCAGATTCTGTGTACCAGCATTTGGTTCAGGATCGGCATAACGAAAATGGTAAATAAGTCCTTCTGGTTTGATTCTTACGTTGTCTAGCTTTGGACAAGGTTATTTCTTAAAACATTCATTAAATGGAGATAACCACTATGAAAAACTTTCTCTAAAAAAGCTTTTCATAACTGAGAGCATTACGGGAATGTTTATTTGTTTATTTAGTTTTGCTGAGTTCGTTCATTATTTTTGCCTTTAAAAAACCCCAAACAACCAGAGAGATACGCCAATAACATCTTCCCCTTAAACTTGGACTAGAGATAGCTCTTCTTTGGAAATAACAGTAATTTCATTTCTAAAATTCCTTTTTCTCCCCTAATGATGAGCTAATAATACCGAAAACATCATGATTCCGTTTTATTTCTTTTCTCCTTTTCAATAATCTCTATGATTGAACTTCTCTGCATCCAGGGCTGTGAACTTCAGTTTTGAAAGCATAGCTTTCCTGAAGGGTTTGCAATTCAGTTTGCGTCTTAACTTTCAGAATAATCAGGAAGGTAGTTCAGAGATTCTTAGTTTTTCTTGCTCTGGCATTGTAGTTTCTACCTAGTAACTCTGTTGACATGTGAGATACGCACGTAAAATGTGTATTGTGTTTGTTCAGATGTGTATAATCATGCATTTTTACTGAGTTTTCAAGTGTTGGGCCTCACGCTTAACTGATTCACATTTGTCACCCATTAATCATATGAGTTAGAATTTGTCACTACCCACTTTCAGATGAGGAAATCGAGGCACATGAGATGCTCAAGGAGTTGCCAAGGCGACATGTCTTCTCAGCGGGCCTGGCCAGGCTGGGATCCAGCTGCCTCTACTCTTCCTTTCCCACTCGTCCGCACTGCTTCTGAGTCAACGAAGCGTAGCCAAACAGTTTTGAGGAATGATGTTCTTTTATAACTCATTAGGCTTTTCTTCCTTGAAAACTATAAAAATTTCTGTTAAGGCAGTTAAATTATGGTTCCTGATTAAAAATAGTAACTTGGTTATTTTTTTCTACAGAAACAGTGCAATTTCACTCCATCCTGGAATATTTAGCAATAAGAAATTAAACAGGATCATTAATTATGTCAGTAATTTACACGTTTGCTAAAATGTGATCATTGTTTCTTCTGTTTTTTTCTTCGTTTTTTCATTAATTGCTTAATGCATTTCAGCAAACTGTGGGGATTTAATAAGGGTGTAAAACACATCCAGCAAGATACTTGTTTCCTGTTATGCCTGCCATACATTATTCCTCCTGACCAGACCTGGTTATTTATTGTACTTTCTTTAGTGGGAGGTGAACCTGAAAGAAAAATCTAGCAAAAATTTTCCTAAATGTTTTGGGAGGCTCAATTTTAATATCCTCTCAATTAATTTTTTTGACAGACTCTGGAAGAGAACTTGTCATTACAGACCCGGTCATCAAGAACCGAGAGCTCTTCATTTCTGACTACGTTGACACGTATCATGCTGCTGCCCTCAGGTGAGCGCCAGAGACATGGTCTTTGCTGTGAAGGAGCGGCCGTCGAGCGTGGAGGGTCGAGCAGCCTAAGCCATCTGGGTCTCTTTTGATAATCATGATATTAATCAGACTACTCTTGTGGTCTCAGTACAAGTTAGTACACCACCATTCACTCCAGTGTTAACTTTGTGGATGATTGGGATTTCAGAGGTTACCTGTACCTTCACTAATCTGTGTGGGAGAAAAGAAAACAATTTAAGAAAAAAATTTTGACGCCCTCTCTGTAGTTTTGTATCTTTGTGTCCTCAGTAGTATGCTGGTATTGAAAATTAGTATCCCGGCACTGGTTGCTGAAGTTCTTAGGGTGACATGTTATGATGGTCTGCAGATTATTTTCTCAAGAATCAGTTACTTCCACTAGAAAAGGTGGAGAGATGGGTGAAACAAATATGGCAGCATGGCTTGAGAGTCTAAGCAAGGTTTATAGGAAGTTTTAGCAACCTGTTTATTCTTTGAATTTTTTGTATGTATGAAAAATTTCCTACCAGAAAGCTTGGCGTTAGGGAGAAGATATTGAAGATTTTATTCTGAGGAAGGAGGTAACATTGCAGATACTCTTAGGTAATTATGCTAAAGAGTGACCATAAGCCCCTACTTTGCACTTTCTGGCGTTTTCTGTCCCTTTCAGGAAAAGGTGATATATGCGTGCGTGTACACACACACACACACACACACACACACACACACACACACACATCTTCATCCTGGTATATTTCGCATGTATGTGGAAGACTGTGGGCTTCTTAAGTAGTAGAGGAAGTTAGACAAGTAATAGTTTTGTAATTCTTTCCCAACCAGAAAGAATAAAGTGGTGAAAGACTACTTTCTTTGTTAAAGAATAGAAAAAAAAAAAGTCATAGGGATTTACTTGCTTTTAACTGAGCTATAATGAGATCCAATAATTTCTGCATTATGTTGCTCAAATGGCGTTCAGTGAAACCATGTGGAGTCTCCTGTGCAAAGCTATATAGCTAAAGCCAGTTATTTCAAGGCGAATTAGTAGCAACTTTTAGGGCAGGTTTGGGTCAATGTTTTGGGCCAGAATATCTTTCCTACGATCTCCTTCGCAGCTACTCAGCTCAGCCATTGTAGGGCAACAGTCATAGGCGACAAGTAAATAAATGAGGTGCTGTGCACCAATAACTATGGACGCTGACATTTGAATTTCATTTAATTTCCACGTCAGGAGATATTATTCTTCTTCTGATTTCTTTTTTAGCCATTTAAAAATGTAAAAGCTATTGTTTGTTCTGCAACTGTATAAAAACGGGCATTGGGCCAGATTGGCCAATCCCTGCTGTAGGGGAAGGAGCGAATATGGTTAGATTTGGCTTTTTACAAGACTTTAGATACATTTAGAGAATTTCTCTGGTGTTTTATCAACGTCTTCCAAAGCTCCCAGAAGCCTTTTGTGTCTTTGTGGCAGTGACTTTGCAGTCTTAAACTCGAACACTGAATGAAGCAAGTTAATGGAAGTTTGGATAGATGGATGGAACCATTAAATTGTTGGTGAAGACAAGTGGCTTGATCTTGAAATATTTTCTTATCTTGATATATATGCTTCTCCCCTCCTATTTTCATCTTGTGTCATTGGTTGAGGTAAATGATTTTAAAAAACGTGGAGTTAAAGTTAAATAAAGATGTGACAGGGCGACTGGGTGGCTCAGTCAGTTGAGTGTCTGACTTCGGGTCAGGTCATGATTTCCCGGCTTGTGAGTTTGAGCCCCACCCCGGGTTCTGTGCTGACAGCTTGGAGCCTGGAGCCTGGAGCCTGGAGCCTGGAGCCTGGACATGCTTAAGATTCTGTGTCTCCCTCTCTCTCTGCCCCCTCCCCTGCTCATGCTCTTTCTCTCTCAAAAATAAACAAACATTAATAAATACATATGTGAGACACATAACGGTGGTTATTCAATGTGTTTTGATAGATTTACTGGAAATGAATATATTTGAATATTAGCGGCTATTCAGATTTGTGGAATCATTTTATACTATTTTACCCTTTTTAGAAGAACCAGTTGTCCCACGTAATTCCACCTGGACCTAGTAAACATACTTTTACTGGGTTTCCAGTCAGATACTTTCTGGAGATATGTAATTGTGTAGTCACTGTCCCTTCCCTGGCCACCAAAGGGCTGGAATGCTATTGGTAATTCCTTATCTTCTTTTCACTGTGTATGTGACCAGAACCCTTACGGACTAGTCTTTTCTTCCTGTGGTATTTTCTTTGAAGTGGTCATAAAGTGGTTCCATTCTAGCCGTCGTCTCAAATTTGATTTTGTTAGCTTCAAATAGAACCTCTGTGTATAACCTGACAATTGGATTTTTTTCCCCAAAGATTGCGGATCGTAGTGGTCACACAGTTATTGAATGATCTGGCCTAGTAGGTGCTTAGTAAATACTTGTGGCTGGCTTGACGTTTGTCTGCATCTGTATTGCAGACAAACTGCATTTGTCTGATATTTGAGCTCATCTGTATGGTTCTTACTGTTACTACTTAGTAATCTCGCCAGGCTCTCAGCAACAGAGCGCTTCCTGTAAGATCTTTTCCCATAAAAGCAGATTTCTCCCCCAGGAATCGTTATTGTTCTCTTTCATTTTAGCAAAACTAGATTAATTTTAAAATACAGTGTGGGCTGGGGAGATGAAACTTTAGTTTTTTCTTCCACTTATTTCCTGCCCAGTTATCCACAGGAAGAATTTTTCTTCCTCTATAGGTATCAAGCAGTTCTGCCAAAAATAAATTCAGCTTTGGGGGGCTTGCGTGGCTTAGTCGGTTAAGCATCTGACTTTGCTCGGGTCATGATCTCACCACTTGTGAGTTTGAGCCCTGCATCAGGCTCTATGCGGACAGTTCAGAGCCTGGAGCCTGCTTTGGATTCTGTGTGTCCTTCTCTCTCTGTCCTTCCTCTGCTCACACTCTGTCTCTCTTTCTCTCAAAAATAAATAAACATTTAGAAAAGTAAAAAATAAATTCAGTTTTGAAAGAGACAAAATAGTTTGTAGGAACGTGAAAAAGGGTCAGATGAATGTAGTGGCAAACATGGAAGAGAAAAAAAGAAAGAAAAAGACTGATAGCGTTAGTGCTTAGCACCCTTCTTGTCAAAGATCATAGCGCTCAGCTCAGTGGGCTCCTGGGACCCGTAATTCTGAGGTGGCTCCTGCCATGGCAGTTCCCCAAGGAGGAAAGTGCTGCAGTGCTTTCTCTCTTTCAAGCTGGTGTGAGGGTCAGGTGATAAAGGGGGAGGGAGCGCTTTGTCCTCTAGCCCTCAAGAATCAGAAGGGAGACAGAATTCCTCTGCGGTCTGTTTTCTGTAAGATGAGCATTTCCTTCCCCAAACGACATTCACTCCCAGAGGGACTGTGGGACTGTTCGTTACGGAGACCTGTGTTGAGGTCCAGCACCGCTGCTTGGCTGCTGTGTTTTAAGTCTTGCCTTGGCCGTCCCTCATCCCTGCCTTTCAGGCTAAGTTTCTCCGGCTGTTTGTTTTCTTTTCATTACATTTATCAGTAGCCATATGGTGCAGTTAGTATCCTGAGAGAAGTAGTTTTGAGTTCTCCCCAGTAGCTAAGTATTTTGGGCCCATGCTGGTATGATAGAAAAAACACCAGACTACGACGAGAAGGCTGCAGTTTGAATCCTGGCTCTGCCACATAGTTTTTTCACCAAGGTCAAGTTTGTTAAACTTTTGAGGCATCCTTTTGACAAGCTTACGCAAGGCCGCGTGATTAAGTGACGGAACCCTGAAGCAAACACACATATTTTGGTCCTACATCCAGTCAGATAATGGATGTGAAAGGGTCTCTCAGAGTGCCTCACACTCAGTAGCATGGGGTGTGCTTACGGTCATTGAATCTGAATTGGGTTCTTTTTTTTTTTTTTTTTTTTTTTTTTTGATGCTTATTTATTTGAGAGAGGGAGGGAGAGAGAAACCGAAGGAGGCTCCAGGCTCGGAGCTATCAGCACAGAGCCTGACACGGGGCTCGAACTCACAAGCCATGAGATCATGACCTGAGCCGAAGTTGGATGCTTGAGCGACTGAGCTACCCAGGTGCCCCTGAATTGGTTCTTAAAGCAAAAAAGGAAGAAAAGAAAAAATGCAATTAAACGTAGTTCTGTACCAAGTTATTGATGGTACAATTATTCAGCGTCCATTTATTTTACTTTTCTGTGGCCTCTTGGCTGGATTGACTGGCTGTTCCGATTACTTCGGGTACGGGAGGGAGAGTTGAGCTCCAGGAGCCACCTTTAGAAGCTCCGAGAATGAGCAGATAAACCTGCTCTGAGAACAAGCAGATAAATTTTATTACGCTAAATAAAAATTATAGCTTGCAGTTTGTTTGCTCTGTTACTTCTTTTTCACCCTAAGGATCATGTTTTATTGATGATCAAAGAAAGGATCTAGAGAGATTGCTTTGTGATTGGATTGTGAGCATGTGACCTGGGCAGCATTTTCAGGTTTACTGTGTACCTGTAACCGTGAATTCCCAAATATCGTAAATGTCTCAACGACTGAAGGGCTGTAAAAACATGGGGAAAAACATGTCCTCAGGTAGGGCAGGTGCCAAGCTGTCATCTTGGCTAGGAATTCGTCTTCCTAGGAAGACGTTTGACATATAGGAATATGGGAACATATAGGAATATGTTCTAGAGTGAGTTTTCTGGAGCCTTTCCCAGCCAGAAAACCCTAGCCTCGCTCTGCAGGGCTTCTAATCTTCCCCTTTTCATCCTGAATTAATTGATCTCTTCACTTTGTTCTGGGCAGCTAGGGTTGTACATTCAGTGATTGATGCAGACTGAGTACATCTCCACGCAGTTCCCCAGCCATTTTTGGCACTGACACAACTCCTTTAGCTCCTGTGGGTCCCCTGATGAGTGTCCGGACGCCTCAGAGCATTTAGTTTTACAGTTCCAGGCTTCATTTCCTGGCTTTGATCAACTGTTGTTTTAATATGTAAAATAACTTCGACCTACAGCATTTTTATTGTTTTGTCCGTATGTGCTTAAGTACTTCATTAGACACCATAGCTTGATGGTCATTTTATTCTTTCTTTCTTTCTTTCTCTTTCTTTCTTTCTTTCTTTCTTTCTTTCTTTCTTTCTTTCTTCCCTTCCCTTCCCTTCCCTTCCCTTCCCTTCCCTTCCCTTCCCTTCATTCTTTCCTTCCTTCCTTCATTCCCTTCCTTCCTTCCTTCCTTCCTTCCTTCCCTTCCCTTCCCTTCCCTTCCCTTCATTCTTTCCTTCCTTCCTTCATTCCCTTCCTTCCTTCCTTCCTTCCTTCCCTTCCCTTCCCTTCCCTTCCTTCCCTTCCTTCCTTCCTTCCTTCCTTCCCTCCCTCCCTTCATTCTTTCCTTCCTTCCTTCCTTCTTCCCTTCCTTCCTTCCTTCCTTTCCTTTCCTTCCTTCCTTCCTTCCTTCCTTCCTTCCTTCCTTCCTTCCCTTCATTCTTTCCTTCCTTCCTTCCCTCCCTTCATTCTTTCCTTCTTTCCTTCCTTCCTTCCCTTCATTGTTTCCTTCCTTCCTTCCTTCCTTCTTCCCTTCCTTTCTTCTTTCCTTCCTTCCTTCCTTCCTTCCTTCTTTCCTTCCTTCCTTCCCTTCCTTCCCTTCCTTCCTTTCTTCCCTTCATTCATTCCTTCCTTCCTTTCTTCCTTTCCTTCCTTCCTTCCTTCCTTCCTTCCTTCCTTCCCTTCTTTCTTTCCTTCCTTCCTTCCTTCCTTCCTTCCCTCCCTTCATTCTTTCCTTCCTTCCTTCCCTTCATTCTTTCTTTCCTTCCTTCCTTCCTTCCTTTCTTCCCTTCATTCTTTCCTTCCTTCCTTCCTTTCTTCCTTCCTTCCTTCCTTCCCTTCATTCTTTCCTCTTCCTTCCTTCCTTCCTTCCTTCCCTCCTTCCTTCCTTCCCTTCATTCCTTCCTTTCCTTTCCTTCCTTCCTTCCTTCCTTCCTTCCTTCCTTCCTTTCCTTCCTTCCTTCCTTCCTTCCCTTCATTCTTTCCTTCCTTCTTTCCTTCCTTCTTTCCTTCCTTCCTTCCTTCCTTCCTTCCTTCCTTCCTTCCTTCCTTCCCGTGTCCTGGCGCTGCTAGCTGGGCAAGGGCTCTGAGGTGCTGGGAACACCCAGCTGAACAATATACTCTCTGTGCCCTTGGATACTTCTCAGTCTTTTAAAAATTCTTTATGTGGAGCTGCTTTTAGACGCACAGAAAAGTTGTGAGTACTGCGTTTCCATCCATCCCTCCCCCAGTCTTCCTCAGTGTTAACATCTGACAGAACCCCTGTGTGGTTATCAGATCCAAGAAATTAGCATTAGTACAATACAGTTGAACTGAAGACCCTGTTTGAATTTCACTAATGTCTTAATTCAAACTTCTGTAACAAAATAGCACAGACTGGGTGGCTTAGAAACAACAGAAATTTATTTCTGACAGCTCCGGAGGCTGTTAGTCTGAGATCACAGTGCCAGCCTGTTCTGCTGAGATCCTTCTGGTTTGCACACTGCCGACTTCTTGTATCGTCACATGGCCCAGAGCAGAGAGGGAAGGCAGGTTTCCTGTCTGACAGCACAGGGTTCATTTTATTGTATCTCTTTTTGTACCTTCTTTCTTCAAAAGCGAAAAACTCTGCTCTCATTGTCGAAATATATTTACTTATTTTTATTCACTTCAGGAATACACATAGTTTTAGAATTTGTAACCCATGTCCCTGTGAGAAACAGATTTACTGACTAAATTTTTGTCTTTAGCCATGTAATCTATAGGCAAGACACTGTCTTCCAAAGTCGTTTAGGTCAGTTCTGCTCTTGGATACCTCTGTAAGTGGCCGTGTTCTCTCTTTGTACTACGGTTAGGTTCACTGTTAGACTTTGCGCTCCACTTTTGGTCCCTCCTGGTCGGTAGGGACTCTTGTTAATTTTTGGATGTGCGAGGGCATGCGGACTATGGCTGTGGTTCTGACGGTCAGGGCTGCAGACAGATACGTGGTTTTCAACTCTCTTACACGCTCCCATCCCCATTTCTTTCCTTCCCGCCTGCTCTCCGTAACTGCTCGCCTTACTTCTTAGTTTTTCCTTCCTGCACTTTTTCATTTCAAATGAGCAAATACATAGCTGTTTTGTTATAGCCTCTTCTGTCTTGTATGAAGAGTAGCATGCCATAGCTACTCTTCTGCGTTTGCTGTTTTTACTTAACGTTATACCTTAGAAACCGCTCCGTATCCGCTGATGGAGGTCTCCGTCATTCCCTCTCGCATGGAGCTCTGCTGTGTGGGCTTTGAAGGTGTTTCCAGGATGTTCCAGTCATAAACGACGCTGCAGCCGGTGTCCTTGTGCATGTGTATTTCCTCATTGTCAGATGTGAATCTTCGGGGCGGATTCATCGGAGAGAGATTTCTGGGTTGAAAGGCTTATGTGTAGGTGGTTTTCCTCCAGAAAGCAAATACCACTTTGCATGCCCTGTGTCCCCAGCAGCATGTGCTGTCCTATTTCGTTTTAGTTGTGCCAGTCTGATAGGTGAGAAATAGGATCTCGGTATTGTTTTACTTTATTTTGCTAACAGTGAATGAGTGTGAGCATTTTTTCATATATTTAAAGGGTGTGTGTGTGTGTGTGTGTGTGTGTGTGTGTGTGTGTGTTATCTGTTCATGTCATTTCCTTTAGGTTTTGTTTTGTTTTATTTTGTTTGTTTGTGTGTTTGCTGTTTGGTCTTTTGTCTCTAAAAGTTCTTTAGCATTTTCTGTTGTGTGTGTCACAAATGTTTTCTCCCACTTGCTGGTTTTCTTTTATGGTTTTAAAAAAATTCTGCAAAGCTTACTGTTATCCAGTCAGAGTTGTCAGTGTTTTTCATTTATTCCCTGAGGACGGAGTCGTGGCTAGAAGCCTCTCCCTGTACCTGACCTACTGAGGCCTTGTGCCCAGCTGTCCCAGCACCGGGTATTAACAAGCCTCTCTCGCGCTCCCAGCTTTCTCAGCACATGGACCGCCGAGTCTGTTTCTCCTCAGTGGCTCGAGATGCCACCTTTGTCGTGTCTCATTTTCCTTGTGTGTCCTAGACTCGTTAGTCTGTTGTCTTGTCTGTCTGGGTGCCGCCGCCGTGCTCTTTTAGCTGTGGAGGCGTCTTAGTATTTTTTGCTGTGCCACTGATAGTGTCCGCTTTTCTCAGTTATCTGTTTTTCGTGTGCATCTTCGTAGCAACCTGTTTCAGTCCCTTAAATAGCTTGTTGATATTTGTATTAGGATAGCATTGAATTGATAGATCAATTCTGTGGGGAAATGCCATGTTGAGTTCTTACATCCGAGAACAGGGGACGTTTTTCCATTTGTTCATGTTTACTTTGGTGTCTCTCAGGAGCGTTTAAGAAGAATTTTCCGCATAAAGATGTTCCCATTCTTGTCACATTTATTTCTGTGTATTTAATCTTATAGGCATATATAGAAACCGCTATACCCTAATAATAGAGAATATGCTTTTTTCAAAAGTGTTGATTTCTTTATTTAGAGAGCACGTGTGTGAGTAGGGGAGGGATGCGGAGAGGGGGAGAGTGAGAGAGAATGAACCCCCAGCAGGCTCTGCACCTTCGGTGCGGAGCCCAAAGTGGGGCTTGATCTCACGAACCATGAGATCATGACCTGAGCAGAAATCAAGGGTCGGATGCTTAACCGACTGAGCCACCCAGGTGCCCCGAGAATATGCGTTCTTTCTTTGTACCTTGGCATATTCTCAAAAATTGATTGTATGTTAGATCATAAAGAAAACATTCATGTGAGTAAAAGGCAGTAAAACCAGAGTTTAAAAACAAAAACCAGAAAGGCCAGAATTTCACTTGGAAATGTAAAACTTCTGTTTCCTCACTACAGAGAACAAACTGGTGGTCGCCAGAAGGGAGGGGGCTGGAGGATGGGGGAAACAGGTGATGGGGATCAAGAGGGTGCTTGTCCTGGTGAGCACTGAGCAGTGAATACGATTGTTGAATCACTGTACCCTGTTCCTGAAACTAATATAACATCGTATGTTAACTATACTGGAATTAAAATATAAAGCTTAAAGAAAATAAAACTTTAAACAACCTCTGAGCAGAAGAGGAAATAAACACTGAAATTAAAGAAATTTTTAAAAACAACAGGAAAAATACTATGTACTAACATCTATGGCATGCATTTAAAGTGCCGATCAAAGGAAAACTAGTGATACTAAACACATCAACTGCAATGAAAAAATGAAATTGAACGATTAAGTTCCCAGCTTAAATGATAAAAAGAGCAACAAATCAATCAAAATGCAATGATGTGGAGCTCAGTGTATGTAGAAGAAACGCTTAAGACCACCGTGTGTAAGAGCGGACAGGCGGGGGGGTCCACGTGGAGGTAATGGAAGTGGTTACACTTCGAGCAACTCTTGGGGAGACCGTGGAGGGATATTCTCAAAGCACCGTAAATGAATCAAGAGGAATCCTATAAAATGTCACATAACCTATAGGAAGGCAAGAGAAACAGAATGAAACATGGAAAAGAAACTTTAGAAAAATTCTATACCTGTCATGAGTCAAATGGCTTACCGCTGACAAGACACTGACTCTGTCTCAAAATCTTTCTTTTCCTTTGTTTTCAGGCAAGCGTCATAATAAAAGCTGTAGGCAGGCCTGTGGCTATAAGCCTTCTGTACGTGTCTGTGTCCCTCTTTCCAGGCTTCTCTGACGTTTGCGTGGCCCTGGGGATATACAGAGACTTCCCCGGTTATGAATAGTTTTGATGGAATGAATTTCTGGGCCATGTTTCCATTTGTAGTCTCTCCTTGTAAGGCGGCTCTCTTCTCCTTCATCCCCTTCCGATGCCCTCCTCCCACCAGCCGGAGCATTTGTCAGACCGCGCGGTGCCCAGGGTGGAACTGTGCGGCCACCACCCCAAGGACTACCGGAACGATTATCCTACAGGAAGCCTTTGTTACTGATGAATGAGAGGCCCCGGGAATAGGGGGCTTCCCAGTCTGTAGTCATGTTTCTGTTAATAATGAAGCATCACATTAGAAGTAGGGTGTATAGGACTTCGGAGGCTCCAAATCCGCTATTTTGGTAAGCTGGTAGTGATGGCGACTTCCTCTTAACAGTCTCTCCGGCTTCATTCCACAAACACTGCCAAATAACGTACCGCTTTTGAGAGAGAAAAAGAGCAAGATGAAAAGAGTGCTCTGGAGAAAAAAAATACTGAATGCTTAAAATGCTACTCTCTCTCTCGCTCGCTCTCTCGCTCTCTCGCACACACACTTCAAAACGTAACCTCCCAGCTTCAGCAAGAGGCAACAGGAAAAATATTTCAAAATGGAGGCCAACCAAGGTGGGCTTACCTGCTCTGTCTTCGGCTCTGCTCCGTACCGGATGGCTCGTTAGCTGCCAAGAGCAGCAGCTTTAATCGGCCGTGGCTACGTGCTACTGAGTCTTACTGTTTTATTTTACCCTAATACTTTAAAAATGTTTATACGGTAAAGTACACATTTTAAGTTTACATTTTTGTAAGTTTTGATAAATCTGTTTGACCCTTAACAAGGCAGGGAATATTCCCACCAGCCCAGAAAGTTCCCTTAAGCTACTCTCCTCTCAAAGCCTCCCACCCTGAAGCAACCACTATTCTGATTTCTCTCACCATAGATGAATCTTGCCTGTTCTAGAAATTCATTCATATAAACGGAATCATACGGTCTGTGCTTTCTGTGTCCCTGGCTTCTTTTACTCAGAATTTAATGTCTGAGACTTTTTCTCTTGAGGTGCTATGTACCAGTACTTCTTTCCTTTGTATTGTTGGGTAGTATTTCATCTTCAAATATACAATGATTTGGGGCGCCTGGGTGGCTCAGTCGGTTGGACGGCCGACTGCAGCTCAGGTCATGATCTCGCGGTCTGAGTTCAAGCCCCACGTCAGGCTCTGTCCTGAGCGCTCAGAGCCTGGAGCCCGCTTCTGATTCTGTGTCTTCCTCTCTCTCTGCCCCTGCCCTGTTTGCTCTCTGTCTTTCTCTCTCTCGAAAATAATAAACAATAAAAAAAAAATTAAAAAAAACACAAATATACAATGATTTGTTACCCACTTCCTTATTGAAGGACATTTGGGTTGTTTCTAGGCTAGTATGAATAAAAGCTGTTATGAACAACAACAAAAAAGTACAGAGAAGGAAACAAAAATAAAAAAGAAATTAATGAGGAATAAAACAGTAAAACTAATTAATGAGATCCTGAAAAAATTTTAATATCTCGTTAAAAGTGACATTATGACCAACTGGGATTTATTCCAGGAATGCAAGGTAAGTTCACTATTAGAGACTCTGCTAATATCATACACCATATTATTAAATCTGAGGGGGGGAACCTCCATATTTCCAAAGCAATGATTATGTCTGAAGTTAGTATCATATTTAATAGTAATACCTGAAAGACCTTTCCACTGAGATCAGGATCAAGGCGAGGGTGCCTGTTTCCATTACTTTCCACATTGCGTGAGAGGTTCAGTATAATTGGTTTTAAGAAAGGATAGAAAAGAAGTAAAACTGTGTTTATTTGCAAATAACAGATAACATACCTGGAAAGCCTTAGAGAACCAATGATTAAACTGTATCAAATAATAAAGAATGCAATTCGGTAGTGGGATATGAAATTGATATACAAAAACCAGTACCTTTCACGCGGTCACATAGAAGAGGACATACCAGTGGGTGACCTCATTCATTAGTTTACATGCTTATTTGTCAGATGATGTGCTTCTGTTCCTGCTGCTTCAGGCTTTTCCGAAACCATTTGTGCTGCTGTCCCCATGGAACATTTGGCAGTGTCTTTAGAAACTCTTAATTGTCACAGTGTGGTTTGGGGGTGCGATGGGGTAGAGGTCAGGGATACTGCTAAGTACAGGACAGTCCCTGACAACAGAGAACTATGCAGTTTAAAATGTCAATAGTGCTGAGATTGAGAAACTCTTTCCTAAAGAAAACATACTTGATTTCCAGTGTCTGTGTTTAGAATTGTGTGTTGGCAGTGTTTTTATAGGCTCAATGAATACATCGATTAATTACTTAAGTTGAAGGGTAAACTTGAATGTGAATAATAATGAAGAATAGTGAAAGAGGAATCACTTTCCTTTAGTTAGGGACAGTGATGGAAATAACTTATTTTGTGTAGCACTGAATAGTGTATAAAGTTTCATAGACTCCTTGTTTGATCTCCTCAATAGGGATTAGTATAATAGGTGTTCTTATCACTGTTTAACTGATGAAGGAACTAGCCTATTTTTTCTAGGTGTCAGGGACTAAATCATGTCAGATGGGTAGTTTCAGAGTGAGTGCGTTGTTTGTTCATCTGTAAAAGTGATCTTTGCTGCTTTTTCTTTTCTGGAAGGTCATTTTAGTTCTAGCTACACACTAGAGGGAAAAGTCCTGGGTATGCAAAGTTGATTCCTAGTCCGTATTCCTAGTGTAGCTTGTTACTTACAAATAATTGCTTCCCATGGAACTTTCCGCGGTGATGGAGATATTATATAAATGTGTTGTTCATTTTGGTAGCCACTAGCCTCATGTGATTATTTAAATTTACATTAGTTGAGATTAAATAAAATTTTAAATCCTGTTCTCTTCAGTTGGACTAGCCTAGCCACATCTCAAGTGCTCAAGAGCTGTGTATTATGTTACTGGTAGTTCTCAAAGAAATGTCAATAAATCTCAAGCACTTTTGTTAAATTGTTAAAATGGAGGTTGTTTGAGCCCCATCTTAGTGTCTGCCTATCACTGAGGTTTTGGTCACAGTTACTTAAGCTCTATTGGAAAGGAGGACATTGTTTTTCAGTTCCTTGGTGGGAAGCGAATGAATGTCATCTCCAGGTTGCTATTCCTCGGCTAGCTTCTTTCTCTGACACCTTGGCCATTAGCTGGTGTGTATTTGTTAACGCACCAACTAACAGAGTCCTTATGAGAATGGAATACCTACCTGGTCAAGTGGTAGGAGTTCATAGCCCCGGAAGCATATGCACGTGCTGTTGATTCTCCGGTTCCATCTACTGTAATCGCAGCCCTTGGCTTCCACTTGATGTTAAAGTTCCCTTCTGTGACCACGAAGGGAGTTGCTGAAAACCCCCCTGCCTCCTTGGGAACGCTGGAAATTCTCCCAACGTGTGTGTGCGCGTGCGCGCATTTAAGGAGTTTGGTGGTATTACAGAGTTTTCAGCTACATTTTTGGTTTTAAATTGTGTTGGTAGATGAACCTGGAAACCTTAATGCTGTTTATTTGCAGTATTTTTGTGGGAAAGTGTTTTTCCAACCTACGATCTTTGAATGTTATCTGAAAATTTGGGAAGTGTGTGTTTTTATGTATTAAAGCCCATCTGTATACTTAAAAAATTAAAGTCTCTCCGTTTTAATTTGCAAGTCAGTTTATTTCTTGAACATTAAAAGAGAAGAAAAATATTTGACAGCTATACATTTTGGCTTATAGTAAAGTAGCAGGAAGAAAAGTCCCATTTTTACGGTTTGGAAAGGCTTTAGGTGGTTTTTTTGGTAAAGTAATTTAACTATGGTTTATTTTTCCTGTTGTGTCTAGTTTCATATCCTTTTATCATGGTCCCACCCTCAATTTACCTTTATGGTTTAGTTGATTTTACTCCATGGCTAAGATGCTGAGGTACAAGCAGTGAAATTGTGAAGTTGGTTGAAGCAGTCCTGACACAAAAAATAAAATATTGGACGTTTTCTGAATTGATAAATATGGAGTCTGTAGCCATATTCTACGTGTTTTTAGAGTAATGTGGATTTAGTTGCGTCTTCCCCTGCCTCTTTCCCTCCAATAGTGTTTTGGTTTGCACAGCAGTTGAGGGTAATACTAATAATGTATTTTTTACATTTGTTTGTTTTCAGAGGGAAGTGTAACATCTCCCATTTTTCTGACATATTTGCTGCTAGAGAGTTTAAAGCTCGAGTGGATTCATTTTTCTACATATTAGGCTACAACCCTGAGACCAGGTAAGTGAGTCACTTGGCCCCACTCAGTGAGAACTTCGCTTTTCTATGTGCGTGCGCGTGCGTGTGTTTGCACATTTGGGCATGTGCCAGTAAGATGAGAAAAAACAACTTCAAAACCCAAAGTGAACCTCTTTGGAAGGAGTTCTAATTAACGTCATCGGCGTCTAAAGTGGCTTATTGTTCGCTCTTGATTTTATTAAGAAGAAAAGGAAAAGTGAGAAAATTTGGGTGTAGAGAGGCAAGGTAAAGATGTGTGTTTAGCTGATCTGTGTTTTGAACTTACTGTGAATTGGCAGATTATTTCCCTGATGCACATTGTGTCAAACCTTTCGTGGTACCATATTGAACACACACTAGGATGTTACGGAGAATGTGCTGGTTAGTCGTTTGTTTTACTCATTTAATAAAACCCCAGGAACACTCACAGAAATATCTTTAGTAAGACAACTGGTATGAGACGGATACATGCAGTTCTCAACCATCTTGGTAAGACCTATGTAACAGGTAGAGTTATTACTTTTTAAAATGAGAAACAATAGAATCAAAATTTAATACAAAAAATTCCTAGTGTCTGTAATATAGTTTAACTTAGCACATGGAAGAAGTTATTTAAGAGCATATGCATTCATTTTTATCCTGTATCAATCATGCAACTACAGGGACTACAGATGTAAAAAGTACAGGAATGTTAGCAGATGATCAGGTTGTCAGTGCTTGGGACATCTGAGACATAATCTCTAGATACGAGAATTTAGAAAGAAAGAAAAGCTGCTTGGCTGAAGGAAGTTAGTGGAAGAACTACTTGCAGGGTAATTACAATGTAGGTATTTTTTAGTTTTAGTGAAAAACTTTTCCTAGAGGATGCTGAGAAATTATATGTAAAAATTAGAAGGTTACTGTTTAGACAGTCTAGGATTAATGAAAGGCCACGTGTTCTTTGTGGTCATTATAAGAAGCTGCGTAAAGCTCTAGTGAGGCATATATGTTCGTGTCTGTCTCTTTGTATTTTGTAGACGAGAGCTACAGGGGTGATAGTGTACTGAATGGTCACCTTTTTTACTTACCTTTATTTTCTTTAGAAAATAGTAAATTTGAGCTTTTATTTTCTTTTTCAAAAGTAAGCCCTGTTCCAGTGACAGAGAAGCTGATCCGTGATACTATTTTAAAGCATCCTGTATTTCAGAATGTTTATTTTTACATATGCATTTATTTTTTTTAATTTTTTTTAACATTTATTTATTTTTGAGATAGAGACAGAGTGTGAGCAGGGAAGGGGCAGAGAGAGAGGGAGACACAGAATCTGAAGCAGGCTCCAGGCTCCTTGCTGTCAGCACAGAGCCCGACGTGGCTCTCACAAACTGTAAGAACTCACAAACTGTAAGATCGTGACCTGAACTGAAGTTGGACGCCCAACCTACCGAGCCACCCAGGTGCCCCTAAATATGCATTTATTGACTGCCTGATCATTCCTTGGATTTCTGTCTAGATACAAAGGAGGCCATAATTTCAGTGATGCCACATTTATTTAACTATTTGGTGGGTAGTTGTCACATGGCACGAGCTAGATTGTATCACTGAATTGACTAAATAGCTTTTGTGTTTTAAATGATTAGCTCTTGGGTTCGTAACAACCAAGTTTATTTTTTACTAGTTTTGGTTATATGTCTGTTTTTACTGAGTGCTTGTTAAAAGTGATATTATGCAATTTAACTGTGTAAGTTAGAGACTCACCCAGGTTCTGGTCTCATTTTTCATTGGGTGTTGCTGGCAGTCATTCAGAGTGATTCTTCCCATCGGTTAGCTTTTAAAATCTGGCGGAGGTATGCCCTAGAAGGATGTTTCTCTCTCGTCTGAAAAACCAGTACAAGGACATGCCCATGGCGGTGCGTTAGCAGGGTCTGCGTCCTGGGTCACTTCTTTTACCGCTTTGACTTCCTGGCTGCCATTTGTTCATTTCTGTGCTTGTGTTCTCCTTGTCCAGCCTGTGCTTGATGTGTTGTAGGCTTTTGAGGGGAGGTGGATGAATTAATTGAAGTGAAAAAATACTTGAATTTCTATTTATAAGTAAAGACGGTAGCAGATCTCACGCTCCTCATGAAGTGAGCGTAAAGATTTGCCCTAGCTCCCCGGGTTCCCCCTGAATTCCACGTTATGCTTCTGAGGGGTTGGCTGTGCAGTTCCCGCAGCTGCTTGCACGGTCACAGAGGGTGTACTTGAAAAGGAGTGTAGAAAACTCTGTTTTCCCCACCTGGCTTTTGTACGAGCTGGTCCTTAGAATGCTCTGGCTGCATGCCCTTGCAGAATTTACCTCTGTTTGCGTCTCGGTTTCAAGGCTCTGAGGGATGGGGCTGTGGGAAGAGTGGGCTTTGGTGGGCTTCTCCCCCATGTGAATGAGCGGGCCTAGCATGCCGTCTGGCTGCATTTGCTCTGTGCTCTTAGTGCCCGGGGCCATCTGAAGAGGAAACATCAAACCGTTTTCTGTCTGTGAGAGAGACCACGTGTGGATGCGGCTGCTGCAAGTTACAGAATGGGGATTCTGTGACTACACATTTGGGACTGTCCCCTCTCTTCAGAAAGGAACTTTCAGGAACTTGAAGTGAGCGGTTGAAACTGAAACTTGAGATGGGATTGTTTATTTCTCCAAGCACATTTCCCGATGGTAGTTAGAAGTTGATTTACACAGTGTCCGTAATTTATTTAGCGTATTAGCCCGCACTGAAAGTTTGGAGTTTTTTTCATGTTTATTGCATAAATTTTTTTTAAGTCTCATTATTTGGCTACTCTTTAATTTTTCCCCTAACCTGGTTGTTGTGGCTCTACACATTTCGCCTTGTCAGGACCTGACCTTTCCGGACTTTTTGCGAGAGAGAGGGAGAGGGAGAGGGAGAACAAAGAAGCATGGGAGAGAGGAAGAAGGAGAGAAAGATCGTCAAGCAGGCTCCATGTTCAAGGCTCCATGTTCAACGTGGAGCCCAGTGCAGGGCTTGATCTCACAACCATGAGATCGTGACTCTAGCTGAACTCAGGAGTCGGATGCTTCACCTGCTGAGCCACCCAGGCGCCCCAGACTTTTTGGTTTTGATGGGATTACTTTGTTGAATACGTGTATGTGACGGTGGGAGGCAGACTTTTCTATACTCTTCGCTTCATTGCCTTTAAAGTTCGGAGAGGGTGGATTTCTTGGTAATTAGCATGGAATTTTTATTATTTTGAAATTCTGTGTTTAATTCTGACATCCTCTCTCAATTCTGAAATCTGAAAGCTCTGAAAATCAAAAAACGTTTATGCTAAGTTTGGTGCGGAAGCTCATTGGATGGTCATTCTTGGCCTGAACTGAGATGAGGCTATTTATATTGAGTTAGTTCACTTTGTGTGTTTGTACAACTTTTACTGCAAAAGTACCAACGTGATAGAATAGGGGATCATTGCTCAAACACTGCGGGGTGTTACATAGTATATGGTATATTTGTTATAGTACCTTTCTAAATCCAAAAAATTCTGAGTTCTGAAAATCCTCTGACCCTTAGGATCTTTGGTAAGGGATGGTGATACTGTATTCTTGTTAGCCATGGCATTGAAGGAACAAAACTTACTTGAGCAAAAAAATTGGGGACAGATGTTGCCTGTGTTAAGTAGGATGCAAGCTGCAAGGGTCTGACTACTGAGAGGCCTGAAGTTTGAACCAGTAGGCAGTCGGGCTTGGCTTCTGGAGCCTGTGGTGACATTTCTGTGCTCAAGCAGTGTGTGCTTTTGCTCTGCGAACAAGATTCACCCAAATTTACTTCTGCAGTCAGCATATTCTGCAACATAATATCATTATTTCTCATTTTGTTTGAAGGTTCTAATCCAAAATCTGATTAGAAAATAGTTAATACATTTCAGCTCAAAAGTCTTAATACATAAAGCCAGTTAGACCTTACAGGCGTTTGCACAAAATAGCAGTATTCTTGGCATGAACTAAAGTAGTCGGTCCTGACTTATTAAAAGAGATGATTATAATCTGTGGTCATAGGGACATGGCTCCATTCGTCCGTTTACTGTCCTTAGTTGCATTTTTATTTATCCAGTATCTCGTAGCCATCTAATCTGACTACTTGATCTTTTGTTAAGACCGACTCCCCTCTTGGACCCAGGCAGCCTGCGTTTTGATCCTGTGCTGCCCCTTTTTCTCTGTGTCCAGGGGTAAGGTTTGTACTTCCTGGGCTTTGTTTTTTACCTCATTAAAATGGGGGTGGTAAAAGCTACCCTTTAGGTTGCTTTAGTAAACTGTCAGGTTTTTTTGTTGCTTCTTGGGAATTGTAAAAATAATTATAAATTTTCTTTTCAAGACAAGGTTGAAAAATATCAAAGGTTTTTTTTTTTTTTTTTTTTTTTTTTTAACCCCATACAATGTTAAATCCAAAAGTGAAACATAAACTACTTCCTAAGACGTGTTGATTTACCAAGTAGACCATTAACCATCTGGTTGATTGTACTCACATATGGAAGTCTGAACACTGGGGATTTTTGACTCTGCGTAGAACGTTGATTATAAAATTCTTCTTGAAAATATACAACAGTTGCTAAGAATGAAAGATAATTTCTTCATTGACTCTAGTGAAACTGACACAATAAGTATAGTGAATATTTGCAAATAGTATTAAATATGAGCTAATACATTCTATGGTCAGAAAATTTCAGTGCAGAATCTGAGAGAACCAGAATTGGAAAAAAAATTTTTTTATTAAGAAAAATATTTGAGTTTTTTTTAAAAGATTTTATTTTTAAGTAATCTGTACAACCAATATGGGGCTTGAACTTACAACCTTGAAATCAAGAGTCTCACACTCCACTGACTGAGCCAGGTAGGCACCCAAGAGCTTCTTATAGTAAATGAACCTGTCCCCCTGTATAACGTTCAGGTTTTATTGCATTTTGGGGTGTCCTTTTCCCCATACTACCATCTTCTCACCTCTGCAGCTTCAGCCTGTTGCTCAATGCCTTTTTCTTTTTTTTCTTTTAAACTGTACATTCTGGCCTTTTCTGGGCGTACCTTTCATTGGTTGGAAAACTTCTAAACTTCCTGCCTCAGGCCAGTGAGTTAGGCGGGGCAGGGAGTAATGGTGGAATCTCAGTAAGAACAAAAGATTCAGTAGGGGCCATTCGAGAGGAAATGCCTTTATCTTTAAATTATGAAGCATGAATTTTCCCAGAAACCAGTCCATTTGTTTCCCCTTGCTAAGTAAGTGTTCTTTACGTCACTAAAGTACATTTAGGGAGAGTGAAGAAAACATATCAAGTGTAGCATGTTGTATTGATGGTCACTGATCTGTTACCCTCCCCCTCGTACTGCCTTAGAAAAGTATCCTTGGTCTCTTTAGAGACTTGCACTGTGGCATGAGACATCTGATTGTAGTTGTGCTCTTTGCTTTGTGATAAAGGAGTCTTCTCTTGCTATTCAGATGGAAAACAAATTGAGGGCTCAGATCTGATCCAGGAGAGAATGTCTATGAACAGCCACCTGTGCCCTCTTCACTTTTTTTCTTCTTCTTCTTTTTTTTTTTTTTTTTTTTTGCCAAAAAGTTTTTAAAGCAGCGTTGAAGCTTAAGGATTATTACCATTATATTTAGCAGCAATCATAAACTCAGACACTTGCAAGGACTTCTCTTTAATCTCTTTCCAACAGACGGTGGCAATAATGTTACCAATAATAGCTACAGTTAGTGAGTGCTACTGTGCCCAGCAGTGCTCTGAGTGTTTTGCTTGCATAACTTACTGCACTTTGTTATGAAGCAGTCTCTGCCTTCAGAAGAGTTGCAAGTATAGTAGAAAACCTTAGTTTCTAACTGAACCATTTGAAAGTATGACATCACCACGAGGCCGTATCACACTGTAATACTTGGTGTATTTCTTATGAGCAAGGGCATTTTCTTATACAGCCACAATACAGTCCTCCACCTCAAGA
Organism: Panthera onca; assembly: GCF_046562875.1. NCBI lineage: Eukaryota > Metazoa > Chordata > Mammalia > Carnivora > Felidae > Panthera > Panthera onca. The sequence continues at coordinate 215,529,728 of NC_138346.1, forward strand.
AATTAACACTGAAATATTACCATGGAATTCACAGACCCCAGTCAAGTTTTCTCAGTTTGCCTAGTAAAGACCTTTATGAAAAAGGATCCAGTTCAGCGTGATGGATTTTGTTGTCTTACAACTGGTTCGTCTGTGTGGAGTAGTTTCTCAGTCTTTTCTCTTACTTCATGACCTTAGTACTTTGAGACTATAGGGTATTTTGTGGACTGTTCCTCAGTTTCCATGGATGCTTTTTCCTTATTAGATTTAGAGCCTGTATCTTTGACACGGATAGCACAGAAGTCATGTGTTCTTGTTTTTTACTTCTTGTCACGTAGTACGTAATTTTAGTTTGTCTCCTTGCAGGGAGTGTTCACGTTGATCACTTGAATTAGGTGCCAGGCTTTGTAATTGTAAAATTTCTCTTTTTCCGTTTATAATTAATGACTATTTTGTGGGAGGTTGCTTTGAGATTGAATAGATAGCCTCTTCCTCATGAGACTTTCGGTTTATTAATTTATTTGCACTAGGTTGATTAATCACTTCCTATTTTTTTAATTTTTATTTATTTTGAGAGGGGGAGTGAGCATGAACAGGGAAGGGGCGGAGAGAGAATCCCAAGCAGGCTCTGCATTGTCAGCCCAGAGCCTCACAAACTGGGAAATCATGACCTGAGCTGAAATCAAGAGTCAGGTGCTTAACGGACTGAGCCACCGGGGTGCCCCTTTGGCTTCCTGTTTTATTCAGTTGTTGATAATCTGTTACTGTGATTCATTTTTAGGGCAAATTGTTGCAGATTATGGAGGGCGATACTGAGAAACCGGCCAACCAAGAATGCTACTTAGGGGTGGTCGTTACTTTGTGTCACTGAGGAGCCGCCAGGGGGTGGGAGGGCAAGGAGAGACTGAGATGGAGACTCTGTACTTTCACGTCTGTATTTCTGGACTTCAGTGTGCGTGGATCCATGCTCTCATACCAGGTTCTCCAAACCTAATCCCAATACCACAGGGGTCCTGCTAGCTTTTTCCTTATTTCTAATTCTCATCTTTAACAGTGGGAGACCTTGTTTCGGGTTCCTGAGTATCTTTACTTCAGTTTCCTATCGCTGACTCCGCTCTCTCCCTCACATGGGTGAGTTTCGACATGCTCAGCTGTATCTTTAGTAGATTTAGCATTTGATATTTCTTAGCATGACCTCAAGGAACCAAATTTGTAACATTTTCTTTTTAGAGTCTGTGGGATGATGCTCACTCTGTACTCGATTGTTTAATTCCCATAAAAGTTCAGTGCAGCTGACGTTACCTTTATTTGACAAATGAGAAAATTGGTATGATATTAAATATCTGCCTAAGGCATGCGGTTAGTAAACAGGAAACACCGAGCCTGTTTGACTCCAAAGCCTGTGCTTTCATCGTAGATTGATTCATATGCAACCTAATTTTCTTCTGGCTTTGTTGAAAGATAGCTTTAAGCTTTCCTAATGAAGAAAAATATATGTACTTGCTAGAGAATAACTTGACAAATAAAAAGTTAAAGAAGCAAACTGAAATAATACATAATTCTTTAGTTCATGTTTGTGTTTTTTCTTTCACTGTACATCTGTGTGCATGTTTATACGTGTATGAATATTTTAAGATTATAAATAAAACACTGTTTACATAAATATACATATAATCATGTATTCCTTTATTCATTTTTTTAATTGTGAACATAGTACCATGTCAGTAAACATTTGTAATGAGCATCATATCTACCATCATGTGGATGTGTCCTAATTTATCTATTCCCACATTGTTGAACATTTATGGTTTTTCCAGTATTTAGTTATCCTAAATTACATTGTGGCCATCTTTTTTCCGACATAAATCTTTTTTTTTTTTTAATGTTTTTATAAATTTTTGAGGCGGAGAGAGACAGAGCATGAGCAGGGGAGGGGCAGAGAGAGAGGGAGACACAGAATCTGAAGCAGGCTCCAGGCTCTGAGCTGTCAGCACAGAGCCCGACGCGGGGCTCGAACTCACAGACCGTGAGATCATGACCTGAGCTGAAGTTGGACGCTTAACCGACTGAGTCACCCAGGCGCCCCTGACATAAATCTTTATACTGAAACCGAAAAGTAACAATCTAGATCTCCTTTATTTCAGTTAATTTGGATTTCAGACATTTTGGGATCTAGTTCTGTCTTAGGTTGTCTTTTCTATTCATCACAGCTCATGGTCTTTGTATAGCTTTTGAGGACAAGAAGCTGGAACTAGGTGTAAATATTTTCTTGTTCACTTTTCCTCTGTTATCGTAGTTGAACTCTGAAAACATTTATGCCAGATGCCAGATGGCAAATGTTGGGCACAATTGAGAGTACATGTATAGTTGGAAACACAGCCCCACTGAGGATAAATGGGACCGTAAAATAGGACAAAAAAATCAGATTTGATCATTTAAAAAACCCCTTGCCAGTAAATATCTACCAATGTTGAATAAAATATAACAGAACGTTTGGGGTGCCTGGGTGGCTCAGTCGTTGAGTGTCAGACTTCAGCTCAGGTCATGATCTTGTGGCTGGTGAGTTTGAGCCCCGTGTCAGGCTCCTTGCTGACAGCTCAGAGCTTGGAGCCTGCTTTGGATTCTCTGTCTCCCTCTTTCTCTCAATGCCTCCCCACCCTGCTTGCGCGCTCGCTCTCTCTCTCTCTCAAACATTAATTTTTTAAGTAGATAAAATACAACAACTTTAAAATGCAGAGATGTGCTTGGAGGAGTTAGGAGAAACTGAAAAGTAAAGCAGTGAGCTGATTCTTCAGCAGCCTACAGTGAGAGGAGGTTGGGTCAGTGTCTCCTTAATAAGGGGTCTTGTCTTTAACACCCAGCAGGTATAGGAGATGGAGCCTTATTCTCTAGAGACTAGGGAGTTGGAACTGAGAGCCCTCTACCAGGTTAAGGCCATCAAAGGTCTTCTTCAGTGAAAGGATGAACGAGGTCATGTATCTGGAATTAGAGGGAAGTGATCGAGAAACCTGTTGGAGACTGGGACTCTAAACACAGAAAAGAAAAAGAGGAGTAGAGGGAGAATTTCCCTCCTAAGTCCTAAGTTTGGGCCTTGCCTCCATGACAGTTAGGGCATGAATTTACATTCTTGAAAAGTATGAGAACTCTAGGATGAGAAGATAATATAAAAAATGGTCTTGGGCCACCTGGGCGGCTCAGTCAGTTAGGTGTCTGACTTCAGCTCAGGTCATGATCTCACGGTCTGTGAGTTCGAGCCCCATGTTGGGCTCTGTGCTGACAGCTCAGAGTCTGGAGCCTGCTTCGGATCTGTGTCTCCCTCTCTCTCCGCCCCTCTCCCACTTGCTTGTGCACGCACATGCATGGTGTCTCTCTCTCTCTCTCTCTCTCTCTCTCTCTCTCTCTCTCTGTCTCTGTCTCGCAAAAATAGACATTAAAAAGTGGTCTTGCGGGGCATCTGGGTGGCTCAGTTACTTGAGTGTCTGGCTCTTGATTACATCTCAGGTCATGATCCCGGGGTCATGGGATCAAGCCCTGCGTGGGGCTCTGCGCTGAGTATGGAACCTTCTTGAGATTCTCTCTCTCTAACCATGCCCCTCTTCCCTACTTGCATTCTCTCTTCTCTCTCCCTCCCTCCTTCCCCCCCCCCCCAATAAAAATTTAAAAATAAAAAAAATAAAAGGTATGGTGAAAAAAAAAGTGGTCTTGGGCCATTGAGCTTTGAAGGACACCTGAGAGAAGTATCTGTGAAATTTTTTTCTTTCAAGAACTTGTAGGATATCTACAGATAAAATATCTTTGAATGCCCAACACACTGTTAAAAAATTACCAAATGTTGGAAGAAACCAGGTACCATCAACTTGAGTCAGATAAAACAAATGGTAAGATACATACCTGAGGACTTCAACACTAGAGCTATCAGAGAGAGACTGTACGACAAAGTTAAACAAAGTAGAGCCTGTATCTCCCTCTCACATAAGCAGAGTTTGAGAAGAAGCAATCGTAGGCTGATCAGGGGCTCTCCAACCAACCCATCAGGGACCTATCCTCAACTTCAGCTTTTACCTCGTGCTCAAGATGCCGATGGAATGGTTGCCATGACATCCACATTTCAAGCTGGAAGAAAGAGGAAGTGGGTAAAAAATGCATGCTTCCTTCCTTATTTAAAGGCAATTTCATTATTTGCACAGGACACTTCCTTCTCTTCTCACTAGACCAAAATGGGAAAAAAAAAAAAAAAAAAAAATCAGGCTCTGGCTTTACAGGTGAATTCTACCAGTGTTACGAGGGACAGAGAAAGATGAGTCGGTTCCTTAAGTCATGTTATGAAGCTAGTAAAATCTTTATACCAAAACCAGATCAAAAAGTAAAATTTATAGGTCAGTTCTACTTATGAACATGCATGTAAGATGTTTAAATAAAATATTAGATAATGGAATCTGCAAAGCATTAAAAATCCCATTTGGGTGTATAGAACACAAGACAGTTGGAACACTAGTTTATCTGTTAATATAGCTTTTACCACTTTAACATGACGAAGAAGAAATACACCCTCATCTTGATGTTGGAAAAGCATTTGACAGAAGTCAACAGCTAGTCAATATTGAGGGAAGGGACTCTTACCAAAGTTACAGCAGAATGAAACTTCCTTGTTGTGACAGATCCCTTAACCAAAAACTTAAAACAAGCACCATACTTAAAGGTAGAGTGTCGGAAATACCCCTCTAAGATCGAACAATAAAAGAATAAAAGGAGTCCCAGGTCTGTGAAGACGTGAAAATGTGTCAGGATTGAGGATGAAGAAATGAACCTTTATTAATACGGCATAGTTATTTTTGCCACGAGAGTCTGAGAAAGCATGTATACTGGTAAGATAAACCAGCATGCTCGCTGGATACTAGAGCATTATGTGTGCCAGCTCCATTTCCAAACGCTACGGACAATTAGAGAATACAGTTTAAACACACTGTTTCTAAACGCTTCCCTCCTCTTGATGCGAAGTTAGCACTAATTAAAAGTCAAATCGAATATCCTTTTTTCCCAGCAAGTGTTTTTCTCTAGAGGTGCCCAAATGTTAAGGTTTCATTGCTGTTCTTGCTTTACAATTTGTGGTTAGTAAATAAAACATTTTAAACATTTTTGTAGTTTGAGTGAGTAGAAAACTCTTTAAAATAGAACCTCAGAAAGTTCCATGTTATAACTCCTTACTTTACATGTGATGAACATAAATTTTCTGCTCACTAAAAGCTGCTGCGGTGGACAAAGTGGGTTTTCAGTCCGTTTTTATGTGATAAACCTTTTTAATTTTAGACAGAACCCATTAATATAGAATATTCATTTCACCCACTCAGCTCCCTTTTAACCTATTCATAAATGTGAATTCTTCACCTCTTGTTCGCTAGGGATTAATTGGAGGGATTAATTAGGGATTGTCTCTGAGATCCGGAGACAGTGTGCGTGTAGCCGGGATCACAGGCCTTGCGGTAGGACCTTGCAGGAGGCCACGGAAGGAGGCGCTGCGGCAGCCCACGTGAGCGGTGTGTGCGAATGCCTGCAGCCGGCCCGGTAGCAGGTTCGGGAAATGTGGCAGGAATGAGGTTTGGGCAGGTAGGCGGCAGCTGTAGGCAGATATCGAGTGGGTAAGATAACCGCGGAGAAAACAAGGGGCAGGTTTGAGGAGCTTGGAGGTGCCGAGTAGAGTTACAGGGTGTCCTCCTTGTAAGACAGGGCTCGGGGGCAACAGGGCCGTTTCTAGAATTGCGGTGTATGCTAAAGTGGCACATTGGCTTACTTAATTACCAACCAGTAGTTGTCAGGGCTCCTCGATTTCCTCTGAGGATGAAGAGAACCGATCTCCTATTCTGAGGTTGGATTGAACTCGAAGCTGGGTGTTGAGTGATTCAGGCCGGGAATGAGAGCACTGTGGAAGCAGGTGGCCCGGCAGGTCACTCGTTGCCACTGATGTGTCCAGTCTCCGGATGCCATGAGGACTGATGATTGAAGACTCGTACAAGTAGTTTTTGTTACATATATGTCTCGCCTGTCAATATTTTCTATAGGTAACTCACTGGGTCTGATGTCAGTACACGTAACTCTCTAGGTCTCTCACCCAGATCACGTGTTAACCTTTTGCAATACTTGCTTTATTGTTTTATTCTTACTGATTTTATTTTATGTATTATTTATCTTTTTAACTTTATTACAGATTTGCCTTCTTATTTTTTGTGTTTGCTGTGTTATTCTCTGTATTAACCATCTTTGCTTCATTGTTCTGTTTTCCTTCCCTGAGCTATTTAGGAATGAACTGTAGCATCAAGCTTCTTTCCCCCTAAATGTTTCGATGTGTATTTCTCAGGAACAAGGACATTCTCTTACATAACCGTGGTGTGCTTAGCAAAATCAGGAAAGGTGACATTGATAGAATACCATTTAATCTAATATTGTCCACATTTAAATTTTGCTAGTTTTTCTCCTATTGCCTTCACAGTAATGTCCCCCCCCCCACCCCCCGTGATCATGCATTGGCATTTCGTTGTTTTATCTCTTCAGTATTCCTTGCCTCTCTTTGTTTTCATAACATGTTTCTTAGCCTTGTTTTGTTTTGTTTTGTCTTGTCATCGCATTAACATTTTTGAGGAGTTAGAAGCCAGTTTTGTTGAATTCTTCAGTTCAGGTTTGTTTGAGGTTTCCTCGTGGTTAGACTTAGCTTTTGTAATTTTTGCCAGGAAGTAGTACTATAGAAGTGGTATTTTGCCCTTCTTAGTGTGTCAGATGTGGTTTTTGTTGTTGTTGTTGTTTTTGAGGTTTAGAATAAGAGATCTGGGTGGTTCCAATAAAGATGATTTTGATGCCGTCCTTGCCCCCAAAGAGCTTAACATCTGTCAAGAGAGGTGAGGCACCCCAGGAAAAGGAACAAGAGGAGAGTGGAGTTCTCTGAGGTTCCCCAGCTGCTCCCAGTAGGGAGGTCCCTCCAGCGAGGAGCTGGTGGGGATTGTGGGCGAGCGGGTGAAATCTGCCTGCGACAGAGAAGAGAAGGGGAGAGTGGGCCCTGGTGTGTGGCCCCCGAGGGGAGCCGGGACGGGGAGGAGGGTGTGCGCAGGTGGTGTAAAGGGGACAGAGGGGAAGTGAGTGTCAGCAAGGACAGCCAAGAGGATGCTGAGATAGGCCGGGGCCACCGCTGAGATCCGGTGTTCGGAGGAGAGGTCATGAGGTTTTGATGGCTTGCCCTTCGTGTCTCTCAGGGTATTTGGTGGGACCAGAATCATAGTTTACATTCCTTGACTTGGTATCACAATGACATTTTTATGCTGTGTTTCACAGAATAGTTCCTGTGGTTTTTCAGAAGAATGGTGAATTTATTAAATTATTGTTTTATGTTGATTCCTGCAAGCAAGCATTTTCCATGTGATTCGGTAGTTTTTTTTGAAAAAAGCACTTTTGCAGGAAATGCTTCGGTGCCCGTATTCATGCTATTTGACTTCTGGGTTCTAATTCAGTTGCTTTTGTTGCAGAGCGTCTTTTTCTTTAGACTGTTTCTAGTCACACAGTTCTTTGTTTAATTTGAATTTTCTTTTAAATTTTATTTTTAAAGAGAGAGATTATGTGCGAGCAGGGGAAAGGGGTGGGGGGGGGGAGAGAGGGAGAGAGAGAGAGAGAGAGAAGGTGGGAGAGGAAGAGAAGAGAAGAGAAGAGAATCTTAAGCAGGCCCCATGCTCAGCACAGAGCCCAGCACTGGGATCATGACCTGAGCCAAAATTGATTGTCAGATGCTCAACTGAATGAACCACCCAAGCGCCCCACCAGTCGCACACTTTTGGGGACATGTTATTTTATATACCAATAGGGAAAGTGGTCTTCCAGACTGTAGATAACTTGCTTCAGGTGCTTGGTCAAAAGCAACACTTACTTAAGTGTATTTGGCATTTCTTGTGTAAATTACATTTTCAGCACAGTGAGAGGGTTTTTTTTTTTTTTTTTTTAATGTCAGTCTCAGAATATAAGTTTATTTGATAGCAAAAACAGGGATACTAAAGAAATGGAATGGGTCCTCCATTTATTTTAGGAAACTTGAGGACGCTGAGTACGCTCTTAAGCAGGTTTTAATTTCTTCACACCCTGTTATATTTGTGGGAAGCACAATTGGCACTGGTCTTTCCTACTCTTTCTGGACCTTTGTAGATTTTCGGGAGTTTCATGGTCTTACTTTCCTTTTTTTTTTTTTTTTTTTTATCATAACTGAGTAATCATACGTAGAGTCATCTCTTAGTTTGCAAATGGACACTAAGCTTGCGTTTACCTCCAGAATCAGAATATCTTACGTGGCCGACAGCCCAGTTTGCCTTTGTGCTGGAGGTGGAGGTTGTGGGGAGAGGGCACAAAACGTGTTTTTAAAGATTTTAACGGAAAATGTCTTGGCCGGTACTGTGGACGATACGGATACGTTGCTCAGTATGACGAGGTTGGTGTGGCCTTGTTGATGTGGCTTGAGAAATCTTTTCTGATTAAATTGCAAATGAATTTAGCTTCGTGGGCGATGCTGTAAACCATTGCCGAGCATTTTGAATCGGGAGACCTCAGATGAGATTTCTAGATGCTCGAGTGTTTGTGGCAAGGTGTCCTTTGCCCTCTTGATTTGAACTTTCCTACCCTTCTCAGTGTTGGAAGTCCATTCTTCAAGCGAGACATGCCCGACTGGGTTCGTATCTCTTCAGGAAACGTTTTTGTTTGTTATTTAGGCAATTTTAGAGCGGCTTGTTTAAGGGAGATTAGGCTGTTTGCACAAAACGCAGCATGCTTCGGCTGCCCCGCTTGCGCTACTGTCTACACTGCGTTCGTAGCTGTGACGATACCCAGGACTCCGTAGCTTTGCCAGGATTGTTTGTGTGGCCTTTTCCCAAACGTTTACAAAGTTTTCCAGACGAGATTCGTGGGGTGGTCTCCCTTCGGAAGCTACTGGCACGTTTCGAAGCGCGCTGCAGTTTCTGGTCACTCACCGTATATATGGCCATTCACCTCCGTGGGCCTTTTGATTTTGTTTCCTCTTGAAGACCCTGCTGTTTAAAACCGCAGTTAAAAAAGACAGCGAGGGCGGACAGAAGTTGCCGCCGCCTCGCCAGGGCAGGGCGGCTGTCTGAAGCCTGTCGACGGGGCGGCTGGCCGAGCTCCCTGGGCTCGGCCGTCTCGGATCCCCTTTCCGAGGCCCCGCTTCCCTGCACACTAGCTTGGTTTGCAGGGAGAAGCCGCAGTCTGTTGGCTGGGCTTTATTTACGGAAACAGCAGGGTTGAGATTGATTGCGTTGAGAGACAGTGTATGGATGAGGGAGGGTCACAGCACATGCTCAGTCCTGTCAGAGTGAGGGGGAAGTTTCTGCGTTCTGCGTGAAGGCTTAGGTCATAGCACAAGCTCAGTGAAAGCTCTGTGAGGTCTCTCAGACTGCATGTGCCTCCATTTTGAGTTGTTAGAGTAGAAAAGGGCAGAGTTTTGGCAGTAAGTCGAGGTTCAGGGACACAGCTAGACTCACCAGAGCCTCTGTTAGTCATGGATGATCCATTCAGCCCCTGCAGGTAGGCTCTCTCCCTCTGGCCTCACCGGAACAGCGATGGGTTTTGCCGCCCGTTCTGACTTCTGGAGACGTTTCTGAATCATTTCATCATTCCTGGTGCATGTTCCCGAGGGCCTCTCGTTCGGCCCTGGCTGGCCGCGTAGGTGGCGTCGCGAGGCCCGAAGTCAGCGCTGAGAACGGGGTCCGCGCGGAGCTGCCCTGGGCAGATGGAGAAGCCTGTGGGTCCTGCCGTCCCCGGGCTTCTCCCCTTCGCCGCCCCTCCCCTCTTCCTCTCGGGGTGTAGTTTCCACCCGAGTCCCGCGCGGATGCCCGGCGCCGAGCCTGCTTGCCGTCGGGCACCTGCAGAGCAAACCCGCCCGCCGGCCGTTCCGTTGCCGTGCGGCGGGGAGGGAGTGCCTGGGCCCGAGAGCAGCTCTGTTTGGATGTTTTAGGAAGGGTGGTAGGTGGGCAGCTATTGGTTGCTTTGAAGGTGGGTGGAACTTGTTTTGATTGAGAGCCTGTTTGCCAGAGCAAATTATATTCCTTGTGATCTGTCTCTGAGGTCTGGAAATGAAATAGTGTATACGTTTTGACACACGCAGGAAGCAGTTGTGGATTACGGTCGCGACATCATCCCCTTAAAATGGATTTTTTTTTAGACACGTTTTCTCTTGCTTCAAAAGGAAAGAACCCGTTCTCTTCAGAGCTTAGGGAAAATGTCTTGGAAATTTAAAAAAACAATTGTATGCGGTGACGTGTGTGAGAGAAGTTAAGATTCCAGGTATTGTGTTTATTTTGATTTTGTTGGTTTCAGCGGAAGGTGGCATTTGTGGTGTATATGCATTTTGGGGGGTGACGTGTGAATTCTGTAGGAGAAGAGTAAAAAGAGGAATTGAGGAGAGGGCGGAGCACCGACCGGGCCAGTTTCTGTGCCCACCGCTCGATGGGCCCGACACGAGTCTTTTCTGGGAGGGGAAGTTACGGTTTTTTTGTGTGTCCCGTGTGCGGCCAGGGCTCAGACAGACGCCTCTCACCATGGTGAACGTAGGGAGCCGGTCACACTGCTCAGATTTAGGAAAGTTCAGTTCTTACCCAGATAGTACGTGAAGCTTGTGGATTATGTCAGTTGTCCCTCTTTGGTCCGTCTCCCCTTTTTTCTCCAGATGAAGGTTGGAAACAATTTTTGAAGTGACGCTTGAGTTACCGTGCGTCTGTGAGGACGAACGGAGGAAGTACGCGGCAGGGAGGAACGGACAGCTGGAAGATGCCCATAGGATAGGGAAGAAGTTCGGGGGCCGTTGACGATGCGGGAGAGATTCCGAGCGTAAGCTCTGCGCCGTGCGCTCTGAATGTGGAGCCGTGCGTACTCGCCCCTGGTCGGAGGAGGCCCCCGACTTCGGTAGAAAGTTGCACGGGAGGCTAGGGTGAATTCTCGCCACTGGCAGTATTGCTCAAGTACGGTCTGGCTTCCAGCGGCTTCAGTTTGGGGATTGTGATTAAGGGGACGAATTAATTGGACAGGGATAATTTGGAGTAGTGCATTTACCGCTATTTTTGATCTTTTTTTCCTGTTGATACGAGGACTGTCTTCCCAGTGATCACATTTATTTGAACATTGCATTTGGGAATTTGGGGCAGTCTTTCCCCATACCACGTAGTGTTGCTTCTGGAACTCGTCTCATTTCACTCCATTCAGAACACTCTTCCTTTCTGCTTTTCTCTTGTAAGTCTAAAATTACCCTCTCTCCGGACAAGAGGATCTAGGCCCCGAGGCACTTAACACCCAAGACTCGTTTCAGAAAATCCTCCTTTGAGTCAGGAGAATACTCGTCCGGAAAGCAGTCGTGGAACCGCCTTTCTGTTGTAGGGTCTCCAGGTCTTCAACTTGTTTATGTTTAGCAAATAAAGCGTGAATTGGAAGCTGTGCTCAGGAATCAGCTCCGGTCAGGTTCCTCCTGCCGGCCTGGCCCGGCCGGCCTGGCCTGGCCTAATACAGATGTGCGCTCGTGAGCTCGTGTGTAGCCGCCTAGTCCGATGGCGAGGACTCGTAGTTGCCACTGCTGTCCAGAGTCGGATTTTTGTGTTTCAGATCAGGTAAATAAGTCACAAGGGCTGTTCTTTGTGTCGTGTGCGTTTGTTCTGTGTTTTCCTGTCTTGGGAAAATAGAATGTTACTTGTTGACCAGCCATCCCCTGCTTTGGGGTTTCTGTGCTTGTCTGGTGGTGGTAGCACTGAAGGAACGGCACACGGGAGGTCATTCTCTTGGTTGCTGAAGTTGCCCAGGGTCCGCACAGCTTGGGCATCGGAAAGATTTTCATTTCGTTTTGGCCTCGGGCTCTCCTCCTGTTGTACTTCAGAGTAGCAGGAAGTGTTGGTGAACATGGACAGCATATGTTTCCAACAGAACGTAAAAATAAAAGTTCATCAAAATATTGCCTTGTTTTTAGCTTTTCTTATCATTTTGTTAGAATCTTGAATCAGAGTCCAAGGTTGAGGCTTAAATCTAAAGTGTTCCTTCCTCTTAAAAAAAATTTTTTTTAAATAATGTTTATTTTTGAGAGAGAGACACAGAGTGTGAGTGGGGGAGGGGTGGCGAGAGAGGGAGACACAGAACCCGAAGCAGCTCCAGGCTCCGAGCTGTCAGCCCAGCGCCCGACGCGGGGCCCAGACTCACGAACCGTGAGATCATGACCTGAGCTGAAGTCGGACGCTTAACCGACTGAGCCCCCCCAGGCGCCCCTGAAGCGTTCCCATAAAACAGACATTTTGCAGTGCCTGTGAATCTGCTGATAACATAGCTCCGTTTTTGACCACTTTCTAGATTCTTGTCTGGTGTGTTAGCTATGGATGGGAAGACTGGTACACCTGAGACCCGATGTTCACCACGTCTGTGATTCTCCAGTTGTTCATTGTTCCTGATCCTTCTTCCTTCTGGATTCATTTTTCATTTTCCACTTTACTTTTTGGTCATTACTGAACTGAGCTGTCTTTCTGCCAGAGAGGCATTTATTCTAAAGCCATAAAAAAAATGTCAGCCAGAATGAGAGAGAAAATAGAAAATACAGGCTTAAAGGGAGATTTGAAGTAACGAATTTCACGAATTTGTGTCCATTCATGAGTCTTCCCCACAAACTGATGATCCTCTGTATTGAGCAGTTTGTGATAGGGGAGAATACAGGTTCCTGCACATAATCTTTAAAAGCAGATCTGAAAAAAACTAATCTTTTCTGGTACACCTTTTGATACTTTGGGTCTAAGCTAAAACAGTTCATTTTAATTCAGTTGAGACAATTAGACGTTATTTCTATCAGAGTTCTTTGACTTATACATTGTATACTTATACACTTAGACAGTGACTGATTGTCTCTTGGGCGTGGGCTACATCTGTTCTTACAGCCTTGGTTCCTTTTAGAGAGCCTGCCAAATGGGCCTCCGATGTAAGTATGTTGAATAAATCAGTGGTGTCGATGGTAAGAGGAGAGAGTAGATGTGGAGCTAGACGGTATGGTTCAAATTCCACCCAATTAGTGACACTGGACGAGCTGTGACACTGGATGAGTTTATATACTCCTCTCAATTTCCGTGTTCTCATGGGTCATCTTTCCATATGACCGTATCTCCAATCAGATAAATACGATTTTTCACAGTTGTTGTAAAGATGGGGTGAAAACACTTATGAAAGTGCTTGGCACTCAGTTGCTCAGTGTGTTAGTTTTATTAATTCCAAGGCCAAGTCTTCAATCTCATGTGGGTATGGTTATCTCAGCAACATCTATAGTTTTTGTCAGTCTAGTTAAGACAATGTCAAGTGTTATGGTAATTAAATTAGTGATCAGTATACTTAACTGCCATTTACTGATCTCCTTTCTTCTCTTGCCCTTTGGGTGTTTTACATCGGAAGCTTTACTTCCATGCTGTGTAAAACGTTCAGTGTGTTCGGCATTAAACATTGTTCCTTTCTTACCTCTTCCTGATGTGTGTGTGTGTGTGTGTGTGTGTGTGTGTGTGTGAGAGAGAGAGAGAGAGAGAGAGAGAAAGAGAGAGAGAGAGAATATGCTGTGAAGGCTGTCTCCTCCCCCTCCCATCTCTTCCCCCTCTTCCTCCCACCCCCATACTTATACCACCACATTGCATAGGGCAATGGTCATGTTTTTCATAGTATTTCCCAGAGACTTCCGAGTGGGAACAAAGAAAGGTTCACACATGCATTGAGGACATACTTACTTACAGTCCAGTCTCCCTCTTTTTCTGGGGATGCTATGTTTCTGTTTTTATAAAGTGTGATTTTAGTGTGCAGAAAGCCAGCAACATTTTTGGTCAGGAGATCGGCTTAATCTTCAAATATTGCTGCTTTATAAATTATTTCAATCACAGTGGGATTTAAAAAGTAAGTCTGTTTTCCAAAGCATCATTTTTGTGCATATAGCTTTGTGTTGGGCTGTGATGACCATTTTTGAAATGAGATCCTTTTTCATGTGCTTAAAAAAAATTTTTTTTTACCCATTTTTTCCATGATGTGTATTTTGTATAGAGGCCTCATTTATTGTATCTTATTGTCAGCATGGAAATTCTTCTCATGCCTCAGCCAATGCCCAAATTCTTAGTTCTGGACTCTGACTTGTGTTTAGAGGGGACTCTGGAAAGGAGAGCTACTTCAGTGGCCTGGAATCCTCTCTGGTTAACTCAATGTGGCCCCTCAAAAGGGCACCTTTGTCTCCTCAGGCCTTGGTTCCTTCTGTTAAGCTGGACGATTAGATCACATGGCCTCTAAGGAACTTTCCATCAGAGAAAATCTAAGATACTCTGATTTGAGATTTTGACCGGCTTCTATGTTGACCTTTGCATTTGTGTATGCAAATTGGAACATTAAGTCTTTCAGTTGTTGATGGATTCTCCACCTCTCTCTCTCTCTCTCTCTCTCTCTCTCTCTCTCTCTCTCTCGATAATTCAGTATTCATTCAAAATATTCTTCCCGCTGGGCAGGAGGGCTAGCCTTCTGTCGCACGTGACTTGACTTAATTTTGCATCAAAGTGCTTAGTTGCTGTCTATGACTAAACGATAGTTGAGTTAAAATACTGGAGTCATTTATTCATTTCGAATATATTCAGTGAGTGCCAGTGGGCCCTGGGATATAGTGGTGAGCTAAAAAACAGACTCAGTTCCTTACCTGCATGGAGCTTTCAGTCTAAGCACATTGAAAGAAATAATAACACAAAATGCATATAAAATTGTGCCTGTGATGAGGGCTGAAGAGAAGTAGGTGGTGCTCTGGGAACTCCTGGTAGAGAATTCCTTCCTGTTGTCACCTGCCACCAGTACTTAGAGCTAATAATAGCAGTGGCCCCTGTGCAGCAGGACGATGCTGCTTCTCTCCGTAGATCATCTTTTATTTTTGTAGCAACCTTGCAAACTAGTCATCATGAACTTCATCTCACAGATGAGGAAAACGGGCTCCGAGAGGTCGAATTGTGTCCTTAAGATCACGTTGAAGCTAATAAAACTTTGGTACTGAGATTTTAACCCGTCTTCCTTTGACTCTGAAGTCTGTGCTCATCCCCTGGCCCTGAGCATCTAGGCTCAGGTGTATGTGCTATCTCCTCCCTCCCAGTCGTGGGGAGCCACGGTCGTGGGGCATCTCAGGGTGTACAAAGCGCAGTGATTTTACTGAGATTTGGGGAGTTTCTTAAGGCAAATGGGAGTATGTTCTGGAATAGCATACAAAATGTATATGGGTTTTTACGATACTATGTCAGACTTTAAAGATATTTCAGACTTGTTAAAGACTGCTTTGGAAATAAGTGTTCATGCTGGAGAAATCTGAGAAACCCTGCATGCTATTCTAGTTTTCTTTCTTATCAGTCTCATTTTCACTCCTGCCCACAACCCTTCTTACAAAAAAAAGTGATTCTGATAAATTGCCTTTCGATTTTCCTAAAATTTGGTGTATTGGCTCTGGACCTACAGTCTGTTTCTGTGATCGCTTTCTGAATGAGCTAGTAAATAGAGTTTCTAGAGGCTTCTTTGTGTTGATTTCATGTCAGTCTTCCTGCTCAACTGAACACCTTGTGGAAAAGATAAGAATGACCTCTTCTCTGAGCCTTGTGACCTGGAGGATAGGTACAGGAAGATCGCATAGTGATTTCATTCACACGTAACATTAGCCGCAGAGAAGGGGTCTGACTGGAGAGTTACACAGTCCCAGGCTTTGGGGAGTGGGCCGCAGGCCACACTGCTGTTCCGTGCTGGGCTTGGATTGGGGACCAGGTCTGGGTTTATGATGGGAACTCGTGCCGGCTCCCTGTAAAAGGCCTCTTTTCTGCCAGTTCATGTCTTCTCCCCTGGACCCTGTGCCCTTGTCCCTCTTCCTCCTCTGTGGACACAGTCAGGTAGAGATAGTTGGGTGTCTTGAGTGAAGGTTCCTCCCCAGACCCTCGCCTCTCCCACCCTGCATCTGGCCAGCCGGCTTTCTCATCTCCTTTGCGTAGATGCTTCTCCCTTTTTGATATTCCGTTACAGGCTTCCTGCTCCTTTCTGTCCATTCCCTGTTTACTTCTTAGACTAAAATGTTTCCATGGTAACAGGTTACTTTTCAAAGGGAACATCTTGTCATTTTATTTAATCCACTGCAGCTGAAGAGGACTGAAATATTAAGTTGTAGTTGCCATGGATACTGCTTTGTTACATGGATTTCTTTTGTATCAGATTTCATATACAATGAATTTCGTTCTTTTTTTTAATACTCCAGGAATAAACACAGTGACTTGCCATTATTGTTGTAATTTGGCTTCTGAGACTATTTTCATAGTCCAAAGCAAAGATTTGTAGAATAATGGGGACCGAACCTCAACTGTTTGAAAAACATATAGTATTTACATTAGCCTCACAGAGAAATGCCTCCTTGCTGGTGAGGTTGGTGACAATTTTTTTTTTTCTTTTCTTCTCTCTTCTCTCTCTCTCTCTCTCTTCTTCTTCTTTTTTTTTTTTTTTGTACTATGATTCAGTTAGGGATGTCTCACAAAGGATGAGCTCACATCAGAACCCTTAGTAAACACAGAGAAAAAAGAATTATGTGACTTGAGTTAATTCCTTGAATCTCCTTTCTTCGGTTACTTGTTCAGTTGTCTGCAGTACATCGGAGGGGAATCTATTAGTCATTTAGTCAGGCTTTCTTCTCTCCGGTCTGTTTGTAATACATCATTCAGCCAAACCACCTCTTTTGACTTTTTAAAAACTTTTAATTTTTTAGTTTCGCAGGAAGATGGAAGAGATGTAAGATACCATAGACCGCTCCGATGTACCGACCCCTTACTCCTTTCCCCCATCGCACAGCCTCAAAGCCTGGACAGGACGTTAGTACAGTGTGTGTATGGTCCGTGTACTTTATGTAACCAGTGCATCACTGAGGTCTGTTTGTTACCACAAAGACCTCCCGCTCTCTCGCCGCCCCATCCCCCCATTCCTAACACCTGGCAACCACTAATCTGTTCTCCATCTCTCTAATTTTGTTACTTTGACAGTGTTATGTAACTTGGCCTCATAATAGGTTTTCTCTTTTAACATGATTTCCAAACTAAACAGAAACTCTTGATAATTCTGTCTTGCTTTGGTGCTTGAAATGAAGATACGGAAAGGATAGAGGATAGGTAGGGCTTCTCGTACTGGTTCTATATGTAATTGTGTGATTTTGGTTTGGTAATTTAATCGCTCTGCATTATGGGAGCTCTGACTTTGGAGTCAACTAAACTTGAGTTGGAATCCTGGTTTTCCACTTGGTGGCTGTAATCTTGGGCACTTTCGTAACTCTCAGCTTCAGTTGCCTTCTCTGGACAGGTAATAATAATAGTACCTTCCTTACAGGGTCATCCTTAAGATTAGATAAGAAAGTATAAAGAATTTGCTTAGCTTAGAATGCTTGGTACGGAGTAAATGTCCACTGTATATGTTTCTTTGTTAATATGACAATTAGTGCTGTCATTTTTATCTATAAAGTGGAGGTACTGCTTTATAGGGTTGTCCTGGGAATAATGAAATAATGTGTACCTGGCATAAACAGCACTTCGTACGTGATAACTAGCATTGTTATTTTGCTGGTGTTTTCATACAACTGCAGGATATCTGAATTTAAGACAATGAATGTGAAAACCCCGAGGCAAAGATAAGGGTGTACCTAGATTTGTCCTGCATTATCCTGGGACATGGCTTCCGTCTTTGGTCTCTTATTTCGTATGTAGTGCTCTTTATCTGAGACCATCCTTGTTTGTACACCATCCTTGGTCTGGATTTTCCTTCCTCAATTGGTGACCGTCCTGTTTTTGCCCAGACCGACTGTATTAATTAAGCAACGCCGTGCATCAAACAGAAACCTCTTCAGTAGGTGTGTTATTTCAAACATAATATAGAACAAGATCTGAATTTCTGTGACTGTCACTATTAATGCTTTCATTAATATCAAAATATTAATTTAATGAACGAATACATAGAAATGAGACTGTAGAGCACCGAGAACAGATAGAAAGTACTCAAGTGTTAGCTATCGTTGCCATTAATTGAAGGATAAATCTGGCATCTCATATTTTCCATCTGAATTGTGCATGACATCACAAAAATCAGGTCTGGGTAGAAGGATCCATTAAAAGGCCAAGACAGACTAATGGATTTTTAACATAAAAGAGTCCAAGGCAAGGTAAGGTTTTAAATTCACATTGTGTAAAAACCTTTAAGGAATGGTCACTTGTTGAGTTTTGGGGTAGTATAAAAAATAATATCCATAATTATCAAAAAGACTATTAAAATATCCTTCCCTTTTCCAACTATAATCTTTGTGAGGCTAGATTTTCTTGATATACTTTAACTAAGATAACATATTACAAAAGATTGAATGTAGAAGCAGATATAAAGATCCAGTGGACTTCTGTTAAGTCCTGAATTAGATTTGCAAAAAAAATGTAAAACAGTGCCTCTGTTTTTCTAAGTTTTTTGTTGTTGTTGTTTGTTTAGATCCATTTAGTTTCTGGGGTGTCTGGGTGGTTCAGTCGGTTAAGCATCTGACTTTGGCTCAGGTCATGATCTCACAGTTCACGAGTTTGAGCCCCACGTCGGGCTCTGGGCTGACAGCTCAGAGCCTGGAACCTGCTTCGGATTCTGTGTCTCCCTCGCTCTCTGCCCCTCCTCCGCTTGCACTCTGTCTCTCCCTCTCTCAAAAATAAATAAACATTAAAAAAATAAACAATTTTTTCATAAGAATAAGTTCTACATATTAATATTTGATGTGCTTATTGGTACATAAAATGTTTTTTTGAACTTTTTCAAAAATATAACTTCCTTGGAATGCTCAGTAATTTAAACACTGTGAAGAGTTTCTGAGACCAATAGTTTGGGAACTGTTGTGTTAAGAAGGAAAAGGAAGTATGTACTGGCCAGCATACGATTATTAAGAGTGTTTTTCACAAGCTGTTTGATACTGCACTTAGATAATAATTCCTGGTGATTTTTGTCAAGTTTTAGAGCTTAGGAGTCTAGAAATATTCATGCCACCAGGGAACTTTAAATTTGTCCTGAATGCATAATAGTGCCAGGCAGGTAGTGTAGTAGATTTCGGGGGACCCACAAGATGAGCATCAGTTCCTCCACTCTAGAAGCTTACAGGCCCATAGTGGGTGGAGGGAAATGTCCAGATGAGCCACAGAAGAGTGTCGTCCTCTGACAGAAGGAGCACGCAGTCAGAGGGGAGGAGCAACGAGGCAGCGGGAGAGGAACGAGTCGTTTAAGGTAGAGTTCGGATGCTGTCAGAAGAGGGGAGGACGGTGACTGCGCAGCGGATCGCGGATAGGCCTGGTACTGGCCGTTTCCCAGGAAGCCTCCTTCTGGTCTCTCACCTCCAGGTCATGTGCTGACAGTTTTTCTGTCACGTGCATCCAGTTCTCTCTGATCGGGCATGTTGCTATCAGCCTCTTTTTATCTTGGGCCTGAAGAACATTTCTGCCATTTATTCTGTATTCAGGAGGTCCTGCAAACAGTAGGCTAAGGCCGTTGTTTGCTTACCTCGGATCCTCATCCTCCTCAAAAATAACTTTGGTGTATCTCTTGCTACATGAAACCCTAGTATTTGAAAGTTGCGCACGGTTGGGGCACCTGCGTGGCTCAGTCGGTTAAGCGTCCGACTTGGCTCCATTTGTGGGTTCGAGCCCCACTTTGGGTTCTGTGCTGACAGCTCAGAGCCCGGAGCCTGCTTCGGATTCTGTGTCCCCCTCTCTGTCTGCCCCTCCCCCGACCCTTCAAAACTAAACAAACATTAAAAAAATTAAAAAAGAAAAGTTGCATCTGGTTGAGAGATAATTTTGTTGTAATAATTGATTTCTAATTTTCAAAGGTCCTCTGTTTTATTTTGGGCTTTTTAAACTGCTGACCTTGTCAGTGCCATTCATTGATAGAAACAAAAATGAGAGAAACAGTTTCCATTTTAGGCTCTTAAGATCCTCAGTACCTTTGTCTTTTCTCTTGTATAATTATTAGTATTAATAATTATCAACCTATTTTGTACAAATCAATGGGATACAAGTAGTTGTATTCAATAAGGTATTTGAAGTGTTTGTTTTATTATTGTGGCACATTTTTGAGCTAATTTTGATAATACTGGCTGATGAAGGTATTAAAAGGAAAAAAAAAACACACAAAGAAATAAAAAAAGGAAAAAAATTAAATTAAAAACAACCCAGGAATGTTTGTCCTAGAATTGTCAAGGACTTAGCAGTGCGTGTGTAGCAGTGATGGGGAAATGCTTTCGTAGACACCCACTTGAGAACCTTGGCATGGCCTAGACCTTCTAGAAGAACCTGCAGGTTGAGCTGTGGCACAAGTTATTGGATGGACCGTGGCCGAAACCTTCTCAGATGATGCATTTGGCTCGACCTGCTCGTAGGCAGGCGAGCGTTTGGAAAGTATCTAGAGGTAGAGGAGAGAGCTTTTGGTAGCTGGTTTTGCTCGGAGCTGGTTGTGAGACAGAAAGGGACAAGCTGGAAGGGAAAGGGTTGGTAATGCTGACTGCTTGTTTTTCTTAAAGTACTCATGATTAAAATAGCCTCCTGGCCTATGTGGTTCCTCTCATACCTCCTAAAACAGCGTGTTATTCCTACATGAACCTACTAGAATAGTCCATCTTTTGACTTGTTTTTCAACACACCATTCTCCTGGTGGGGAAACGAAGATGCCTTGTAGATCAAAACCAGCAGTCAATGCAGACTTTTTTCCCCCACCTCGTCCCACTTCTGTAGAGAACCGCCCCCCACACTCGCCCTTGGGAAGTCCTCTGTTTTGCCCTGCTGTTGTGCTCCCTTCAGAGGTGAAGGGTTGGAAATTAACCACTTCCTGCACTGTCATCTCCTTGTGAAGCCTGCCTGGTGTTGATCACTTCCCTGGGCATTTTTGGACCCTGTTCCTCCTGAGATGATCTGTGACTGTAAATGTAGCGTTTGGACCTGTTGTGGCTTTGTGGGGTGATGCCACCTCCCGGGGAGTTGGAGAGTAAGTCTCTTAAGAACTGGGCCGTGTGTCTTCTTCCCTTGTGGTTTAGTCTCCTCCCTTCCTTTGTCGTTTCTATTGCCCGCTTTCCCGAAATAAGACTCTTCGTGAGAAAAATTGTTGGGTCAAAAGAAGAAAGCATCAGGCCTGAAGGAAATAACCGTTTTCCACAATTCATGTTAACAACCTCAATGGGACGATGGGGGTGCGGGCTCTGCGGAGGACAGACCCGAGACCGGCAGCCTCTCTGCTCCTGTGCTGTTTGTACACTCGCAGCACAGCCGAGTCCACCGGTAGCCGCCGGCGGCTCTCACTGTGGCACGGCCTTCTCCGTGGCTCTACTGCAGACGCAAAGGTGGCCGCACAACGCGGCAGATTTGTCCCTGGGCACAGAAGGGGCGTCCTGAGGTAGCCCACGGTCCGTCGTGGCTCAGAGTTGACAGGAACCGGGAGCTGGGACTGCGCTTCTTCATCCGGCCCTGTGCCCCAGTGGGTGCCCTGTGCGAGGCCGGGACAGAAAGGCACTCAGTCGGCATCTCGTGAAGGAGTGAGAGGGGAAGGCAGTCCACCCTTTGCGGGCGTTGTGGGGTGAAATGGGGAGATAGGAAAGGCTTCACAGAAATAGTGGCTTCTGAAAGGACCCTGGATGGTGAGAATTTAGAGCAAGGGAGGGTGAGCAGGTGGGGTGAGAATGACCTAGAAATGAAGTAAAGTCTTCCACCTCTTGGACCTGCTGGGCTCATTCCCACACATCTTTTCCATCTCTGCTTGTTCTGCTTTATTTAATGAGGCCTTTCCTGTCTGTGCTGTGTAAAGAACTGGGGAAATATTTCATCATTCACTGTCTGCTTGATTCTTTGGCCCTTACTATCATCTAACCTATTATTTGTTTCTTCATTTTATACCCAAGTGAGCATAGAAGTTCCAGTTAGGCAGGGACACTGTATTGTTCACTGCTTTATCCACAACATCTAGGCCAGTTCTGAGCATATAATAGGTACTTAACCAATATTTGCTGAATGGATGAGTGACCCAGTGTGTGTGCTAGGAACCATAGCTGTCTTGCTCATCTTTAAAAAATTTTTTTAGTGTTTGTTTATTTTTGAGAGACAGAGCATGAGTAGGGGAGGGGCAGAGAGCGGGGGGGGGGGGGGGGGGGACACAGAATCCGAGGCAGCCTCCAGGCCCCGAGCTGTCAGCACAGAGCCCGATGTGGGTTTCGAACTCACAGATCATGAGATCGTGACCTGAGCCGAAGTCGGTCACTTAACCAACTGAGCCACCCAGGCCCCCCGTATCTTGTTTATCTTTTAATAAGGTTTACAGTAGGGCACGAGAAATGTTTTGAAAAGAAGAAACCTCTATTGGGGTTGTACCGTAGCAACGTACCTCCCTCTGAGGTGTGAAGGACCAACGGTATAGGTAGGTACTCAAGACGGGGAGTTGCAGTCAGGGATTTTTTTTAGAAGAAAGAGATTTGAGAGATGTGTATGGGCTTTGGGGCATGCACACGTGCAGGGCAACACTGGAAGTAGTGGGGAACTTAATTCTTCCGGTTTTATCCCTCATCTATTTCCAGTGAATTATTTTCCTTGAAAAAATGTGTGAATGTTTATGCCTGAACTATATGGTGCTAACCTAATCTGCTCTTTCCATGACAGGAGGCTGAACAGCACCCAGGGAGAAATTCGTGTTGGTCCTAGCCATCAGGTAAAGCAAATTTCAGTAGCTTCTCTGATGGAGTTTTATTTCTTATTATTCTGCTGGCCCTTGATTCTGTTGAGCAGAAACTTAGAATTGTTGTTACGCTTAAGGGAATTTCATATAAATACAGAGATTTTTTTTTTTTCTTTCTGATCGTCACGTACTTTTTAAAATCATGGTAAGATACATATAATGTAAAATGTACCATTCTAAACATTTTTAAGTGTACATTTCAGTGCTGGTAAGTACATTCATGTTGCTGTGCAGTCGTCACCACCATACCATCTACCCCCAGAACTTTCTCACCTTCCCAAACTGAGACTCTCCCTCCCCAAGCCCCTGGTAACCCCTGTCCTGCTTTCTGTCTCCACGAATTTGACTGCCCTAGGTTTCTCATATCCTTGGATTGCACAGTACTTGTCCTTCTGTCCGGCTTCTTTTACGTAACATAAGACCTTCAGGGTTCATTCACCCCTGTCGTAGCACAAACCAGAATGTAATTTCCTTTTAAGGCTGAATCTTCATCATTTGTTTATACCGCCACATTTCGTTGATACATTCGTTTCTTGATGGACATTTGGTCCCTACATACTTTCATTTTAACTTTTTAATAACCCCTGTCCTTCAGAAGAGTCCAGATGGTTAGGCTCTTTGTTTGTCAGCAGCTTGTTGTGTCAGGGCCTGTGTCCTATTTTGTTCAGTTTACTGAGACTCTTAGTGTCATGTTTGACATCAGTCTCTTTTTTCCTCCTTCCCCCACTTTGTAAGGACAGAGAGGTTTCAGTAGTCTGTTTACTTGTTCATTTTTCTGTCTGGACGTTGAGCATTTCTTATATGTCATTCATATTTCTAAGAATCTATTTTAACTCTGTAATGAGAAAGAAATGAAGAAGGGAGGGAATATTAAAGTCAAAACACAGAAACAGGGCATCTCATTTCTAGTGGACACTTCGCATCCCAGAACTAGGATTATAACTGAGACCGGCAAAAAAAAGCTGCACGTGATCACTCCCCTTATTGCCCGCCCTGTCCCCGCACAACCCTTTCCTTGGTGTGGCCTGTTAGGGCGTCTGCCTACCACTTCTCAACTGTATTTTCTGTGCCTTCAGGCCTAGGAGTTCCAGTCTAATTGGGATCTAGTCCTTACCAGGTTCCCTGTGACTACACGTCCCTCTTTCTGCCCTTTCGCCACCATATTTTCCCACCCATGTTTCTTCTTCCCCGTTGTGTTTCTAGTGTCTTGAGATCTTTGTACGAAAGCTTTATTTTACGATTTTTTGCCTTGCCATAACAGAAAAAGTGGTTTTTAAGTAAAAGATACTTAAATTCTTGCTTAGGTTTTTTTATAGTTAGATTATGCTTGGATTTTTGTATACCTTCATTTATTTTGTACCAGATTTTAAATATCTTTATTAGGCTTTGTGGGTTTTTTTCCCAAAAAGACATGTTTTGGAACACCAGATACGAAAGGACTTTTTTTTTTTTAATCGGCAGTATTTTCCGTATTAAAATTTTAATTTCTTTTTAGGCACAACATTAACCCATGTAAAAGTCAAGAAAGAATGGTACAATAAATCCCCTGATCCTTATTACTCCGTTTTCACACCTACCAAGTTAGGATCAAACTTGTTTCATTTATTCTCCTTTACATCCCTCCAGCTATTATTTTGAAATGATTCACAAACCTATCATTTTACTTGTAAATATCCCAAAGATAAGAGCCCTTTCAAAAAACCAAAATCACAGTATGTAGCACCTAATAAAAATTAGCAATTTCTTAAATACCCACCAGGACCGGATTTCCGTAATTGTCTTTTTTTTTTTTTTTTTTTACGGTTCAAATTGGAATGTGAGTAAGAGCCACGCATTGCAAGTGGTTGATAGGTCTCTTAAATCTCTTTTAATTCATCTGTTGTTCTTATTTTCCCCTTCTCTCAGTGTATGTATTGAAGAAGGTGAGTGTTTTGTCCAGTAGGGTGTCCCACAGTCTGGATTTGGCTGATTGCATCTTTATGTGTCATTAGGCTTGTCCCGTGTCCTTGGCATATCTCGCAAACGAGTAGTTAAAATCTAGAAGTTTAACCTTGTGCTCCTTTGGTCCTCTGCGTCTGGTGCGGGTGGTGCTGTGTCTGTCTACCAGGAGGTTACGCGTGTCCTTGGAAGGGGGATTTGCTGCCTTGGCTTGTTACTTAGATCTACCCTTCAAAATGGTGGTGTTCTAATCCTATCACTCCTTCATTTATTAGGTGAGTAAATGAAGCTTTCCCCTTACCAACCATTTGATTACCTGAATCACAGAGGAAAGGCAAGATAAATGTTCAATTCCTTCCTTCTGTTTACCAGTTTTCAAAAATACTGTTTCCCCCAACGTCTTCCAGTGGTCACCAGTGGATTTTAAATTATTTGTTCTCTGCTAACCAGCTGTCCTTATTCTTTTTTTTCTTTTTAATTTTTATTTATTTTTGAGAGAGAGAGCGCACACCCAGGAAGTGGGGGGGTGGCATGTGCAGAGAGAGAGGGGGACAGAGGATCTGAAGCAGGCTCTGCACTGACAGCAGCAAGCCCGGTGTGGGGCTCAAACTTACAAACCTTGAGATCGTGACCTGAGCCGAAGTCGGACGCATAACCCCCTGAACTACCCAGGCACCCCCGCATTGTCCTTATTCTTACTGATGATTAAATTATCCATCTGGGGCCAGTAGGGGCCTCTTCCTGCTAACTTCTGTGTCCTTGCGACTGGACGGACCTCAGTGGTCTTTGTAGGATTCCTTTAACTGGTATGGCATTCTAATGTCTCATCTTGTACAGTCCCTGCCCTAGATCTAGAATTAAATTTTTCTCATAGGAGCCCTTATTGTTTTACTGAGAAGTGACATTTTTTGACTGGGTACTGGGGTGTTCATTGTTACTGGGTCGGTTGGTTACTTGTTTCTAGGCCTTTTCAGGAAAAAGAAATATGCCTTTTTCTTATATATTTTTTAAAGATACATTGTACATTCCTTTTGATATTTCTAATTCCAATTCAAATTTTTATCGGGATTTTATATTTAATCCTATCTTTCCTTCATTTGTCTGTATCTTTTCCCCATGTCTCAAATCCCATTTTCAAATGACACCAACATCATTATTCGTTTGCTTTAATCCCATAATACATATATAATAGCACAAGATAATAATACTTACACTGCTGCAAACAATATGATTATTGAAAACAGCTTGCAATTTAATTTTTTTTTTTTTTTTTTTTTTTGGCGGGGGTGGTTTCTTAGTATATATCCCACTAGGGCTGTGTGGGCAAATTAATATGTTTTAAAGTTGGTTGAAATAATTTCTAGAGAGGAATCAACTTACTGTGTAGTTAATGCATTTATTTCATTTTGCCTTATGGTTTTTAAGGGATTACTATTTTTTAAGTTTCATTTTGTTTTTATGTAGGGCTATTCACATGGCCCCACAGTCAAACATACGAAGGAAAAAGTATGTTCAAGAAAGTCGAGTACATCTGTCCCCTCCACATGTTCCTTCTCTCCATGATGGACACTTGTTGCTTTTGTTTTTGTTAAGTTAAGGTTTTGATTTTCCCTTCTTATCTTTATTCCCCGACCCTCTGTTCTTAGATCAATGGTAGCGTAATACACACGCTTCCGCCGACTTTCTGTTAACAATGTATCCTGCTGTTCCCTCCATGGCAGTACGTAGGGCTCCTCCTCATTTCCTTCTACTGCCTCATGGGGCTCCATTGCGTGGATACAGCAGTTTATTCTTCCAGTTCCAGTCCCTATTGTTGGGCCCTTAGGTTGCTTGCAGTCATGTGCCATTACAGGTAATGCTGCAGTGAATGGCCTGAGCATATAGATTTTTATGTTTTTGCCAACATATTTTTGGAATATATCCCCAGAAGGGGGGTTGGCTCGCTTGGAGGGCAAGTGCACCTGTAAGTGTGAAGACATTACAAAATGCCCTTCTATAGAGATTGTACCATTTTTGTATCTGTGCTGGCAACTCATGCAAGTGCGAACACTACAGCCTTGTATATTGTCACACTTTGGGACTTCTGTCGGTCTGATAGGTGGGAAATGGTATCTCAGTGATAAGCTTTTCTTTTATCAGCAACTTTGACCGTGTTTTCTTACCATTAAGAGCCATTTGCATTTCTTTTTCCGTAAGCTAACTAATTATATTTCCAGCCTGTTTTTCTCTTGGCGGGGAGGGGGGGAGGTTTGTCCCCCTGGGACAAACTGCCAGACCTGGGAGAGCTGCCACACCAGATCCCATATTCGGTCCTGGGAAACAGAGCTCAGTACAAATGCCAAAAAAGACCTTTGGGGGCACCTAGGTGGCTTAGTCAGTTAAGTGACCAGCTCCTGATTTTGGCTCAGGTCATGGTCTCATGGTCTTGAGATTGACCTTCACATTGGGTTCTGTGCAAAGCGTAGAGCCTGCTTAGGATTCTCTCTCTCCCTCTCTCTCTGCCCCTTTTCCACTCATGCTCGTTCTTTCTCTCTCAGAGTAAATAAATTTTAGAAAAACTCGAAGAAAAAAAACCCTTTTGGTGTGAATACCTGTTGTGTGTTAAATTTTATTCCAATGTGGTCACTGTGTGTTAAGCAGAACTCATTGAGGCACCCAATTAAACGTTATAAAAGTCGATACTAAATTAAAGAAGAGCATCCTTGTTTGGAGAAAGTCGGCACTTGATGCGCATTTAGAGGTATCAGAGATAGCCTGTGAAGCAGACTGGTATCTAGAGCCACATGATCTGCTCATGTTGTGTCTGCCACAGAATTGTTTTAAAAACGTGAGTACAAGCTTTCGCGTAAAAATTTCCGGACTTTGGAAAAAATCGGAGGTTAAACAAGTACCGGTTCTCCTTCCTGCCCGGCTGCTTTCTGTGCACAGGGCAGCACCGCCTCCATTTCTGCCCGGTTCCCTTGCCTCCGTAGCACCTGATACCTGCACGCCCAGTGCTGGAGCCACTGCCGCTCGTGGCCGTGAGCGCCTGAAGCGTGGCTAGTCCGCATTGGGAGGTGGTGTTTAACGGGGATACTAGAGTATTTTAAAATGAAATATGTGTCTCTCGTTCTATTTCCGTTGGACAGTGCTACCTTCCAGCTGCTCCTTTCGTTTTGTTTTGCCTGGTTTCTTTAGACGCTGGAGCTTTTTAACAGCAGCTCTTGGTTTAAAATTTTAGACTAGTACTTGCATGTTCATCATTTAAGACAACCAGAACGTGCCTGTTTTGCAGGCAGTTGACTTTTTCTAGGCCTCTCATGGTTGGGGTAGTCCTCGTGCCTCCTGGCCCTGGCTGTGCCACAGCAGAGTGGGGATGAGAACATGCTAGACGTATTTGGATCTCGAACCCACAGGTGACGAAGAGACTGGGTTGTTGGGCACTGTTGTTCAAATGTTTAAAAATTTTTTCTTTTTTTTTGCTGAGGTACACTTTACGTGCAGTGAACTGTTGAGATCTTATGTGGACTATTGCGTCCGCTGTCACCCTTCCTGTCAAGGCTCAACAGTTGTGTTGTCTCAGAAAGTTCCTTCCTGCCCCTTCACAAGCAGTCCCCTCCTCCTGAAGCTGCTACTGGCCTGATTTCTGTCACCACCATTTAGTCCAGCTTGGTTTTTAATGTTACTTCCAAGTTTGTGCCTTTTTTTACGTTTACCATGACTACAGGGTAGTTATTGAGTGTCTTGGGAGTAGCGTTAACTTAATGGGATGGTGCGTTTAAATTTTCAGCAAAGATCCTTAGGTGAGGTTTCATCACTTGTAATCTGTCTCTTTGTAGATGTGTTACATTGGAAATGTGTGTGTTTTCCCCTTCTTTATCAGGGAACTATTATCTCCTGAGGGTTTGTGTTTTTTTCATTTCTTTTATGCACACGTGTCCATTTCTCTTTTATTCTTTGGATCATGCTGACACTGGTTTATTTTGATACTGTTTGCTTCTCCTTAAGTAGAGATTAAGCAGTCCATTGCGAGATCTTCTATGGTGAAATGATCCTGAAACGTGCCACAGGCTGGTTTCAGTGACTCACGGTTTTTGTTATTTCGGTACTGCCTAAAGAAAGAAGCTCAGTAAGCTATGGCATCTGTTCCCAGAGCCTGCCTGTTGAGACAGTTCTTTAAACGTGCCTCGATTGTGACTTTTCCATCCCTATCTTACAGGCCAAACTTCCCGATTTGCAACCGTTCCCTTCTCCAGATGGTGACACTGTGACCCAACATGAGGAACTGGTCTGGATGCCTGGAGTTAATGACTGTGACCTTCTTATGTACTTGAGGGCAGCAAGGTAATAGGAATCCTCCCCATCCTGCCCTGAGTTAGGGCATCTGAATTGATTTTTCTTACCAGAGAAAACGTTTGCCGCAGTAAAGTCACTTGTTTCTTAATGTTTGCCCCACATCAGATGTTAGAACTCTTCAGAAGGGAAACACCGTAAGCCATACATGCGATTATCAGCACTTCTAAATACAGTTGAGTAGTTAGATCATTCGGCCCTTCTTAAAATCCCATTGTAGATTTCTCTACTTGAGGCTGTTCACTGATGCTTGACTTAAACTTGGTGTTTTTGTGGCTTACCTACATGAGAACTTACTAACCTACAAGTGCCTAAAATATAAAAGGTAAGTTTAAATCTATCCCTGCACGTCGTAGTGAGGGCAGAGAGCCCTCCTGCATCTGCGGTGGTTTCTGGGACTCCCCGCAGCATCAGCAGGGCGTAAGCAAAGCACCAGAGCAGGCCGGGCAACTGCATTTAAGCTCTGTGCTCAGCTATGCTGTGTAGACACGAGGCTGCCTCAGTGCAGTTAGCGGCCTCTAAGAATTCCTTTCATCCCCCTCCCACTTCTAACTCGCCTAAAGTTAGTTGATGTGTAGCATGAAAGGAAATAAGCAAATTCAGAGGATTTAATTTTTTTTCAAAAGATCTTTCTTTCAAAAATATAATCTTTATTTGAAAAGATTGTACTCTAGCCAAGTGTTTCTTTTAATGTTTATTTATTTATTTTGAGAGAGCGAGAGAGAGGGAGAGAATCCCAAGCAGGCTCCACACTGTCAGTGCAGATCCCAACATGGGGCTCGAGCTCATGAACCGTGAGATCATGTGAGATCATGACCTGAACCAAAATCAGGAGTCAGATGCTTAACCGACTGAGCCAGCCACGCGCCCTTCTAGCCAACTGTTGTGGCAAATAGCTTTAGGTTATTCATGCTCTAAACTGAAATCTGAGTCCTGGTAAAGTGTGGGAAGAAAGGGCACAATTAGACCAGAGTAAATGTAACATTTCCCTTTCTGTATGTGTGAAGGGAGTAGAGGTACTTTAAATTTTTTTTGGTGGGTGCCTGGGTGACTCAATTGGTTGAGTATCCGACTCGTAATTTTGGCTCAGGTCCTGATCCCGGAGTCATGGGATCAAGCCTTGCGTCGGGTTTTGCTCTGAGAGCAGAGTTTGCTTAAAATTCTCTGTCTGTACGCCGCTGGCACACACTCTCTCCTGCTTGTACTTACTCTCTCTCTCTCTCTCTCTCTCTCTCTCTTTCACCAAAAAAAAAAAAAAAAAAAAAAATTAACAAGAGCAGAAACAGGACTGAGAACTCCGACCTATCATGCATATAGTAATGGAATTTGGTCTGAGCTGACTCTGAAACCTGAGGATTAACATTTCTGTGCTGATGTTTTCCCTTCCTGTCCTCCAAGGAGCATGGCAGCATTCGCAGGGATGTGTGACGGAGGCTCCACAGAGGATGGCTGTGTTGCCGCATCTCGGGATGACACTACCCTCAATGCGCTGAACACAGTGAGTCTTTTGAAGTTGTCCCGGGTGGGAAGGGAGTTACTTTTCCCTAGTGCTGGTTGTAGGGCATGTGTGATGAGCATGGATCCTGAATGAGCCTAGAATTTTAGGAGCGAGTACTATGGCTTAGTACTATGGCTTACTTACTCGCTTAGTGTGAGTACTATACCTTATCGAAAGGTGGGTTGCGGTCTCAGCACTGGGCTCCATGACCTTGATCCGGTGATGGGGCGCCTCCGGGTTCGTTTCCTCTCCTGCGTCTCTACCCCAGGATCGTGTTGAGCCTCAAATGAGAGCCTGATGCTAGCAGTCGATCTTCCCTGAGATCCCACAAAGCCGACCACTGTGCACAGATGGTCTTATTTAACCCTCGCAGTCTCCCTCTGAAGTAGGTTTTATCGTTATCACCATTGTAGACATGAGCAAGTAAGTTTGGAGCGATCGAGTCACAAGCCAGGGTCACACACTCAAGATGCGAATCCAGAGGCCATACCTTTTGCCTTCTTCTCTGTCTCTTAGACCGTGAGTTCGAAAGTGCAGGGAGGGGATGGAGAGAAGAAGCCAGACTTCCTGGAGTGAATATGTTTTTTTATAGATATGCCTTTAAATATCTCACATGATTAAATATCTCACACGATTATACAACAGAATTGAGTTTTAAAAATAATAATCCTTAAAAAAATCTAAAGTAAAATGTAACAAGTGAGCCTGACGGTACTGAGTTGGTTGCACGGCATCCTTCAGAATTGCTCCTCTGCCTTGAGCTGCAACACACAGGCAGCGGCTCAGAAGAACGGAAGTCGAACTGCTGTGCATAGTACGATCACTGAAACCAGTTTCCCTGTTTGACATTAGAATACATCCGATAGGGCTGCGTAGGAAAATTAATGTATTTTAAAGTGTCTTGAAATAATTCTTCCCTGTGTGGTAACTAATGTGAAATCATCAAATCTGATGGAGTAATAATGAAGTTTTATGCATTTGTGATGTATTAAAAAGGCTATGTATATTCACATAGGCTATTGAGCTCATAGGCTCAGCAACTCCTGATGATTAACTAAATGTAATTGAAGAACCTTTTTTGTTTTTCATTTTTCTTGAGAGGTCGCTATGTTTGGAAGGGACGTTTGAGATCATCTGTTCCAGTCTCTAAATAGATAAGAATCTAAGGCTCAGAAAAGCCAGACGATTGTTGAATGCCAACAATCTGAAAAGTTCAGAATGGAGGTTAGAAAATAACCCAACTTAGTGAGCTTTCTCCTCTGCGGCTCGCTTTCAGAGAAACACGTAGATACGGCTGATTTTTATTCCTGGGCCGGTTGCGTTTCTTGAGTATTACGCGGTACTAGTCTCCGACAGCGTCAGAGGTGAAGTGACCTTGTGGGATTGGGCCCTGCGATAGATGACAGAGCAATTGTTTACATACCCGTACGCTTATTTCTTTTCTTTCCTCCCCCCTTTCACACTTGGAGTTTTTGCTTTTATCCGGAGTCTTTACTCTGAACGCATAGTGATAGAGCTAGAAGGGGCCTTTGAGGTTATTTTCTGGATGAGGAAAGGGAGACTCAGCTGAGTGCCACTGCAGACGGTGGCTGTGGTAGGAGTTGTGTTGTGAATGTCTGTGAATTCAGAATAGCCACGAGTGTGCATTTATTCAGAGTTACTCTTTGAGCTTGTTTTCTGTTGAGTTTTTTTTAAAATGTTTGTTTATTTTGAGAGAGAGCAGGAGAGGGGCAGAGAGACAGGGAGAGAGAACCTCAAGCAGTCTCGGCACTGTCACCACAGAGCCTGATGCGGGGCTGAACCTCGCGAACCGTGAGATCGTGACCCTGAGGCGAATTCAAGAGTCGGATACTTAACCGACTGACTCTCCCGGGTTCCCCTCTGTGGAATCTTCTGCATCAAAGCTTTATGAAAAAAATTCCCCTTTCGCAACTGTGCCGCTCAGTTGAATTTTTAAATAATGAAGACGTTGCCACATTTAATAAAATGTCTGTTTTTGGCACTTTACCGAATCGATCGGATTTGTTCTTTTATTGCGACCCCTCTGAGGATTCGGTAAAACATACTTCTATACAGAAATAATTTGGGCTCTTTTTGCCCATGGGCCTTTGTAGCAAGTTCCTTCTGAAGTCCTCTTAAGCATCGCCAGAGGGCTTTTGGTTTTATGAGTTTTTATTTCTGTGAGGCTGCCTTCCCATCATTTGAAGTTTTCCTGTCTAGGCGCGTCCAAGATGGCTCAGGTGTCTGGGGTTAGGCAATCCAAGTGCAGTCAGCCACCAAAGGACCGAGTCGTTTGTTCCTTTGGTGAGGAATGGAAAAGTTTAATGGCTCTTTTAATTTTTCCACTTAATTATGGTACTGGCTCACAGAGTTTTAGTTACGGGTACTTTCTTAATGAAAAGTGAAGTGAATTGAAAAATCTTACGGGGAGTTAATGTTCATTTCATCTTCCTTGGCGTGAGGGTGGTTTCGAGCTGTGTTAAGTAATAAATTGAAAAAATAAATACGTTGTCGTGTGAGAAGTATAGCATAGAGTCAAAACAAGCGTAGGCATTTGTCAGTTTAGAATAAACCTGTGTCTCCTATTTCTCAGGACAGTACAGAAATTTAAAGTAAATGAAATTATATGGCACAGCCACATTGTCGTGTGTTTAACATCTGAGTAGGACTATTTAAATTGAAATACATTTAAATAAATAGTTTGATCTTAAAACTGCCATCTATTTAAAACTAATAGAGCTTTTTGAGCTGTTAATTCTTCATGACTATTACATGGACCCATTTTTAATTTTCAGTTTTTAAGCTTATTTATTTTTGCAGAGACAGAGTGCGAGCGTGAGCCGGGGAGGTGCAGAGAGAGAGAGAGAGGGAGACACAGAGTCCGAAGCAGGCTCCAGGCTCCGAACGGTCGGCCTGGAGCCTGACGCGGGGCTGTGTCTCACAAACCGGGAGATCATGACCTGGGCCGAAGTCGGACGCTCAACCGACTGAGCCACCCTGGCTCCACTCCACTCCAACATGGACCCATTTTTAAACACAAGCTCTTCCTCATTTCTCATTTTGACTCAG
The DNA here is from genome assembly GCF_046562875.1 of Panthera onca. Taxonomy (NCBI): domain Eukaryota; kingdom Metazoa; phylum Chordata; class Mammalia; order Carnivora; family Felidae; genus Panthera; species Panthera onca. The sequence continues at coordinate 215,563,338 of NC_138346.1, forward strand.
TTTTTTCTTCATTACTCACAAATGAGATTTTTAGCATATAAGTCTTACAACAACATATTGGGGTATAATTTACGTATAATAAGCTGCTCTGATTTAAAGTATATACAGTTTGATGTTTTTTTTCAGATGTGTATACTGGCGAAACTATTGCAGCGATCTAGATGTGAAACATTTCCAGCACCCCAGAGGTGCCTCATGCCCTTTCCCGATCCTTTACTGCTTCCAGCCTCAGACAGCCACTGATACGTTTTCTCACATCGTACAATGTTGTGTCAGAATAGTATTTTTGCTCTTTTGAGTCTGGCTTCTTTCCATATAATAATTTTGGGATAGATTTATGTTGTCGCATTATCGATATTCTATTCCTTTTTATTGCTGAGTAGTGTTCCAGTGTATGGGTAGTAACAATAATTGATCCATTCGTCTGGTGATGGACATTCGTGTTTCCAAGCTTTTGGCCGCCATTATGAATAAAGGTGTTATTAACATTGTTATGCAAGGCTTTGTGAGGATGCGTGTTTTCATTTCTCTTGGGTAAATACTTAGGAGTGAAATGGCAGGATTGTATGTGTGCGGGTAGCTTTTAAGAAACCGTCAGGGGCACCTGGGTGGCTCAGTTGGTTAAGCGTCTCTTGGTTTTGGCTCAGGTCTCGATCTCATGGTTTTGTGGGTTCAAGCCCCACTTCAGGGAGCCTGCTTGGGATTCCCTCTCTCCTTCTCTATCTGCCTCTCCCCCACTCACGCTCTCTCTCTTAAAAATAAATAAATAAGCTTAAGAAAAAAAAAAAAGAAACTGTCAAACACGTTTCCGAGTGGCTGTACCACTTTACATTCCCATCAGTACTATGTTAGAATTTCAGTTCTTCAGCATCCTCAGTAAGACTTCATGTTGTCAGTCTTTTTAATTTTAGCCATTCTAATGAGTATGTAGTGATATCTCATTGAGACTTGTTTGTTTTGTGTGCTGTTGGTTTTTATTTAGATGGGGGACACAGATTTGATTGAGGCTAAAGATTCCTCAGCGTTTGACATTACTAATGATGTCTATCTGTGCCTCACTCACTGAGATTTTAATTTGAATTTCCTGTTCATCATAATTGAGCATCTTTTCATGTCTTACCAAGCCCAGTTGTATGTTGTCTTTTGTGAAGTATATTTTGCCCACTTTTAAAAGTTCAGTTGTTTTTAGTATAATTATTTAGTTTTAAGGGTTCTTTTTGTATTGCAGGTATAAGTCCTTTGATACAGGTATTTGTGAATATTTCCTGCCATACCATGACTATTTTTCTGTAAGGGTGTCTTTCAGAGAGCAAAATGTATTAATTTTGCTAAAGTCCAGTGTATCGTTTTCCTTTTGTGAAAGTTTCTTTGTTCACCCCATGATAACAAAGGTTGTTCCTGTGTTTTATTCTTGACGTTTTAGTTCTTGCCTTCAGGTCTGTGATTCATTTCAAATTAATTTTGTGTGTACTGTGAGGTATGGGTGAAAGTGCCTTCTTGCCCACACATGTGCCAGTTGTTGGAGTCACATTTGTTGAAAACAGACTTTTCTCATTTCATTGCCTTGATACCTTTACTGAACATCAACTGCTTATATATAAGCAGTTTTTCTTTTTTCTGGATTCTCTTGTTTCACTAATGTGTTATCTGTCTTTTCACCAGTATTTCAGTATTTCGAGTAATGTAGCTTTATCAGAACTCAGGTAGTAGTAAGTCTTCCTACTTTGTACTTGTTTTTTAAGATTGTTTTGGCTATTTTAGGTCATTTGCATTCCCAGATAAATTTTACTATTTATATAAATTTTATTATGTTTTTTCAACTTTTTTTTTTTAATGTTTATTCGAGAGAGAGAGAGGGAAAGAAAGAAAGAGACAGAGCATGAGCAGGGGGAGGGGGAGGGGCAGAGAGAGAGGGGCAGAGACACAGAATCCGAAGCAGGCTCCAGGCTCCGAGCTGTTCAGCACAGAGCCCGACGCGGGGCTTGAACTCAGGAGCTGAGCGATCGTGACCTGAGCCGAAGTCAGACACTTAACCAACTGAGCCACCCAGGCACCCCATATTTATTTTTTTTAATGTTTATGTTTGAGAGAGAAAGAGAGGGACAGAGAATCTGAAGTGGGCTCTGTGCTGACAGCAGAGAGCCTGATGTGGGGCTTGAACTCCTGAACCGCAAGGTCATGATCAGAGCCAAAACAGATGTCCAGCTGACTGAGGCACCCATGCACCCCTTTTTATTTTAAATGTTTATTTATTTTTTAGAGAGAGAGAGAGAAAGGGAGGGAGGGAGAATGAGTGGGGGAGGGGCAGAGAGGGGGAAGGGCAGAGAGAGGGAGGACCGGGGATCTGAAGCAGGCCCTGTGCTGACAACAGACAGCCTGATGCAGGCCTCGAACCCATGGACTGTGAGATCATGACCTGAGCTGAAGTCAGATGCTTAACCCACTGAGCCACCCAGGTACCCCTCCATTTACATTTTATTTTATTTTGTTTTTTAAAGTTTTTATTTATTTTGAGAGAGAGATTGTGAGCACACAAGTGGGGGAGGAACAGAGAGAGAGGGAGAGAGAGAGAGAATCCCAAGTAGGCTCTGCACTGTCAGCACAGAGCCTGATAATGGGGCTCGAACTCAAAAATCGTGAGATCATGACCTTAGCTGAAATCAAGAGTCAGACACTTAACCGACTGAGCCATCCATACACCCATCCCTTTCCACATACGTTTTAGAATCAGCTTGGTGGTTTCTATTTTTAAAAAGGTTTTATGGGATTTTCACTGTGATTGCACTGAATCTATGGATCGGTTTAGAAGAATTGACATCTTAACAATATTGAATCTTCCAAACCTGAACGTGATACATAGCTTCATTTTTTAAAAGTTTTATTTTATTTTATTTTATTTTATTTTATTTTATTTTATTTTACTTTACTTTATTTTACTTTATTTTCTTTTATTTTTTATTTTTTTTAATTTATTTTATTTTTTACTTATTTTATTTTATTTATTTATTTTATTTTTTTATTTATTTAAATAAGCTCTACACCCAGTATGGGGCTTGAACTCACAAGTCTGGGATCAAGAGTTGCATGTTTTTCCAGCTGAGCTCTCAGGTGCCTCATATATCTTCGTTTTTAAAAGAGGTCTCATTAATTTTTTTGAGTAAGATTTTTTAGTTTTCAGTGTACAGGTCTTATACATGTTTTGTTAAGTTTTTCCCTAAGTAATTACTGTTTGAAAATTCTGTTGTTAATAAGATTAGATTTTTAATTTCAATTTCTTTATTTTTTCTTATTGATCAATTGATTCATTGATCTTTCCACCCAGCGTGGGGCTCGAGCTTATGAACCAGAGATCAAGAGTCTCATGCTCCTCCAGCTGAGTCTGCCAAGTGCCCTTAATTTCAGTTTCTAAATGTTCATTGGTAGAATATAAATACAAATAATTTTAGGGACACCTGGGTGGCTCAGTCAGTTAAGCACCTGACTCTTGGTTTTGGCTCAGGTCATGAGCTCACAGTCCGTGAGTTTGAGCCCAGCATCTGGTTTTGTGCTGACAGTGGGGAACCTGCTTGGGATTCTCTCTCTCCTTCTCTTTCTGCCCCTCCTCAACTCATGCGTGCTCATGCTCTCAAAATAAATAAAAATAAACATTTTTAAAAATACAGTTTTAATGTGCTGACCTTGTATCTGTTCTGTTAATTTCTAGTGGCTTTCTGGTTGGTTTCTTAGGGTCTCAGTGTACACAGTCACACCATCTGCAAATAAAGACAGTTTGCCTCTTTCTTTCTGATTTATGTATTTTGTTTCTTTTTCGTGCTTTATTGCATTTGCTTGGACCTCTAGTACAGTACTGCATAGAAATAATGAGAGTTGGCATCTTTGCTTTCTCATCTTAGGGAGAAAACATTTAGTCATTCACTAATAATAGTGTAGTGTGGGGTGGTGGTTGTTTGATCAAAGTTGAAAATGTTCTCCCTTATATCTGTTTGTTTGTTTGTTTGTTTGTTTGTTTTTTATCATGAATGGGCCTTTAATTCTGTCAGATGCTTTTCTTTCTTGTATCTAATGAGATGATCATATGGTTGTTACACTGTGTTTTGTTAATTTGGTGAATTATATTGATTAATTTCAAATGTTAAAGCAAGTATGCATTCCTAGGATAAATTCTACTTACTCATTACATACTATTGGCTTCCATATGTTAATATTTTGTTAAGACCTTTTACATTTGTGTTCATAAGGGATCTTGAACTGTAGTCTTCTTTCTTTGTAATATCTTTGTCTAGTTTTAATATCAGAGGAATACTGACTTCAAAAAATTAGTTGGGAAAAATTTCCTCTTGCTCCCTTACTTTATAAAGGATTGATTTTGTGTGTGTGTGTGTGTGTGTGTGTGTATTCGTTGTTAAATATTTGATAGATTTCACAGTGAAGCCCAGATGGGACTAAATTTTTTTGTATGAAAAGTTTAAAATTATAATAGGCATAGACCTATTTACATTTTATATTTCTTCGTGTGTCAGTTTTGGTAATCTGCTGATCTGTGGTTTTAAACTTTTTGTTCATTTCATCCAGGTTATCAAATCTGTTGGTAAAAATGTCAAGTTACTATCTTTTTAACGTCTATAGGATTTGTAATTTTGACCCTTCTTTCGTTCCCAATATTGGTGATTTGTGTTCCCCCTGGTCAGTCTAAATAGAGACTTAACATTATTATTTTAGATAGCTAATATTTGGTTTCATTGATTTTCTCTGTTTTCTATCTTCTTGATCTCCAATCTTATTTTTATTATTTCTTTTCTATTTATTTTGGATTCATTTGATCATTTGCCCCCTAGCTTCCAAAAGTGGGATCTTAGGTACCTCATTTTAGCACAAATTTTGATTTGCTGTTCTTTTATTATAATTTTTTAAATACCAAAAAATATTCTTCACAATTTCTTTTACCCATGAATTGTGAGAATTGAATTGCTTAATTACCAGATACTTGAGATCTCTCTTATATGCACCCCCCCCCCCTTTTGTCTTGGAATGATACTGATTTTTAATTTAGTTCTGTTGGGATCATAGAATACCCAGTAAGATTTCAGTTTTTTGAAATCCGTTGAGATTTGTTCTTGGCTCAGAATGTGGTTTATCTTGGTGAATGTTATGTTCCACGTACACTGGTAATGAATTTATATCCAGCAGTTATTGAGTGCACTGTTCTATAATTGTGGGTTTCTTTAAAGTGGTGGTTATTATTACTTACATCTTCTGTGTCCTACTAATTTTTTTTCTCTAGCTGTATTGTCAGTTGCTGAGAGAGTCGTATTAAAGTCTCCAACTGTGGTTTGCTTCACATATTTGGAAGCTGTGTCATTAGGCACATGAACGTTTATAATATTTATCTTTCTCTTTTACCTTTTTGGAGTGACGCCATGTCTAGTAGTACTCTTTTGTTTTTGACTCCATCTTGTTTAATTTTAATACAACCACTCTAGCTTTTTTAGGCTGGTTGACGTGACATATCTTCTTCCAGCTCATTACTTGGAATCCTGCTTTTTCTTTGTAGGTAAAGAATGTCTCTTGTTCCTTTAGTTCTTTAGTTGTTTCTTGCTTTTTTTTTTTTAAGTTTATTTACTTTTGAGAGAGAGTGCAAGCAGAGGAGAGGCAGAGAGAAAGAGAGAGAGAGAGAGAGAGAGAAACACAGAACCCGAAACAGAGAGAGAGAGAGAGAGAGAGAGAGAGAGAGAGAGAGAGAGAGAAACACAGAACCCGAAACAGGCTCTAAGCTTTGAGCTGTCAGCACAGAGCCTGATGTGGGGCTAAAACTCTGAATGGTGAGATCGTGACCTGAGCCGAAGTCGGATGCTTAACCAACCGAGCCGCCCAGGTGCCCCTGTTTTCTTGCTTTTTAATCTAGTCTGGCAAGCTCTCCCTTTTGTTGGGAGTGTTTAGTCCATTTTAATTTATATAACCTGATGGCAGTTGGCCATCTGCCATCAGGTTATATAAAACTTGAGCCACATGTACACATTCTTAATAGCATATCTTGTTTTGGCGAATCCCAGTAGTAGTTAATATATCTTATTTTCATGGCTGCATGACTTACTACTTTTGATACAGTGATGACCATGCAGAATCGTTAGGCACACAGTTGTATCACTTTTGTTAAAAAATGTATTTCTTATCTTCTTACTTCATAAGTAAAAAAAAAAAATGCATTGATGTAGAGAAAGACGATGTGATAAATGTGTTGACCTCTGTGGTTGGAAGAGGAAGGTGTTCTTAGTGATGGGGCATACTCCTCAATGTATGTCGGAAAAGATATGTTATATTTTAGTTATTTGAAATTGTGAACACCTGTGAATGTAAAATTGTTCTATTTGTAATTTTACAGTGTATTAAAAAACGTGTTAAAATATGACACAACAATGGTGCTTCCTCTAGAGGATCTGACATAGAAATGTTTCTGTGTACTGTTCAGGTATGTGTTTCTTCATATGCAGTTTCTATGAGGTTCATCTGTGTTCGTTAGTTTACATATAATTTGTAAACATAATAGTATATAACATAGAGATGGCCTGTATTATTCTAATGGGATTCAGCCATCTTTAAGTCCTTGCGTTTATTTGGCCTTTTACAAGATCAAAATCACTCTTTATATTTATGCTTAGAAACTAGCAGAACCCTATAGTTTGAGACTAAGGTTTTCTAGAAAATACCATGCTGACTTATTTTTACTAAATTGATACTGGATTTCATTCTTTGGGCTTAAGTATCTTTCCCATTTCCTAATAAAATTCAAATTCTTTTGACTTCTCTTTCTTAGAATTTATTTGCATTTTTATGTTTATCTTCTCTCTCTAATACTAAACATATATATTCTTACTATATATAAGTAAAATTTATAATCATGCAGCAAAGATTTCACTTCTGCCTGGACAGTTTTATTCCTTGAAATATGGATGACTTTTAGATGTTTGAATTAAGCTTTTTACATATTCAAGAGAGTATATATTTGTTTGCTTATTTATTTATGCACACCCACATCTCCTACAACAAAGGCTTCCAATAGCTTCATAGTTTTTTTTTTATCTCTGATCTATAAATATCGCTATTTGTTAACCATTGAGTATTAATCATCTTTGTTTTCTGAGCCATAGCTCGATGCCTGGTACATAGTAGAGAGGCACTAAATATTTGTTGAATGATTGAATAAATAAATCAGGTTCAAGTCCAAACCATATTTGATCACCCAGAACTTGGTATTAGGAGGTTGGCATAACGGAGTGTACAGATAAGCCTACTCTGAGGGTCATTTTCATCTTTCTCTCTTTTATTCTAAAAAAATTAAGTCGATACAATTTCTTTCAGAGGTTTTCTGTTTGTTCATCATAAATGGACTTCACTAAAGCATCTGGCCCTGGATTAGCTTTGCAGTACTTAGGCCTTAGATGAATGTTGAGTATTTCCCAGCTCCCAAATAAGGCATTACTGGGAAGCCCTGTTATTACAGCTGGTCTGAAGTTTCTGATCAGGGATTCTTGTGCTGTTCATTCTACACTCACATCCTCACTTACATTCTTTTTACCGGTTCTCCATTCAGATTAATCAGCAATAAATGGTTATAGGATGGTGTGTTTTTTTCCTCTAAGATTTTGATTTGTTGTTGTAAAAAGGAATGGGAAAACTTTATATGCTGTATGATTTCTTATTATGGAAATCCAGTAAATTTCAGAATAGCACCTTATGTAAATCAGCCTTGACGAGCCCCTCTGCTAGTGTTTTATTTATATTATATCAGGATATTGGAGTCTACCGCCTGTTACATTGTTAATTATAGCGTAAGTAAAGATGCACTGGAGGTTTTCTGGTGTAACCAAGGCCCTTTTCAGCTGGTTATCAGCATAATAATATATAAAGTCGAGGTTTAATTTATTGTCCTTTGACCAATGAGAAACATTTTGAACTTTTGTTTTGAAAGTTGTTTAAGTGTTTAGAAATGTACCAGTGTGGCTCCCTTTGGGCTGAGAACTTCATAAATTGACTTCTGTTTAAAAGCTCCAAGCAGCAACACTTTGGCAATGATTTATTCTTTTTGTCTCGTTTGGATGAAGATGACTTTTTAAATTTAATCCTTTGAGATTTTATTCCTTTTTAGATGGTCTGTAGCTTTAGTCAAAGTTGAGCTTTATGCGCCACTCTGTTCTTTTACTAGATACAACAGAGAGCGTTCTCAGAGTGTCTCAGGGGTGGGTGGGGAGGTCAAAGACCCCTTATGTTAACCTCCGGTAATGGCACTTTCATGACTTACTGCAACAGCGATCTTGTACTTGATAGTTTAACCAGAAAACTATAGCTCCTGGTGCAGCTCTTTGTGACTGTAACCCTGCTTTGCTTCTGCATGTGAATCACTCTCTGGTTTCTTTAGCCATTTCTAAATTGTGACTTTTTGTTTTTTTTAATGTTTATATATTCTTGAGGGATGGTGGGCAGAGAGAGAGGCAGACACAGAATCCAAAGCAGGCTCCAGGCTCTGAGCTGTCAGTACGAGTCTGATGCGGGGTTTGAACTCACAAACTACCAGATCACAGCCTGAGCCAAAGTCGGATGCTTAACTGACTCAGCCACCCAGGCACCCCTCTTTAGCCATTTCTTTTCTTTTCTCTCTTTTCTTGTTTTTCCTCTTAATTTTTAGAATAGCTTTTTTTTTTTTTTTTTTTTTAACATTTTATATTATTTTTTTTAAGTTTATTTATTCTGGGGCACCTGGGTAGCCCAGTCGGTTAAGCATCCGACTTCGGCTCAGGTCATGATCTCACAGTTCATGAGTTCGAGCCCCGCATCAGGCTCCCTGCTATCAGCACAGGGCCCAGTTTCGATCCTCTGTCATCCTCTCTCTCTCTGCCCCTTCCTCTCTCTCTGCCTTGAAAAAAATAAAGTTCATTTATTTTGAGAGAGTGCGCATGCATGCATGAGCAGGATGGAGCAGAGAGAGAGAGAATCATCCCAAGCAGGCCCCATGCTGTCAGCACGGAGCCCGATATGGGACTCGATCCCAGGAACCACGAGATCATGACCTGAGCTGAAATCAAGAGTTGGGTGCTTAACCGACTAAGCCACCCAGCCGCCCCAAAGTGCTTTTTTTGAATGAATCAATTTAGTCTTCGTGATGGTTCTGTCATAGAAGCATGATTATCACCTACAGATGAGTAAGCACATCCTGTCATATAGCTTTAGATACGTGATAATTAACCTCAGAGAAAGAATGGAACTGAGGCCGTGCCTTAACAGCAGTCCTCTTGGAATGTCCGGTGGTGAATCTGCAGTTCGGGGCTTTGCCCTTCGGCCTGTTGGAAATCCTTCATGCTGTAGCCTGTCCGTGCATCTCTATGCTTTCTCGCAGGGACCGAGGAATTGACTTGGCTTTTACTTTTGTTTGGCACAAGTTAGAAAGTTCCTTTACAAATTTAAGAAACTTCTTTCTCAGATGATTTCTGTTCTCTATGCTAAAAACTGGTGAAACATTTTGAGAATTATGTGGTATTTTGAAAAAACAGCATCGATCAGAATTTTACCCATCTGTAAATCTATATTAACCATTAATATTAACATAATAAGTATCAAATTGGGATAAAAGCCCTTAGCCTTTTTACATTTAAGAAGAAGATATAATAAAATCATTCATTGATTTATTTATTCAGTAAGAAACTTTGAATTCCTGCTCTTTGCAAAGCCTTTATGGGAAGGCATTTGTTAGAAATGTTGATAATCTAAGGAAGCATTGAATCTTGGAACAAAGCAGGCCCCTGAGTTTTAAAAGGACTCCTATGTGCCATTAGTTCTAAAATATAGAATACTAAAATTTGTAATATTTGTGCTACTATGTATGTTTCTTGTACTAGTTTTCAAATATACTTGGGGATACTTTTTTTTGATAGCTCTCCCAGATCACTTTTTTACCCGCAAGTTTTGAAAGTTGGAGTATGAGTTTCCTGCGGCTGCTACAACAAATTACCACAAACTTGCTGGCTTAACACAACAGAAATGCGTTCTCTCCCAGTTCTGGAGGCCAGAGGTATGAAACCAGAGTGTCGGCCAGGCCAGGCTCCCTCTGGCTCCTCAGGAGGATTGTTCCTTCCTTTCCCGGCTTCCCATGGCTGCAGGCAGGCCTTGGTTTGGGGCCACATACTTCTCTGCTTGTCTTCACGTTACCTCCCCTCTGCAGGTCCACATCTTCTCTTTTCTGTGTTTTTCCATGGCCTCTCATTCATTCATTCATTCATTCGTTACTTTAAATGTTTATTTTTTGAGAGAGAGAGAGAGCACAAGCCGGGGAGGGGGCAAAGAGAGAGAGGGAGAGAGAAATCCCAGGCAGGCTCCCTGCTATCAGTGAGGAGCCTCATGTGGGGCTCAGACTCACAAATGGTGAGATCATGACCTGAGCCGAAATCAAGAGTCCGACGTTTAACCGACTGAGCCATGCAGGTGCCCCACTGCCTCTCTTTTATAAGGATGCTTGTCATTGGACATAGATCCCACTTGGATAATCTAGAATTATTTCCTCATCTCAAAATCATTAACTTAATCCTATCTGCAGAGACCCTTTTTCCAAATAAGGTCTCATCTGTTCCAAAGATTTGATATCCATATCTTCTGGTGGTCATTTTTCAGCCTTGCACAGTTGAGTTTTATTATTATATAAGGTATCAGTAAAATAAATTACAGTACGTATTTGTGACAGTTTATTTTTGTTTTGATACTGAGAGTATGAAATATTTCTGGTAGCGACTGTGATGTTTCTGTACCTCTGAGGACATTTGATTTTTAAAATAGTACAGTATTTGTAGGGTATATAGTGCGATGTATCTGGCTTTCCTTTTACAAAGCACGTAATTATCTAGGCGATAGAATCGTCACGTGTAACTACTGTATTAGCCGATTTATTCCGACCGGTGACTTGCTGAGCATTTCTTCCTTGGCTCTAGCTCAGAGCTACCTGGCCGGGCCCCTGGGGAGCCCTCCGGGGCAAGGTCCCGTGTTGCCGGCGGGCTCCATCTCTGAGACGGTCGCCCTTGAAGCGACCGCTCTTTGAAGTCTCTGCCTTCTTTTCCGGTTTCTAGTCTAACCCCGCAGCCCCGCTCTGAGCCTGGCCCTGCCGGACTCTGACAGACCGCGGCGTCCGGGCCAGCTCTCTCGTCCAGGAGGCTGACGTCCCCCCGCAGCCGGTCGCGTGCCGGGCTTCTGAGGTGACTGCACCGGGCCGCCCGCCCTTGCCCTCCGAGCCGCCCTGCCTGCCGGTTGGCCTGCCGTTCTCCCCGCGCGCCGTAGGTGTCGAGATGTATATTCCGGCTCACCCCAGGACTCGGGAGTGCCTGTCGTCCGAGCATGTTTAGGAAGGTTGACTCCTCAGTTTTCTCCTTTTTTTTTCCATTTCGGAAATGAGGTATAGATTTTCACGTGTTCTTAAATCAAGTCTGCCTTTACTTGCCTTTACCCGCCTTTACCCCTGAGTCGTCATTATGCGACCAGCGCACAAGATCGTGTGCAACTGTTAGAGTTTGTGGCTTTTGGTTTGCATAATACTTGGCGAGTTTTGGCGTCTTCACAGTCAGGCTGGCTTCTGCCTCTGCTGCTTTGATATCATACAGCCTTCTTCGTTCTCTTAAGACCCTTTGATGGGAAAAGCAGAATTTCAGAAAAAAAAAGTTTCAAAGTTTCTAAGGCCCAGGATCAGGTCCTTGTTGGTTCTCCAGGGCCATTCCTCAGGAGTGCTGCCATGGTGGCCCAGACCCCGTTTTGCTTCTTTCTGAGTCGCCAGCTCTGTCCTTGGCTACGGTTTCCAGATGAAAGAACGGTTACTTGGAGGCGTTCCTGACTCTGGAGTCACACGTACTTCCGTGTATATGTCCCTTTCATTTTCCTTGTCCCGTGACCTTATTATCGTGACCGAAAAGAAGTGTACTGTTCTTTTGCACAGATGTTAAAATTACTCGTCAGAAGTCGCTGAGGTTAAGGTCGCCAAGCCCCATGAATTGGGGGCAGTCATTCCTGCACCTAAACTCGACTTAGTGGGATTTAAAGCAATTTCTGTAAGTGTTTCTCTCTTAATGTTTATGCAGCTGCTCTTGAGGAATTAGTTTTGGTTTTGGTTTTGGTTTTAAGTAATCTCTGTGCCCAATGTGGGATTTGAACTCAGACCCCTGGGATCAAGAGTCTTATTATGTTCTACTGACTGAGCCAGTCAGGCGCCCCTCCCTGGTCTTGAGGTTTTTGTTTTTATTTATTTTCTTAAGTTAACTTTCTGAAGGAATCTGGTTAAAATTGACTCACAGCTGACCTTTCACACATATTTTCTAGTTTAATTTAGCATTTATGAATAGGTTCACTAGTGCGTACATCTCCATGAGAAGGATAGAACTGGTTTCTTTTCTGTCAGCCTCTAGTTTAGAGCCTTACGTACCGTTTTTCTGTATTCAAGGCTGGGAGGATGCTAAGGAAATGGAAAAGGGTTTTAATTTCCACTTGTGATCAGACGTAGGTCTTTCCAAATTGACAAATAATTCTCATTCAGAAAAGCAGCATACACAGTCTAGGTTGATGCGTCTGCCAGTAATTTTCCTGTTTGTGGCCAGAGGTGTACTCATTCTGGATCTTTGAGCCGCGTCTTATCCTTAAGGGATTGATTGCTTTGCTGAGTCCTAAGGAGTCAGCTTCCCCTCAGGAGCACATGGCTTCTGGCTTAGATCTATGACAGCTTGCCTTCTCTCTGCGTCCTTTGCCTGGACTCTCACCCAAAGAGCAGGAGGAAAGATTTTGTTTCTAGGAAGTGAGGTTTTATATATATGCTAGCTATATAGATGATTATCCATAATTTTATTTAAAAACCTGTGGCATAAACTACTCCAGTTTCCACAGAAACCTGAAAATGTAGACACTAACCAGTGGGTGTAAGAGAAGCTTCTGCGGCAGCTTGCTGTTCAGGGTCTGGCCTGGGCAGGCTGGCAGAGTTCAGTGGCCGTATTGTTTATTTTACGATTTCTCTAACTGAATGTATTAAAATATTACCGTTTATATCTTCAAAAATTTTTTTAATGTTTATTTTTGAGAGAGAGAGACAGCATGAGCAGGGGAGGGGCAGAGAGAGAGGGAGACACAGAATCTGAAACAGGCTCCAGGCTCCGAGCTGTCGGCACAGAGCCCGACGCGGGGTCGAACTCACGAACTGCGAGGTCGTGACCTGAACCGAAGTCAGATGCTCAACCGACGGAGCCACCCCGGCGCCCCCCATTTATGTTTTCAAAAATAGCATCCTTTAGTGTTTCACCTTAAAAGAAACCTCTGTAAAGAGAAGGAATTTTTAAAACTTTAGAGTTCCACGGGGAACCTGGGTGGCTCTGTCAGTTGGGTATCGGACTCTTGATTTTGGCTCAGATCGTGATCTCAGGGCTGCGGGTATCGAGGCTCGCCTCGGGCTCTGCACAAAGCATGGAGTCTGCTTCCGATTCTCTCTTTTCCTCTGACCCTTTCCCCCACTTGCCTGCTCGCTCTCTCTTTCTCTAAAAGAAAACAAACGAGTTTGAGGCCCCAAAAATGACCTCGTTCGGCCCCTCCACTGCCGGTGAGGAAGCTGGGGGCTGCGATGCTGTGCAGAGGGGTAACCCCAGACCCCTTGCCCAGGCCACCTGCTCCTCCTGGCACAGTTGCTAACTCTCCCCTCAGTTTCCTGGTTCCCAGACTCAGATGTTTGCTCGGTTCCCCACAAGTCACCAGGTCCTCGGTTTCCATTCTCAAGCCCACGTTTTATCCTGTGTTGTAAGTATTGCAGAAAAAACTTCCTTCGTGTGGTCTTTTTAAGTTCGTCCACTTTCCTTAGTGCTGCTTCCCTGTGACTGTCGTGCAGCCCTGTCCCTTTTTAGTCCGCTGTCCTTGATGGAATATTTCCCGTGCTCCAGGAATCCTGCTCGGCGATTGCCGTCTATCTTTTCATCCTAAACATTCTCCGGAATAGGCGCTATATTCTGCCTTTCTGCAGCGGAGAAAGCGGTGGTTTAGAGAGATAATGGACTTGCCTGCGACCACACAGCTAGTGGCAGAGCTGGCGTTTGAATGCGCCAGAGCGGGGAACCCTTTCCTGTTGGGGCTTCGTCTCTGCCGAACTCCCAAACCCTCATCGTTGGTCGCAGGCCCTCCGTGGATTCTTCTTTCCAGGTGTTTATGAAGATGATGTCAGATGAGAGCCTCAAAATAGCTAGGTGGCCAGAAATAGCCAAGACATTTAGAGTTTGGTTTGTTCGGTGCTTTTAAGAGCATTTACTGATCTCAGTTGGTGCCGGCATTTGATGCCTCCTTTCTAATCAGCTTGCTGGTTGAGGCTCCTGTTCCGTGGGTTTTGAATACCTTCCAAGACACCATGGCCAGGAGATAGAGACCCCCTAATTTCTAGACACAGTATTATGTGGGAAGTAATTATGAATCAGAAATATGGCGGTGTTGCATCAGCCGTGGGAAATACAGTCGTGAGATGTTACCTGGACATGTTGCTGCCTATTTTTGTTGGTTCCTAGAATGTGTTCAGTTTGGTTGTTGCTCTTTGTTGATGATGGGCAGGGTTATCAATCATACCGCACTGATCATTGATTTTCAAAACCTGCTCTATGAAGTCATCTTGGTTTTTCAAAATGGTAAATGTCACCCCCGTCAGTGTCCACTGGCACCTTGTGTGTTTTGAGGAGAGCTCATCTCATCATTTTCTTCATGTGGGTGCATGTCCTCCTCTCTGAGTTGCTGGTTCCCTCCCTCCGGCCACCCCGCCTGCCCCCACATGCAGACGGACCGTGTGCTGGCTGTGTCCTTGCAGCTGGAGGGGTCTGGAGCCCGCCAGGCCTGAACTGCCCCAGGATAGCCGCGGGCGCGGGCCCGGGTCTCCCAGCTCCTCCTGGACGTGGGTTTATGTTAGAGTCCTCGCTCTCTGCCGTGGAAGTGGCCTTGAGCAAGAGAGCAGACCTCTCAGTTTTGCGTCCTCGTTGTTAGTACTCTTGCCACACGTGGTGGCGTGAAGAGTGGTGGAGTCCGAAAGGTCCCAGACTTTGCAACACACACGCGGCACCCAGCGACTTGGCCCCCCCCCCCCCCCCCCGGCCCCAGGGGCTGGTGCGGGTTCTGGAACCTTGTAGTTACACACGGACTGTCGCGGGGAGGGTTGGTGCAGCAACTGTTTTCCCTCTGAAAACTCCTGAGACCCGCCCCTCAGCCCTGCTTCAAGCAGCTACGTTCTGCATCTTTGCCGCAGTCTTTAAAATGTGCCCCCGCAAGAACGTTCAGACAAATTCAGCCTTTCTAGTGATCAAATAGCATTATTTGGAGTGACAGTGGCCAAACAAAAATGAATAGCGTGCCTGTAGTTTCAGTTAGAGTTTTTTGGTGCGCACACATATGTATTTTGAGCCTGACTGGCTCATTGGTGATGGTGGTATGACTGAAAACATATGGACATCTGTATATCATGGATTATGAGACAGATTTTTTTTTAAATTTTTTTTTTTAACGTTTATTTATTTTTGAGACAGAGAGAGACAGAGCATGAACGGGGGAGGGGCAGAGAGAGAGAGGGAGACACAGAATCTGAAACAGGCTCCAGGCTCTGAGCGGTCAGCACAGAGCCCGACGTGGGGCTCGAACTCACGGACCGCGGGATCATGACCTGAGCCGAAGTCGGCTGCTTAACCGACTGAGCCACCCAGGCGCCCCGAGACAGATTTTTTAAAGTTTTGTCTTTGGGGCGCCTGGGTGGCTCAGTCGGTTAAGCAGCCGACTTCGGCTCAGGTCACGATCCCGCGGTCCGTGAGTTCGAGCCCCACGTCGGGCTCTGTGCTGACCGCTCAGAGCCTGGAGCCTGTTTCAGATTCTGTGTCTCCCTCTCTCTCTCTGCCCCTCCCCCGTTCATGCTCTGTCTCTCTCTGTCTCAAAAATAAATAAACATTAATTAAAAAAAAAAAGTTTTGTCTTTGACTTCTTTGAGATCTTTCTCATTTACGTAAATGGTTGAAATAATTAGAACTACACGGAGAATTTTAAGATCTCTTCCAAATCCCACTTTTTTTCCTTTCTAAGCTATTTTGGCACTTTCTTGCAAATAAACATTTCACAGAGCAAAAGACTTTTAAACCTAATACTGTTCTTAATGGACTGCAATTATTTAATATTTAGCATGAATGCAGTCTAAGGCTTTTTCTGTAGTTATTATAATGGCTATAATTGCAAAAGGATGCTTTGGGGTAGGAGAAACTGCCAGATGCGATGCCATTTGATCTAAAAAGGTCATAGCAAAAGGGACATTTAAATTAAGTTATAAATTACAATCGAAGAACAATATTTTGATGTGTGAGACCGGAGATGTCAGAGCAGGGAGATGTAATTCATGGGTTCATTATAGAACAGGGGTGCCTGACAGCTGAGCCGTGCCAAAAGGAAAATTTATTTGCAACATCACGCAGACAGAAAATGGCAGCTAAGATGAGAAGCCACAGCAGAAACTTGAAGCCTTGTGGTAATACAGAGTTTGTGCTAATAAGACTGCCTGGGATCCAGAGATGCTTAATGATTGCTGTAATATAAATGAGGTGTTTGGACATGTGCGCATATTCAGTCTTATTTAAGTTAAGACCTCGTTTTTGCTCTATAAAATAACATACTTTATAACCAGGCATTAAGGTTGATTCTCTCACCTCCCTGTGCAATATACAGATTTGCTGCAAATTCAAAATTGTTTAGGCAGGAGAGTTAAAGCTTGAAACAAGATCTCCATCCATGGCAGCTTTGAGGAAGGATATAATTTAATGTTTATAGCAATCCATGAGAAGTTCAATCATGAGTTAATTAAACTGTAGGCAGTCATTAAGTATTATTTATTCTTTCGAGAAGCTTGCCAGTAAAGCACTTATATATATTAAATTATAGAAAGTAATAAGCAGGGAGTGATTTGTCAGGCAGAGCGAGAGTTGCAGATTTAACTTGGGCAATTATGCAGAAATGTGTTTTTCTTCTTGTGGCACGATCCTTTCTTCCTGCTGATCCCGGAGAGGTCAGAAGCCGCAGCTGACCATCGAGGGTGCGTGGGCCCCAGCGCTGCACGATAGATGATCTACTGAACTTGTATGTGCCCGGTAGTCTTAGGTGAGAGATGTGTACCTGAAATGTTCCCTGTGGTGATGACACCGCTACACGGCGCGTAGCTTTTTGACATTTCACGTGTCTTGTCACGTCGTATCTCATTTAGTACCTTCCGTTGTCTTCGGACGCGGCTGAGGGACGGTGGTGGTAGGCCCGTTTGACGGTCGAAAACCTCAGCGCGGCCGGTTTGTGACACAACTGCTGACAAGAGTCCGTCTCCTGCCCCAGATCCCGCGCTGGGTTCGCTAGGTGTTGACAGAAGGCACGGACTCTGGGGCGGTTTCCACAGAAGGGGCTGCCGGGCGCCTGAAGTCGCGGAGAGCTTTTCACGCAACTGGCTAAATGCGCTTGCGTGTGGCGCGGTGGCTTTGGCTCTGCGGGTTCGGTGTGGCGGTTCCGTTTGCCACGGTGGAACCAGACCGGGAGCGTGTTCCTCAAGCTGCTCTCGTTTTTAGCGCCACGGCTCCTGCCGCGTCCGCCCGGCTGGCTCGCTCGTGCGGGTCCTTGCTAGCGCGGCGGTGGCCCTGGGAGCCGCTTAGTTGGCCCTTGCTGACGGGACGGGGGGCAGAGAGAACGTGGTGCCCGCAGCCTGCCTCTGAGGCGGGGCCGTCCCCCCGGGCCCCACGGCCGCCGGGAGGCCCGGTAGACGCGGGTGGGCCCCCGGTGCGGGAGGGTCCTGTTGGCCGTTTCACAGTGAACGGACCAAAGGCCGAGGAAGGAACGCGGCCCGAGGGTTCTGCGGAGCCAGGCCCGGGGAACAAAGAGCAAAGCGCAGGAAAACAACCGGGCCGGGATCGTTCCGGGATGGAGTGACTTGAAAGGCTGGCGCGTTGAAGAACCACCGTCTTGTTATCAGATTCCCCGGGTATCGACCTGTGGTTTAGGGAGAGACTGATTTTACTCGTGTAGAAGTGCAGACTTGCAGTTCAGTGATGCGGAAGCAGCAGATTTACAAGTCTGTGCCTCCTTGATCATTGGATTACGTGCGGGGCGCGCGCGCGCGCGCGCACACACACACACACACACACACACACACACCCCTTGTGATGATGGATTTGAAAACAGTGGTTTCTGCTGAATGACATCCTGCTTTAGTGGCTGGCGGGGTGATGGGGATGGTGTAAGATCTAAATGCTTCTCTCCCCAGTAGCTCGTAAACATTGGAAGCTGGTTGAGTAACGATGCTTTTTCTTGGTCCCTGCATTTTGCAGTGGTCTTTTCCCATCTGCTCTAAAATGGTACAGCTCACTGTACTCTACATTAAAATCGCATTTAATCCCAGATCTTACCAGCCTTGCTCGGTTGCAGAATGGACAGAAGGTTTACTTACCTTGCTTTAATTGCTTTTCCAAGGCTACAAAGTGAAGCTGTAAGACGTTTGAGGGGTTCTCCCCCTGTCTTCGTTGCAATTTCTTTGAACAGTCTTCTCTGGAGAAATGGAAGAGAATTTTATTCACATTAAAGGACCTTTTACCTTAGCAATATTGGGAAGCCTATACTGCATTTCCTGACTATATGAATGTGTGTGTATGGCTGTGATCAGGGGTTTAAAATTTGAAACCCACATCATGTTTTCCTCAAGGTGAAATTACTTTAATCTGTTAGAGCTCGACACTATATTAGAGGGGAATGTTGTTAATGACAATTTTAGAGATTTAAGATAGCCAGTATTTTGGTAGACTTAATTCTAATTTACATAAGGAATACAGTGGAAATACCCAGTTAAGCTCTTCCTCAAGCATTATTTTGTCTCCAACCCAAAGAAAGGAAATCTTCGTGGTCATCTAGAAAACAAACCCCCTTTTAGAAGGCCTTCCCTGTTGCTTGATATGTGGACTAAAGAAGGTAGTCCCCAGCCTTTTGGGACCCTAGATTTTGAATGTGAGATTTAGATAGACACATTCTGCAAGACTGAGACTTTGCAGTGACTGTTACAGACCCTTCTCGGTCTTACTTTCCTGCTGACCGTTCTCTTTGTTCTTCGTGAGCTATATCTGTCCCTGGCAGTTTAGCACTCTGCAGACACCTGTGGAAGGAACGAAGGGTGTCCTCAACAACAGTAATTTTCCCCAAGGGCTCAAAATGTAATCTTCATTTTTGTGAAGCTGTGTGGGCCATAATGACTTTTTGTATGCTAAAAGTACATCTTTAATGAAGTATCATTAAAGTATTTCCATAAAGAAATGAAAACTCAGAGTGTTCTTAGAATTCCTAGAAAGTAGAAATAAATGTTAGTAACATTCAGAAGAAGGTGAGTGTGTAGAGAGGTTTGTTTTGGTTCCCTAGGAAGAGGGAAGGCAGAGCCCCCCCCCCCCCCCCCGACCCAGCCTGTGTCCCAGCCTTTATGCATATTGAGGACAGCGCAGTAATGCCCGAACTTCATTTGTTCAGTAAATATTTCATCACTGTTGGTGAACAATCCCGTAGTTCTGACTTTTTGAATGTCTTTCTAGAGGGGGGGAGGGGTAGACACTAAATATTTATTGGATTCCTTCCACGGAAAGGTCAGGAACGGGGATATTTTAAGAGGACAGGCAGACGGTGGACGGGACGAAAGGAAGGCATTGGCCAGTATTTAGAGAGCAGAGTAGCAGCAGGAAGCCCAGGGTACGGCCCACGCCACGGAGAGCGTGGTGTCCAGTGCAGATTCGTGCAGGGGTGCGAGCGCCAGCCTGTGCTTCGGGGACATTAGCCACCCGGCGGGGATCTCTTGGAGGGCGCCGCACACGCACTGGCCAGCCTGTCCGACAGACCAGACAACCAGAAGCTCGGCGAGGCATTTGGAACCTGTCTTCCGAGTCTCGTTCAGAACCGTCCTCGGTTCCCCGAGAGGCAGGAATGGCACAGGGAGGGCTGATGACGTTTCATTGGCTCTGCTCCTTCAGCCGCTCACTTTTGGAAGAGGCCTTACGTTCTCCCATCAGCCACAGAAGATTTAAAATTCTTCTTAATTTTTCCTGTGTACTGTACCAGAGTTTTAGTCAAACTTCCAAAATTATGAACATGAATAATTATGTGAAACATAAGTGGTTTTGTTTATAGTTTAACAGTTTTTGTCTCTCTCTGGAAAGACTACTGTCTAATCTAGAAAATTGGTGAAAATTGAGTAGAGGCTCCTTCCTTTATTTTTTTTTCTCTTCCCTTTTAAAAATGAATTGCTAATACTCATTTAGTATATTATGTGCTAGGTACAGTTCTGGGCAATTTTCATGCTTTTTTCTAATGCTAACCTCATAATCCCCTAAGAGGTAGAAGTTCTCACTCTTCCATTTTTTAAAGTTTATTTTTATTTTTAATTTAATTTTAATTTTTAATTTTTATTTTGAGAGAGAGAGAATGCCCGGGTGTGCGCGTGAGGGCGGGAGGAGGGGCAGAGAGAGAGAGAGAATCCCAAGCAGGCTCCGCGCCATCAGTGTGGAGCCCGACATGGGGCTCAGCCTCACAACTGTGAGATCATGACCTGAGCCAAAAATCAAGAGCTGGACACTTAACTGACTGAGCCACCCAGACGCCCCTGTTCTACTCATTTTTATTAAAAAAAAAAATTTTTTTTTTTTTTTTTTTTTTTTGCATTTATCTATTTTTGAGAAACAGAGTGAGACAGAGCATGAACAGGGGAGGGGCAGAGAGAGAAGGAGACACAGAATCCGAGGCAGGCTCCAGGCTCTGGGCAAGCAGCCAGCGCAGAGCCCGACGCGGGGCTCAAACCCACAAACTGTGAGATCATGAACTGAGCTGAAGTCGGACGCTCAACTGACTGAGCCACCCAGGTGCCCCTCCTCTCATTTTTAAAGATGACAGAATTAAGGCCCAGAGAAGATGAGTAGCTCGTCTGAGTTCACATACTTAGTAAGTAACAGACCTAGTGTTTGAATCTGATTGTCTGGCTCCAGAGTCCACGGTCTTTTGTCTCTTTACAATTACCCCAGGTATATATATAATTACCTCTGAAGAAATGTTGTTAGTCTCCCATAAGCTTTTTATTAAGAATTTATGACCTGATCAACTTGAATTGACTTCAGATTATCACTAAAATATGTGCTTTTTAAAGAATGAAATAGGCCTGCAATTTTTTTCTTTTATTCAGTTCTGATCCATGTTGTTAACCTCATATTCTAGATTCTTGTTATATTATAGAGCTTGACACGTATCTGCTTGTTCTAGATATTGGGCAAAATTTGAAAACCTAACTTTGTTTTCATCTTTTTATATTTCTGAAAGAAGTCTAGATTAGACGGGTTGTTTTTTTTTTTTTTAAGTTTATTTTGAGAGAGAACGAGCATGTGTAGTGTGAGTGGAAGCAGGGGAGGGGCAGAGAGAGGGGGGAGAGAGAGAATCGTGCTTTCAGCATAGAGCCCGAGGCGGGGCTTGATCCCATGACTCTGGGATCATGACCTGAGCCGAAACCAAGGGTTGTACTCTTAACTGACTGAGTCACCCAGGCGACCCTGGACAGTTTTCAAATGTTTCCAAATTATGCTATTTTATTTTAGGATTTATTTAGTATGGTATTTATAGTATAGTATACTATTTTATTTTTTAAAGTCTAATGATGAATGTTACGAAGGTATAAAAGTTAATATCTAGCATTCATATTCATGACATATACCCTCAGCACACACCCAGTATCATCATCAAAACAGGATCCAACGTGGATTGTTGCTATAGGTGTTTTGTTCTGTTTCGTTTTAATGTAGGGACTTGTTGTTATAATTAACATATAGCCTGGACTTCCTTGGACCTGGATTTAAAATTAATTGAGGTCCCCCAAACTGTGAGAATACTCAGGAAATTTTAACTTGTAATACTTTCTCTGACTGAACGATGAAAATGGATATTTGTCATAGCCCTTCCAATAGCAGTTGAATAGTTAGAAGAGAGGCTTGCTGGGTATGTTTCAAATATTATTTTAATTTATTCAACAAATATTTACTGCAGGCTTACTATATGCTCAGCCTAGGCCTGCTGCAGTTGCCAGGAAGGCGGTCTGTGTGTCTTTCCTATGAGTCTTCTACTAAAGAGGGGAAACACCGCACGCTCTTGTCTTCTGAGTCTGGAGCTCTTGACTTACACCAGGGCGGGTAGCAATTACTATAGCCTGCTTGGTCTCGTCATCTCATCTGTATTGTGTCCTCACAACACATCCCCAGTGGTTTGCAAGTTTCCTGAAATAAAAATCATGGGTTACTAAGGTTTGTACTTTATTTGTACTGAGTCTGCAGCAGATGCTGGTGAATCATCCAGGTAAGGGATTGAAGCACGGGTGAGAAGGTCGGGTCTACTCCATGAGCACAGGGGTGCCTTTGCCTGTTTCTTTCACTGGTGTATGCCTGGGGTCTGTTACATTGCCTAGAACACGGTAGGCGCTCAGTCAGCATGAGGCCAAATGAATTTGAATCAACTGAGCTTTAGATTGGGGTGGAGTCTGTATAGGGACGATAGTTGAAGGAATTTATTTATTAACGTAACTGGTATTTCTGCTGGATCTCCATACGCAACGGACTGTGAGGTACTGGAGATACGGGTCTTAGCCAAAACGGGTTCTTTTTTTTTTTTTTTTTTTTTTTTTTAGCGTTCATTTATTTTTGAGAGACAGAGTGGGAGAGGGGCAGAGAGAGAGGGAGATGCAGAATCCAAAGCAGGCTCCAGGCTCTGAGCTGTCCGCACAGAGCCCAACGTGGGTCTGGAACCTACGGAGCGTGGGATCGTTACCTGGGCCGAAGTCAGACGCTCGACCGACCGAGCCACCCAGGCACCCCTAGCCAAAACGGATTCTTGTGCCAGGGAACTAGATATGTAGAGGAAAGTCAGATTTCCGGTGAGAATTCTGAAGTGACAGCCACAGGTGGGAGGTGGGAGGTTAAGCCAGAGGATCCTTCTACCTGCTCCTTCACTCCATTGTCTGCAAGTGGAAGAGGACTGGGGTCACGTGAACAGGAAAGGAGTGTCTTTGCGAGATAGAGAGGGGGAGCGGTGTCAGGCACTGCCTGGGGTTGGAAAGGATGTGGAGTGGGAAAGGTTGATCACCTTTGATGAGAGAGAAGTCTGGTCCTAAGAGGAATGTGTAGGTAAACCAGTATCTTCATTCGTGTGTGCTGAGCAGTTAGTATGCTGTTACAGAGTTTCATTACAAAGCTCGTATAGTTTAGGTACTTCAGATTTTTTTAATGAAATGACTACAGTAGCAAGACTTCAGAAATGCTACCAGGAGATAACATAATGCAGTAGGTCTTTGAACTGCTCTGGGGAGAAGGGGACGAGGGTGAGTGGGAATCATGTTGCCTGGTCGGAGTCTTGGCTTTACCGCCTACTGGTTTAGTGTGGTGAGCACCTTTACACTTGACCTTTCTATGCCTCAGTTTCCTTATCCATAAAATGAGGTGACTATACTTCCTGCCCCATAAGCTTAAATGAGAGAATTAAAAAAATACAGGATTAAAAAAAAATAATGAGCACGAGGAATGTGTTTACCTCTGTGCCAGGTCAGATGTTCAGTAAATGTTACTGTTCTTAGCGTTGTTCTGTTCTTGCCAAAATGTTCTCTGCCTTGCCTGCCTCCCTTTCCCCGAACTGCTGGACCTGGGGTGGGGGGATGTGAATTCTGCTGACGAGCATGCCCGTTCCGTGATTCTTCTGTCAGGACAAACGCAGGGCTTCTCTTTCATTGATTTGCTTCCAGATCTGCTACTTGGCACACTTATCTGACTAAAACTGTTGTTGTTGTTGTTGCTTTAGCTCCATGAAAGTGGTTATGACGCTGGCAAAGCCCTGCAGCGCCTGGTCAAGAAGCCCGTGCCCAAGCTGATCGAGAAGTGCTGGACCGAGGACGAAGTGGTGAGCTCGGAAGGGACTGGCCCTGCGGTCTGGGTCACCGGGGTGTCTGCTTCTCCGTGCGTGACCTCCCTGCTCCTCCGGGGACTGTCCGTGGTACCCAGCAGTCAAAGGAAGGAGACTTTAAACCTCAAAGTTGCACAGAAAGACTTGCTTTTTAGGAAGCTCAGTGGGAAGGATGTTCTCCGGTTTCATGGAAAGACAGAAGAATCTGTAGGGTTGGTTGGCTGGTTTCAGCAAGTCAGTGTTTGATGCCTATTTTAAGACATAAGCATTTTTTAATGCTTATTTTTTATTTTTGAGAGAGAAAGCGTGAGCAGGGGAGGGGCAGAGAAAGGAGGATAGAGGATCTGAAGCCGGCTCGGTGCTGTCGGCACAGAGCCTGACTCGGGGCTCGAACTCAATGAACCGTGAGATCACGACCTGAGCCGAGTCGGACACTCGACCGACTGAGCCGCCCGCATGCCCCTTAAGACATAAGCGTTAAAACCATTTGCTGCGTAACCTAGAGCGGGGCTGTTGCCTTGTTTTTATTTGGAGGGCCAGCGGGATCCCTAACCTGCTGAAGGACGTTACTCAAAAGCAGGTAGCATAGACCCGATTATATAAATATAGTGGATCTTACATATTCGTCCTGTCATCGTGGCTCAGCAAAGAAGGTAGGGAGATAAGATAGGTGCCCACAAGCACAGATTGAAAACCCACGATTCCTGTCCCAGCCGACTGAGTTCCCATGGAGCTACATCCCCATCTTGTGACTTCTGAAAGGCGTTGCTGTCAGAGACTTACAGACTGCTTGTGCTCTTGCAGATACGGTCTCGTGTTTGCGTGTTACGGCTTGACGTTTGCCCTTTAGGTTGAAAGAAACGAAGATGGTGGCTGTCACTGGTAGACCTGTCGATTTTAAGTTCCTCGCCTGTGTTCTGAATCTGCTAAGAAAGCGTGCTTAGAAGCTCTTGGTGCTTTCCTGATCTTGCTCTTTTGTTTATTTCGACAATATTTATCGAGTACTTGTTGTGTGCCGGGTGCTGTGCTAGGAGCCGTATCAAGAGCAAAGGTCCCTCCTCACGAGGCTTGTGTTTGTTTTCAGAGGAGAGACCGTCTGTAAATCAATATTTGTTAAGTGGCGGTACACACACACGCTGGGGAAGACGGAGTAGGCAAGGAGGATGGGGAGTAAGCCGGGTGAGGGGCTGTGTGGCAGAAGGGGCTGAGGAAAGGCCTGGTAAGAACCATTTGAGCAGAGGTGAGCCTTTTAGATCGGGGCCCTACGGTGAAAGCGTGGCCGGGAGAGAGAACTCCGGGCCCCGGGTGCATTCAGGACGGAGGCAGGCATGTGTCTGCGGGGAAGGGATAGTGCGGGGATCGGGCGCGGCCTGCGGACCCACGGTCGGTGCCTCGCTCTTCGCTCTGCGTGGGCAGATTCTGAGCAGAGGGTACCATCACCTGCTGGCGGGCGCCCTCTGGCCACTGAGTCGCAGGTGGGCTTCCGGGGCAGTTGCGAGCATCCGGGCCTGAGACCGGTGAGCGGACAGCATGGTGGCAGTGCCGGTGGGAAATGGCGAGACCCTGGGTGCACGTTGGAGCAAGAGCCAAGGCGATTGTTCGAGGAAAGGCCACGTGGGGGTTGGGCAGTCGGGGGCAAAGTAGGAGACGAGGAGGTAGCAGGGGCGGACTGAAGCGGCCCCTGAAGGCTTGGTCGGAGAGAGCTTTTTCATAGCCCGTTAACACTTGCAGCTTATCAGACGCATGATGAGGTGGGTGCTGCTGTTTAGAAATTAAAAGTTTAAAACCTTTACACGATCAGTAAAGAGTTGGGGGCATCTTAAACATCTGTTCCTGTTCAGACACTGGCAGAGTACACACGTCACATTCGTTTGTTTTTTAAAGTCCCGTGGATGTGGTTTTCACTGTGGACCCGTTTCTGTGACAAGGAGATCCGACTTGTGACTGATGAAATTTTAAAGTTCCTCGGGAAGTCTTGGTGCCAGAAAGATGTGGGGAGGTGAAAGGATGGAAGGAATGTGTGAAATGCCACCAACCCGGAGACCCCATCAGCGCCCACGTGCCCCGATGCCCTTCTTGTTCCTTCCTTAGCGCTGATGCCCCAGGGCTCCTCAGCGGCCGGGCGGCCGGGCGGCCAGGCACTCACCCTTCCTGTCTCCCAGACCTCTCATTCGCCCTGGAATTTAAAGACTCTCACTGAAAAGAAAGCTGCTTTCCTTTTCCTGCTGCACTCGCTTCTCTTGGGCACAATGTGAACCGTGTCCCTGCTGTCGGCAGCCGGTGGGAGGGAAAGGGGAGTCTTACACATCAGAAAACGCTCGGCTTTATTTTAAAAAGTGAAGCACGACTCTAGGCGGACATGATAATGGTCCGTAACTGCATAAGCCCTTGTCATTGGGCTCATTTCTATCGTGTCTGCTTCTTGTTTCGGTGTAGGTTTTGAGAAATATGTTGGCAGGCCTCCAGCCCTTGCAGAACTCAGAGATCAAATGGCCGTCCCCTTATTTATAGGAAGTTAAGCTTCATTTTCTAAAACCTCAAAAGTGAATGGGAAAGAGAGATTGAATAATTGATAGGCTGAAGGGAGCCTCTCAAATCTTGGACCAGCTCGATGTGGCAGCGAGGCACCGTCACTAGTGAGGTCCTGCCTTGGCCTGGTTTTGGCTGCAAGAGCATCACCCTCTGTGTGTGCGGCCTCTTCCCTGGAAGTCCCCTCATTTCCCACCCCAGCACTCAACAGGAGTAAGCAAAGCGTGTCCCAACTAAAGTAAGTACGTGGGCCTACCTCTCTTCTTTTTCCCCTCCCACGTTTTCTGTGTACCTGGACGTTTTAGTTATTTTTTAGTTTATTTATTTTGGAGGGGAAGGGGCAGAGAGAGATGGGGAGAGAGAATCCCAAGCAGGCTCCACACTGTCATCACAGAGCCCCAACGCGGGGCTCAAACCCACAAACAGTGAGATCATGACCTGAGCCGAAATCCAGAGCCAGACGCTCATCTGACTGAGCCACCCAGGCGCCCTGACATTTTACTTATTTTTAAGCATCACTGTCTGCAGTATATCCATTTGATCTAACTGCAGCAGCGTCGATGAAGTTGTTTTCCTTTGCATTTATATGAACCGGACACTCCTGTGTGCAAGGGTTGGTGGAATGAGCACCTGACAGTGCAAACCGCTGGCCGGGCTGGGAACACGCGGCCCCTGTGCGTCCTGGCTCCTGCGGGTGCGCTGCTCCCTGATCAGACAAATCTCTCCCCATCTCGCCAGTGCACGCCCTCGCTGCTTTTCACCGCTCTTTGAGGTTCAGGGCAGTTCCCGGGCCCAGCCCGCTCTGATCGCGCCCTCTTCTGAGTTGTTTCCCCAGTTTGCAGCGTTTGTTAGCAGCCTGCCCCTGGCTTTTTCCTGCCCCTTCCTCCGCTCCTCCTCACAGGCTTTACTTCTGAGTTGATTGCCCTCCTAGTTCATAAACTTAAGAGCAGGGACTTAACTGATGGGGTCTGGTAGAGACTAATGTCTCTAAGAGGGGCTTGAAGAATATTAACAACTCTTTATTCAAGATTATTGTTTGTAAAGATTTTTTTTTTTAATTTTAAAAAAATGTTTATTTTTGGGACACCACTTGGGTGGCTCAGTCAGTAAGCGTCTGACTTCGGCTCAGGTCATGATCTCACGGTTCGTGGGTTCGAGCCCCACATCGGGCTCTGTGCTGACAGCTCAGAGCCTGGAGCCTGCTTGGGATTCTGTGTCTCCCCTCTCTCTGTGCCCTTCCTCCACTTATGCTCTGTCTCTCAAAAGTGAATAAAGATTAAAAAAAAATTTTTTTTAATGTTTATTTTTGAGAGAGAGAGCGCACATCTTCCGGGGAGGGACGGAGGTGGGGGGCAGGGGTGGACAAAGAATCTGAAGCAGGTTCTGTCCTGACAGCTGAGAGCAACATGAGGCTCAATCCCACGAACTACAAGATCATGACCTGAGCCAAAGTCAGACACTGAACCCACTGAGCCACCCAGGCACCCAAGATTCTTTAATTGAGATCGTCCTGGGGCTTCAGCTCAGGTCATGATCTTGAGGTTCGAAAGTTCGAGCCCTGCGTTGAGCTCTGTGCTGACAGCTCGGAGCCTGGAGCCTGCTTTGGATTCTGTGTCTCCCTCTCTCTCTGCCTCTCTCCCACTTGCACTCTGTCTCTCTCTCTCTCAAAAGTAAATATTTAAAAAAAAAAAGATTGCCTTCACTCCAACATTTTAAAACTTGTAAATAGTTAATAATTATGCATCAGAGAAAAACTTTTACATGCGCTCAAAGCTGACCTTAAAATTTTACCTTTGGAAAAAATTTCCTATATTCTTTGTGATAACACCACCCAATTTCTTCATCCTAGGTCTTCAGATATTAACTAATTGTTGAGATTTTAGGCCTCAAAATTACACAGTGAGAGGCTTTTCATTTTACATTTTCTCTCCGTGATTCCTTTGACCGCTTGTGTATCTATTGATAATGGTGTTTCTTTTTTATATGTTACTATTTTTTTAAATGTTTATTTATTTTTGAGTGACAGAGCATGAGCAGGGGAGGGGCAGAGAGAGAGGGAGACACAGAATCTGAAGCAGGCTCCAGGCTCCGAGCTGTCAGCACAGAGCCTGACATGGGGCTCAAACCTAGGAGCTGTGAGATCATGACCCGAGTCAAAATTGGACGCTTAACCAACTGAGCCACCTAGGCGCGTGCCCCTGTAGATATGGTATTTCTTACTGAAGTTTCTTTGGGGGCTGAAATACTTTAAATCTTGGGGAATGGATACCAGATTTGGGCCAATTTCTGTCAAATTCTAGGCCAGAAAGTGACAGTTGAGCTCTGCTTTAGTGGAATGAGTGAGAAACTCCTTGGTAGCTAGCTCAAGGCAGTCTCTCAGGCTAAATAAACTGGGTCAGATCAGAGAGGCAGTTTCAAAGAAATGCTAGGTCAGTTGGATGGAACCAAAGTGCATGGCTGGCTACTGCGTTTGGGAGTTGTACTGACGGTTAACCAGTTTCACTTACGTTATGCTAAAAATATTGTTCCGTATCAGGGAGCCATTTAAATGAGTAGGACTTAGGAAGAGAAAGAGGAGAAAAATACTGATCAGAACTTGTTAAAAAAAGAAAAGAAAAAGTAAAAGAAACTCTAGATTATTAGGTTTTTAATTAAACATGATGAACACATTTAAATATACCACAAAGGCCCCAGGCTGAACTGCACCTAATCGAAACAGATTAAGTCACCCTTCCATGCTCGGGTAGTTATTAATTCTGCTTATTTATGCACGTGAGCTGAAGGTAGCATTTGCTGTGCTTGCTGTTGCTTATTGCGCTGGGATTCCATTGCTGCTGGCTGCTGTGCTCTTAATTAGCATTCAGCTGTTGATTATGGAAATGCTGGGGATGCTAATTGAATTCTTTTTAAAATTCAGGGCCTGCATTTTCCTTGTGGAGTGTGGCCTGACTTGCAAGGTTGTAAGGTTGGGTGCTGCACTGAGCTGCACGCTTCACCCTTTGCTTCCCATCCACTTGGCCAGGTTTGTTTGGGACGTTCTTTTCATGTCCAGGTGGCTTTCAGCAAAACTCCAGGTGTCGCCTGAGGTGAAGGCTTTGTTGCTTCTGGTGTTCCCGCAGGGGATTCCACTTGGTCATGGGTAACTGTAACTTTTATCTGGAAATATGCTTCCCTTTCAATATTGGGTATCAGCGTTGATGTCCTACATTGAGTGAACAGCCTAGATACAAATGATCTCTAACATTTTTATCCAAAGATAGTTCATCCCTGGTGCGGTGAGAAACTAACTGGTCGTGTGCATGGATTTACAAATTCATAAATTTTAAAACGTCTAAGCTGTCCTTCAGCATAAAGCTCAGTGTTATCATAAACACAAACGAAAATCCTTCTTTCAAAATTGACATGACATGCCAAACTAATTGTCTGAATATTTGTAAACCGATGAACCCATGTGGCTGGTCAAGGAATGATTGCCACAGGACACACACAGCTGTTTGAGGGGTGTCTCTCCCAGCAGCGTCTTCAGACGCCTCTGTTAGGCCCTTTTTGGAATGTCTGCTCAAGAAAACATTGTTTTCCTTGTTCACTCTTTTCAAGCCAGGCATCTGGATGTGCCAGAAGACAGAGCTGCTTAGTGGGGGGGATGTGCCAGAAGACAGAGCTGCTTAAAATACAATGAATTTTATTTGCTGTTTGTGTGGCAGCTGTAGAAAATGGAATCCACAGCAAAACCAGAGTTAAGGTCCTGTCTGGCAGCAGGAGGTTTTGGAGGTGAAAGCAGAGATGGGGATGATGACAGGGGAAGAGAACCAGCCCTCCTCAGCCTGCAGTTACCATCGTGTGGGTTTTCAGATGTCCATAATCTCAGCGTTTAGTTTTAAGTTGTGTATTTTCAATATAAGGGAAGCCTTAATTGTATGGTATCGATTTTTAGAAACGACCAGGTTTCTAGAGTTGTGGGGCATTTTATATAGTCATTCAGAAATGTTGGTGATAGGAGGGTCCTGTCGGTCATCTAATATGAACCCATTCATTTTTTTTTTCTCTTGTAAATTTTATGTGAATCATCTCTGTTGTGAGGATATCATTACAAAATCATTACAGGGGAGTTGAAACCTCACTACCATCCCAGTTTCTAGGTTTCCTGCCCTCTTTGTGTCTTTGTTCCTGTATGTACATTGGTGTATGTGTTTGTAAACTTTCATAAGTTGAATCATTTTATTGGAATTCTCACTTTCATAAGAAATCTTAATCTGAGAATGTTTACGATATACCCAGAACTTGAACTAGAGGTACCTTTCTATACCTCTGCAACACAGAATAGGTAGTTAGTAAATTTTAAATTGAAGTAGCTGTTTCTCTCAACTAATTACCCTTCCTCTAATTTTAAATTAATTGGTACTGCCTCTTACGAACAACTTAATTCTGAGATAGGAGGGTAGGAAAGATAAGTAGACATTTTGGCATATTATTTACACATAAGTTATATACATATATACGTATATGTATATATGTATACATATATGTATATATGTATACACATATATACATATTTATATATTATTACTCGTGTTATGTGTTCCTATGGTCCATAGCAAAAATCCGTCCTTGGTGTTAAAAAAGAAAACTATAAGGGTGCCTGGCTGGCTCAGTCAGTAGAGCATACACCTCTTGATCTTGGGTTTGTAGGTGGGAGCCCCACATTGGGTCTACATAGAGATTACTTCAAAAAATAAAATCTTTAGGGGCGCCTGGGTGGCGCAGTCGGTTAAGCGTCCGACTTCAGCCAGGTCACGATCTCACGGTCCGTGAGTTCGAGCCCCGCGTCAGGCTCTGGGCTGATGGCTCGGAGCCTGGAGCCTGTTTCCGATTCTGTGTCTCCCTCTCTCTCTGCCCCTCCCCCGTTCATGCTCTGTCTCTCTCTGTCCCAAAAATAAATAAAAAAAAAAAAAAAAAAAAAAAACGTTGAAAAAAAAAATAAAATCTTTAAAAAATAAACAAGTCAATAAAAGAGGAAAATAGAGATACAAGTAAAATTTGCACAATGCTTCAAGTATTAATGAGATTGAACTATTTTTCCTATGATTGACGCCCATCAGCCTTTGAATCAAACCCTTTTTTAAACAAGTCAATAGTGTGAATAGAGTGGAGTATATTACTGCCAAGTCCATTCGAAAATGAGACGGTGAATTAAAAATCAATTATATGTGTGGAAGAGTTGGTATAAGGCAATCAATTTTGTCAGTTAGTTTGCAGGAAGGCTCTACTGCATAACAACCTGTAAAGAGAAACGTATTTTAAAATCCTTTAGTAAATGAGATAGGCTGAACATTAGAAGGAGAGAGATATTTCAAAAATTTATTACAGTGTTTCATGTCAATAGAAGTTGCCTCTGGGTTAAATCTACAAATTCAGCCATGACCTTGCATTTCACATACGTGGCTTTATTGCTTTCTAGGCTTCCTCTTTAAACTGTGGTCAGAGAAGGTAGTATGCCTGTTTTTCTAAACAAGGCCGTTCTTTTTCTCATTTTCTTTAACCAGTATGTTTCTAAAGTTCCTTACCCCCTAGCCCTGATACTAGGTAATTTTGTTTAAAACCAACAGTAAGTTGTGCTGTTCTTGGGCTCCAAGAGGCAGCACCAGTTTAATTTAAATTTGTGTGTGCATGTTGGTGCGTGTACAAGTTCAGGCCTTAGGGCAATGAGGAACAGCACAGAGACCTGGGAAGTAACCCCACACTGCATGCAGGCACACCCCAAATTATTCCTTGCTGCTTAGGATAATCTTTTAAAATCAAAGAGCAATTTTCCCGGGACATTTTTCATTTTTGCTTGAAGTGGGGGAGTATTGGGGGGAATCTTCAGCTTGAAAGATTAATAAATACTACAGCAGTGGGTTATTGAAACCTTGTTTTCCATCTCATTTCCAAGGGCATGTAAAAAAAATGGCGACAGCATACACTTTCAGCCACTCTCCGTCATCTTTCTCTGTTCGTTTAAAAAATGAGAACAAGACACAAGGGGACTTGAGAGATTGCATTTGTTCTCCTGTAGACAAAGTGGTTATTTTATAAATGAAGAGGATGGAAAACCCTTTCCTTCTGCAGTTTCTTAGCAACAGAGCTGGAGCCAATTTTAATGTGTATGCATGGAACATTCTATGTATGGTGACATTGGAGCCGTACGTTTTCACAGGTGAAACATACTGTGTTAGTCTGGTAACTGGAGTTCAGTGTGGGGGGAAGGAAACAGGAGGTTAAAAAAAAGGAACCCCCCGATGAGAGGAAGTAACTCTTTTAAACTGTCTCCTCTTCTCTGGCATTCTTGCGTCTTAAATCTAAATTCTCTCTTAGGTAGAAGTCACAATGGCCTCGGTAGCCCCCTAATCGCTCCCTTCACTGGAGTGCCAGCGCACTTTTTTTTACATTTCCTAGTAGCGTTTTGTTGTTGTTCTTTCCTCCGCCCCCACCCCGCATGCTGTCAAATGACACTTTCCACTGATATTTCAGAATTTGCTTTAAGACGTGTTTCCAGAGTACTTCATACGGGTGAATTCCAGTGCATTTTCCACATTCGTAAAGCAAAGTGCCGAGGTGTTGGGAAGCAAGAGTGTGTTTGGTGGTCGTAAAGGAGAACTTCCCCCAGTTGGCCTTAACCGGCTTAGCACTCGGGCCCACCGCTGGCTGGCTGGCTGGCTGGCTGGCTGGCTCTGTATTTCTTGCGCCTGGTGTTGGGGCTTGCAGGTGGCAAGCCCACTCGTTCTCCGTTACCGTCGATCCTGTGTGAACGTGAACGTGGGATGACCCTTCGTGTCGCTCACCAGGTTACTTACTCAGTTCTGATTGTCGATTGCTGTTGGAAGTTCACCCGTCCGTTCGTTCCGCGGGTGTTGGCGGAGCACCGGGACGGCGCTCTGCCAGGCGCCCTTCTGGGTGCCGGTGCTGCGGCCCGGAACGAAACAGGCAGAAATCCCTGCCCTCCCGGAGCTGACGTTCCAGTGGGGGAGACGGGTTAAAACAAGATCACCCGGTAACACACGCAGTGTGTTAGCCGCGCGCCGAAGAGCTGGGGAGAGGGGAGGTCCGCCGCGCTGGGTTGTGACGGCAAGTGTGTGTGGGGACTTCCACGAGGGGCTAGGAAGTCTCGAGGTCAGGGCCTCTGGTTGAATTCTCCTTGTATCCCCAGCACAGAGCCCAGGGCCTGGGATGTGGCGGACGATCCGAAGCTACTGTGTGGACTGGGTCGGATGGAAGAGAACCTGAGTGGAGGTGGTCGCCCCCCAGGGCCTCGCGGCCCCTTTGGCTGAGCTCCCCGCTGCCGCCTCGGGGGCTTCTCCTCCGAGCCCACGGCCGGTGCGCGCTTTAGCTCCAGCAGAGCCGACGGGACGTGGCCCGTTCTTTCCTTCTCGGTGGCTTCCCTTGGAAGAAGCAACCAACCCCGTCCGGGTGTGTGAGGTTTCATTCCCTGGACTCCAGCGGGGAGAGCTCCGTCTTGCCAGCGTCGCTTCATACTTGATGTGTGGTTGCCCTGTTGGCCGTGGGAGAGCGAGCGATGGCGGGGAGAGGAGGCCAGAGCCTCAGGAGATGGCCCGGTGTGGGTGTGGCTCCGGCCCCTCGGACTAACCCGTCTTCCCTCACCACCCGTCACGCATTGGAGAGCGGAGTGACCTGTTTGCACATCTCTTTCTTCCGGCCGGCTGGTGGTTCGGGGCGGTCTTCTTAGAGACCGTGGTGCGTGGGTAAACTACGCCCCGCCTCTCAGGTTTCCCCCGAACCTCTCGTGTGCCTCCCTGTTTGGTCACTTCTAGAGTATTTTCTTCCCTTTTAAAGGGCTCCATCCCCTGTCGTTGATCCCAGCGAGAGGAAACAGAAGAACTGTCAAATAAATACACCAGGGAATTAAGGAAAGAGCAAAGCAAAGTTGTAAGGAAAACGGCAACCGAACTGAGAGAACAGAGCAGAATGGCTGGAGGCCTCCGTGCGGCCCGAGGGCTGAGGAGTGTGCCCACACCGGGCTTCAGAGCTAAAGTGTGCGTCCGGAACCTGCTTTGTTTGTTTGTTTGTTTGTCTTTTAAGCGTCTCCTCTGTCAGTCTGGATCCTTTTGTCAAACGTTCAGAGATTATGACCCAGAGAACACTGGGAAGGTCTCTGTCCTGGAAACGGGGGAAGTGCCTGTGCCACACTGAACACCTGCAGCTTTGCCGTCGCTGTCCGGCGTCCTGCGCGACTCTGCCACCCGAGGGCACGAAGTATGTGGCTGAAATGCAGCGCACTTGAGCTCTGGAGGAAGGGAAGAGCTTAAATCACACCCTTCCCTCTCCTCTCTGGAAGGCTCATTGGGGTGGGACGCGTTCAGAGAGAACGCAAGGCTGGACGACAGTCCTCAGGCCGCCAGCCACCTTTGAGATGTCGAGGAAGTCAGGTCCCCTCCTTGAGCTTTAGTTTGCTCTGTAAGAAATGACAGGGGAGGGAAAGGAAGGGCGAAAGGGCACACTTTGCAACGGCCGGCAGGTGTGTTTGACCGGAAATCTGGACCTGATACCAATTTCCTCCTGCCGGCCACGCCTCCCTTTCACTTCCCAGGTGCAAAACTGGACGGATAGCTTATCTCCAGCTAACAGAATCATCTCTGTTTAAGAAATCTGAAAGCACGTATGCCCACAGACTCCTGTGTCCTAGCGCTAACTAAGAGTTCTTGGCTTCCTTGCAACTGGTTTGTCAGTTTTGATTGTAAATTTATTTTTCTCATCTTCCCCATCAGCGATAATAAAACAAAACCTCTGAACCCCAGAGATGCACGTTAACAAGTGTTACAGGCTCTCCCAGAGCCAGAGGGAAGGGTGATCTGTCACCAGTGGCTCTGCTCTGTGTCACTTCAGTCCCTTTTCTCCTCTCACGAGCCCCCATCTTGTCTGGGAGCCACTGTTCCTGAAGCCTATGCAGGCGTTACCCACTTGCAAATAAGCCACTTTCCAAACAGGCACTTTCAGCCTAAATTAATCATTTTCTTTTTCCATCTAGGGCCTCTAATTAGTTAGGATAACATAGCTAGCTAAGCAGGCTTGGTTGTCCATTTTTGAAAGAAGGGTTTTAGAAAATGGATTTAACAAGGTGTTATTAAGCATAGATGTGGGGAGCAGTTGACCTGCACTCAAAACCCATCTAACATTCATCTAAAAATAAAATAGCTTTGCTTGTGGAAGGCACTGGGCCCCGGTCTGTGGTTCCTATCCCTGTGTTCCCGGCGGAACGCCACTTGGGACCCTTGATTTCGTCAGCCAAAGCTGTTCCAGACTCTCAAAGTAGCTTAAAGTTGGGATGGACTCTGAATATTTGGATCCTCCCTCTCTGCCCAGTCCACGAAAATGAAATGCTCCAATCCTTTAGCAGAAACAAAAGTTTGAAAATTAGTTTCTGGTTGTCCTTTGAGACAGCCCAAGTTCTTTGTCAGCTTTCCAGTTTTTTGACCCCGGAACAGCCTGACCCTGGTAGTGTGTCTCCCTCTTTAGAACTCTCTGACTTCATTATCTGCTCACATTCTCCCCCTGCCCCCCAGCCAGGCTCGCTCGTGCGTTCTCTCTCTCTCTCTCTCTCTCTCTCTCTCTCTCTCTCTCTCTCCCGCTCTCTCCCCCTCTCTCCCTCTCTCTCCCCCTCTCTCCCTCTCTCCCTCTCTCCCTCTCTCCCTCCCTCCCTCCCTCCCTCCCTCCCTCTCCCTCTCCCTCTCCCTCTTCCTCCCTCCCTCTCCCTCTCCCTCTCCCTCTCCCTCTCCCTCTCCCTCTCCCTCTCCCTCTCCCTCTCCTGTGAGCACTCTCTCTAAAACCCCTGCCAAACATTCAAAGGATCCACTTAGATTATCTTGCTTTTAAAAGGCAAACTTTTTCGGATGGATCATTCACTTGCTCGTACATCAAGAGGAGCCAGTAAGCATCATGCCATGTTATCCTCTGTTGGTTTGAAATAATCTCAGGCACCACAGAAATCCGTTGCTAGGAGGATACGCAGGTGTGAGGGAGGCACTGTCCTTCAAACGAGTATCTTGACAAAAGGAGTGATGGATTTGTGTAGTTCAAAACCAAACCTTATTGTCTGCTTCTGGATAACCGACTTTAGATTTGCCTTAAGTACCATTATATGGGAGGGGAGGGCTTTTTTTCCTACTTTATATTGAACTTAATTCCACTGCCTTTCCAGACCTCTGCAACGTTCTGCTGGATGCATTTGGAGTCTTTTTATCCACTGCTCACTGTCGTAATTCTTCCTCTAGAACCTTCTCTTCCTGCTGTCGTTAGTTTAGCTTTGTGTTTTAGACACAGATTAGAAAACAGTATTGGTTCGCCATCCAAGAGGAAGGGAGCTTATCGCTGACTGGAGACAAATAAACTACGTTTGTTCTTCAGCCACTAAGATCTCTGCAGGAGTCCCCACTGACCTTGATAATTGCCGGCTGAGTGGCATCCCTGACTGATTTTGGCACTGAGTGTACACGCGTACTTGAGTTGGCTGTTGTCGCCACAGGCAACCTGGAGAGGAGACAGCAGCCACACAATTGGAAACTTTCTGAGTGCCCCTCCTGCTCCTGGTGTTGTACCGGGGCCCACGGGACACGCGGGGCTGCACTTGCCACTTTCCACTGTCGGACGGGGAGATCGGGAAGGGCTCTCAGGAGGAGGTGTTATTTGATAGGAACCTGAAAGCATGGGTAGGGTTTTGCCAGGCACGGTGGATCCAGGTTAATGGCAGAACAAAGGCATAAAAGAATGTGAGTGGCTGCTTAATAGCCAGTCGCCCAGTTTGAAGCTATGGGTGGAGGAGTGTCTAAGACAGCTGATTGATTCAAAGCCACCCACTCTTTATGGAAAGAGAAGTTTATGTTTAACTTAATAGAAAGTAAGGAATAATTACACATTTTTGAACGTGGGGAGTGATAGGACTGGGGCCACCATTGAATTTTAATCTGGCAGTAACGGTGGTAAAGTGGGTAGAGAAGGGAGTTAGTGGTTCTGGAACCTGGCTACATGTTAGAATCATCTGGAAGACTTTAACATTTCTCAGTGCTAAGACTATATACTCCAGCCTGGTTAGACCAGAATCTCTGGGGTGGGACCCGGGCGTCCATGTTCCAGGCTACGGACTGTGGTCCTAGTGAGAGATGTTGAAAGTTTATAGCAGTGATTCTCAACCTTGGGGGCACACTAGAATCACACAGGGAACTTTAGTGCATGCACACACACACACACACACACACACACACACACACACACAACAGAGACTTGGGTCCCACCCCAAGATTCTGATTTAATTCATCTGGGATATGACCAGGGCATTGGGTTCTAACACCCAGCCGAGGTTGTGGGGCAGAGGGAGGGAGAAGCAAGCGGAACAACTAAGACCAAGAACTTCCAGGGCAATCCTCAGACCTTTACTCTGCGCCAGGTGCTGTTCTGAGCACTCGGCTTGCTCCGACTGGACTGACGTGTCACAGAGTGATCTGGAGAGGCAGCTTTCCGGCTCCTCCCTTGCTGTACCACGTGGTGTCTCTAGAGAAGCCTAGCCGGTTGGAGGTGGGAAGCAAGGAAAGGGTGGAGAAACACCATTCAGGCTTCGTGTTTTGGCACGAGGGAGGAGACTGGTGGTACTAATGGCAAAATCTGACATCGGGACTTGTTTTAGAGGAGACGGGAGTGTTTGTGTTAATCTTCAGTGACTTAAAAAGATGCGGGTCGATCCAGCTGTTAGAAATGAAGGTCTAAAGGTAGGAGAGATTTCTGGTCTACAGGGAAAGCTCACAGTTGAGGAGACTGGAAGCTGGCTCAGGGTCTCAGCTGCTAAGCAGCAGAGCCGGGAGCTGGTGAGTCATCAGGGATAGCAGTACAGACCGAAAAGGGACTTTCTGGGGGACTCTTATGTTGATAGGCAGAGGGATGGACAAAATAACGAAGTCAGAAAAGGCTGGAGAAAGGTTTGGACTCTATACTGTTTAATTTGTTAACCGTTATATTGAACTCCTAGGATACGAGGAGTAGTTACTTTGTTTTGTTTTGTTTTGTTTTTGTTTAATACACGCAGTCATAGGACTGAGGCTGTCTTTGGCATAACTCATGTGAAGGATTAGGGGAGGAAACTGGTACCAGGTCAGGATGCTGAGGCACGTCTCATAGTATTGATGACACTGTTGAAATAAGTGATGATGGGTCCCAGGCTTCATTCACAACTTGGGGAACCGGGTAGAGGTGGCAGAAGCGTCGAAGGGCTGTGGGTCGTAATCAAGAAAAAGATTTCGTGGGATTCCTGGTGGCAGCGTAAATAAGAGAAAATGTCCAGGTTTTCAGGGCTGCCCAAATGTGAAGGTTGGCTGTCAGTGGGCGGCTAGGTTGGAATGATGGGCACTGAGGATGGTGATGCAAAAAATCCAGAATATTAGGAGGGCTCTGGGCAAGATTCTTCATGTTCCTGAGAGTGCTGTCAAAAGGTAGGATAGAGAAAGGGACTCTCAGGTGTAGGATCACTGAATATGGGCGAGGGAGACTGGCTTGGTTGGTTGATACCATGACAAGAAAAAGCAGCTGGAGGCGGTAGATGATGTGGTCAGAAAATGCTGGTCAGACCGTTGGAATCAAAGAATGCACAGAACATCGCTTCTCGGCCTTTTGGCTAAGATGAAGTGCAAAGAATGCACAGAACTAGGCCTCTGACTCTGTTACTAGAGGGGTTGTGAGGGATGCCGTATGGGTCATGATGTGAGGATGTTGGGGGGGGGCGGGGGTGGGTGTGAGGGCATTTGGAGAACAGAAAGAAGGGAGGGAGGGAGAGAGAAGACAATAGGCCTCCAGGGGACACAGTATAAGGGGCCAGTTGGGAGTTGCTAGGGTGAGCTGTCCTTAGCCAGAAGTAGGGATTGGGATGGGAGTAACAGGGGAAGGGGTGGGAAGGAAACTTGTGGCGTCGAGGGTCATTTTAGGTCCCACGGCTGGGGAGACAGAGACCCCCCTGCACTGCTCTGCTTCATGATGTGCTTCTTGAGAGCAACCCATCTCTTACGGCGTCCCACTCCTCAGCACGGCACGCTAAATGCCAAGTTGGGTAGAATTGGACCAACATCTAGAGGTTGAAGAAGGAGGCAGGATTTTGTGGCTGGAACATTACTTAGAATTTAAGATGTCAGATGGGAGCAGTGGCTCCGGGATACGTTGTGCTATTTGTTTCCTCAGTCGCTCAACAAATGTTAGGCATTTAACGGTGCACCAGGTCTCGTCTAAGCCTTGGAGATAAAAATAACATTGGACATACTGTCCTCAAGGAGCTTGTGTCCTATTGGGGAACACGGACAAATAAACAAATTAACGTAAACAACACGATCCACGTAGATGCTACGGAGAACATAAGCCAGTTGCACTCGGGGAGACTGAGTAGGGCAGGGGCCGTGTGGCCGGGGAGCTGCCTCCTTCAGGGCAGCGGCACCCCATTCCACATCACTGTGCCTCCAGGTCTGGACAGATCGTGTGTCTGATAATTCAAGTCAGTTCATTAGGAGTGATACGTGTTTTCGGAACAATTGAATTACTTAGCCCCCGTCTGGTGACTTTCGGGGTCATGTCTCAGTTGCCTGTAAACTGTTCCCTGTCAGGACCAGATAAGCGCCTTCAGGACTTGGGAACTTCTGAGGGCTCAGAACGAACTGAATTTGGCTAAAAGGACAGGTGGGAACTTGGCTACAGAAATAAAATCACGTAGCTGCGTGAAAGTCTATTCGTTTCACCCGCACGGACGTGCATTTTCCAGTATGGGGGACACAACAGTAGAATACTCCTAAATGACAAAAAGATTCTCTAAACCTTCTCCGTGACTTTTTAGATTGGGGGACATTAGAAGAGCAGGGTCTGGTTCTTGTAAAATGTTTGCCGAAGGCGGCTTGGGGTGCATGTTGTCTGCGGCCAGGAGAGAGCGGGGGTGGGGGGGAAGCTGTGGTTAAACCCAGAAGGAGGTTCTGTCTAGCCTGTGTGGTTCCCTGTAGATGTCACCACCATTTCGTTTTCTTCAGTGCTTCTTAGTATAATGTTTCGCCAAAAAGGCCTACGAGCCTAAAGCCCCCCACCCCTCCAAAAAAAGGACATGAAGGAACTTGATGGGCCGGTGATTCGTTTCCTCATTGTAAGGAACATTTCCTTCATCCTTTATTAAGCCACAAGAATTTTTTCCACCGTTGGCCACCCTAGACTGTGTTGAGAAGGTCCCACCAGCCCTGGCTGCCGGGAGTCAGAGCAGTCTGGATCCTCTGCCCGCCTGGGAGAAAACTCTCAGGCCTCATCTCAGGTCTCGGGGCTGTCCCTAAATGAACCAGGGGAAAGCAACTTCCGGTCTCCTCTGAATGTTTGCCACCATTGTGTCCTGTTACTGTTGGGTTCGCGATTTGCTGAAAAACAAGAAACTCCAGTTTCTTCTCTTTTTTTCCTCTCTCCCCCCTCCCTTCACTTCTACTTTCCTCAGATAACTCCTCATGTGTCTATAGAAAACCACGTATTAGTAATGCAGTTAAAGTTTAGCGGTAGAAAACAGAAGTGTTGGTAAACCCGTGTCTGGTTGAATCTGTGCTTGAGACCAGCTGCTGCACCTTCGGCAAGTCCTCGATCCTCTGTCTAAGAAATGAGAGTGTCAATTAAATAATTAGGTCTTCTGTGGCCCTCGAAGCCTCAGGTACTGGTAACAGGAATTGTCTTTGAAGAAATATTTATTAAATACCTGACTCACGCTTATGCAAGGACTCTGACAGATGGACCCCGACAGGACTACCCCACTTCCAGGAGAGGGCCTCTAACGGCAGCGATGGGCTTGGGTGCCCAGAACTTGGTGCTGACTTGGTGCTGGGCAGGACATGGGAAGTTCCGTGGCAGGGGGCACAGAGAAGGATGACAAAACATAGATGCGGAACGGCGAGTAAATAAACCCGTTCAGGGTCATACCGGTGGTGAGCGAATCAAAGCCACCGGCCCAAGGATAGCTCCTTAGTGACGTTGCACAGGATCCCCGGGCAGAATATCGCGTGATGACCCGCTGAGGCGCGGGGGGTGTGGGACACGTTCGGGGAGCGGCAGGGACCCGGCTCTGGTCGAGTCTGGGGCAGTCGCCGTGGGTTCGAGGGACCTGTGCGCACCACGACCGCCGCCCTGCCTTCTCGAGCTCACGCGGCACGCTGTCCCCGTGAGCCGAGGCGAAACCTCCCAGTCCGTTTCACCGCATCTCCTGACCCACACACTTGAGGGTGGTGGGCGCCGAGTCCAGGGTGGGAGCAGGGAGAGCCCGAGCTCCTGGATCGCACCCCGAGGGGCTCGAGCTCCCCGTTTGTCTTTACCTGGTTCTGTCAGGTGAAGCCGGAGCCCAGCACCTCCCGGCGCTTCCAGCTGAGGCGCCGAAGCACGCCCGGCACTCTCCGCAGTTCCCGCCTCTCGTATGAAGCTAGCGAAACAAACGACACAGAAGTCTCTCTTTCCCGTGAAGCCCCTAAAAGAGTTTTGCTTTAAAAGCCATACGTTTCCGGGGCGCCTGGGTGGCTCAGTCGGTTAAACGGCCGACTTCGGCTCAGGTCACGATCTCGCGGTCCGTGAGTTCGAGCCCCGCGTCGGGCTCTGTGCTGACAGCTCAGAGCCTGGAGCCTGTTTCGGATTCTGTGTCTCCCTCTCTCTGACCCTCCCTCGTTCATGCTCTGTCTCTCTC
Source organism: Panthera onca (assembly GCF_046562875.1). Taxonomy (NCBI): domain Eukaryota; kingdom Metazoa; phylum Chordata; class Mammalia; order Carnivora; family Felidae; genus Panthera; species Panthera onca. The sequence continues at coordinate 215,605,567 of NC_138346.1, forward strand.
TGTCTCAAAAATAAATAAACGTTAAAAAAAAAAAAAAATTTAAAAGCCATACGTTTCCTTCCAAGGTTAGATTGGCATATACCTTTGTCATGATAAGGATGTAATTTCTTGCATGTAAATAGTGACATCGAAAGCGAGACTGCTCCATCTCTCTTAAATCTATCCAGGGCATTTTGAACACCCTCGCAATTTATACGCGTTATCATCTATCTGAAAATACATATGAATGGGCTCCTTTTTAGCAGTAACATATTACGTTCTATCTTTCCTTTCCCTCCTTTCGCTTCTGTAACTAGGAGCTTTTCAATCCACTTCCCCGCAGACCGTATCCCAAATGTAAAAGCATCTCCTGCCCGGGAGTCTCTTGTCAGAGCAGCCTTTCGTACTCTGCCGCAAAAAGGCTGTGTGTCAAAAGACGCGTGCGTGGTGTTATTTCCTTTAGCAACAAAGCTCTAAGTGTTCAAAAGGGAAGTTCTCTCCAATTATGTTATAATAATTATTAGTGTCCAGTTTATCAAAACAAGATGTTATAAATGTTGATAAGAATTTTACTTTTTTAATACTTATCGGAAATACGATAGATTCGGTTTTTTAAACGAATTCATTCTTGCATGAATATTGCTTATTGTCAGAGTGAGGCCGTGCTCTGCATCGGTTTTATTCTTATTTTTCGTGTATCTGTAGATAGAAGTGCTCAAAAACCTTGTGTGCTTGAATAAGCAGATGGGAATAATAGTTTTGTTACGGTGTCACTCAATAAGTCGAATTCCTTCCGTAACAATGCCAAAGAAACAATTTATCATCAGACTTGGTTTGCAGTGATCTATCAGATGACACCTCCGCTAGGTCCTCCTTCATTTTTGTTGAAAGCAAAGAACTGGAAAGTACCTGACTTGCATAAGGCTTTCTTATCGTGACCTTAGAGTTAGCCACTGTGTCAACACCAACATCAGTATTTTGAATCGATCCTTTGTTTGGTGCCCTGGCGTGTCTGTATCAGGGGCAGTGCTGCCTAGGAGCATTCCAGATGGGAGAGGGGTGCCTTTGTGCTTGTGAGGGGAGGGCCGTCGTGAGAGGGCCCGGGAAAACACGGTGCCTTCCTCGCAGGAGTGCGCGCTCGGGCAAGTGGATGCTGTCGGGTGAATTTAGGAAGGACAACATCTGAAAGTGGAAGGTTTGGAAATGCATTCCCTTGGAACCATTTGGGTCTGTGTTTTTGTCTGCACACCCCCTTGTGCAGACTGAGAACCCACAAATCTTGCCTACCAGGCCCAGTCGTGGGCACTGGGAAAGCCCAGGGCAAATCAGGCCCTGTAGGATCTGGGCTGAGGGCACGGAGAGGGCCGGCCAGCCTGGGAGCCTGGCAGCCATCTTCCAGGGTTCGGTCAGTCAGCCTTGGGCAGCGAAACAGGCTGTGCCGTGCTGAGATGAATAAGCGATGAATAAATTGCTGTCCTTGCCCTCCAGGAGTTTCTAATCTGAGCCTGTACTACAAAAGAAAACAAAACAGCAACCCTCACGAAAACAAAACTCTCTGTGACCTTGTTATTTAACATGCTAGCAAAGTATGTTTACATTTTTCAATGTTTTGATAAGTGGATCTCAATACAACTGGTTTTATTTGTAATCCCATGTATTTTATTTTAAGCATTTACAACCATTTTTTGGAAGAGGTTAGGCCTTTCCAGACTGCCACAAGTGCCCATGGCACAAAAAAGGTGAAGAACCCTGTTCGGAGTGCTGGCCTCTTCCAAATCCCGCAGAGTCAGTTTCCAAGGAGTCCCAGATGACAGTTTCAATACAGTGGTTTCGTGGAAGGACGCTGCATAGAGTTGATACTCGGCGGCAGCACAACACCACAAGCTTGGTGCGCGCACAGTAGACGTGTGAAGTGTTGCAGCGGGGGCGCCTGGCCGGCTCAGTTGGTAGAGCCTGTGACTCTTGATTTCACAGTTGTGAGTTCGAGCCCCGCGTCGAGGTAGAACTTACTTAAAAAAACATGTTGCATTAGACTGTCAGACCTCAGACATGGTATCATCGGGCATTATCTGAAGGATCTGCTGTAATCCAGTTTATAGTCCAGCATTAGGGAATCCCACTGCACCCAAAGACACACACACACACACACACGCACGCACGCACGCGCACGCACGCACACGCACGGCCACTTGCCGGAGCTGGAGCGTTCGGAAGGAGCAAACTTTTTGTTGTCTCCAGAATGAGTTTCACACAATTGACAGTGTTCTTGGTTTTGTTCTTAAGTAATGTGGGCCTGTGGCTTCTCAGTTATCGTTCGGCTCGTTTTCTTGAACGTCTCAACGTTCCTTTTCTTCCTGGTGCTTCCTCCGGCAGCTGATCTGCCCCACGCACCAGGGCTGCTGACTGGAAGCTGCGGTGCTGCATTTAGATCCGATTTCTCACATGCCGCTGACTTGATCTCATTTTCAGGTTCACATTTCTGTTGCCATACACTGTGTGATCCCGGCCTCCCCGCAGCTTTTTAACAATTAGTAATCGAGCAGGAAGTGTGTTTTTATTACATTGGCCTTTTGATTTTGATGTTACAATCGTGTAGTGTTCAGCAGAGAGCAGAGGTGGGGAAGTGGCTCTCTGAAACACATTTTTGACAGAGAGAAGTCTGTTGTTTCAGCCACTTGGCTATCTGTCAGCGGTTCTCAGACTTCCCCCTTGTGTCGGTTGCCTGGCAACCCAGGGCTGGAGCAGTCAACCCGTGGCCGTGCTTTTCCAGGCCCGGATCGGGAGATGATTTATCGGTGGAGCCGTGAGCACAGTAAACCCACGCCTCAGAGACGGACCTTTTTTTTTTTTTTTCTCTTCTTTTTTAAACCAGGAGTTTATACAAACCGTATCAAGAAAAAAGAGAAAGAGGGTCAGTTGGAGAGTTCTGTTAGATTTTTTGAAGAATAAAATTAAGGCCCATAGATAGGGTGCTTGTTATTATGTGTCTATCCATACGTGTATAGGTTAATATTCTTACTTAGTTGGATTATTACTCTTTTAAAAATTTTTCTGTTTTACCGGAACCTCAATAATTTAAAAGTTAGTGGGTTTTTTTTGTTGTTGTTGGTTGTTGTTTGTTTTTTTAATGAGGATACTTGGGATGCAATCTTTCCATGAGGAACTTAGCCCAGGCAATGTTTAGTTACTTGCCCGGGGTCATCTGTGAAGCCTCGATAGAATCGTGCATGGACCCAGAGCCCAGCTTTCCTGATGTTTGTGTCTGTGTTCTTGATTTAATACAGTAAGCATCCACTCCTGATTGCTTTTCTCCCTATCTTTCAAAACTAGTTGAAGAATCCAAAGATCGTGCTTTACTATATGTTGTGTTAACAAGTACTAAGCGGGCCTTCCTCTTTGTACGTGTCTGCATCCGTGTTTCAGGAGAGCTGTCATTTTAGGACGGGTTACTTCTGAAACTTCCAGATTCTTCTTACTTTCTGCTTCCGCCCACACTGCTTTCTTTTGCACCCCTCCCCCATTTGTAGTTGCAACCTTTTAACTGTGAAAATTATCCCATGCTGATTGATTTTTGCTATAAAGTGGGTTTTAAAGTTCTTCTTGAGGTTTCTCCTTTATGGAATCTCAAATTCTAATATTGCAAACGAGGATGAAGAGGAATTCATTTTGGGGGGCGTTCTGCACAGGGCAGAAGACTCTCAGCCTGACTTAGCAGCCTGAGCAGTTCTTAAGCATATCTTTCTGTGAAACTTTAAGGAAATACTTTGGAAACCAAACTCCGCTCTGCATGCAGCCCTGTGCGTCCCACTGTGTATGTAAATGTGCTATTAGTATGTTTGTATTCCTTATGAATATACAGATCTAATCTGTTTGTGTAATTTACACACAGCTGTGTTCATGCTCCCTTAATAACAATATTTCCAAGCAAGAGTGAGGTATCACGGGAGCACTATTGTTCCAAACAAAAGCCGCCAGACAGCCTTGTGGTGGGGCCCATTACCAGGCCCTGATGTGGGACCCTCCCTGGAGGGGCTCTCTTGTGATAGCCATCCTGCGTGGGGATAGCATGTGACCTAATGGGGTGCCCATACTAGAAAGAAAACAATGACTGCTGGTTAAGACAGGGTTCTGCCTTATGACCGAGGCTTGCCTTTTGTCATTGAAATACACTCCTCTCCCCCCCCAAACCCCCATCATTCCCCTACATTTCCTAAAGGAATAATTGATTTCCCTCCCTTTTTGGAGATTGTGTAAAGTGCACAAGTTCAGCGAGGAGCCCTGGCCCTTATCATGTGGTCAGGAAGGGGAAACAAAGTCCAGGAGCCCAGGAACTGAAGTGGGCCCCCAGTGCTGGTCAGGGCCACAGTTTCCCCTGTTTGGGAAGAGGGACAGATCATAATTAATAACTTCTGGATTTCGGCTACGTTCTTCTGGAAGGCAGGTTTCACTTAATTTAAAAGAACAAGCCTTTATTAATTGTATTTAATTTAGGACTACATGTATGATATCATTGTCCCTGATTCTAACAGTATATGTATTTTGCCTCCCTAATAGAAAACTGTTAGCACTTTGGGTGTTTTAATGTTTTACAACAAAGAAGGATCATTCAGGCAAGGCCTGTGCTGGTAATAGTACCCACTAGCCGCACAAGGCCGTAGGGCACCTGGAATGTGCCAGCCCAGCTTGAGATGTGCTGCACGTGTAGAATGCACACTGGGTTTTGCAGACAGAGTAGGAAAAGGAGAATGTAAGACATTTCATTAATATTCCTTACATTGGTTACATGTTGAAATGATAATATTTTGGATATTTCAAGTTAAAATGTATTATTAAAGTGAATTTTACCAATTTCTTCCTAAAATCTGACCCTTGGAAAACTAAAGTTACATATTTGGCTCGCATTTGTGGTTCACATTCGGTTTCTTTTGGGCAGCCACAGATCTAGACTCTTTTAGTTACCATTTTTGCAAAAGGCTTACTCACTAAAGATTTCTACTTCTTTTTTCCCTTGTAACTTATAGACAAGCCACATTTCTTTTTTGAGTTTCCTCTTCCTTCCTCCTGTGCTGAGCTCTACTTTTTAATGACTTATTTATGAACCACTTTACAGGGACATTTTTGTGGAAATTTTATGGTGGTTTTGCAGGGAAAGAAGGGGCCTCTGATGCCCATTTGGGTTCTGTTATTACTGTTGGGCTATTTTTAATTTGGGTGTAGCTGGGCAGCCATTATTGGCAAGAGGTATTTGTCTGGCGGTATTTCTACATCTGTTAAGGCTGCTGCCTAACTAGCCAGTTCTCATGTGACTTGAAAGTGCATTGAAGCATTCTGAGATTCACCCCGTAGCGGTGCTTTGTTAGGCCTGAAATCGTGACAGGACTTCCACGTACTCAACATAATCCTGTAGACTCAGAGAGGTATATAGACAAAGCCGTACAAGCGGGCTCAGTGGCCTTTGCTAGTGGGCCCAGTTGCTATGTAAACCATCTCACATGAAGTCGTTTTCCCATTGGGCATGTGGTCTTTGAGTGAAGAAATGGAGTAACTTTGATTTGACACTTGAGACCACCCAGGAAAGGTTTAACACCGAGGTGTGTTGAAAAGAAAATGGCTGGCGTCCCTCTGGGTGACGAGCTGACATCACGGAGCCGGATGGTGTGGTTTCTGTAGCGGGACTCGTACATTTGAGCGCACGGGAAAGTTGGTGTCAAACCATTTTGTAGGTAGTAATTAGAGAGTTGGAAGCTTAACAGTGAACGCAGATCAGGGGGCGTTGAGTCAAGTCAACAAATGGCTGGCAAGTCAAATAGTGTTATGGGAAGACGAAACCAGCTCACCTACAGATAACGTTCATTTACAAATCCAGCCCGCGGTTGTTGATCCCCTGCTGTTTGTGTCAAGTGCTGTTCTAGGTGCCAGAGATTTCGTAGTAGACAGATTTTCTCCTGTATTCAGTATCATATATATCCTGTCGTGTCATATCATAAGGTAATAAGAGCTCCGTGTTACGTCAGAATATTATACAGAGTGATAAGGCATGCAGATTGTCTTACGAAGTCTAATTGCAAAGTTCTTTACTGGTTCATTTAAGTAATAGTTGACTAACGTGAAGGTTACAGTATTTTGTGGTTTTTGTATTGAATTTCGTAGTGGTTTCCTATTCCTGCATAACACATCACCCCAACAATAAAAATTACCTCAAGTTTAAACAGCAGTATTATTTTATTAGCTGTCATAGCTTCTGTGGGATGAGAATTTAGGAATGGCTCAGCTGTGTGGTTCTGACTTGGGGAGCGGAGGGGGCCTTTGTGAGGTTGCAGTCAGATGGTAGGTGGGGTCGGAGTCACCTGGAAAGTTCCTTGACTCACAAGTCTGGACGAGGACTCAAACGGCTGAGAACTGGAATGGCTGGAACTTCTGAGGCGTCTCTCTCCCCCGCTGTGTGGTCTCCCCGGCACAATAGCGTCAAGATAGCCACGCTCCTTAATATGGTGGCTCAGGGCTCCAGAGACAGGTGTCGGGAGAGGGAGAGCCAGAGCCAAGCAATACAGTCTGTCACAAATATAAAGCCTTAGTGGGAATGTGTGTTTTAGTTTGTTTTTGTTTTAAATAATATATGATCCTTGTCTGTGAAATGAGAGTTTTGACCAGGGCTGGATGCTCTAAAAGCTTCCTTCCAACTCTAACATTCTCTGATCGTGCTATTATTACAGATGTGGTAGGGACTGGGGGCTGACTGACAGCTGCTTGGCTTTTGTAGGTGTTTCTGGGGCACATGAGCTGGAGTCAGCTTGTGGGGGTGGTAAGGAGTCTGCTGGACCCTTCTTGCTGGCCTCAATTAACTTAGGACCTGGCACTTGAGTCCCCCTTTGTGTTCTGTTTCTGTAGCTTATCTTGCAGGGGCAGGGATGTATAGAACCACGATTGAAACCAGGCTGTTCATGATCACAGTACTCGTGAATGAAGGAAGGGAGAAGGATCAGGGCAGGATCATGTTAGACCTTCCCCCATTTTCAATCTTATGCTCTTCAGCCTTTGGAAGGTTAGAAAGGAAAGGAACACGAAAGAGAACACCTGTGTAACAGCTAAGCAGCTGCCATATTTGATCTAGAGAGGACTTCTTTTAGACATGGACAGGCTCAGATTTGGGTTTCTGTTGTAAGTACCATCAAATCTTTAGGGATGAGGCAGGGAAACAGGTGTCTTTCTTTTTTTTTTTTTTTTTTTTTTTTTTTTTTTTTTTTTTTTTGCTAAAACTAGAAGTTATTTAATGTTAAAGGTATCTTTGACTAATCATCTGAACTTCCAAGTAAGAGGCTGAGAAGACATGTCCTCCATTAACAGGGTGTGTGTGTGTGTGTGTGTGTGTGTGTGTGTGTGTGTGTGTGTGTGTTAACTTAAATTATTTGTTTAAGTAATCTCTATACCCTCTGTGGGTCTCAAACTCCCGACCCTGAGATCAACATTTGCATGCTCCTCTGACTGAGCCAGCCAGGTGCCCTAACAGGGTCTTAGTTTAGAGAGTTCAGCCATCCTCTCATCTCTGTGTAGGAGAGACGCTACCTGCCTCACTGTGGCTCCCAGTGGTGGAGAAGTAGAGGCACCGACTGTTGAGGATTCTATGGCTGGTAGAAGGCCCGGAGGCTCATCTCCCACAGGGGCGCACAGGAGCCCCGAGAGAGGGGGAGTGACCTGTTTAGGAGGTGGAGTTACGTAGGGCAGAGCCGTGTTCTCTAAGCTAAGTTGTCTTGTAAGCAAGTTTTTAACATGGGTATATAGCATATAATCCCTGACACAGGCTTTTGCTTCAGAAAGCAAGAATGTATATATAACATTTTTTAGATCTTTTTTTTTTAAAGTACAACACCTTTGGGGTGCTTGGGTGGCTCAGTCAGTTGAGCATCCAACTTCGGCTCAGGTCATGATCTCACGGGTCCGTGAATTCGAGCCCCTTGTTGGGCTCTGTGCTGACAGCTTAGGGTCTGGAGCCTGCTTCCGATTCTGTGTCTCTCTGCCCCCCTGCCACTTGTGCTCTGTCTCTCTCTCTCTCTCTCTCTCAAAAACTAAATAAACATTTAAAAATTTGGGGGGGGGGGGTGCCTGGGTGGCTCAGTCGGTTGAACGTCTGACTTCAGCTCAGGTCATGATCTCACAGCTCTGTGAGTTTGAGCCCTGCATCGGGCTCTGTGCTGACAGCTCGGAGCCTGGAGCCTGCTTCGGATTCTGTGTCTCCCTCTCTCTCTGCCCCTAACCCACTTGCATTCTGTCTCTGTCTCTCTCAAAAATAAATAAACATTTAAAAAAATTTAAAAAAAAATTTTTTTATAAGTACAGTACCCTTAAATTCCTCTGATAGGAGTAGATACAATAGAATTTTCTCTGTACCTGGATTCCAAGCAATTAATCCAATTTTGAAACTTTATTTACTTCTCCACCCTTCCTGCGTAGGATTGGGGCACGGTACTTAATTTACCTAAACCTCAGTTTCTCCATCTGTAGAATGGCCCCAGTGACACCGGTATTGCAGTGTATACTGAGGAGGATGTGGGCTGGGACCCATCATTTCCACGTTGAGATTGTGACGTCCTGAGTCTGTGAAAGATATTACTCTGAGTAGAAAGTATAGGTGCAGGTCTGAGGTAGGGGAAGATGTCAGATACGGGGGAGGGATGCCTAGGTGGCTCAGTCGTTTAAGCACCCGACTCGATTTTGGCTCAGGTCATGATGACACAGTTTGGGAGATTGAGCCCCGAGTCATGTGGAGCCTGCTTGGGATTCTCTCTCTCCCTCTCTCTCCGCCCCTCCCCAGTGTGTGCATTATGTGTGCACACTCTCGAAATAAATCAATAAGTAAATAAACATTTAAAAAAAAGATTTAGAGATTTGAGAATCATCATAAAAATGTGATTATTGTTTTACATTATTGTCTTGTTGGCTGTTTTTAAACTATACAGCTGACCCTTGAGCAACACAGGTTTGAACTGCACTGGACTGCTTACACGTGGGTTGTTTTCGATTAATAGAGTACTATAAATGTATTTTTTTCTTAAGATTTTTTTTTTCCTTTTTCCTTTTTCCTTTTTTCTCTCTGAAGTAAGCCCTACGCCCAGTGTGGGGCTTGAACTCACGACCCTGAACCAGCCAGTGCCCCTTCCTTACGATTTTCTTAATAACATTTGCTTTTTTCTATCTTGCTTTATTGTAAGAATGCTGTAAATAATACATATAGCATACAAAATATGCATTAACTGACTGTTATTGGTAAGGCCTCTGGTCAGTAGTAGACTATTAGTAGTTAAGTTTTGGGGAAGTCGGGAGTTATGCATGGCTTTTCAACTGCTGGGGAGGGGTGCGAGTGTCCCTAATCCCCACGTTGTTTCAAGGGTCACCGGTAACCAGTTTAATGAAACTATAAACTATCCTGGAATAATGCTAGTAAGTTCAGAGTAGACTTCCAAAGTGGCATCAGAAATCAGAAGCACATACTAGAAACCCTAGAAATGCCCACCAGGGCTTTGCTGGCATGTCTCCTCCCAGACAAATGGATTCTGATACTGTTCATTGAACAAGGAGTTCCTTACTCAGGTCACCGTTTCTTCAATGTATTAAGTATTTAAAACCAGAAACGAAATGATACTTGTCAAAGCATTGTCAGTAGTATGTCTCCGGCAGGAAACGTGTTTTGAACATGAGGTGATGGGAATCTGCAACAAGCAGGATCGGATGGATGGAATGCAATAGGTTCCCCTCTAGTGGTTGGTCAGTAAGAGCCATTGGTGAACTGGTAGAGGCAACACGTAACACAGATGTTTGGAAAGGCTCTCATGTCTTCTGCTTGGCATCAGTGTTCTCTCACCCTGCCCTGCATTCGCACAGGCCCGCACTGGGGACACATCTTCGATTTTCTGCTGCTGCTCTGTCCCTTCGGAAGGGCCGTGTTCATACTCCTCTTACTCCCCGCCTGGCACGTGGACTTGCATTTTTGTATGGGGGGTGGGGAGAGGAGGGGGGAAGGGGGAGGGCTGTAGTTTGCTTACTTGCAGATCTCCCTGCTCTTCAGTCCCCTGGGAACCAGTAAGTTATTAACATAAAATTTTGTGCAGAAAACAGGGTAGAGCAGAAGGAGCCATTTTCACAGTGGGAATCATTTTAATACCTACAGTGTTTTCCAAACAGTTATGTAAGAGGATGGAGTAGAAATGGCTTCTCTAAAATCCTGGTGAGTTTCTGACTGTGATACACTAGTTAAAATTCACCAGAGGGAGTTAATTTTGAAAGCTCTCAGCCAGGGGTTAATGCAGAGTTATCTTTTAGCCATTTTTGTAGCATAGCCCTCTCTTCCTGCTTCTTTCTCTGCTGCAGACACAGGTCAGAACCAGCACTTGAGATGAGCCATGTTGGGAGTTTCCCCTGCAGACAAGAGAGATGAGCACACCTTACCTTAGTCTTTGGAAGACGTACTCCCAGCCCAGTACACTTCTGTGCGCTCTCCAACTTGATATGCAGAGTAACGTTTTTGAGATAGGTGGGGCAGGTATTTTATGGCCAGTTTAAAAGGCGAGCAAATTGAGGCAAGAATAAGTTGACTTAGGAGACTATAGCCTGTACGTGTCCATTTATAGACTTGGGGAAAACGGTTAAATCTTTAAATATAAACACAGTCAAGGGACTCTTCTCGCCCCCCTGATCCACACCCTGTGCCTGACTCCATTCTTAGCCCTCACCCCATCCCTGAGGCTCCCCAGTTGTCCACATTTGTCACCTTGACTCGCCCGCCCTGGTTCAAGGATTTGCTGACGTATGGTCAGTTTTCCCATCTGTAAAATGGAGACATCAGTAACCCCTGCCTTGACGTAAGGTTGTTGAGATGTCTAAGTCAGTCCACACACGAGGAGCCCTCTAGACAGCGCCTGGCATGTTGTCGCACTGCCCCGTGTTAGCTCCGTGTGTGTTGTGGTGTAGCGTGGTGTTGCCCTACTCTTTTCATACCACTGACACATAACGATGAAGCTGCCAGCCCTAGGCCCACCCTGCCACCCTAAGGGTGGAGAGGACCAGCATGCGGGCAGGCCAGGGCACAGGGCTTGGGAGGCTTTGGCGTGGGGCAGGCTCAGAAACATTTTGAACATCTGGCTTTGTGGTAAGAGAGAATGTTACTGCACTTGGGCCCAGTTATACTTATTCTTACTAATTATCTCCTGTTTCAAAAAAGTTAATTCCTATTAATTATATCTTGTTTATCAAAATTTTCTTTACGGAGCAGACAAGATCCTAGGATTTCTGAGTTTAGGCCTCAGATTTCTTCCATTCTACTAAGAATGAGAAATAGAGTTTTGTGTTGCAGATTCTATGAAAACCCAAGTTTGTAACAGTAAGTACTAAGTTCAGGTAACTCACTTTCTTTCTTTTTTTTTTTAATTTCAAGTTTTTATTGAAATTCTGGGGAAATTGGCTTCAGGTATAGAGTTTAGTGGTTAATCACTTCCCTATAACATCCAGTGCTCATCATCACAGGTGCCCTCCTTAGGACCTATCACCCATTTAGCTCCTTCCCACTCAGGTAGCTCGCTTTTTAAAAACCAGGGGTTAAATGTTCTCTGCCGGGAACTTATAAGTAGGTAACTCCTGGTGGTGAGACGAAGTTTCAGCTCAATAATAGGAAACTGTAGCAATTTGTCTATAAACTGGAGCATAATTATGTAACACGATAGAGGTGCTACTTATCACTCAATGGCAGTCCTATTACAATATATAGATTCATCAAATTAACATATTGTACCTCTTAAATGTATACAGTGTTACCTGTCAAAATCTATTTCAGTAAATAAAAGGAATAAAAACCGGAGCCCAGTCGCAAACTAAGTTGTGAAACAAAGCAAAGGACGGCCTCCTTGCCGTAAATAAATTTATATTTATATTTGGATCTCATCTGGCTTTGGAGTTCAAAAATAGAAAAGGACTTGTTTTGTGCTTCCAAGGAATGCACAGGCAGGTTGATTGGAGACAAGCAGCGCCAGAGAAACAAGTGCCGGCACCCCCGGACCCTGGGCTCCCAGGGCCGAGCGGGCCCGGACGGCGAGCCTGCGGAGCATCAGCAGCAGGGCTGCTCAGCCCCCAGAGCCACGACTGAGCCAGAGTTACTGCCCCGTGGAGGAGCAGTCTTTTGGCCCTCACCCTCTGCACACCAGCAGCCTGCTATCTGTGCACCCCGCCAGGGGCACAAAAGCTAACGGGCATAGCAATAGCGCATGAGGGGTTGGAGCTCAGCGCTGCACATGCTGAATTTCAGTTCAACTACTAGGAGGCTGACGGTGCCTGTGACTTTTCACTTAGAGGCTTATGGTACCTGTCTGTTTTTTTGAAAGTCAGCAGTGTTAATTATTAAATTAAAGCCCGAAAACCTTCACGGTCTTCATTTGAAGAGAGATGAATTAATAGAGGGAAAAGAGCCTAAGGCCTCAGAAACCCACTTAACACACTGACCTATTCGCATCCTTGACTACTCTGAGTGGGTTGGCTTTGTTTCGATTTTAAAGGCTACTCTACATTTCTGGTAAACCACAAGGTAAAGGCTGGTCTCTGAGAAGCAGATGTTTTGCCAGTTTTGAGGCCTTGTGGCTTTCCATAGAGAAGTAACAGTACAGGCCACATGAAGCTTTTACTTCCTTTTTTTCTTCTTCTTCTTCCTTTTTTTTTTTTTTTTTTTTTTTTAAATGGGGCCAATGGTGCTTTTGCACTTGATGGCACAGTCATTGATAACACATGGACAGTGGTGGTCTGTGTTCACCACCAGATGGCAAATTCATATTTCTGGAAGTAGTTAGTTTGAAATATCTATGAGACATTCAAGCAAGTGTTCCCGCTGGACTTGGACCATGATTGAGCCTTAGAAATACTAGGGAGAATCTCGGGTGATAGTGAAGACCAGTGGGGCAGTGACATTCCCACTAGGAGGGGGTTTGGAGACCAGAAAGCCTAGAACAAAGCCTTGGGAAGAGCTCCAACATTTAGAAGTTGGGCAAAGAAGTAAGCCTCCTGATAGGAGGAAAATCAGGACAGTTTGGTGTCGTGGAGCCAAAAAGGTCAACTCTGTTGTTCGAGTTGAGGACGGATTCTTTGGCTTTTAAAGTCTCTTTCCATCTTGACCACCCAAGGCCAGGCCCTCGTCATCTCACGGCATATTTCACCTCGCATCCAAAACATGCGAGCTCCACCTGCCTAATGCTATAGGGAGGCAAAGTGTTAGAAGATGCAGTTCCTGTCTTTTCGGGGCTTCTGGACTCTGTGTGTACATGAAGCCTTCTACAAATAAACAGCTGCCGGGTGAATGGGATCGAATGGTCAGGCAAGTTTTGTGTCCGAGTGGGAGGGACTTGAGCTTGGGTTTGAGGTAAACTGAAAGCATCTTGGGTAGGCTGTGGAGAGAAGTAATAAAGATGCCCCAGAGTCTGGAGTTCAACAGAGGGTGCAGTACGGGCCAGTTGGCATTATTGGACATCTGGTTGGAAAGGTAGGCAGAGACAGGATCCTGGAGGGTCTTGACTTAAGGGTTAAGGGGTGTAAACACCATTTTGAAGAGGTTAAGGAGCTGTTTTTTTAGGTAGGGGCTTGGGGGCAAGACAGTATGGGACTCAAGACGAAATGTGTGGATTTGAGAAACTCCTTGGCAGAGGCTTATAGATGGCCAGATGGGGGAGACGGGTTAATAGCGTAGCTAGTAGGAAAGAGGGATAAGGGCTGGGCCTGGGAGTAGCACTGGAATTGGTAAGAAAGGAGGGCTTTGAACGCCGAGGACTTGGTGATTTGATGTTGGGGCCAACAGGAAAGGGCAGAGTTACATGCAGTGGTACCATGGCCGAAAATGGCTTCCTCTGTAGACTCTTACCTCCATGTTACAGAGAGAATCGCACTGCGGGACGTGGAATTTGCATTCTGCCTTTGCCTCTGAAGGGCTAGGTGACCTTGGTCTGGTTACCTAACCATCTGTGCCTCAGCTTCCTTTTCTGGAAAATGGAGATAATAATAGTACTTCCTTCTAGGTTGTGAGGATTTTGAATTAATACATGTGAGGTTCCTGGCACATAGTAGGTACTTAACAACCGTTAGTTGAATAGATAATATTTGGTGATTACATCCTAACAAGTAGAAGAATCCAGACTTGAACTCAGGTTTTCCCAGCTCTATCACGTTACCCCGATGTCTCTCTCAGCTGCTGCCTTCATTGTGCCAGCCTCTCCTGGCGTGAGCCTATTGTACGTCCTTTGGCATCGGGCTTGTATTCAGATTGCATAGTCCTGGCCTTCCTCCCTCTGACTCACGCTGCCAGGTCACCCACCTGAACTTTGTGTATCCTCTCCCTCTCCTCTAACCCACTTGCCGTTCTCCACCTCTGTGTTTCATGGCGGGCCTTCCCACCCTCCTCCACCTGTGCAAATGCTGCTGGTTCTTCGTGGTCTGGCCTGTCTCCCTGTCCTGGTGAAGGTATTCCGGACTACGAGAGCCCGTCCCTTTTCCTCGTTCCCCGCTGCACTGACGAGTTGTGCTTCACTACTTACTTTGTGCTCAGCCGAATGAAGCCTCAGGTTGTTCTGTAATGGCTTCACACACATTTATCTTACCTCCTAAAAATGAATCACAGTTTTAATAAAGGTCTGTGGCGGCCCCCTTTAAAACATAATTCCTCCCAGTGCTAGATGCTCAGTAAATACTTCGAGTGGATTAAGAAGCATTAATCCTGGTGGCTGAGGTGGAGTTCTGGCCCTCCTCCTCTCCCACCCGAGTTAGTTATCTCACTAGCCTCTGTAACTGGTCTCTGCCTTGCAGCCAGTTTGTCCCCACTCCATGACGTAGGCCACACTGCCACGGGAGCAGTCCTTCCCCAGTCCTTTCGTGGACCACACATGCTCTGACTTCTCTGCTGGCCCACAGTTAGCACCGTGACTCTTCAGCCTGGCTCCTGGCTCGAAGGCTCTCTGCAACCTGATCCTCTCCTCCCTCTTCAGTCTTATCTGCTGGCACTCCATTCTGTATACCCTGTCCTCCTTGCAGTTCCCAGAATGTTCTCTGTGCCCTTCCTGACTGACTCCTTTGCTTGAAGCCCTGCTGGAGCCCACCTGACAGGCTCATTCTTCCTTGTCACTTCCTGTAAGTCGTCAGCAGAGTAAGTTGCTTCCTTCTCCTAGTCCCACCCAGAGCCCTTTGTCCCTCTGCTGCTTTTCTGAGGCCCCAGAGATTGATCCCTTCCCTTGTGTGCCCGCCAGCCCGCCTGGAGCTCCCTGAGGGCAGGGCCAGCTCATTGCCTGGCAGCATCCCGAGGAGATGCTCTGCACAGAGCCCAGGATGCTTGTTGATCCTACAAGTAACAGAGGTCACTCTGATTCATCTTAGAGGAGAGCTTCTTTCTCGTGCCTTGACAGATTTTTTTTCCTTTGAACTGTACAGATTATACTGAAAACTGACAGTGATGAGTCATATCTTAGAAAGGGGGTGAAATCTGAAAATGCAGAGCCTCCAGGAATGGAGTAGGAGGTTGCAGGTCGGTCTTGCAGGCCAAGTCTGGCCCTTCACTGAATTTGCCCGACTGGTCTCAAACACCGGGAGTGGGAGGGACTCTCCTCCCGGTGGGCAGGTGATTTATTGGCTGGGAAGCTTCCGCGGTGATTTAGTTGTGAAACGGCGCCCTGCGAGGTGCAGGCTAATGCCTGGGCCCGGCTGAGCGGCCGCCCACAATCCCGGGCCGGAAGGGACGGGCGAGGGTCGTCGGGGCCAGCCCCCTGTTTCGCAGCCCGGGGGCGGTGGGGCCGCTGACTCTGCCCGCCCGGAAGGACGACTGGAGACGGAGCGGCCTGGGAAGGGTCCCGAGTGGTGGCGCGGCCCGGCCCCGGGCCCCGGCCCCGCGGGTGCCCTCCGCTCGCGCTCGCCGCGGTAGGGAGGAAGTTTCTGCGCTTTGGCTGCCTGGATTTACTCCTGCTGTTCGGGGGGAGGAAACCGAGATACCAGCGCCTGGGTCCCGGAGGCTCTGGCCGCGGAGCCTCGGGCGGGGGGCCGGGCGGGGACGGAGCGCGGGGACGGCGGGCGGCGCGGCGATCCAGGCCGCCTTTTGCAGCCGCCCGCGGCCGCGCCGGGCTCTGCGCGCCGCGCTCCAGCCTCCTCCCCCGGCAGCGGCGGCGGCGGCGGCGGCGGCCCCAGCCCCGCGCCCCCCGCGCCCCGCGCCGCGCGGCCCCGCCGCGGTCACACGCCGAGCCGCCCCGGCCGCCTCCGCCCTGCGCTTTGTGGAGCCAGAGCCCGAGCCGAGTGACAGGCGCGGCCTCTCGCCGCCCCGGACCCCGAGTGCGGCCGGCGCGGCGTACCTGTGGCTGCGGGGCCGCTCGGCCGGGAAGTGTCGCTGGGGTTGGCCGCGCGGGACCCGGCCGCCAGCCGCGAGCCCCAGGCCCGGGGCCCGGAGGTGGGGGGCCGGGGAGCCGGGAGCTGCCCCTACTGGGGCGGGGAGGGGCTGCCTGGAGGGAATGGGACAAAGTGAAAGTCTCTAGACTGCTGGGGTGGAGGGGCGGTGGGGAGCGTCGGAGGAAGGAGGGGGTGCTGATGGTTCTTTATTTGGTGCCTCGGAGTGGCTTTTAATGACGGCGATGGCGGGGCAGGCCAGCGGGGGTGCGGGCTCCCAGTGGGCGTCCGCGATATCGGTGCCTTCTTGGTGCATTCCTCGGATTGATGAAAGGGCCTTTTAACCCCTCTAGGGTGACCTTTTGGGGAAGTCTTCAGGTTTCTTTTTCCCTCCCTTCTGCTCGACACTCTGGGAAGCTTCGTTCTCGGGTGCAAAGCAGTTGTGCTGTTGTATTGGAACACGAAGCGTATTTGTTTATACCTTCGTGGACCGATGCGGAGACTGTGGCACAGAGGGCGCAGATTGCTTCTTAGGCTCACATCCAGGATGTCCTTCTCCCAAACCTGTCTGGTGTGTGCTATTGGGGTTCGAATGAGGCAGTCCGGGGCCTGCCCTGGCCCTGGGGGGGGTCCCAGCTGTGCTGCTGAAATGGTCTCCCAGCCTCGTCAGTATTCCCTAGCTCCGACTTTTATGGTTGTTATTCTGCTGATTGCAGATATCTTTGCTTTGCTGACATCCTGTTTTGTTTTTGGTTTTTACATCCCATTTGTTGTTTCTTTTTATCACAGAAACGCTTCGTTAAGGGGCTCAGGCAGTACGGCAAGAACTTCTTCAGAATTAGAAAGGAGCTGCTTCCCAATAAGGAAACAGTGAGTACAATTGGACTTTATGTAACTTGATTTTTTCCTCTTTGCCCCTACTGCTTCTCCGCACTTGATCTTACGAAATGGTTTCCTTTAACCCTGCGCTGTGCTCAGACTGGCTGGCACTAGAGTCCTCATCATTTTACTTCCTTCACTTTTAGTTTAGCTTCTGATTTCATATAGTAAAGTGACAGATTATGCTTCTCCCCCACGAAGAAAGTGGACTTCCTTTGTAAGAACAGCAAGGTCTTTGCCAACGGAGGGTCACTTGGGGGGTTGTCTGGGATGTTGAGCTATTAACATCTAATTGTAAATACAGTGGCTGAAATAGGAAATGTCATTTACCACCAGTTGGATTTGGTTATTGACCAGTCTTCAACCAAACAACAGAATGAAAAGGTCTGTGGCTCACTATGCTTTGAATTCTGTTGGGACCTTTTCTTTCTTTAATGTTGATTATGTTTTGAAGAGTAGTTTTAACTCTTTAGTTTTTGCAGCCTTAAAAGTTTGCACTTCTGGGGGGCACCTGGCTGGCTCAGTCAGAAGAGAGTGCGACTCTTGATCTTGGGGTCATGAGTTCAAGCCCCACATTGAATGTAGAGATTACTTAAATAAATAAATAATTTTTTGAAAACTTGGCACTGTTCATTGGACAGATACATATACAAGGATTCTTATAAATTGCTTAAGTGAGGCTTTTACAGATTCATTTGACATTTCACAAAGCTGAGAGCCCTGTCTCTTGCTAAACTTGGGGTAGGCAGATTTGCTGAGGAAACTTCAGAGGGAGGTTGTATGAACAGAATACTAGTAAGGGATTTGGTCTCATTTACCTAAATTCCCTACAGGTGGAATTCAGGGGGAGTGGTTGGTGAGTCCTAGGAGAGGCTAGGAGTGGGGTAGGGCCAGCCAAGTCCCAGTGTCTGTGGCCTAGGTAGAGCCTAGTAACCGGAAGTGCTTCTTAGGACTTGGGGGTGGAGGGTGAATATTTAGCCACTGAGCTGCTTTCACTTCATGCCTACCCTCCCTGAGTGGAATGAGGAGATAGGTGAAGAGTATCCATTATAGAAGTGGGTGGGTTGTTTTAGTTTGGTTTGGTTGGTATTTTTCGAATTGGGTGTTGTTGATTGATTGATTTCCTCTTATTCGATTTTGATTGTTTTATTCTGAGGGTTTGTTCTGTTTTGTTTTTGCTTTAATGAACTTTTTCTAGACACCTTTTCTGTACGGTGCCTTATGTGAGCAGCAGTAGCTTATAAGAGGGAAGAAAGGTCTGACATTTCAAGTATAGCCTTGTGTAAATTGGTGGTTTGCATCAACCAATCATAATGACGTTGAACTTTTAATGTTTACTCTACATCTTAATATGGTGAGATGGTCATTTTGAGAATGGTTAAAAAAAAAAAAAGAACTGTTTATAGACCTTGAACTAAAGTATATGTTGTCATCAATCTATATAATCAACTTTTTTGGAGGGCGGGGATGGGTCTTCCTGGAACAAATTGGAAAGAAGTATTTGATGTGGAACAGTAAAGAAATACCTTTAAGTTTTCTGCGGATTTCAGTCATTTAAAGTTTGATATGTACTTTTATAAAACTAAAATGTTTTACCCAACGGTGAGAATTTTGGTGTGGCGAATTGGAGCAGCCATAAGGTCCGTGAGTAGCTGTGGCCGGACGCAGTAGGCCAGATTGTGACCTCCCCACTGCAGTTTTCTGTCTCCTTGTGCTCTGCTAGAAGTTGCAAACCATGAGGAATTTAATACAAGATATGGCTTGACAATTATTTTCTTTCTGTTCTAAAAAATAAACTTGTAATAGCAAGATTAAGCATCTAATCTAAAATTTGCCATCCACCATTTGGAAACACCAGGCAATTCTGTCTAGCTTTTTATCTCTAGTGGAAGACAAATCTGAATGACTTTTAGCCTGGGTAAGAGGCTTCTAATCTTTTTTTTCCCCCCTTACTCTTGGTTGTCCCTTATCCTTACTGATGATGTCTAACTCGGTAAGTCGTCTGTCCCCGCCCACAGAGAAGTTGTTGGTACACCAGCCTTTTGAGCCGGTCCGCTGGTCTTTTCCAGGTGCCTCTGTCCTGAGACCCTTCCCCATCACTGTCCGCCGTCCCTGTTTCCCAGCCTTGTGGCTCCTCTCCTCTCTCCTCCTCTGGCACCCAGCAGCCTTCCTGTTTCCAGCCTCCTCATCAGGGCGCGATCATGGCCACTAACGGGACAGTTGTTGGCAGCACTGGAGGGTGCGTCATGGCTGACTTTGGCTAAACGTTGCTGGTGTTCCGCTGTCTTTTTGCCTAGAACCGGAGGAGTTTGGTGGTAGGGTAGATCTAGAAGTACCCTGATCACCTGGGAGAGAGGCACCCATTTTGTATTTTCCTTATTATCAGCATAGCCCCGCTAATCATTCACAGCTCCTAGGGAGGGGAGGGCAAAGGTTATTTTTCATTTTTGCTGCAAAAAATGAGAAAATTCCTTGGTTCAGAACTTCCTTGGTAGAAGTCTTCATATGGTCACGCCTCTCTTTATATCAAATGCATCTAATCTAGATACTTTCTACATTCTCTTCTATGTCCCAGAATTATTAACTCATTTCTTTGCTCTTCTCAACTGACTTGAAACTTCAGAAGGGTGTCAGCATCCAGAAGAACGCGCCTGATTGGGCCTGGCGCGGGGGTCATCAGACCTGTGTTCTATTCCTGGCCTTACCGGTAACTGTAGCACTTGATAATCTCTTCTAACTGTGCAGTCTGCTTTGAGCTGTCAGGTCAAATCCTGACAAGCATTCAAAAATGATTTTCCCTAAAATGGTGTTTCTTTGTGCGAGAATTTTATAGATGCTGCAATCTTTATAAAATGTTGGCACACCTTTGGCTGTTGCTGTGCCTGAAAGCAGAGTGATGGCTCTTGCCTCCTCTGGCACCTGCCTGCTCTGGGGCCTTGGGCAGATTATTCAGTCTCCGTCTTTTAACATCTGTGTCTGTAAAATGGGTGATCCTTCTAGCCCCTAGAATTGTTCTGAGAGTTTAAATGAGATAATGTCCGTAGAGAGTGCATAGAAACACCTAAAAATGGGTCTTCTTCCTTGTCTACCCCAAATACTACCTGACATGCGCAGTATGGGATTATTTTCCGTTTGTAACCGTGCCGAACCTGTGTGAGAAGAAATGACCTGTTTCTTATCATGTGTCTTGGGAAGAACTGTTTTCTTTGAAAAACTGGTGGGGGGGGGGGGGCGGTGAAGGACAGCGCCCAGCTTTAAAGGATCCGGTTGTTTCGTCTTGAACTTTGTTGAAGGGACTTCTGTCCTTACTGGGTCATTCAGCGCAGTTATGCGGACAGAGGTTCCTGGTGGGAATGGACCTAAACAACTTTCCTAGTTCTTTTGGTTTCCGGTGTCTGTTACACAGGAGCTGAATCTGGCTTTCCTCCGAATGCTGCTGCCCCTGGAGTGGGGGTGGTGGCTGTGGCTGCGGAAAACCCACTCTCAAAGTTCAGCTGAGGGGGTGTAGCAGGTCAGCCTCGTGGTACCCAAGTGAATACCTGTCGGTCACATACTTTCGCGTCATGGCTGTGCACGTGTCCTGGAGTTGCTGCCTCTGTCCCATTCTTCCTTTCTCTGTGGCTGCTTGCCTTCTTCAGCGTGTGTACAAGATGGGCAGTTAGAAGTCATACACAGTAGGGCATCTTTGCGGAGCGTTCATTCAGCTTCCCCTTGGCTGTGTCCCTCTTCTCTCTCAAGACACTGTTGGGCCCAAATCACGTTAGAGTCTTGGGTGTCGGTGCGTTTATACAAATCGCAGCGAGCGTCCCACAGCTGAGCCGCTCGGGTGACGGGGAGCCGGGCCTCGGGGTGCCTCTTCCAGCACCGCTGCGTGAGCTGTGAACCGATCGATGAATTACGTGACCTTTGATGCTAAGATAATGCCTGAGAAAATAGGAGACCTAATAGAATTGAATCTTAAAGCACCAGGAGGGGCACCCATGTTGTAAATAATACAAAATCCCGGGTGTTCCAAAAATAACACCTTGTTCGGTTTTTACACACATTGCAGTTTTCTTCAAAATCCTGAGGAGATTACTCCGACGGCAGTGACACGTGTCTTCTTTCACACTGAGCAAACGTCTGTGTTGTTTGAGTCAAAGACTTTCCGTGTCTGACACCTGGACGATTGTCCCTTGAATCCTGGCTGGCCTTTGTGTACGGCTCTACCTGCTGTTAGGCAGACAAATCCAGTCTGCGTTGGGTTGTAGACAGGGAGGGAGCCCCGACTCCGGGAGCCGTCTCAGGCGCAGCTAACGTTAGAGAGAAGACCGTGTGATCCTCCCGACTCGGGAGAGAAGACAGGTGCCTCCAGCACGTTATTAGCCTCTGGGAGAAGAAGGTGAAAAGGCACACACCCTTGGCCGTCTTTCTCCTCTCCCTAGTTTTATCTTTGCACACCTAGCCCAGTAGGGATTAAGCTCATGTTATTTGTAGTCCCAGTTGCTGGTGTATTAACATTTTCTAAACTAAAAAGTTCTTTTTTTGTTTTACCCGCTTCCCATTTTCAGAGCTAAACATTCCCTGTAGCTCAATTTTTTAAAAATTTTGTATATCCACCGAGCACTGTAATGGGTGGGGTGTCTGTAATGAGGAGCAAGGTGCCATTCGTGGCCCGCATTGCAGCAGGGAAGCGGAACCACCTGCACGCTTTCCGTGTTTGGCAATGTGTGCTAAGGGCCCTGCTGGACAAAGCGTGCACCAGAGGCTGCGTTTGGGGGCTGCCCGAAGGCTAATTGGAGGGTGTAGTGTTTGAGCTTTGAAAGGAGGATCTGCTTTTTGACAGGCGGCGGTTGGGACGGTGGAAGGAAAGTGGCTTTCCAGCTGCAGGAAGTGGCACGAGCAAAGGCATGGAGGCAGGAACTTGCAGGCCATGCCCAGCGCGTACCCTAGCGTAGTTGGAGAGGAGGTCGCAGGGCAGGTGCGGCAGGACTTAGGCCAAAATCACGTCCTGGAGGTAGACTTGGGAGACCCTACACTGTCTCTGAAGAGGGCATTTGGGAACCCACAGAAGTCTTCTAAGAAGAGGGCGCCTGGGTGGCTGAGTCGGTTCAGCATCCGACTCTTGATTTCGGCTCAGGTCGTGACCTCTCGGTTTGTGATTTCATGGCATACGTCGGGCGCTGTGTTCACGGTGTGGAGCCTGCTTGGGATCGTCTCTCTCTCTTTCTCTCTCTCTCTCTCTCTCTCTCTCCCCCTCCCCCCCCTCCCCCTCCCTCTCTCTCCCTCTGTTTTTCTTCTGTTTACAAGCATGCACTCTGTGTCTCAAAATAAATAATAAATTTGTTAAAAAAGAGAGAAGGGGGAGCATTCTTGAGCGGCACAAACAAGACATAGAGACCAGAAAGGAGGTTCTTGTAATAATTCTCAAAGTAAGGTCTCCAAGTAAGACAAAAAAAATGGGGGAGTTGAAAGTTACTTATGGAACTAGAAGTCTGTCTTTTATCCTGATTTTCTCCATTGAGAATGTGCCTGTTTTGTTTTTTTTAAGTGTTTATTCATTTTTGAGAGAATGAGAGAGAGTGTGTGCCTGAGTGGGGGAGGGGCAGGCAGAGGGGGTGGACAGAAGATCCAGAGCAGGGTCTGCGCTGACCGGCGAGCCCGGTGTGGGGCCTGAGCCCACAAACCATGAGATCATGACCTGAGCTGAAGTTGGACACTCAACTGTCTGAGCCACCCAGGTGCCCTCTGTCTGGGTTTTTGTTGTTGTTGTTGTTGTTGTTGTTGTTGTTGTTGTTGTTTTAATGGTACTAAGGGGCAGCCGGTTTTGATATTTCGGATGTCTTGTTTTTAACTTGGGGTGATAGTATGAAAAGTACTGGAGGTTTAATTTTTTACTTTGAGAAGTAACGTGAAAACCACCCACTTCTGTCAGCCACATTTCTGGAAATGAATTCTGTTAAATATGTACATAATTATTGAATATTAATTGTTTATTTCTTCAGGCAAAATATCTTTTGCATAAAGCACATTCCCCGAGCAAAGAATAACTACTCTTGAGAAAGGTTTTCAGACTGAGTAATCAAGACTCTGTTAATATTAAGAGGTTAAGTACGACTCTAGCATTCGGTATGAGCGTTCAGCATGGAGTTTTATTTGACTTCAGATTAAAACCTTAGGTAAACAATTTTCTAGCCTCATTAATGCTTAATCTATGTTACGTAACAAAGCGTGGACTTCCTGAATAGGTTGATACTATTGGGGACACAGTTGTATTCCAGGCGCGTAACCAGAGACCTCTGTTCGCAAGTGCTGTGCCCCCTGTGCCCCCCGGCCGGCACTCCCCCGTCACCAGAGCCGGGTGCCGCTGCAGGCTCTCGGGCTCCTGTCTGTCCCCACAGAGCCAGAGTCTGCACAGGAACCCGCTCCCCTGGTGATGAGAACGCTCGGTAGGGCTCAGGAGGCCCTGCTGTTCACAGAGGTGCAGACTTGTGGGGTTCTAAGCCCATATGTCACATTTGTTCTTAACGTTGCTTTTATTCTGTCCCAGTTGTAAATTACTTCACTGTTAGGGCTTAATTTTGTTTTTCAAATTATTACAAAGTATTTCAAACACATAGAACAGTAATCTGGGCTTATTTGCATTATCAATAATAGAATTTCTTAGTATAGCTTCCCTCTTCGTATCTTTCACTTTTTCCTAGAAACACAATTGTAACTCCTGTCATATTTCACATAAAAACTGTTTTCTTCCTCTTTCCTTGTGGCATGCAGTTCATTGTGTGTGAGTCAGTCAAGCCTAGATCTTCTTTAAGTTGCTAAGAAAACTTTTTATTTGAAAAGGTGATATTCTCTTATTAATATGAAGTTCACATACTTAATACTGTGGCGTTTTCAGATGTTATTCTCTCTCCCTGGCACCCCTTTATGTATGGAGAAGAAATATACATATTTTGAGAGGTTGGCAAGATTGGGTCCAAGGCAAGACATGTGCCACACCTTTTTTTCTTAATAACTTGTCCTCAAATAGGTACAGATAAAGTTGAAATTTTCCATTCCAGGCAGAAGCGATTACCAATAGAAACAGGCACTAAGTTTGGCAGCAAGAACTGTGATCCTATAGTTCTTTCCATGCAGGGGTTTGTTCCCACTAAAATGAAGCAGAGGCTTGAATCTTTTCATCTGATAGTCTAAACTGTGTGGCTATTTAGCTGGGCAGAGGTCCAGTTTTGACTAGGGCAGTCTAAGCGGGATTGGTTGATTCCCTTGTGTAAGTGAAGCAGTTAAGAAATTTGCATGTAAGGAATTTTTGGTGCCGATGTTGGGGGAATAAAGAGGTTTTTAGGAATCTGTTAAGCTCTTGGTTTTGGTTCAGGTCATGCTCTCAAGGTTCGTGAGTTGAAGCCCCACATTGGGGCTCTGCACTGACAGTGCTTGGAATTCTCTTACCCTCTGTCTGCCTCTCCTCTACTCACTCTCTCTCTCTCTCTCTCTCTCTCTCTCTCTCAAATAAACTTAAAAAAAAAAAAAAAAGAATCAGGTGACTTTTTAATGTTTTTTTTATGTTTATTTTTTTAATGTTTGTTTTTTGATAGAGAGAGAGTGAACGGGGGAGGGATTGAGAGACAGGGAGACAGAATCTGAAGCAGGCTCCAGGCTCTGAGCTGTCAGCACAGAGCCTGATGCGGGGCTTGAACCCACGAGCCACGAGATCATGACCCAAGCCAAACTCAGATGCTTAACCGACTGAGCCATCCAAGCACCCCATAATCAGGTGACTTATTAAAACAAGGCCTTGAATATTTGCTGTTTTCTGTGTAAATGTCTTAGGCCTGTCCTTGGCTTTATCCTACACAACAGAAGTGGAGGAAGTGGTGTACAAGGATTTTGACTGTGTACGATGTATTGCTTATAGACATTGCTCCCAAAGGAAACCACCTTGGACTTGTAAAGTTACTGAATACACTGCTGCTTATAAGGATTAGTTATTTATTTGCTGCTGGTATTTGCTAACCTGTATTTCTTAGGATTTGACTGGGTCTTAGTTACCTGGTGACTTTGACCTTTATACCTAAGTAGACTCACCCATTTTATTAGCTAGTAACACAAATGGAAGGTTTGAAATGCTCTTTAAGAAGACTTATAAGCTGTGATTACTGTGCTTATATTCCATGTGTTTACCCACTTGGAGCTCATATTTTATATCATAAATGGATTTTTCTTAGCCTTAATAAGATCGATGAATGCATCCTAACTTTGAAACTCCAGTTTGCTGATGTTTTAAAAATAAGTTTTAAAATGTATCTGAAGTCATAATCCTTGAATAATTGGTTCATTTTAATCTTATTTGAAGTTACTCCCTTGAGGAATATGTAGGAAAATAAAGTAGAATAAAAATTGTATTGTTTTGAAAATTGTAAAGTGAGGACTTCCCCTCAGTCTTATTCACAGCTGCTCACTGGTGGTGGGAAAGATGGCCCCCCACCCTACTTCCTCTCATAATACTTCTTTTTTCTGTAATTTGAAAACCATTAATTGTATACTAGAAATAGGAAAAGCAAGCAGGAGAAACCTATCTGGGGACACCAGAATTCTGTTAAGCTAGGTTTTCTTTTTGAGATGTTAAATTTTTAAATTCAGTTTCAATATCAGTGACCTTTGTTATTTTTCCCACTTTGGAAATAAGATTCTGTGTTCTGCTCAAGTGTCTTAAGTCCTTCTTCTGAAACCTCTAAATTGTGATGTCATAGTTCCCAGGATTTGACCTTCGAGGTGTCTTAAACCATCATCATGGTTCTCAGTGGGCAAAGTTGGGAGTGTTTTGGGAACTACTGGGGGGAACCTTTGGTACCCAAGGCCCGTGTTCTCCTTGAGGTGTCTGTGGTGTGGGAGAGAGCGCTTCCCCTCGTGGAGTTCACAGTCCACTGAAGAGGCGAGCAGGGTGCGTGTTCTTCTCTGGAGGGTGCGTGAGTTGCAGTCATGGGGACCCTCTGGGGCCCAGTCACAGGGCTTGGGCTGCGCGCTCGTGAAAGCACGTGGGCCATTTTGTCTGCAACAGGTGGCCATCACACAAGGAGCCCAGCTCCTGTCTCAGAAGAATTGTATGTTGTTCTGCCCTTTAAATATTACTACTTTATTTTAGTCCTGGACTTTAGACACCGTTTCATTTTTTCTTCTATGCATTTCTGTTCTGCACACATACATGCATGTATGTATTTATGTAGATGTTCTGCACACATACATGCATGTATGTATTTATGTAGAATATAAGGCCTTCTGGGGATGGACCTTGTTTTAATACTTCTTTATGTCTCCTTTAATTCCCTGTAATAGGCCTTTACTTGATATTACTTTTATTTTTAACTTAAATGTCAGTTAACATGTAATGCAGTATTGGTTTCAGGAGTAGAATTCAGTGATTCATCACTTACATACAACACTCAGTGCTCATCACAACTCTGCCCTCCTTAGTACCTCTCACCCATCTGTCTAGCCCGTCTCCCACATACCTCCCTCCGTCAGCCCTCACTTTGTTCTCTATTGTTAAGAGTCTTTTGTGGTCTGTTTCCAAACTCTCTTCTCTTCCTCCCTCCCTGTATATTCATCTGTTTTGTTTCTTAAATTCCACACATGAATGAAATCATATGGTATGTGTCTTTCTCTGATGACTTATTCACTGAGCATAATACGTTCTCGCTCTATCCACATCGCTGCCAGTGGCATGATTTCATTCTTTTTGATCGCTGAGTAGTATTCGATTGTATATATATACACCCCATCTTTATCCATTCATCAGTTGATGGACTTTGGGCGTCGTTTGACTATTGTTGGTAGCGCTGCTATAAACATCGGGGTGCATGTACCCCTCCCAGTCTGTATTTTATATCCTTTGGGTAAATACCTAATAGGGCAATTGCTGGATCATAGGGTAGTTCTGTTTTTCGTTTTCTGAGGAACCCCCATACTGATCTCCAAAGCAGCTGCACTGGTTTGCATCCCCACCAACAGGGCAAGAGGGTTCCCCTTCCTCCGCATCCTCGCCAGCACCTGTTGTTTCTTGTGTTAACTTTAGCCATTCTGACAGGTGTGAGGTGGTGCCTCACGGTGGTTTTGATTTGCATTTCCCTGATGATGAGTGATGTTGAGCATCTTTTCATGTGCCTGCTAGCCATCTGGATGTCTTCTTTGCAAAAATGTCTATTCGTGTCTTCTGCCCATTTCTTAACTGGGTTATTTGATTTACTTGATATTGCTTAAAAATGAGGTGTGTGGCTGTGTATGTTCACATGTGTGAATGATGGGATGGAAATATAGTATAACCATAGATCGATATATAACTATTGGTCCTAAAAGATTAAAACTTGTCAGGGATTTTAAGGAATGGTTTTCCTCATTTTTGCTCTTCGTGTTGCTTTTCATGATCTGCTTTGAGACTGTTTTAAAGACCAGTTGAAACCTGGACATCCTAGGCCTTGGACTATGTAGCAGACAGAAAATCCTCGTTAACTTTTCTGTCCCAGGACAGTAAGACTAGGACTTGGGAGTCACTGTGCCACGCTTGGACTTTCCTGTTCTGTTTATCACAGGCAGTAAATCAACTCTGCTGTTTGCACAGCAATTCTGTTTTCTAGATTATTTATAAGATTGAAACCCATTGTTTATTTTTCTCAGCAGGTTTATTGAGCAAGTCAAGAATAAAATATTATCTTAAGCAGTAGAGCAAGCCATTAGCCAGTTGCAGCTTGGTTTCAGAATTACCGTGTGTGTGTATGTGAGCTTGAGTGTATTGTGTGCACAGGAGGTGAGAGCCAAGCGAGGTGAAAGAGGCTCAGTGTTGCCAGATCTCTGCAGCTTTGCAAGGTTCCTGTGACTGTTTATGGATTTTTTCCCCCCTTTTAGTCAGTTAGTGAGTCACCATCATATGCCATTTTATTATCTTGAAAACAGTCTGGAATTTTTCTGTGTCTTTGCAGTATGAGTGAAATCCCACTGATGTGTTCTGAACGATATCAAGTTAAAGTTTTTCCTGTGATGCTTTGGTTATGTATTTTCAGCTGCAGCCATCGTCTCTTTGTTCCTGTGTGCAGGAGTTGAGATCGTTCTTGAGTTTGGCAAGAAGTGGTGACTTTCGTTGTGTTTGATTATTTTAGGGGGCTGGAACAGCATAGGTCCAATGCCCTTGGGACTCGGTGCTTATTGATTTAGGCACACGCCTCCTGTGATCATAACTTGGTCCTCCTTCCCACTTCTGCTCTGTTTTGGAAATGTACTAACAAGGTACATGGAAGCAGGTCAGAGGTGTGTGGCCTTCGGTTGTCAAGGAAGGTGTTTAAGTTGCGGAAGGAGAGTCTGGAATGTGTGGAACAATAGGAGGGAGAATTAAACTCAAAAGGAAGCAGGCCCAGTGGATCTGCGGACATGGCCGGCTCCAGCTGGGTAAAGCAGGCAGCAGGTGATGTGGGCAACAGAACCCTGTAGACATCTGGAGAATGGGGGATAAAAAGCAAAACAAAACTTTCAAAAATAAGTGTTAAAGTTTGCTTTGTCCTGTGGACTGAATTTGCTCATCAGAACTTGAAGCCCTTATTTCTTTTGACCATGTAAGCCTGTCAGGTGATTCAGGAGAAAAGTCCATGCGCTTCCCTGTCTACCAGAGTATGTTAGGTCTGTTAGATGATTAGGCAGAATAATACACTTCAAGGATGGAGTGCTTCTTAGGTAGTCACTTTGTATTTATATTAAAATGTGCAAGTTTAGGACTTGGAATGTACATCCGTCTGTCCGGACTGAAGCTAAAGCGTACCGTTTGCTTTTGTGTTATATTCTCCTCTCATTACTGATTGCCCAAACGCTAAAGCACGTTACCAGGCATGCCTGTACTTTACTGTCTTACTAAGTTTTTCTAGAAATCAGTGACAGGGTGTTTAGATAGGGTGAACATAAAAATTTATAGTTTATTCCTGGGGCGCCTGGGTGGCTCAGTTGAGTGTCTGATTCTTGATTTCAGCTCAGATCATGTTGTGGGATCAAGCCACTCCCATGCTGGACTCTGGGCTGAAGCCTGGTTAAGGTTCTCTCCCTCTCTCTCTCTCTCTCTCTCTGCCCCTCCCCTGCTCACGTTCTCCTTCTCTCTCTCTCTCTCTCTCTCTCTCTCTCTCTCTCTCTCTCCCTCCCTCCCTCCCTCCCTCCCTCAAATAAATTAACATTTGAGGAAAAAATGCCTCGCCAGAGAAAGTCCTTGAAGTATCCTAGTTTTGAGGAGTTCCCTAACGCCCGAACCCCTCTGCAACACGTCTTCAGAGTCACTGCCCTGCTTATTCCCGAGAACCTGGTAACTAACTCTGAACCCATTAAATGCCGGCACGGCGGTTTGGGCCAGTTCCGTTGTTTTAGATGTCCTCTGTTTATGAA
Organism: Panthera onca; assembly: GCF_046562875.1. Taxonomy (NCBI): domain Eukaryota; kingdom Metazoa; phylum Chordata; class Mammalia; order Carnivora; family Felidae; genus Panthera; species Panthera onca. Next base: position 215,635,195 of record NC_138346.1, read on the forward strand.
GCGGGGATCCGACGCCCTCCATCTGCCTTGTGGTGTCCTGGTCGAGTCCCTGGATGACACGGAGACACCGTGCCACGCCCCCTCCCTCACGGAGCTCCTCAGGAGGGTCAGGGCCGTGGACACGTCTCCTGCCCGGGCTCCCGTCCGAGCGCGCCGCGACATCCCACGCCACGCGCTCTAGGTGAGCTCCTTCGGACCCTTGTCGTTCGGCCCTCCCGGCAGCATCAGGCCGCCGGGGGCGCCCCCGTCCCTCACCCCGGCCTTCTCCCTCCCCCGCGGGCGGGCGCGGGTGTGACTTCAGCGCAGCTGCCCAGCGGCACAGAGAGTCACGTGAGGGGTTTTGTTTCTTTTGTTGAGTTTAGCACATCTTAAGGTTAACATTTTTAACCCGGCTCTCATTTCCCACAACGGGCAAGTGTTAGTATTCGGACTTGCTAAGAGACACCACCGGACGCAGCGGCGCGCGCTCCGACTGACCGTCGGGCCGCTGGAACGCCTGGAGGCACCTGAGCCGACGCCCGGTGCCCGGCCACAGCGCAGCCCGGTGGGAGACGGCGGCCTCCTTCCTTGCGGGAGGACCACCGGCTTTAGTCGCTCCCGGACCTCCCCCCGCAGCCCCCAGGCGTCCAGGCGGGGAACCAGCTAACCGCCCCTCGGCCCAGCCCGTTCCCGTGCGTTTTGGTGAAGTCCGGCTGAAGACTGCGATAGTCATGCGCAAGACGCGGGCCTTTGGTTTCCGCCAGCTCTCGAAAGCCACGTTCGAATGACGGAGCTTCCCCCCCCCCCAGAAACAAAAAGCGTGGAAACGGGCCCTTATTCGTGGACTAAACTGGGAGCCCCGGACCGGAAGGGAAATCACGCCTCCGATGCTTGCCGTCAGTTTTCCAGACTGGATTTTCCGCCTTTCACCGAGCTTTTCCTCCCCCTAGATCCCCTCCCCGGTCCTTCCAGGTTGGTGGAGAGAGCGCCCCCAGCGACACGCTTCGTAGTACGCGCGTATCCTGAGAGAAGTACGGTAGTCCCCTCGGGTCCCCGCGGCCTCACCTGGGCCGTAGTCTAGCTTCTCGTCCTGTTTCCCAGTTAGCACTGCTGGAGGACACACGGGCCGGGCCAGAAGGTCTGGAACTCTCAGCTTCACAGCCCCTGGCTTGCATAAGCACGCATCGTTGGCCATCAGGCTGACCATTTCCTCTTCTCAGATGCTGTACTCCCTCTGCTGGTCTTGAGACCGCGCGGCTCTGCCGTCACGAGGACACCGTCCCTTCCCCAGGCCTTGGACTGTGTATGTCGTGGACAGAAACAAGAGAACCCTTTCTGGCTGCGGGAAAATGATCGCAGTTCTCAGGCAGGCCTGGCAACGAGGTCCCTTCTGGCGCTGCTCCCCTCACATCCTGCCCCTACACTACTTACTACAAGACATTTTCACTCTTTGGGGCGCCCCCACACCCAGCATTTCTCTGTTTGATTTTTGTCCCTTACACTTGATTTCTGTCCCTGCCAGCCCCTGCCCTCAGCCCGGCCTTCACCCCATCCCCCACCCCCCTGTACTCACGGCAGGAGCCATTTTTTATAGCACACATAACCTTTAAACCAAAAAAAAAAGTACATTGCTTATAACAAAATGAATCTCTTTTCTGCTTTTATTTTGAAAAGTTCTCCTTGTTATTTAATGTGGAGGATAGTCGTGCTGAAAGCCTGTTCCAAGTAGGCATTTGTGCATCCCAGAGGAACTTTTGATTTATTTCCTTAACTCTGCCCTCCTTTCTCTGTGGTTCAGAAACCTTTAATGGTCTGTGAAGCCATGAGACTTCAGTGCAAAACAGAAGTCGTTTTAAGAACCCTTCTACTACATAAAAGGCCTGCCAGTTTCCACATGCTGGGTTTTTGACTCCCTGACAGGCTGACCTCTCACAAATTTTGGTTGTACAGCAGGGCATCCAGGGTTGGGGCCTTGATAATGGTTTTGTGAAATATTTTTTCTCCTCTCCCTCTCTTTGAAAAGTTGTAATGAAAATTCCGGGCTCTTGGCCAGCCCGTGGGATGTGATACAGTAGAAATGTTTCTGGTGCCCTTTGTTACTGTTCGGCTTTGATTAGGTTTATTTCCCGTAAGCTTAATTTTGCTCCCTGCCCCGTCCCCTGTTTTATGGCTAAGGAGGTTAACTGAGCCAAGGTTATGTATTTTATGACGCAAGCTGCCGCAGCCTTACGAAGTCACGGCGCTGGGCTTTTGTGGCAGAAAGACGGGGGGAAGCCACTACCCTCACATCCTCGTGTTTCTTCTCACCAAGGCTGCCTTCTCCCGGTCGTGCCTGCTTCCGTGGGAAGAGTGTGAGCAGCGTGCAGGCCGCGTGGCTCGCCCTGCGTCTTCCAGCCGGGGTGTTCCAAGAAACCACCGGGCACCTCGTCTTGAGATTTTGTTAAGTTAGAAATCGTGGTAGACCTCTCTCCGGGGTTGCTGCCGGGTGGAGGGAGGAGGTGGAGGGCCCTCCGGAGCAGCAGTCAACAAACGGTGACACTCCTTTGATCTTTCTGGTGGTTCTCCATTTCAAAAGAAAGAAGTGGCTGCAGCTTAAGAAAGTTTTTTTTTAATACTGCTTTGACTTTGTATTTATAGCTCTTTTCATCCTTGCAAATGAGAGCACTCTACAGACATGATTTCATCAGTTCTGATAGCCTGGGAGGGTGCGGCGCTCTTGCACAAGCTCGGGAAGGAGATTGAGGCCCGGTGACAAGCAAGGGGCCCTCCGTCAAGGGCACCATCTAGGTCGGGAGAGGGGGTGGGCCGGGAGCAGAGCCTCCGTGGGGTAAGTGCTAGGGTTTGGGGCCGAGCTCGCTTTTTATAGGAGGAAGATGAGACGTTGCCATCACCGACACCGTGTTCACAGTGGGCCCCCTTGGCCAGTTCGCGGTGGTGAAGTACAAGTACGGGTAGCTCGTTCGTGTCCAGGAGCTGTTGACAGGTGGACCCTGCGAAGCTACCAGGGGGGCGCTGAGCTTGCGGATTCAGTTTCGAATTTGGGTGTGGACAGTAGACCCGACGTTGAATTCAGATCTAGAAGCTGTGGTTCAAGTTTGTGCCCCACACGATCCGCGCCCCCATGCCCCCGGTCTCCCGTCGAGGGGTTGTGATGTGGGGAGGTGTCGTGTCCCTGAGAACGGGCGTGAGGGGGGGCCGAGGGTCACTCAGACGCTGTCCGCCTTCTGAAGAATCGTTCCGGCTCTCAGCCTGAGGCCTTTGCTCACTGAGTCGCTAAGGGAGTAGCCGTCCTTCGGGCCCGCGGAGAAGAGGGGTCGTTGTCCCCGGTGCCTTGTTGGAGCAGAAGTGCTTCAGTGATGCTTTGAGCCCCCTTCCCTGATTCATGTCCCCATTTCCCTTGGGCCCTCGCCGCCTGCCTGTGGCCACACCGCAGCCGTAAAGCAGCGGCGCCCCTCACCCCACTCCGGCCGCGCTCTGGTGCAGGCGTTCGTGTGAGGGCCGTGGGGTTTTTTTCTCTCCCTGTTTAGAAACACAGATGTCTTACATCTCCACAAAAGAATTTGGGAAATAAGCCTATTTACGGGAAGATCCGCGCGAGTTTGACATGGTTTCCTCAAAGCACCTTGTTCACGGTCCTTAGCAAGTGCGCTGCTCTTCTAAGTCGGGCCCCCCTCCACCTTTTTCTCCCTCCAGCCTCGAGTGTCCTCGGATGCCTGCACAGCTGAGCAGGAAATAAGGTTCCTTTTTTCCCTAAACTAGTCGTGCAAACAAGGCCAAAGAGGAAATTGCTCATTCTTTGGTATTATTAAGTTTATTTTTAGTTTCCTAGTACTTGATTTATCTTGGGGGAAGGAGAGGGATAAAATGCAGTGTCTCATGAAGGGAAATACCGGACACATATCTGAAGGTTTCTTACTAAGTGAACAAACTTTCCATGTTGGATGCTTTCTGACTGGCCCTTAAAGTGTATTTTTTTCTTTTTAATTTTATTTATGTGTTTAGCCAGCTACTTGGCAGACATTTGAGTTCCTGTGTGGAACCATGACTTTTTAGGTAGATGCCGAGGATATAAAAAAGAGGAGGACATTTTCCTCTACCCTTAAGACGCACGGAGTCCGCTAGGACAAACCAGCGTGACTCTGGGCGGCGACTGCTGCGCGCAGACACGCTGCTGCCCTTGTGGTAGGTTCTAGAATTCACAGAGCAGCTCCCCGTGTCTTACCCTCTCTCTTCTTCGGCACCATCACCGGAGCAGTTAGGTGACTACGGCTGAGAGCTGGGACCCAGACCTCTGATTTGTCACCTCGTCCTGCCCGTACGCACCGATGTGAGAGCTCGTGACTGGTGGGCTTGTCAGCTCTCCGGCGGCACCTCCTTCCTTCCTCCCGGAGATTGCTCGGGACGTGTGCGAATTCCTGTTCTGCCCTCCCTGTCCTCCGACGGGTTACCCGATGGCTCTAGTTTAGTCTTCTCATCTATAAAATGGGGATAATAGGACCTATGTCCTGGGACATTTGTGAGGGTTAATTGAGCACAGGCACACCTTGTTTTATCATGCTCCGCAGATACTGTGGTTTTTTTGGGGTTTTGTTTTTTTGGTTTTTGTTTTTGTTTTGTTTTTGTCTTTACAAATTGAAGGTTTAAGACTCCAGTGCAGGAAGTCACTGCAGATGTGGCGGAAACAGCAAAAGAACCAGAAGTAGAGGTGGGGCCTCAAGATGGGACTGAATGGCTGCCATCTCAGGATAAACCTTTAATTTCTTAATTTTTTTTTTTTTTTAGATTTATTTATTTTTGATAGAGACAGAGAACAAGTAGGGGAGGGGCAGAGAGAGAAGGAGACCCAGAATCCGAAGCAGGCTCCGGGCTCCGAGCCGTCAGCACAGAGCCTGACGCGGGGCTCGAACTCACAACCCCGAGATCATGACCTGAGCTGAAGTCGGACGCTTAACCGACTGAGCCACCCAGGCGCCCCTAAACCTTTAATTTCTAATGGACGAGCAAAATAAGTGGTTTCTTGAGCTAGAATCTGTTCTTGGTGAAGATGCTGTGAAGATTGTTGAAATGACAACGAAGGATTTAGACTATGACACAGACTCAGTTGATAAAGCCGCAGCAGGGTTTGAGAGGATTAACTCCAATTTTGAAAGAAGTTCTACTGTGGGTAAAACGCTAGCAAACAGCACTGTGTGCTACAGAGAAATTGTTCGCGAAAGGAAGGGTCTGTCAACATGGCAGACTGCACTGTTGTCTTGTTGTAAGAAATCACCGCAACCACCCCCGATCGGTCGGCAGCCGTTACGTCGGGGCAAGACCCTCCACCAGCGGAAAGATTACAACTCGCTGAAAGCTCGGATGATGGGTAGTGCTTTTTAGCAATGAAGTATTTTTAATTAAGGTGTAGACATTATTGTGTTAGACAAAATGCTATTGCACACTTCATAGGCTACGGTATAGTGTAAACATAACTTCATATGCACTGGGAAACCGAGAAGAAATCCATTTGACTGGTCATTTGACTTGCTTTATTGCGATACTTGCTTTATTGTGATGGTCTGGAGCTGAACCCACGTTATCTCTGTGGTATGCCTGCCCTTTGATGGTCAAAACGGTCTTATGTGTAGTTGTGAAACCCCAGCTATTTTGAGAAATCGAAAAGCCAAAAATCTTACACAAAATTTCACAGTTTGGAATTCTATATGGCATGTTTGGCTCACTTATAATCCACATTTCTGTTATGCTCTTCAAATGATACTGGGGAAACCCCACAGAACCGTGTCGTGTGCCCAAGATGAATCGCGGGGATTCATGTTGGGTTTTGGCTCTGCCCTGTCTGTGAAGTTAAGAGTGCTGGGAGTAGAGGTTGAAATTTGCAATTCTAGAGTGGTGACAAATGTAGGTGATTTGGTCTTCCCAGAGTATTAGTCCCTGTCCCTCCATCTTGCTGTCTTCAAGCTCTCAATTAGGATTTCTAGTAGAGAAACCGCGGGCCTTCCACGGACTGGGCTGCAGAGATCACTGCTGTGTTGTCAGCAGGTGGACGTGTGGGGTGGTCCGTCTTCAGGGTGGAGGACTGGGCCTTGAGCTCCTGTTGGCTGAGGCTTCTAATAGCCCTCCAAATTTACACACAGAGCAAATGAAGGGAATTTTAAAAGATACTTGTAAATTTTCATATATTTTCTGGAGGTACTTTAAACTCTAGTTTATATAGTTTTCATTCGTACCAGGATACTAGTAAACCCATAAGTAATTGAAAGCCGCTGAAGTTTAATTGATTAAATTGTCTTTGGTTTACTTAGTTGCCCAGTTCTAGATACATCAGAGTTGAGGGTTGTTGTTTTCTGTGACCTATGCCACTCCAGTGGTGTTAATAACAGAAGTAATGCCTTGTTTGTGCTTAGGTCCCTTTGTGGAGAACGACCCGATATGCCAATAATACAGAACATTCTGTATTATTATTAAAGCATGTTGACCTGTTAAGGCCCCAAAGCCAACCCCATTTCATAAGTAGAGTTAAATGAGATGAAGAAGGGGAAGTGTTCACCCAGAGCAATTTAGCAGATTTTTAGAGTGAGTCACCACGAGAAAAGAGGCCCCCCAAGCCAGTGCTTGCTGTTTTCATGCTACAGTTCCAAGTGGAAGAGCCCAAAGTTAGACTCTGTGGCTCAGGCCTCACCCAATAGGACCCTGCATCTTCCTTGGCATGTCTTTCCTTTAGTGGGGATAGAGGTAAGAACTGTTACATTTGCGTCCTTCCAGAACAGCTTAAGACTAAAAAAACTCAAATGTCTATGGGGTGCCTGGGTGGCTCAGTCGGTTGAGTGTCCGACTTTGGCTCAGGTCACGATCTCGCAGTTCGTGGGTTCGAGCTCCGTGTCGGGCTCTGTGCTGACACCTCGGAGCCTGGAACCTGCTTCGGATTCTGTGTCTCCTTCTCTCTCTGTTCCTTCCCTGCTCACGCTCTGTCTCTCTCTCTACTTCAAAAATAAAGATTAAAAAAAATTTTTTTAAAAACTCCAATGTCTGGAAAAGTAAGATACAGAGTGAGGCAAAGCGTAAGAGAATATCTGGCCAAGCAGTATTGTCTTGGGTGAGTGAGTGTCTGGTCACTTAGGAGCCTGCCTGTCCCTGGGCCTTCTTAGGATCTGACCACATACTCCTTCTCGTGCTTCGTGATGAACCTCCATTACCTCTTTTAGTGCACATCTTCTTTGGGTCGTACAAACTGTATTCCTGACCGTGCTCTGGGTAGTTTAGAATTCTTACATTATTTCTGTGAACTACAGACCCTTGAAAGTGATCGCTGAGACGGCACATGGTGCTCACCGCAGCGGTGTCTTTCTGTGTAGGTCACTCGCATCGTTCGGAGTGCTGCTTCACGAGTGGCTGAAACTTGCATCACAAGTGTCCCTCCAGATCGCCTAGTCGATGGAAGTGTTTTCACCACAGTCTCGCAGCAGATGTTTACTCTCTGCGCACTGGCTTCACAGATGCGTGTAGATGCTCCCCTTGTAGATGGACTCCACCGCTAGTGTGAATCGTGACTGCTTTGTGGCCGTAATTAAAGCTACTAAAAGGAAGGATGGGGGTGATATGGACTGTGTTCAAAGCAGGTGTTCAGTTTTGACAGACAAGAGCCAATGTTTTAGCTTTGCTGAATTTTTGGAAAGCTAGAAATGAAAGGTGAGACCCAGGAGAGAGGGGAGAGGGTGTCCCCCAGGCTTGTTACAGATACTCAGTATCCAGGTGGGTAAACATATGAGACTAAAAAGATAAAGGATTTGGCTAGAGTAGACTTTTTTGATTTTTCAATTGGATGATACTTTGCTGATTGCTATTTTTTTTCCAAGGCCCTCTGCAAGATTTTTTTTTTTTTTCTTAAATCTCAAAAAGAATGAGGAATTGTAATCTTCGGAGCATAAAAAATTTTTTTAGTTTATTTTTTTAAAAATGTTTGTTTTTGAGAGAGTGCAAGCGGGAGAGGGGCAGAGAGAGGAGGACAAAGGATCGGAAGTGGGCTCTGCGCTGATAGCAGGGAGCCTGATGGGGGCTTGAACTCAGGAACTGTGAGGTCATGACCTGAACCAAAGTCGGACGCTTAACCAACTGGGCCACCCAGGCGCTCGCAGGTTGTTTCTTAAAAGATAAGTCGGGGCGCCTGGGTGGCTCAGTCGGTTAGGCGTCCGACTTCGGCTCAGGTCACAATCTCGCGGTCCGTGAGTTCGAGCCCCGCGTCGGGCTCTGGGCTGATGCCTCAGAGCCTGGAGCCTGCTTCCGATTCTGTGTCTCCCTCTCTCTCTGCCCCTTCCCCGTTCATGCTCTGTCTCTCTCTGTCTCAAAAATAAATAAAACGTTAAAAAAGAAAAAAAAAATTTACAAAAAAAAAAAGATAAGTCAAGTTGGTGTTAGATTGTTACACTCATTCATTTTGCGGATATTTATTGACAGTCTACGTAATGCCGAACATTGTGTTAGATGTATGAAGTAGACAGATTAAGTGAATAATCTGTTAAGTATGTAGTTACAAATCCTGAAAAGTGCTATAAGGGAAAAGTACCGGATATATAACAGAGGGACCCAACTTCAATAAAGGAATGTCTGAACATGTTTCATTTCAGTTATGATCCCAGACATGAGAAGAGAAGGATGGAATCAGAAGAACACCCAGGCCAGGGCACCAGGCTGTATAGAGGCCTTGGAATAGGATGACCTTGGAATTCGGGTGCAACTAAAAGAAAATAAGTATATGGAGGTGTGTTGAGCGGGACGAGGTAGAGGTGATGGGAACGGGTTAGATCGTGGTGACCTTGCAGGCTTCAGCGGTAGTGACAGCATCTACGGAGGGCCTCTGCTGTGTCAGGCACTGTTCTGGGTGCTTTACGTGCATTGATCGATCGGCCTCATAGATAAGAGGCTGCGTGCCTTGCCCAACTTTATGAAGTAGTACGGCCAAGATTTGATCTCAATTTGGTTTCAGGATCCATAATCTTAAACACCGTGTTACGTTTTTATGTGGAGAAAAAGGATAAGGCGTTAAAGAATTTTCAAACAGGATAAGTAATAAGTAATATCAGATTTGTTTTGTGTTTTATAAATAAATATATATTATATATATATATATGTATGCATGTACCTATGTATACGTGTATGTATATATATGATGCAGTGTGGAAGATGGGGTGAAACAGGTCACGAGCGGAAGTGGCGAGACCAGGCAGCACCCTTGGCTCCTGTGGGCGTGTCTGCCCCCTCTGGCTCCACAAATGTAAGTATATCCACAGAGCCAGCCACCGGGAGAAATCTTCCAGTGCACGAATGGGACGGCGAGGGAGTTTCTGAAATGGCTGTGAGTGAGCGAAGAGCAAGACAGTGTGACCTGGCATACCCAGCAGACGTTCGGGGGTGAGGGTTTTGCCTGGTGTCCCGTGCACGTCCTTCGTTTTCCAGGTTTTCCAGAAACATACGAGTAGGTTGACTTGACATAATTTTGTATCACTTGAGCCTGCTTGTTCTGTAGATTAATTTGGAAACTGCTGACATCCGTAGAATAGTCATTTTTGGCCTCCTCTAGAAGCACAGCTCTGCTTCTTTGAAGCTCATTTGGATAATTTTGAAGACCACCCTGGGGGAGGTGCCTCACGTCCCCCCATCTCAGAAGTGCGTGGCTTCTAAGGAGTTGTCGTTTTACAAGGGCCCACTTTCTTTAAGAAATTACAGCATCCAGAGAAACAGTGATCCTGACGCTGGGCGGCTAAGGGAAGGGAGGGTCTCCCACCCGAGGCCTTTCTTGGATGTGTAGGGCTTGGACACAGGTCGATGCCGGGCACCAGGATGGGAGGCCCGCGGTGGCTTGCCGGCGGGCTCGGTGGGCTCCGCTGGGCCAGCAGCCGGTGATGGGGAAGAGTGAGGGCAGGGAAAAGAGAAACTGCGAGCGGCACAGAAAAAGTTAAGCAGGGGCTGAGTAACCCCCTTCCCCTGCGGGCTCACCAACAGGAAGTACTTGGTAGAGGTGAGAAACCTTTTGTTAAACGGCAGAATTCAGAATGTTTGACAGTCTTCTGGTTTTTTGTTGTTGTTTTAGTAAATGTTGAGAAATATAAAAGAATCCTCATAAAATGCGTGTTTGGTATAAAAGTAACGTAACGAATTCCTGTGTACTGCCACGAAGTTCGAGATTGCGTGGAGCCTTCCCTCCTGGGTCTGGTTCCCTGTCCTCGCCCCTTAGAGATAACTGCTATCTATCCTGAATATTGGTATAATCCCCTTCCTTTTCTTCATGGTTTTGCCTCAAATATTTGTATCCTTCCACAACATATTGTTTACGTTTGCATGTTTTTGAACTTCACGTAAATGGAATCATGGAGAAAGAATACGTTTCTGCACCTAGTTCTTTTCACTCACCTTTATCCTGAGCTTTAACTGCCATGTGTAGTTCTGCACAATTTCACAGCCTTGTGCGGACATAATACATTTTGCTTCTGTTTTCTGCTGTTGACAGACATTTCAGTCTGTTCCAGTTTTTATTGGTTTTTTTTTTTGTTTCTGTTTCACTATCGCACACAGTTCTGTGACTGTGCATGTTGTAAAGGTCATTCCTTAAGGGTATACCTAGGAATACAATGTTTGCATTATAGGTATGCATATCTTCTATTTTACTAAATAAAGGCAGTTATTTCCAGATGTATATAAGAGTTCCAGTAATTTCATGTCCTTGCCAACATTTGATAGAGTCAGACATTAAAATGTTTGCCAGTATTGTGAATTTTGAAGTATCTCAGAGAAGTTTTAGTTTGTATTTCTCTGATTATTATGGATGTTGAACACGTTGTAATGCATTTATTGGCTATTGGTTTCTTCTTCTGTGAAGGATTTATGTAAAGCTTTTGCTCATTTTTCAGTTGAATTGTCTTTTCTTTTTGATTTGTAAAAATTCTAGATGATCCTTATTTTAAATAATATATGTTGCAAATACTCGTGGCTTACCTTTTGTGTTCTTTTTTTTTCTTAAATTTGTTTTTGAGAGAGAGAGGGAGAGAGACAGAATGCAAGTGGGGGAGGGGCAGAGAGAGATGGAGACACAGAATCCGAAACAGGCTCCAGGCTCTGAGCTGTCCACACAGAGCCCAACGCAGGAGGGCTCGAACTCACGAACTGTGAGATTATGACCTGAGCCAAAGTCGAATGCTTTACCAACTAAGCCACCCCAGGTGCCCCTACCTTTCATGTTCTTTATGGTAGAATTAGTATTTTCTTAATTTTAGTGTAGTTGAATTTATTTGCCTTTATGATTTGAGTTTGTGTTGTTTAAGGCGTGTTTCTTCATGGTTGTAAAAGCAGTCCCCTGTATTTGTTTTAATTTTAAGAGTTTTATAATTTTGGAGCGCCTGGGTGGCTCAGTCGGTTGAGCGTCCGACTTCAGCTCAGGTCATGATCTCACAGTCCGTGACTACAGCTCAGAGCCCGGAGCCTGCTTCGGATTCTGTGTCTCCCTCCCTCTCTGCCCCTCCCCCGCTCACGTTCTGTCTCTCTTTCTCTCAAAAATATATCAACATTAAAAAAAAAAAAAAAGTTTTATAACTTTGCAAAGTGCCTGGGTGGCTCAGTAGGTTAAGCATCTGACTCTTGATTTGGGCTCAGGTCGTGATCTCACGGTTCATGAGTTCAGGCCCCAAGTCGGGCTCGCACTGCCAGTGCAAATCCTGTTTGGGATTCTCCCTCTCTCTCTCTCCCCTCTCTCTGCTTCTCTCTCTCTCTCAAAATAAGTAACCTTAAAAAAAAAGTTTTATAATTTTGCTTTTCATATTTAAGTCTTTAATCACCGGAATTGGTTTATTGTGTGTGATGTGAGGTAGAGGACCGGTTTTATTTTTGTGTGTGTATAACCAGGCGTCCCAATACCATCTTTTGAGAAATCCAGCCTTTTTTCCACTAATTTGTATTGCCAGGTATGTCAAAAATGAAATTTCCAGAAATGCGCGAATCCACTTCTGGGTTCCGTTTTGTTCCACTGGTCTGTCTGCTCCTGTATCAGTACCTTCCTGTCTAGCTTTTGAATAATTGTTGATATTTGGTGTGGCACTTCCCCACCTAGTCCTTCTTTTTCAAGAATATTTTGATTATTGGCCCTTTGCTCTTCTGTAATGTTTTTAGAAGCAGCCTGTCTTGCTCCACAAACTAACCACTTGGGATTTTAAATGAAATTGCATTAAATTGCATCTGTAGATCCTTTGAGTTCTGGGCTTTCCTTATTCCTCCCTTGCCTACTTGGACAGTCTCTCCAAGCACATTATGAAACACTTCTCCACACTGTTTCCTGCATGCCAAGTTGCAGCCTTCCCTTGAGAGAATATAGACTAGATTTCAAAACCTTTGTCTTCTGTGTTATGTCTTTGAGGTAAACTTTGCTTGAAAATCCAACCATAAGAATTTGGGGCCGCTGTTCAATTTGCTGCCTCCAGAAAGGAAACTCGGGCTCTTTGGGATTTTGCCTTGGCTATGTTTCAGAGCCTAGTTCTGTGGAGTGGGAAGGCTTGCTTGTGTGCCTTAAATGTCTATGGGACAGTGCTGCACGAGCTAATAGGAGCTCATGAATGCTCTTACTATTAGTGATGCCCAAATGCGGGAAGTGTATCTTGGCTTGGAATGAGAGAGGTTCCTGGGAAGTTTTCTTGGCTCTGTTTTCTCCTTAAGATTTATATAGGACGCAACAGTAATTCTTTTGTTGTTGTTGTTGTTGTTGTTGTTGTTGTTGTTGTTGTTGTCTTTCTGACTCCAGGGTAATTTTTAAGGAGAGATTTGTTAACCACAGTATTGCAAGTTTTCTTAAATACACTGGTGTTTTGACCAAATGGGACAGAAGTGCACATTAAATTCATAAAAATTCTTTTCCTTACCTTCTTGGAAGCTTGGAAACTCATTCTCCTTCGCATTTCTTTTGAGTCCTCTAGGCCAGTGTGTGTGTGTGTGTGTGTGTGTGTGTGTGTGTGTTTTAGGGGGAGAAGGGATAGAAGTCTTCCTTCAGGAGATAAAGCTCACCAAGCAGCTGATCAGGCCTTTGTAGGCCTTGAATTTGCTTTGTATTGTGGTGTTTTGTTTTGACACCAGGAACTAGAAGTACAACATTATCTGATCTTCTTAAGGGCCCTTTTGGCACCCAGGGAATTCCTGGATTTCCTGTGTGAATTAACATAAAGCAGGATTTAAAACTCTGCTGTAGCCTACCCCACTACTTATTCAGTCTTCTTTAGGAATTGGACCAGCTCTTCCTTGGATCATTTGCAACTCATCAGGGCCTGTGCTTTACTCAAGACTTTCTGAGTAGACCTGACCCTCTGTCCAGACAAAGGGCAAGGAGGCAGGAGGCAGCCTGAGACTCTGGAAGGAGGGGCTCTGCGGCATCATTAAAGACATTAATAGTCAGCTCAGTCATTATGCTGTGACAGGTGTTGGTATTCTTTATTCAACTGTTAATTTATGTGTGCAATCCATTTTGATTTTAGACCGTGAACATGTTAAATTTTAAAATGCAGTTAGAATACTTCAGAAGCTAGGTTTTCCCCCTGTGCTTCTTCTAAAGAACAGCATTGGACCAAGGAATTCTGGGAACAGAAGATGGGAGGACCTGAGACCCCAGTGGCTGGCAGAAAGAGCCCTGCAGGACTGCTCTTGGGCAGGCAGGCCCCAGAGGAGAATGTGGGCAGGAGGGACTCTCTCTAGTCAGAGACACTTTGGGTTCACTTCTGGATTGTTGTTGAAGTGATTGTGGTCATTTTGTCCGTGGAGAAACACACCCATGACCGGCAGGCACGGTGATGGCCAGGCGTTCACCTCTGTTTCGCAGGGGCACTGATCACATCCGCTTCTCGGTTCTGCGCACAAGAGTGAGACATTGTTTAGCTGGGACTTCTGAGAATTTAAGTCATGGGACTAAATAACACGTAGCCTGACTTCTTTATTGGCAGTCTGGAATTACCTTCCGGAACAACTGAGTAAAAGCATACAGAGCTGTGCTGTCTCCTATAGCTAGAGGGAGCGAGGGAAATACCTTCAAAGCCTTTGGTTGTGGCATCAGAGCCTTTGATCCAGATCATATGTGACAAGAATTTTTAAGTGCTACTCATCAAGCCAATTTTCCTCTTATCTGGGGTTAGTGTTCAACCTCTTATCTCTGCTCTTGCCTTAAGCAGCTAACACTTGCCTCTTTATTTGCTGCCCTATGTGAGTAACTGTTGAAATGATTGCTTGAGTTCCCAGGGGAGAATCCCTACTCTCCTTATTAACACTGTGTGGGGGTGTGGGTGCTCTTAGTAGCCCAGGGCTTCCAGAGCGGCACATTACAGCACCATCCCTGTAGGGAGAACACTGCCACGACAGTGTGTCTTGAGGGGACAACTCTGCTATCTGTGTCCACTCGGAACTCAGGGGTAGAGCGAACTTTACAAACGTCCTGGTTCACCCCATCCCCTGACTACACGGTAGAAAGACAAGCACACAGTGGACTAGACTGCAGAGCCCAGGCCCCCCGAGTCACTGGGCCCCAGGATGTTTCGGGGTGATATAGTGAGTTGTACAACATTTTTTCCATTCTCAGTTCAGCATCAGAAATGCAGATTCTCTATAGCTTAAACTCCTGAAGGGTCTTCTGAACTTTCTTTCTGCTTAAAGAGTTTGTGATCTAAGCCAGTAATTTTCAGTCTCGGGTTTGTGACGCTCCAGTATGTTCCACATTATCATAAGAGAGTATTTTTAAAGTTCAGTAATAGAGTTCATTGTAATTAGGTATAATTTTTAACATAAGTATATGTCCTTTGATGTGTTTTAAGAGTGGATTTATGGTGTCACGAACTTAAATAATGGGATGTTGCAAGTCCCCCAAGCTCGACCTTTCCAGTCTGTCCATCGAAACTAATTCTATATTGAAGTGTCCAAGGTAGCCAGCTAAAGATTAGCAGGTACGTTATCTTGGTTTTGTTTTCATTCCCGCTGAAAGGCTTAATGATACTATCTGTTCTCATTCTCTTGCTCATTATTTAAGAGTGGAGAGCTGGGGCTAGGCAGAGAGAAGACTTTATAAGTTGCCTCAATGAGGCAGTTAGGGAACCTAGGTCTCTGCTGTCCTGATGGTTCTGTTTGGGGATTTCAGGGAGAATGCTGACCTCTTTGATCTGTGCTGTCTTCATCCTGTGAACTGGCCCCAAACGCCATTGTCATTCACGATGCCTCACATTCCCATGTTCTCTGGCCTTGTTACGTGCCAGTAGTTTCGGGAGACATGATAGAGGAAGGAGAGAAAGTCAGTTACGGAGACTATTCTTGGAGAGATTTTTTTTTTTTTATTCAATTAATTAAAATGGTTCGTTAAGTTGAACTTAGCTTTGAGCTTCTAGTCCTTTTCCTAAATGGAAGCAGAATAAAAATAATGCGGTCACTTGTTGAGAACATGTGCCAAGCCCCTATTTAGCTCTTTGATCCTATCCACCACTCTGCCGAGGAGAGGGCTGCCAGAGAACCACCCCGGTTAGCACAGGAGGGGATAGGGTCTCGGGGAGGCTAGTCAGCCTTCCCTCCGACACGTAGCTGGCGGAGGTCTGGAAAGAACTCCGTACGGGAATAGGGATGCAGGCAGAAAAGCCTTATGTGTTGCGTTACTAGACTGTAGAGGTAGATTCCGGCTCATTGTAGTGTTTCGGTTTGCGGTGAACACAGGTTCATGGGTACAGATGAGAGGCAGCTGTTTGTAGCAGAAGATGTTCGTGGCTGACCTGGGACGTGTGGGTCTCGTTTGGCCACCCAGCCGAGGTTTCTGGCCTTACCAGGGCTTGACCGTGTGCTTGCGACTCCGGGGAGGTGGACGTAGCCGACGCAGAAATACGGCCGGTTCATCTCCGAGGCCCGTGTGAGCATTTGAGCCGTTTCAGATCCTTGTTTCTTCTTAAATACGATTGTACTCTTTTCACTCAGTTCAGCTCAATGCTGCTTTTTATGTCAGGGTTTTAAAATACTTCAGGCATTTGCTACTTCCAGAAATACTGAGTTTGTTTGCATTCTCCTGATTAGGACTTTGTGCTTTCTTTGTGCCTGGGGTGCGGTTACCCTCCAGTCCGCGAAAGGGGCCGTGCCGGGGCCACCCTGCGGGCTGCGGGCCGTTCCAGTGTCGCACACCGAATGGTCATAAACACCGGCATTTGCGGACCTGCCGCAGTCTGCCAGCCCCTGTACCGAGTGTGTCCCGCGTATCGGCTCCTCTTAATGTCATGGTCCAGTGGGCGGGGTGCTGTTGTCTTTCTCTGTCTTCACAGCGAAGAAACAGAGGCCCAGAGGGGTTAGGTAACCTGTCTGAGTGGCACAGCCCGTGGCTGCCTTTCTCATTCTGAGTGCTGTGGTTCGGGGGAGGCGCGCCAGACGAGACGGCTGGACAGTCAGTGTTGAACGTTGCTCACCTCCTCTTTCCTTCCTCAGCGGCCCACCCCCATCACTCGTACGTCCAGACGGACACACGCACACATGTTTACCATCTGACCAAGATTCCAAGCCAAGGCCCGAGATGGAAAGTGAATTTTTTCATTCACGTGGAGGGAGCTGTGAGTGCCACCAGCTTCTGCTGACATTGGGATCCTTGTGGGCAGAGAGTGGACCTGGGATCATCGCAGCCACGGGCGGTGATTTCCCCACTGGTGCTTCAGGCCGCAGCCTGGCCGGCTGACCTTTTTTGGCTTTGTTTTCTTAAAGAGTCGTATCGGGACTTCTAATTTGAAAGCATAATCCCAAAGCCACTCGGCATCTGCCTGCAAATAGCCTGTGTGTGCTGAAGCGCTCCCCTCCTGATACTGAGCGCGGGGCCTGCTTTCACTTCTCCAGGCAGACTTCACTACGGCCACCTTCTTCAGTGCGCTTAACACGGGCCCCAGCCGTTCTCACGTCACAGACCAGGAAACATCCAGCCCTTGAGAAATGGAAGTTGTAATTGTAGTGTCCGAGTGTTCAGTTGGCCCAGAGTCGGACACCCTTGTTAATTCAAGTTAAGACTCTGCCCCCGGGACGGCGTCAGGCCAAGGCTTGGGCGGCTCATCACGCAAGTGATCCTGGCCCAGTGGTTCTGAGCGAACATCCGCGTGTACGTGAGGCAACACTGGGGGACACTTGTTCTCATTTTACATTTGAACATCCCTCGGGACAGGAAATAATTTTCGTTTTTGAGTTACCCTAACAAATTAAGTGGATTGAGGGACTCTTTTGGGGTTGTTTTTTGTTTTTTACTTTAATGCATGAAGTCCCATAGCAGTACTTAATAATCTTGAGGAGTTTAATCCTCATAGCTAATTTCCTGTCTGCTCACGTTTACAAGTTTGAAAACCTTCACTGAGAGATTAGCAAATTTCTTATTTCTAAAATTGAGAATATATAGTTTTTAGGAACATTGATGACTTTTGATTTGCATATTCTTTGGTCAAGTGTAATTCTGATGCGTGTATGGCTGTGATGCATCTCAGTTCAAATCAGTGAGCATTTGGGGCGCCTGGGTGGCTCAGTTGGTTAAGTATCTGACCCTGGGTTTCAGCTCAGGTCACGATCTCACGGTTCTTGGGTTCGAGCCCCGTGTCGGGCACTGGGCTGACAGCAGGGAACCTGCTTGGGAGTCTCTCTCTCTCCTTCTCTCTCTCTCTCCCTCTCCCCCTTCTCCACTCATGCTCTCTCCCTCTCTTTCTTTCTCCCTCTCAGAATAAATAAACGTTTAAAAAAACATCAGCGTTTATTGAGCACCTGTTTCATTCCAAACACTGCTAATTATTGCTGAGGATACAGATTTTAGAGGGACCACATCCCTGTTCACATGCAATTTAGAGTCCAATTGGGAAAAGGAAAAGTGGGGAATCCGGTAATAGACTTAAGTTACTGTTATCCCAGATTCAGTGACATACGAGCCATAAAAGGGTCACAGCTAAGTAAGAGACAGATGGTATTCATGGAAAGAGGCTCCCTGTCAGCAAAGATAGTGTGTATGGGTGGCATATAGACTGGGTGCCCTAAAAGGTGCCTAGGATTACAGCAGACAGAGCTGATGGAATGAACCAGCAGCGGCGCGGGTAGAGGCGTTCCAGGAGCCTGCCCCGAGCCAGAAGGCGGTGCCCACGGGAAGGCCCCCAGTCCCCCTTCTCCGAGGGTAAATGCAGCACGAGAGGGAGCCTGCAAAGGTCCTGGCAGACGGCAGAGCAGCCTTTTCAGGAGCAGGCCCCTGAGGGACACCTTGGAAGTTCTGCTCTCTGCCCCGACTTGGGCCCGCGCAGTGGGGCTCCTTGGCCACAGGCTCGAGCCCGAAGTCGTCTCACGGAGGAGTCTCGACCTTTGTGTTCTCCTCCACTGCAGACGGGTTTGACTTCTTTCGGGAAGTGAAGCAATAGTGGATACGGGCCGGTGTCTCCAGCTTTTTAAAGCTGTTGAATTAATGAAGAGTTTGTTGACTTTCTCGAGTTGTTTCTGGGGTCTCACGTTTGAGTAATAAGGACGCCGCAGAGCTCGTCCGTCGGCGTCCCTCCCTTCGTGTGCCTTCGTGTCAGAGGTGGCTAATGTTCAAGAGTGGGCTTTCTGACGGCACGTGGAGCCTGCAGAGGAAAATGCTTTCCTAGAGCAGCCAAGAACGCCTTCCCTTCGCGTCTCAGACCGACTTGGGGGTTGGTCTCAGACGTTAACTTGGGGGTGGTCAAGGTACCCTCCTGGAGGAGCTTTGCCTCACCTCTTCCTGCTGTCCCGCACATCGGTCCAGGCGAGAAGAAGCCTAGAAGAGTGGGGTGACTGAGGTCGCTGTGACAATGACATTGGTAGTTTGTCTCCAGAACAGGATTTTTGAGGCAGGATTTTGAGGCAGACGAAAGGCGTGATGCTCGGACGTCTGCGCCATGCCGCGCGAGAGGGAGTCGGCCCTAGAGGGTCTTTCCTGCCGTGCAGTTTGCTCCGGAGATCTGGACCCGTCCAGCTTTCCCGCGCAGGACGCGGCCAGGCCAACGCCCAGCTGTCCTCGGGGTGGGCCTGCTGCCACAGGCACGGCCTCCCCGAGCAGCTGCGTTCACGGAGGGGCCCCCCGGGAGCGAGCCTCCGTGCACCCTTACGGGCCCCACGCTCGCACCCGCACTCGCGCCCCGGGCCTCCCGGGGGGAGCCCTCGAGGAGACCCACGTACCGCCCGGGAGGAGGGAGCCCTCCGAACCCGCCGCCCACGCGGCGACCGGGGGATCCGCGAGCCGCCTTCATCGACTACGACCCGAACCTCCGGTGGCCCCCGTCGTGTGCGTTTCCTGAATGCGGTGCGCACCTTCGTACGAGTCACCCGGATCAGCTTCCCGGAGACCCTCGGACCACCGGGCCGCTGCGGTCAGAGTGCCTCGCACACCCGCTCGTCCCTGGACTCCAGGCTGCGTGACCTCCCGCCCGGCCGTAGCTTCCTGGGCATTGAATGCCGAGCCGGGGGCGGCGCGAGCCTGACGGAGCCTGGCGCTTCCCTGTGGGCGCTGGCCGGAAGGACTGGGGGGATGAAGAACAGGTCTGAGGAGGTTCTTCCTCTGCGTGCTGCTGGCACCTGTCTGTCCCACCCTGTGGTCCTCTTCCTTCGCACCGCACGTCTCCAGGTGGGCCGGCTGTCTGACGTCAGGGCGTCTGTGAGGCGTCCGGAGGTGGGCTGCGTCTCCCGGGCCACGGCGGAGCCGTCGTGACGAAGCCCGGGGGGAAATCTGCCGCCCGGAGCTGCCAGACTGGGGCAGGAGGCTCGGCCCCCGCCGGTAGGGGCCGAGTATCCACACGGCGGCCAGTGGCTTTACCGCTTCCCCGCGCGGCGGCTCCTCCTTGACGCCTGCTCTTCAACCCCAGACGAACGCTGCTCCTCCCTGCCGGCGACCGGCCCCGTCAACTCTTCTCAAAGCCCGCGAGGTCGCGTCCGGCAGGGGTCGCGCCCGCACCTCCTTTCCCGCCGGCCGGCCGCGAAGCCCAGTCCTTGGGCTCGTGTGTCTGTCCGCTAGGGCCGCGCTGACAGAGCAGCCCGGAGGGGGGGGTGCTTAAGCGGTAGAACTTTGTTCTTTCGTGGTTCCAGGGGCTGGAAGTCCACGATCAAGGTGTCAGCGGGGTCGGCTTCTTCTGAGGCCCCCTTTCCTTGGCTGGTAGACGGCCGTCTTCTCCCTGTGTCTTCACACCGTCTTCTCTGTGTGCCCATCTATTTGCAGATTTCCTTGGAAGGGCACCGGTCATACTGCGTCAGGAGCACCCTCATGACCCATGTTAGCTAATCGCCTCTTCAAAGACCCCGTCTCCAAACACAGTCACATTCTGAGGTGCTGGGGGCCAGGGCTTCAGCATGCGATTTGCAGGGAAGGGAGAGACACGTAACTCAGCCCTTAAGGGCCTCGTGGAAGGTGGCTGCCCGCCCCCTCACCCCCCTCCCGGGGTTCTTCATCCACGAGCCGCTGGGACGGGCGCTCGCCACGTGTGTCAGATGGGTAAGACCTGAGCACAGGTTTGGTTTGCGAGCTTGTCTCGATCTCTCTAAGATCTTTGCCTTAGGTTAAATCCAAAATTCAGGCCAAAGAGAGGACATGTTTCACATCTGCGTCTAAGGAGGATGTAAAGCTGTAATTGTGTTTTCGTGCTTCGAAGGGTAATCTTCGCCTCTGTTCTTTTTATTAAACAAATGTGATACGGTGACAGAATTAAATACCCCTTCCCCTCCTTTCTTTGTAATGAGGAAGTCTGTCCTTTATTTTACAATTCGACTTGCAGAAATGGATTGTACTCGATAATTTGCTGTGCGTCCATAAAAACCATAAAATATAAGAAGCAATGTTGCGAGAGTGGCTGTTCTCATTTCCTGGCAGTCATTACATGCTTCCAATACAAAAACATTTTTCTCCTAACTGTCCGTTCTGAGCTCAAAAATGGATCTCCCTCCAGCCCCTGTCATTCAATTATCACCTCGGGAAATGCACAGATATAACTGATGATCCCTTTAAAACGTCCTGCAGCATGCCATCCTCTCTCATCCTTCATCTTTTGTCCTGTTCCCGTCATTAAATGTTACATCGCCAATGTATATTTTATAGGGTGACCCTGGCGGTGTCACTTTGATACTGTGCAGGGATAATAAGATTGCACATATAATGAAAGGCCGATAAATAGAAAAATGTTTACGACACGGAGAATGGTGCTTTTAACAGTTTTATGGCTTTCTCTTTTCCTCTCTTCTCTTCTCCCCCTTTGCTGGTAGAATTGTGGTTTTGTTACAGAACGAGAAAACATTAAGAAGGGCGGTGTGGTAATAGAACCGACAGCGGTGAAATCCCACTTGCCCTGTTGCTGAACTCCAATAAAATGAATTCAGGAAATAATGAAGTATTCGGCTTATAGGAAAGAAAACCGGTTTCAGTGAATGAATTCTTGGGGGTTCGGGGGACCCTACAGAGAAGACGCGATTCTTCGCGTGGGCGTTATTGTACTTAAAATGTGAAGTCTTCGACGGCTCCGTAAAACCAGGGATAGAAGCCCCCGAGTGGGCCCTGGTGTGTGGGTCCTGGGTTAAGTGAAGGCCAGTCTTGTCGCTGCATCGGGACTGGCCAGGCTTCTGTGCCACAGGCTGGTGTAGGCGCTACACGGGGTGGGTTTCAGGCTGGGCCTTAGACGGATTTGTGATGGCCGTGACTCTGTCTTCCAGCAAGTCATTTCCAAATCTGTTTTCTGGTTTTTATTGTTGTTATTTTTGGCTAAATGGAAGAATCTTCTACGTGTTGCTTGACTGGTAGGTGTCTTAGTGGAGCTGCTTGGAGAGGTGGCGAGACCAAGAGGTTCAGGAGACCGCCCATTGGCCCTCGAATCATCTCCGTGGTTTTGAGCACACTTCGAAGCCACCACCTTTGATTGATGCTTCCTGCTGGAAGTGATTTGGAAAGATGCTTTGTAGCACGTTCAGAAGCCATGTTTTGAAGGACTCTGCTTGATGAAACTCTTCACCTTCCTCAGAGAAAGAAGAGTTACTGCTTTTAGGTCAAGAGGCCTGTGAGGGTCACTTGCTTGGCACATCTCTGTGACATACGCAGCCTAAAGCCAAAAGTAGGCCAGAGGGCTTTGTCCATAGCGGAAGCCATTGGATGGCTTGAGGCGTGGCCGGCAGGTTGTGAGGGGTGCTCGCGGCCGTGGGCTCCCAGGGTCTGTCTGGTACAGTCCTTGGAGCTTGTTCCTGGTGTGGGAAGTAGAACGTATTTGTCTAGGCTCGTGCATAATTCTGATTGTGCGCTGTGCCAACCAGATGTTTTTCTGAACCTGGTACCCCGGCTTCGGGCAGGTGCGGTTCTGTACTTCTTGGGTGCGGCATTGGGGGGTGGGGGAGGGGGCTCCGCCCTGGGATGGGAAGGCTGGCCACCCATTGTTATCAGGGACGCGCAGTGCCTTCGTTTGCTTTTCTTCCTAAACTATTCAGGGTCCATTGAAGAGGTTTAAGATACTCCCTAGGTGAAAGATAACCCAGATTTGAGCCTCTGGCTTTAAGAAATACATCGATTTCCCCTTAGTTCATAGCAGAGTGGTTAAGAGCATAGGACTCTAGAACCAGACTCCCAGGGCTACCATTTGAGGCTGTGTGAGCTTGGACACATGGCTTTGTCCCCTGTGCCTCGGTTGTCTCGTGTGTAAAGCAAGGATGACGCGATTTATGTGTTAGGGTAGCCACGAAGATGACGTGTATATTAAGGAAAACATTTATCGTGCTTAGCCCTCATCATTGCAGATTTCATAAGCCCGGTGAAAGGTGATTGGTGGTTTATAAATCTGCTGAATGGGGAAGTGGCATTGGATTCCTAAGTCCACCCTCCTGTCAGCCCGTGACCCCCACTTTCAGACCGCTGCTTCTAGACACCGCAGGCACGTGGCTTACGTTTTCACGGGCCCGTGGAAAATGAACTAAAAATAAGAACAGTGTAGTCATTCTTCATAACGCTGGACATCAAATTAAGGAACTCTTCTTATTTGGATATAGTCTGTCTTTTCTACTTCTTTAGAGCTAAAGTGTCATTTCTTTTATGAAATAAT
The DNA here is from genome assembly GCF_046562875.1 of Panthera onca. Lineage (NCBI taxonomy): Eukaryota > Metazoa > Chordata > Mammalia > Carnivora > Felidae > Panthera > Panthera onca. The sequence goes on from NC_138346.1 coordinate 215,658,231, forward strand.
GATGAGATCAAGAAGCAGTTATTTTTAATGATCTTATTTGGCAAAATAAAAAGTCAGTGATCTGGTATCCATTTCTCAGAAGTTAATTTTTCTGGAGTTAATTTCAGGTGAATTTTTTTTTAATATTTATATATTTTGAGAGAGAGAGAGAGAGAGAGAGAGAGATAACGAGTGGAGGAGGGGCAGAGAGAGGGAAACACAGACTCCGAAGCAGGTTCCAGGCTTCGTGCTGTCAGCACAGAGCCTGATGCGGGGCTTGAACTCACGAACTGTGAGATCATGACCTGAGCTGAAGTTGGATGCTCAACCGACTGAGCCACCCAGGTGCCCCAATTTCAGGTGAATTTTAATGCTCAGGGAATACTCATCTCCTCAAATGTTTACTGAATACTCAAGATATTCAAGATACTGCCCTAGACTTGTGGGTATTTGCCAAGGAAGTAGGCACAGACTTGGGGACACTAGGTCACTCATGGTTACGGTTTGGGGCACCTGGATGGCTCAGTTAATATCCGACTCTTGGTTCCAGTTCACGGTTCGTGGGTTCGAGCCCCATAATGGGCTCCGTGCTGACAGTGCGGAGCCTGCCTGAGATTCTGTTCTCTCCCTCTTTCTCTGCCCCTCCCCCCATTCACGCTGTCTCTCTCTTCCATTCATGGTTACGGTCCAAAGGAGAGCCTGTGAGTACCAGGAGAGAGACAAGTGTGGAAAAGTTCAGGTGTGCAAATATGATGACCTCAGGGGCTTGGGGAGAAGGAGAAGGAAGGCTTCAGGGAGAAGATGGCATCTGTGGTGACCTGAGCCCTGACTGGTGAGGACTCGGATCCAGACACTGAGGGGACAGCAGCCTGGCCGTCGTGTTTGGCACAAGCCAGGGGCTGTGAGGGTGGGGAATGTGGTAGAAGGGTCTTCTGTGGCCAGAGGGAAAGGCCCGGGAGAGGCAGCAAGGCGACTGGGCCTTTGTTCTGTTCGTCTTGAGGAGCCTGGGGCCTTCACTGTGTGGAGAGGGAAGTGACCAGGTCAGAGCTGGGCTTTGGGGAGACTGAGCATCTCTGTGGGAGAGGACAGGCCTGCCTAGGAGCTCGAGTCTGGACATCTGAGTGGAGGGGAGGTGTGGGACCAGACGGAGAATCCACAAGTGGTCAGCAACTGAAGCAACATCGAGCTTAGGAAATCTCGTTACAAGTTTGGCTAAACAGAAAAATGTCTCTGTTTCAGTTTCTCCACAATGTGTAAATAGATAGTGGTCATCATTATTTAAAAAAAAAGACAATTCTTCATCCTGCTCAACTAGGATTTTTTAAAGAGAGGTTGGGGGAGTGCCAGTTTCCAGAACATCTCTGTGGGCGTCTTAGCGTGGCCTCTTACAACCTGTTCAACCCAGGAGAGCGTCACCCGCTTCGAGTCCTCTTTCTCCTCCCTCTCCTTCGCCCTGCCCCCGAGGAGCCGGAGGTGGGTCGGGGAGATCGCCTCGCCCAGACGCAGGCTGCCTCCTCGCCGTCGGGTCCTCTCGCGTGGCACGTTCGGTAGGTGCCCCTCCAGCCTCTTGCGCGCGGAAGGCGGTGATTCTGCCGTGTGCCTTCGAGCAGATCGTCATCCTGTCACGTGCACTCTGAGCCCACAGAGTCGGTGTTTAACGATTAGCAGCAGAGCCGGCTGACGGTGTCGGGGCTCCGTCAGGGATTAGGGGATTCGGTTGGTTAACAAAAGAAGGAGCCCAGGAGAGCACCGCTTTAATTACCAGAGTCGATGCTGGAAGACGACCAGTTGCCCGCTGGAAAAAGATCCGTAAAGGTGGCCGCTCCTGAACGTAGCTGATGGCGCTACCCGGCACCGGGCTCCTCACCTGAGCTGTTGGGGACACTCGTCAGCTCCAACCCTGGAGTCCTCGGGGAGCCAAAGGAAAGAATGACTGTCACAGGAGCCTGTGCCAGGAAATTTTACTGACTTGCTTCACGACCCTCGAGTTAGTTTTGGCCAAGAAATGCAGCTGTGACTCCCAGGCAGAAGTGGTCATGGATGTCAGAGGGCCCAAGCTCAGCTGCAGGGTCAGAGCACACCGGTCCGAGGGCTCCCCAGGGGCCTGGAGCGCGCGGGCTTGCCCGGACCCGCTCCAGGAGCCGGGGCCACGTTCCCCTGTGGCCTTGACCGCCCTTGGGGCCCCGGCTTGGGGAATGAAGTCTGAGAAACAGCTCTGTGCCATGTTTCCTTCTCCCTCCTGCCCCTTCTGCGTCTGAGACCTTGTTTTGTAACTAGTCATTGCCTGCTGGAACTTCTCTCTGGAAAAACACACCTTCTTTTGATAAAAGGGGCTGGGGCTTTAGATTTCTCCGTTCCATCCAGCAAGGGCGGGTTTCTTTACTTCTCTACCTGGACCACCAAAGAAGGGACTGGATGGTAACTGAAGGGCATCATCCTTCAAACAGAGTTTTTGCAGCAAAACACCTTGATTGTAACCAGCTGTGCTTTCGCATGCAGACTTAAGGAAAGGTGTGGATTGGGTGGAGATCATTTAAGTGTACTCTCTCTCGTATTCACGTTAAAATATTTATCTAGCATTGGAACAGTTAATAATAGATCTTAAAGAATTAAAATAACTTCTCCTAAACGCTTACTTTCTAACCCCTGCAGTGGGGTATGTCAGTTGTGTGAAAAGGTATGCATTTGTCAGCCCTACCACACAGTGGGTCCTGTCCCGTCGCATCAGCGGACAGGGGCAGGCGGGCTTGAGGGGCCTGAATGGCAGCTTCAGAGAAAAGCTGTGTTTCTAATGCCATTATCCATGTGGAGGATGGCTTCTAGGCCTCCTCCCCACCCCTGCTGCCCCTCTGTTTTGAGTACGAGGTACCTGGCTCCGAGAGGATGCCTGTTGACGCTTTGGTGGAGAAGAGGAAGTTAGCAGCGGCTGTCCCTCCTCGGGGGGAGGAAGCATTGGTGGGTGGCCTCCACTGGGGACCTTCTGTGGCTGGTGCCTGGGCACTCGCTACGGTGCAGGGACCCAGATAGAGTCCTTCCTTCCTTCGTCCCTGCCCCTCCTGTGCACGTACCAAGGACTGGTTTGTCAAGGCCTTCCTTGGCCGGACTGAGGCCAGCGGGTGTTAACCATTTTTCCTGCTGGTCATGGAACCGCACTGCGAGGATGGGAGATACAGGAATAGGGCCCTGGACACCGAATTGAAGGGAGTGTGAGAGAAGAGGGTTGTTTCCAAAAAACCAAGGCCTCGCTTGGCCTAACAGTAGGTGGCAGGCTGCAGGTACCCCATGGTCTGCGGGCACTGTGTCCAGCTCGGGGCGTCAAGACTGGTTGGTTGTGGCAATAATAATATGTTATAATCACAAAAATGGGGACTCAATCCTGGGCGTACCCTTATGTTTCTAACATTGGACAAAAACGACTGACTACCTTTTCGCGCCTCCACGTCGGCGTCCCGGGGGTCTCCTGTCTTGAGTTGATGCTGGGCCGAGATGAGAGAGAACCCAGGGAGTTGAGGGCTTGCTGCTGTGCTCAGTTCAGGACAGACCTGCCCCCCAGTGAGCCCTTGACCCTCGCTGTGCTTACAGTGCCTTCTCGCTCTGCCATCTGTCCTGTGCCTTCACTTCCCCGGGGTCCCTTAGAAGACACATAGTTTATCTTACTTTAAAAAATACATGCGTGTTTGTGTGTGCGTGTGCGTCAGGCTGGACAGGTTACAGGTTCCCCTCCCGTAGCGTTGCGGTGCCTGAAGGCAGGAAATAGTCTTGTCTGCAGGCATCGTTTTAGCCAAGTGGCTACAGGCAAATTAACCTGCTGGTCAGACGGGAAGGAGACCCCGTCGGGTTGTCCCCTGCTGCAGGGCTGCGAGCTCCCACCTCCAGCCCCCGCCCGCCTCTGCTCTTACACACACACATGCGGTGGGATGCTCACTCTGGACCCTGGGACGCGTCGCCAGTCTGCTGTCCACCTAGACGTACCAGCAGAACTTACCTGAAGGCTGCCAGTAAGTGCTGAGCAACCCCGGTACCCCTCACTCCCCATGCTTCAGTTCAGGCTGTCTGGGCCGTGGAGCCATGAAGGGAGCGTGCCCTGCCATTTTATGTCAGGCGAACTTGATGGGCTCACGGTCTAACACGAGGCGACACAGAAGTACAATGGTGACCGGGGAGGAGGAACCAATTCTCCTACTGATTCCAAGTGGTGGAGCCCAGGAAGCTTCTGGATACAGGAGTGGCTGTGATTGAGCTGTCTGCTGGTGCCTGGAGCCTTTTGTCAACCTGACACTCTCTATCTCTCGTCCCAGCCCCCACCCACCCAGATAGAGGGCTGCACAGAGCATCTTATACCTCCCTTTTCCTTCTGTCCCCACCCCATGTTTGCTTTTGGATGGAAAATCAGAGAAACCTACAGGGGCCTGCCCCCTCCCCCCTCACTGACTTGTCTGGGGAGAGGACCTGCTGTGCAGAGTCTGCCTGGGAGGGAAGCCGGTGCCTAAATCCAGGAGCAAATCTCTTCTTGCCAGCGGCTTTTTGCTCATGACCTGTTGGGAAAATCCAGCGCCCCTGCCCCCCCTTTCACACGCTGCAGAAAAGGCGAAGAGTTGGAGAGAGAGAGAATCCACTAAATATAGACCAGTGGCTTTAAGCGCTTCTCTTGGCGAGCACTGCAGCCCATAATGCTGTCGACCGGAGAGGACGTCGCCCCCTCTCTTTCCCTTTTTGGCCCAGGCACTAACCCAGTTTAGTCGCTCGTGCCGTGTGCAGTTACAGCACAGAGACGGGAGGTGTGCTGGCTGCGAGGCCTTGTCGCGAGGTGGGGGAGAGCCCCGGGAACAAAACCGCCGCCGCGGCCGTTCGTGTCCGCGTTTATGCCTCTGTGTCCGCTTGCAAGCAAAGGCGGGAGCTCATTTGCAAGGCTGCCTTTGTGGAGCTGCCTTTTGATCGATGATTGCCTGTGTTAATGTTTCAGCAAGCTATTGATTTCTGCAACAGCTTTTGTTCCTGAATTTATGTGCAGCGGGTCTCTGCAGCACACACTATGCATGTTTGATTAAAGTTCAATTGACTTCGTTCCTGGTGAGGCCTCTAGCTGCCTCATTCCCTGTTTGTAGAACCAGACCTTTTCCCGACATGTTCTTTTGTTTGTGCTCAAGACCTAGCCACCCATGCAGTCACCAGTATGCTGTTTCTAATCCGCCTAGATTCGCTCCGTTCCAGTGTTTAATCCCTTCGTAGAGGGTACAGTGCTTGAGAGGCAGCTAATAAAACCTGGCCTGGATTTTTTTTTTAAAGTTAACTTCATGGCTGTGTAATTGGTATGCGTAGCATATATACCGTAAAAGGACACCCACTTTAAGCGCAGTGAGGGCACCGTTCAGGGAGTTTGACGACCGTAAACCCGCGGGGCGTTTATGGGATTTATTCTTTCACCCCGAAAGGTTTCCTCATATTCTTTTATAGGTAGTTTCCTACTTCTTGTCCTCTGGACTCTGGACAACCACTCGTTTACTTTTTGTGATTGTAGATTTGCCTTTTCGAGAACAGACCCCCACAGTCTGTACTTTTGTGTCTGGCTGCTTACAGTCAGTGTGATGTTTCGAGGTTGATCCGTGTTGTCACGTAGATCAGTAGTTTGCCTTTTTACTACCAAGTAGTATCTGGTAAGTGGATGCACGGTGATCTGTTTCTCCCTTCTCCCGTTGAGGGGTATTGAGATAGTTTCCAGTTTGGGGTGGCAAAGAGTAAAGGTTCTCTGAACGTGTTTACGTGGAAAAGTCTTTGTGTGAGCGTGCTTTGAGCATGCTTTTATTCTTTTGGGTAAGCACCGAAGAGTGGGATCAACTGCTGGGTCATACGGTAGATGCTTAGCTTTGTAAGAACTACCAAAGTTTTATGAAGTGGGTGAGCCATCTTATATTCCCACCAGCCATGTATGAGAGTTCTAGTTGCTACCCCATCTTCCGGAATTTTGAAATGTGTAGTTTTCATTTTCTGAACTGGTTTTAGGCCTATAGTGGAAGGGTCCTTCTGGCTTGGTCGTTTGATCCCTGGTACTGAGAAAATAGAATGTGTTCTGGACTCTTTCTTGTCGGCAGGCTATTCTTTCCTTCCTTTTTTTTTAAGGTTTATTTAGAGAGAGAGAGAGAGAGAGCAGGGGAGGGGCAGAGAGAGAAGGAGAGAGAGAATCTCAAGCAGGCTCCATGCTGTGAGCACGGAACCCGACGCAGGGCTCCGGCTCCTGAACCGTGAGATCCTGACCCAAGCCCAAATCAGGAGTCCAACAGCCAACCAGTTGAGCCACCCAGGTGTTGACAAAAAGTTGATGATTATTTCAGTATTAGGTTTCTTCGTCATGTCCCGATTTTCTCACATACTTGAGGAAGACACAACACAGCAGGAGTGGAGGTTAAGGTTGGGAACCCGGTTTTTCTTGAGCCTTTTTCTGCCCGGTGTGTGACGTTAGGCCAGTATCATAGCCTCGCTGGACTCTGGCTTGCCCTATTTTAATCTGTGAGTTATGCTGTCTTCTAAGACCATTTGAAACTCTTTCAGACATTCTTGTTTGAGAAATAGAAATACATTGAACCTTAACACAGGTGAAAATGGCACAGTTTCACTTACAAGCAGGTTTTTTTTTTGATAAATATAGTCGAGTATTGTAAATATATTTTTTCCTCCTTATGATTTTCTTAGTATCATTTTCATTATTTTATTGTAAGCATGCTGTAAAAAATATATGTAGCATATATAATACGTGTTAATCAACCGTTTATGTTATCAGTAAGGTTTCTGGTCAACGGTAGACTGTTTGTTAAGTTTTGGGAGAGTCCGAAGTTGTACCTGGGGCCTTGTGTCAGTGCCCCTCACCTCCAGTCCCTTGTAACTGTGTGAGTCAGTATCGTGTCACAGATCAACGTTGTACAAAGGTGTTAGGGTGGCTGCTTTTTAACAGCCTGTAAGTCAGGCTGAGGTTTGGCAGAGACCCTGCTAGCACCTTCCCACCTGATTTTCTCTCCCATTTTTGATTCCTTCTCCCTCCTGTAGCTTCACATTTCCTCTTACATCCCTGGCCTTTCTCATCCACTGGCCCCTAAAATGACTTCAGCTAGAGGAGGTGGGAGGAACCACTCTGGGGTCTCACATCCTTCCTTCCAGCTTCGGGATTGGGCCACGGTTCACTGCACTAGTTGCCCTTTTGAACTGATAGAGCATGTCACGCTGGCTAAGTATTGAAGGGTGACAGTGACTTGCCTTGGCTTCTGTTCTGTATTTTCTCGTAGGAGGACCGGCGTCAGATCAGTTTTGTATCCGCACAGGTCCCTTAATCCCCCACTGGGTGTCTGAGTTTGTTCCCTCCAGCCAGCCAACACCAGAAGATCAGTAGAGATAAGTGACTTTCCAAGTCGGGAAAATGGGAGATAAAGAGCAGGAGCCAGGAGCTTCTCAGATGATGACCTCAGGGGCTCGGGACGCTCCGGTCACCACAGGGACAGTTGTAACCTACATTTGTAGAATAACATGTGACAGACAAACCGGTCAGAAATCCAAGGGCATTTCCTACACTTTCCCTTGTTCGGTTACTGTCTCGTGGAACTGGAAAGGGGGTGGGGTGAGCTTGTAGATTTGCCTGTGCTCGTCCTTGGTGGCTGGCTCCTGGCCTCCCTTGGCCTGGGGTCACGCTTCATCTGTTAACTATTGGCAGTCACTAGCATTTTGCTGAGTGGCACTTGGAAAGACTGAAACCTATCCACAGCTCCAAGAGATACATGCTATGGACCTGTGGAAGCCAGTCCGAAGTTCCTCTGAACCACAGGCTCCTTTAAGGGTCTGGCAGCAGCTGCGGTCCCACTTCTTAGAAAATGCACAGGCATAGAATCCAACTCTGAGCAGTGAGCACTCAACACACGCGGGTTACCTGCTTTGCAGAAGCCGTTTCCCCACTTAAAACCTGCCCCCTTCTCTTCAAACTTGACTTCTCATCGTGTTCTAAGGCCATTGCTTCTGGGGGGTGTTTTAATGAAATCTCGTCTAATGGGGTGCTCGGCAATCACAAGAGTTTGTCGCCTGGTATCTGCTCTTCTCTCCTTCAGTCTCTCCAGCACTGGCCTTTCCAGCTAGATGGATCTCAGGTCACCGGAGAACAGAATCTCTCGCTCTGGCTCTGGCTCTCGGCTCCTCCATTCACAAAGCAGTGAGCCTTCCATGAGGCTAAGTGGGGCTCTGGCCAAGTGGCTCCAACCTTGGGGTACGAGTTGCTCCCAGGATGACTTCCAGGATACACTGGTCCACCAAGTTGATTGTCCACAGGATTGATTCAGTTAGAGAAGATCAGTGTGATGTAGGCCCTCTCACTGCTTTAAGTGTTTTTGGGTTTTTTTTCCTCTAATTCCAGGTGAAGATACTTTATCTTGGGATGTTTAAGAAATTGGTCTTTGTCAACCAGGGTTAACCAAACGTGGCACAGGGGTAGCAGAAGTGCCCCTTTTTCATGGTTGCATTTGGGTTCATGTCCCCATGCTGTATTTTTTAAAAAGATGTCTTGCCTGCCTTTCTGCTGGGCCATGAAAACCTTAAAGACCGACCTTGTGGGGCACCTGGGTGGCTCAGTCGGTTAAGCCTCCCACTTTGGCTCAGGTCATCATCTTGCAGTTCGCTGCTTCGAGCCCCACATCGGGCTCTCTGCTGTCTGCACAGAGCCCGCCTCTGCTGCTCTGTCTCCCTCTCTCTCTGCCCCTGCCCAGCTCGTTCTCTTTCTCTCTCAAAAATTTAAAAACGAAAGACTGACCTTGTGACATGTGGCATTTCATCTCTGCATCAGTGCCCCTGTGTACGTGGCCCTCAGGCGTCACCTTCAGGATTTTGTACCAGCTTGTCCCACTGTGGTCACTCAGACCGGGTGGAGGCCGTGGGGCAGTTCTCCTGGGTTTGGGGTCTCCTTTTTTCCTGACCCCGGCTCCCCACCACCTGAGCGCCTGAATTGTTGGGGTTTTTTGGAGGGGGAGGGGGGCTGTTTCTGGAATAGCCTAAGTGGCCAGGCGTTCCCTTGTCACACCTGTATGATTTCAGTGCAGTGCGGTGAAGAAACCATCTGTGCACACACACGGTTAGCGGGCGGGGATTTTCCCTTTTCTCGGTTGTTTATTGCTGTACCTCCATGCTGGCGTCTGGCACGTGACAGCTACTCAGCAGGTACTTGTTGAATGCATGAATGTTCTAGATATCTAGAGGTTCTGCTCCCCTGGGCTGAGGGGACAAGTCCAGTCCCCCTCACGACTCAGGAGCAAAGCGTCCTTTGCGCTCCTCCCCAGCACAGCCGTTCCCAAGTAGCTCCTGCTCCTGGCAGAAGAGGGAGCTGCAGGGCAGGGAGAAGCCATCCCCGAGCCCTTCGTCACCGCTGGCCCTTCTCTCCCGCAGGGGGAGCTGATCACCTTCTATTACTACTGGAAGAAAACCCCCGAAGCTGCCAGCTCCCGGGCCCATCGCCGGCACCGCAGGCAGGCCGTGTTCAGGAGGATCAAGACCCGCACCGCGTCCACACCCGTCAGCACGCCCTCCAGACCACCCTCCAGCGAGTTCCGTAAGTGCGGGGCTGCTCGCTGTCCCGGTTCTGGGCCTGCACTCACAGGTGTCCTTGTCGCAGAGTGGCTTGGGGACATCCATGTGTGTGGTGCAGGCGTATGAAACTTGCGCCTGGATGTAGCACTGACTTGGGGGACTTGGTAGGAGAGGTTCATGACTTATTTATGCATTTAAATTTTTTTATATAAACTCCACATCATTGTAGCTTTTTATAAAAACGTAAGTCTTGACTTGTCCTGGGGTGTTTTCGATAATTTCAGAGGAGATTTCCCACTTCATGGCGGGTGTTCTGTTTGAGTTACTGCGTTGGTATTGTGTTGGCAATAAGATTCACATTTTCTTCTTTTTCCTCCTCTTGGTCCCAGTGTAATATGCAGAATAATTTGATGTTTTCTTAACCTTTTTTTTTTAATTATTTAAAAAAAATTTTATTTTAAAATGTTTTGTTTTTTGAGAGAGAGAGTGTGGGTGGGAGAGGGACAGAGAGAGAAGGGGACGGAGGATCTGAAGTGGGCTCTGTGCTGACAGACTGACAGCAGTGAGCCCGACGCAGGGCTCGAACTCACAAAGTGTGAGATCGTGACCTGAGCCGAAGTCGGACGCTCAACCGACCGAGCCACCCGGGCGCCGCAGATACCTTCTTAACCCGTAAAAGCTGGCGTGCAGCAGCGGGGCCGGTGGTTCTGTCCTGGCCCAGGGCGCTCCGCCTGAGGGTTGCTTACGTGGGACACGCAAACCAGAATCGACCCAGTAGGGCTGGCAGGGGCGGGACTCGGTGGAGAGGGAGCGCCTCGGGACGTCCACATGTGTCAGGGAAAGCACTTGGATGCACTTCGCCTGCTCCCATTCCCAGTTTGTGGGCATCAGTGCTCGCCACTCCGGGATGCGGGTGTGACGCCAGTCCCCCGAAATACGGTAGGGCAGACCCTCGGGTACTTCACCCGAGTTTTCGTTCTGATCACCGGCCCCGAGGAATTCAGAGTGGGCCTTCGTGAACACTGCCCCTTCCAGGCGACTCTGGTGGCTCAGAGCCTGGGGCAGGCCACGGGTCACAGGTGGTCCCGGTCTTGGCCAAGCATGATGGTGTCTCCCCCATCCCTGTTGTGTTCCTGCCATGCCCAGTGGACCTGAGTTCAGCCAGCGAGGATGACTTTGACAGTGAGGACAGCGAGCAGGAGTTGAAGGGGTACGCCTGCCGCCACTGCTTCACCACCAGTAAGTGGGGGTCTGTGGGAAGGCGGGCGGGGGGCGCTTTCGCTGAGGCAGGCCAGGTTCAGGCGCTTCCAGGTTCGGAACGTCTCGTGAGTCCAGTTGAAGACCTGCCAGGGAATCACTGGCTTGACGTCCGCATTGCACTTCAGGGTTACTTGAGAAAAAGCAGAAGTTCATATTTGTTGTCACTCCCCTGTCGAGCAGTCAGTGTGGTCGGGGCGGAGGTGGCGGGTATTCCTGAAATCCTCTCCCGCCCTGGGAGAGAGCGGCGGGTGTCTGTCCGAGCCCACGGAGGGGCCCCCCACCCGCACCCCTCTTGCCTCACACAGCCTCCAAAGACTGGCACCACGGGGGCCGGGAGAACATCCTCCTGTGCACGGACTGCCGCATCCACTTCAAGAAGTACGGCGAGCTCCCCCCCATCGAGAAGCCTGTGGACCCCCCACCATTCATGTTCAAACCTGTCAAAGAGGAAGACGATGGGCTCAGTGGGAAGCATAGCATGAGGACACGGCGCAGTCGTGGCTCGGTGAGTCCTCGGGCAGGTGACCTGGGCCGCTTCGGGTTACTAGGACGCCCGGGCTTGTGCGTCCCGGGAGGCTGGGAGGTGACCGGTTTTATGTAGAGGACCAGCCTCCTTGAAGGAGTGATTGGCCCCAAAATACTAGTTCTGTCTGTGGGTCTGGGAAGAGCCTCTGTTCTCTCCTTCCCTCCCTCGTGTCGTCCTCGGGGAGTCAGTGGGGTATGCGTCCTGAACTCAGCGTCAGTTTCTGGTTCAGTGCGTGCCCTCCAAGTCCCTCAGACCTGCCTCTGGGCCCTGAGCCTGACACCTGCAGTGGCCGTGTCTCTGCTGCCTAAACTTGCAGCTGCTTTTTTTTTTTTTCTTTTAAATAAATATTTGATCCAGTTTTGGAAACTTTCGGTACATTTTTGTCCTCACTATATAGCCCTTTTCATAAAGAGGTTTTGTTTTCTAGGTTGGAAATATGTCAGCAGGGCCTTTGGGAGTGAGAGTTCTCACTAGGGATACCGCCAGAGTCTTCCCCCGTGGCCAGCCTCCCCAGTGGCCCTTGCAGGCCTGTAGAGGGCACCGTCCACCTGCCTCTGACCCTGGCATCTTGTCAAGGCTGCCGCGCCCTGGCCACCCAGCACATGGACTGGCGTGAATCATTGTATCCCCATCTCCTCTGAGTCCCATGGCTTTGCAGAAATGAACCGAAGTGCTTGGTGGTTTTAGGAGCTGAGCCACATTATTTGTCGGTTTATCTCTTTGGGTCATTTCCCATCCTGTCAGATGAAATCAGCAGGTGTTTGGTTTGGGCAAGGAAGTGGGCAGTTCCGTGGAACAAACAGGAAGGGTGGGGTGATTTAAAGCAGACCCTGTGTGTGATCGCCATTCTGGAGAATCTGGCAGAGTAAACAGCCCTCGCCAACTTCTGCCCCTCGGAAAACCTCGCTCGTTTCTACCGCACAGCATCCAGGACCATCCCTGGAGATGAGCATTTTAAGTTAAGAACTGCTGTCTCCTCCATGTGAACCCACCCATTCACCCCTCGTTCCTCCCTTCAGTCTGCCTTGACCCCCACACCGTGAGGAAAAGCTGCAGGTGCCTGTCACTTGCCAGGCACCCTGGTCTGGGATTTGCCATAGGGCAGGTGTTTGGGTCTGCTCCCGAGGCTCCAGCATGTATGCTGGGCCCAGGTGGCCCACAGCAGAGCCTGGGGTCCAGTCTCACCAGCCTCTGGTCTGGGTGGGCAGATGTCTACACTGCGCAGCGGTCGTAAGAAGCAGCCAGCCAGCCCTGATGGTCGCGCCTCGCCGATCAATGAAGACATCCGCTCCAGTGGCCGGAACTCACCCAGCGCTGCCAGCACCTCCAGCAATGACAGTAAAGCAGAGACAGTGAAGAAGTCGGCCAAGGTGAGGTGCCTGTCACCCAGGGTAGCGGGGACTGCTTGGGCCTGCCCCCTCATTAACACCCCAGGTTGCTGGAGTTGATGTTCAGCTCCCTCAGACATGGGGCTGCGGGTCGTTCCTGGAGCCGCCCTAGGCATCAGCATTGCCTGGCCTATGGCTGTGGACTGGGGTCTGGGGTCTGGGGTCCAGGGCCTGGACAAAGGTGGTCCGCTGCAGCTCCCAGCACTGACCTTCAGGAGCCGTCTGTTTTCCCAAGGCCTCGGAGGCAAAGGGTAGGGTGTGATTAGAAAGGCTCCCTCCCCCCAAAGCCAAGTTATTTCCACCCCCAGATATTTGTTTTCTCCCGGCCTCAGCTGGTCCCTTCCAGAACTTTCTTGCTTCTGGAGATGGAGCTCAGAATACAGGAGCAAGGTGTCAGCAAACCATTGTCGTCTCTCCCGAGGCTGAGGGACCCCCTCCCTCGGCCTGATGCCCCTCACGGGCTTTCCCACTGCAGAAAGTGAAGGAGGAAGCCTCATCCCCCCTCAAGAGCACCAAGCGCCAGCGGGAGAAGGTGGCCTCTGATACAGAGGAGGCCGACAGGACCAGCTCCAAGAAGACAAAAACCCAGGTGAGCTGTGCAGCCTAGCCACAGGGACTGTAGCTCAGGGACTGCTAACACCCCCCAAGAAGCCCTGAGCCCAGGGTCTCCCTGGGGCATGGCAGGGCCCTGTCTCCTAGGGAGGGACCTAGAGTGGCCTCCGACGCCAGCCGGGCCAAAGGAGGACCTGAGGTCCCCGGGGCCAGGCTCGCCGCCTCGTCTGCACGAACCTTTGTTGTGCGCCCGGCACGAGGCAGAGAGAGCTCTTGCCCTCCAAGAGCTTCATCCCTCCCATCTCCGGTCCTAGGAAATCAGCCGGCCCAACTCGCCATCCGAAGGCGAGGGAGAGAGTTCTGACAGCCGCAGCGTCAACGATGAGGGCAGCAGTGACCCCAAAGACATCGACCAGGACAATCGCAGCACGTCCCCCAGCATCCCCAGCCCCCAGGACAACGAGAGCGACTCGGACTCTTCGGCCCAGCAGCAGATGCTACAGGCCCAGCCACCGGCCTTGCAGGCTCCCAGTGCGGCCACTCCGGCTCCCTCCGCCGCCCCCCCAGGGGCCCCCCAGCTCCCCGCACCGGGACCCGTGCCCTCTGCCACTGCGGGCCCTCCCCAGGGCTCCCCCTCAGCCTCCCAGCCCCCCAGCCAGCCGCAGGCCCCAGCGGCTCCCGCTCCCCATGCGCACATCCAGCAGGCACCCGCCCTGCACCCACAGCGGCTGCCCTCACCCCATCCCCCGCTGCAGCCCCTGACCGCGCCGGCTGGCCAGCCCTCCGCCCCACCTCACGGCCAGCCCCCGCTGCATAGTCAGGGCCCGGGCGGCCCCCATAGCCTCCAGGCCGGGCCCCTGCTGCAGCACCCAGGCCCCCCTCAGCCCTTTGGTCTCCCTCCCCAGGCCCCTCAGGCATCAGCTCTCCCTCATGCCTCCCTGCAGCCCCCAGCCTCGCAGTCAGCGCTGCAGCCCCAGCAGCCTCCTCGGGAGCAGCCCCTGCCGCCGGCCCCCTTGGCCATGCCCCACATCAAGCCCCCACCCACCACGCCCATCCCCCAGCTGCCGGCCCCACAAGCCCACAAGCACCCGCCTCACCTCTCAGGGCCCTCGCCCTTCTCCATGAATGCCAACCTCCCGCCCCCACCGGCACTGAAGCCCCTGAGCTCGCTGTCCACGCACCACCCTCCCTCGGCCCACCCGCCTCCCCTGCAGCTCATGCCGCAGAGCCAGCCCTTGCCCTCCTCCCCTGCCCAGCCCCCAGTGCTGACCCAGAGCCAGAGCCTGCCCCCTGCCGCTCACCCCCCAGCAGGCCTCCACCAGGTGCCTCCCCAGCCCCCATTTGCTCAGCACCCCTTTGTCCCTGGGGGCCCCCCTCCCATCACTCCCCCCGCCTGCTCCTCCACCTCCACCCCACCCGCGGGGCCTGGCCCCTCAGCCCCGCCACCCTGCTCTGCCGCCGTTTCTTCGGGAGGCGGCGTACCCGGGGGGACAGCCTGCCCGCTCCCCACCGTCCAGATCAAGGAAGAGGCTCTGGATGATGCCGAGGAGCCCGAAAGCCCCCCGCCCCCGCCTAGGAGCCCGTCCCCTGAGCCCACTGTGGTGGACACCCCCAGCCATGCCAGCCAGTCAGCCAGGTAGCGGCTTCCCCGGAGCGTGGGCACAACCAGGGCAGGGACAGGCTGGGCGGCTGGGGCAGGCGGAGGCCCCGGCAGGGCCCCATCGAGAGATGTGACCCTTCTTCAGGTTCTACAAACACCTGGACCGTGGGTACAACTCGTGTGCGCGGACGGACCTGTATTTCATGCCTCTGGCGGGATCCAAACTGGCCAAGAAGAGGGAGGAGGCCATCGAGAAGGCCAAACGGGAGGCTGAGCAGAAAGCACGCGAGGAACGAGAGCGCGAAAAGGAGAAGGAGAAGGAGCGCGAACGGGAGCGCGAGCGGGAGCGGGAGGCGGAGCGAGCGGCCGTAAGTTGGGGTCCACCAGGCTCGTGGGGTCCCTCTGCAGCCCCGCTCTGGGGCTCACCGTCTCAGGTACACTCTCGGATGCCCGCGGGCGTTATCTTTTCTCTCAGATGCACAGCCCCGGCTGGGGCACAAGGGAAGCCGAAAGCGCAGAGCAGGCTGTCCCAGCAGGGTCCAGACCGCGTGCTTGCGGCCCAAGCCTGTCCCCGGCCATGGTTGGGGCTGGCCCCTGGTGTTGGGGAGGAGGGACCAGGTTGGCTGGTCGGTACAGGCCGGCAGCTGGGCACCTGCCGCTCACACCCCCGCCCCCTTCCTCCAGCAGAAGGCGTCCAGCTCAGCCCACGAGGGCCGCCTCAGCGACCCCCAGCTCAGTGGTCCCGGCCACATGCGGCCGTCCTTCGAGCCGCCACCAACCACCATTGCTGCGGTGCCTCCGTACATCGGGCCCGACACTCCCGCTCTTCGGACTCTGAGCGAGTACGCTCGGCCCCACGTCATGTCGCCCACCAACCGCAACCACCCCTTCTACATGCCCCTCAACCCTACCGACCCCCTGCTGGCCTACCACATGCCCGGCCTCTACAACGTGGACCCCACCATCCGCGAGCGCGAGCTCCGGGAGAGGGAGATCCGGGAGCGGGAGATCCGCGAGCGGGAGCTGCGGGAGAGGATGAAGCCGGGCTTCGAGGTGAAGCCCCCGGAGCTGGATCCCCTGCACCCAGCCACCAACCCCATGGAGCACTTCGCCCGGCACAGCGCCCTCACCATCCCCCCCACTGCGGGCCCCCACCCTTTTGCTTCTTTCCACCCGGGCCTGAACCCCCTGGAGCGGGAGAGACTGGCCCTGGCGGGCCCCCAGCTGCGGCCTGAGATGAGCTACCCTGATAGACTGGCGGCCGAGCGGATCCACGCCGAGCGCATGGCCTCGCTGACCAGCGACCCCCTGGCCCGCCTGCAGATGTTCAACGTGACTCCGCACCACCACCAGCACTCACACATCCACTCACACCTTCACCTCCACCAGCAGGACCCCCTCCATCAAGGTGGGTGCCCCCCGGGCCGGGCTGTGACAGGGTGCTGTGGGCTGAGCTCTGGTTGACAAGGTACGGACCAGACGGGCAGAGCCGCTGTCCGGAGGCAGAGGCGGTTCTTTCCCGAAGGAATCCTCAATTCCTGACAGACCTGAGGACGTTCAGCATCTGTCTGGGAATCCTCAGCTTGCGGTCTCCTGGTTAAAGCTTCGTTTCTTGGTCCTGTGCCTCCGGTGCCAGGGATAGCAGGAAGCAGCCTGTGCTCACTGAGGCGGGTTCAGGGCGGGAGGTGGGGCCTTGGAGCCCAGGCGAGGCCAGGGGACACCAGGGAGGCTCGAGGGAATCTTTGAGTGAGGACTTAAAAAGAACATTCCTTCTGTTCCCCACTGAGGGGCGGGGCCTGGGCTTCTGCTGGCTCATCCCGTCGGGACCACCCGGCTTTCTGTGTCCACCCTGGGAACGAGAGCTCCCCCGGGCCCGCCGACCGGCCAGCTGGGGTGAGGGGGGCTGTGCCTGCCCCAGGGCCCCGGGGCCTGCCGTGGGCTCCCATGGCACAGCCCACGTGCGGGACTCCCAAGCGGGTAGACCTGCCTCCGGACTAGGGAGGAGGGTGACAGATGGAGCAGGACCGGAGGTGGGGAGGCCTGCACCTTCTTTCTACCTGTGCGCCCAGCCCCGAGGCAGGGAGCCCGGACTCCGTGCACGAGGATGGTTCTGGGGAAGCCGAGGAGCTGTCACGTCTACCCCATAGTCCTGACGTCTGGAACTTCGTGGCCGCCCGGCATGGGCTAAGCTCCGTGGCCGGTGGATGTGTCCTAATGCCGCGTGGGGACAGGCAGTCGTTTGTTCATACAGCATTCATCCGCTTGGCAGATACTTGACTGAGCGCCTGTGATGTGTCGGGCACAGTTGTCAGTGTTGACAACAGCCCTACGCGCGTTACCTTCCCAGCCTAGAAGCGGTCAGTCAGCGTATCTTGGAGTGTGAAAAGCAGCGCGTGTTCTGGAGAACAGCAGAGCAGGGACAGGGAACAGGGGAGCTGGGGGCAAGGTTGCTGTTAGAGAGGAAAGCTCGCCAAGATGGCAACTTTTGAGCGGGCTCGACGGTGGGCAGGGACGTCCGCAGGGACAGGGCGAGCAGGGGCACCTGGCCTGAGAGGAGAAGGCGGGGCTTAGTGAGTCTCACCCCGCCGGCTGCTGGACAGAGGGCCAGGGAGGCAGCTCTGGGCAGCGTTGCCAGTCCGGCTGGCAGCTGGGTGAGAAACGCTGGCTGGACCCGAGCGGCCCTCGGGTTCCGGTGGACCTGACAGGTGCAGGGCAAGCCTGGGGTGTTGGGCTGGGTGGGCTCTGATGACATGGGGTCCTCGGCAAGACGGTGGCGGGGGTGGGGGGGGAGACTGTGCCTCTAGCCATGCTCAGGAGTGAGCGGAGGGGCTGTGTGTGAAGAGCCGGCTCTTTACCTCCCTGTTGCTTTCTGGAACTTTACTGCGGGTGGGGGTGAGGGCAGCCACCGTGGGTCAGGACTTTTGGTGGCCCTGGTGGCCGGGAGCCGGCCGTGGTGAGGAGGAAGCCACCGGTAGTCACGGCCAAGGAGGGCAGACACGGAGAGAGCCCCGGCGCCCCGCACCGCCCGCATCTGGACTTCTGCCCCTCTTTTAGGTTCAGCAGGCCCGGTGCACCCGCTGGTTGACCCCCTGACCGCTGGCCCTCACCTGGCTCGCTTTCCCTACCCCCCCGGCACCCTCCCCAACCCTCTGCTTGGACAGCCCCCCCATGAGCACGAGATGCTTCGTCATCCAGTTTTTGGTAAGAACGCACCTGGGGAAAGAGGGGCCCAGGTCCGGTGCGAGAGTTGGGTTGGTATTTGAGTCCCGTTCCTTCATTCCCTCATCCACCTCTTTAGCAAATACCCGATGACGTTTCCCGAGAGCTGGTGGGGGGGGATGGGTAGAGATGCATAAGAGCCAGGACGAGGGCAGTGCGACGTGAAGGAACAACAGAGGCGCTGAATTTACATTGAGGGGTCAGAGCGGACCTCTGTGAAGAAGAGCCTGAGCCACGAGGCCTGAGGACGAGGGAGCGTGTATTCCGTCCGTGTTCCCCCAGCTTCCGCCCCTGGGGTCAGGGGATCGCAGGGGCAGTACCTGCTCCCCGGGTCCCTGCGGAGTAAGCAGCCCTCCTGCTCCCCGCCTCGGGAGGCCGTCTCCTGACCTGACCTCCTCGCCAGCCTCGTCCCGGCCGCTCCCTTGGCCCCTCTGTCTCAAAGGCCGTTCTGTGTCTGGCAGGTACCCCCTACCCCCGAGACCTGCCTGGGGCCATCCCACCCCCCATGTCTGCGGCCCACCAGCTGCAGGCCATGCACGCCCAGTCAGCAGAGCTGCAGAGACTGGCCATGGAGCAGCAGTGGCTGCACGGACACCCCCACATGCACGGTGGCCACCTACCAAGTCAGGAAGATTATTACAGGTGAGGCGGGGAGGGGCCGGGAGGGAGGGAGGGCCTCACTGTCTGAGCCCAGGCTCCCACCTGTCCCACCTGTGGCCACTGACCCAGCCTGGCGGTCACCCCTCCTGGCCGTGCCCACCGTGTGCTTCGCCCGTTTCCACAAAGGCCACGCTCCCCCGCCCCCCATGGCTCTGCGGGCCCCTGGCGGGGACTCCCAAGGAGCCATCTTGACGGGAGGGAGACGAGGGGAGGGTCGGCTGCACGGGAGGCCACTCTGGTCACCTGGACCCTCGAGCTGCATGCCTGGTGGCACCTGCCCAGGCCTGGTGCTGAATACTTTCTCCCTTTTTTCCCTTTCTAGTCGACTGAAGAAAGAAGGTGACAAGCAGTTATAAGTTATTTATTTGTTAACGCTGGCTGTGGAAACCCCAATTCTTGGGGGGGAGAAACAGGACTTTTTACATACAATACGAGCTCCAGAAGCAAAAAGAATATCTTCTAAAGATTTCTTTATATATTTAAAAACCCCACAACTAAAAATGTTATCAGCATAATAGTGTTTGTTTGTAGAGAGAATACCTTGAGCCTGGTTTGGGTCTCCCTGCATGACAGTCCCCCAGAAACTTAGTCCTGGACTGGACTGAACATTCAGAAAACTTTCCCTGCAATCTTGGGGTTTGGCTTTAGTTTTCTTTTCCTTCCTTGATTTCTTGGCAGGTGCTAGAATCCAGTTCACACCCTTCACTGTGTGTGCAGACACACTCAGCCACGTGTGTCCCAGAGCCCACGAGGTCTGCAGATAGGCGGCATAGGAGTTTGGAATCCAAGAGCTATAATTTTTAAAAAAACTTTTATTTTAATACATTGTAGGAAATCTTCATAATTTGAGAAAGTTCTGCAGCATGGCTTTTTACGTCTGTAAATAAATAATTTGAGAACGGCATTTTTTTTCTTCCACAAACTATTCTGATCTATTTTTTCCAGCCATGTCACTAATTGTGAATTCCTACCAGCTATTGACAGAATACAGAGTTGATTTTTTAATAAAAAGTTATATATAATTATCCCTTTAATTAAAGGGAACAGATGGGCGTTACTAATTACAAACGGGCAGGAGCTTGGGACGAGGTTTGGTCGCAGCAGTGGGCATCCAGGGGTTTGCAGGGACGATGTTACAAACCGTTTCTTTGTTTTGCTGCCTTGGTTTTCACTTCTGTCTGTCCCTAGCTTGTGCTTCGCCAGAGGTGCGGATATTTGTTAGATCGAACCTTTTTTATTTTGTACCAGGAGCGCCGGAGTTAAGTGTCCACCTTGTTCTGTCTCCACGGGATAGAAAGCACATGTTTCTGTGTGTCTGATTGTAGATTTCCTTATACGTTTCTATGCACACACATTTGGCTCTTCTGGATGAACTGCCTTCTTAAATACTCTGACAATTTCGGAAACATTCTAGAAAATTCGACAAGAAAACGATTCCCTACAAATAGCACACGCTTGCCAAAGGAATCTGTTAGAAACTTCCCCTGTTGTGTGTCATCACTAGAATCTCCCTGCACTGAGGCCAGGCCACCCCTGCTGCACGGCCTGAGGCCGCTTTTGCTTGAGGGAGGCCCGGAGTTGGCATGGTTTTGGGTGGGGACGCCGTTTGAGTCCCACTCTTGCTCTCGTTCCTGGTCGGAATGGCTTCCTTCTGCCTGGGAGCTGCCCCTCTGAGGGCTCGGGCTGCTCTGCAGGGGGGCCGCCTCTCCTTCCTAGTTGTGGACGCGATGCACTTTCTCCAGAGCGGGGCCGGGCGTGGGGGGTGTCTGCGCCTGTTGATGAAGTGTTCTGTCAGGACGTGACCTTTCCCCGCTCCTCTCCCCTCAGACTGGGAGTCACATCCAAGAGCTGTGGGATGACAAGAGCACGTGTGGGTCGGTGGACGTGTGGGGCGCGTCTAGGGCTGGAGCCGAGTCGGGGGCAGGAAGAGAGGCTGGCGCTTTGACCCAGAAGCCAGCAGGTGTGAGCTCAGACCCAGGTTCCGGATTCAAGCCTGCATCAGGGCCGTTTCCAGTTTCTGTTAAAACTACGGTTGGTTTCCGTCGGGACAGATAGAGGATTGTTTTGTCTGTTGGGAATGTTTGTGGTTCTCTCCTTTGATATTTCTCTCATTCCATTTCTGCCTTAACTTTAGCTCCTTAGAGGGGAGGCGAGCTCAGATGGACCCTGTGCCATCAGACTGGGGGCCGCACGGGCACGAGGCACTTGTTTCCTCTGGGGGGGGCGGGCCGGCTCTCCTGCAGCCCCTGCCCCGCTGCCCCCACCTTCTCTGCCATCTTTGGTTTCCGTGCCTGCCATTCAGTTAAACCTTTACCGCCTCTCTGTGTCCTCCGTTTTTCCAAAGAAGAGACGGAGTGAAGTAGTCGGAAGTCTCGACTTGAAAACCGTCTGCAGGCGTTTCCTTGTTCGGTTTTGGTTCTTTCCCCATATCCCAGGGTGAAGCACTGAGATTCTTCCACTTAAAAACCTGCAACCCGAAACCCTCACGTGGTCAGCTGCACTTGGTTTAGGAGGCCCCAGACCTTCACAGTGTCTTTGAAGCCCGACCCCTTGGTTTCCTTTTGGATTTTCCTTCCTTTTGTTTGAAGTTTGGTTTTGCTTTTCTGTGTTTTGTACGTATCTTGTTGAATGTTGTCAAGATTGAGCTTTGTTTCACTGCAGGAGCAGAGTGTACATTCTGATTTGCTACGTTTATATATATCTTGAAGCTAAATGTATATATGAGTAGTTTGCCATGAGATAACACAGTGTAAACAGAGTAGACACCCAGAAATCGTGACTTCTGTGTTCTCTCCATTTTGAGTCTTTTGTAATTTTTTTGAAATATTTGTGGACATAAATAAAACCGAGCTACACTACAACAGCTGGGTGTTGACCGGTGGACTGTGTCTCATTCCTGGGAGCGGGCGGGGAGATTGGCAGTCGCCCTCCACCTAGGTCCCCCAGGGCGGGCAAGGGGCGGAGGGGAGCGCCCGGTTCCCCGCCGTTACTGGCACGCGGCTCGCCAGCCCTCCAGAGCAGCTTCCAGAAAGATTCCTGTCTGCCATGCCTGGTAGGAAGGGCAGGGTTTCTCTGGCTGAGTGCTGCCAGGGGCTTGCTCCAGCCTGACTGGCTGCAGTGAGCTCACCCAAGCAGCAGAATGGGTCTGGGGGTGATGGCCCTGGGACCAGGAGCAGGCACCCTCCCAGGTGAAGGGGCGTGTAGCTCCTTCCCCTGCTCAGAGGAGAGGTCTGAGCCACCCACCAGCACGGTGGCCTCCTACTCCTGTCCCCTCTCCCCCTCTCCTGGAGGCCTGCCAGTGCCCTAGCCCACCCTCAGAGTTGCTCTCTGGGATCACCCCATCGCAGAGGGACGGACAGCAGATGGCCTGCAGGGTGTGGACGTGGCCGTGAGGAGGCAGCAGTCATCAGAATGGATTCGGGCCGTGCTTTCGGCGACCGGCAAGGGCATTTTCTTGAAGCTTCCAGACTGTCCCTGGAAATTTATACGCTCACCTCTCCATCTGGGATACGGGTTTCTAGATGTCCTGGGAGATGGAGTGAGAGCAACCCAGAGCACTTACTATTGATAAACTGCCCTCAAACCAGGCAGACAGACTCCCGTGGTGGGGAGGGCCTGGGGAACGGCACGTGTCAGAACTGCTGACCTTGGACGAGAAAACTTTGCCAACCAGAGGGTCCCGGGTGGCCTGCACATCGGTGGCCCTAGAGACGCTTCTGTGTCCTCCCAACAGCAGGAGTCCCGCTCAGCAGCTTGGGTAGTTAGGGGGGACAAAGTTGAGGGGCCCGCAGAGGGGGAACAGGGGTGACTGTCGTTCCGGGTCAGGGACGAACAGGCAGGATGGGAGTGGCCAGGGGCGTAGAGGGAAGGGGGAAGCAGCTGGAACCCAGGTGCCTTCTTTGCTGGTCTTTTATCCACTGTACTTTATGAAAATACAGTGTTTCGTAGACCTGAATTTATGAACACCAATTTCAAGTAGGTTGAATGATCAGACTTGCGTGTCTGTGAACGGATGTGTGGATTTATGCTGCAGAAAGGACCCTCATCAGAGCTGCACAGGTTGTAGTAGTTTCTCCGGTGTGGACAACTGTGGCCATTGTCCCCACCCTGCCACGCACCCTTTCCGAGGCAGAGGGCCTGCGGCAATGGCTTCACGCGAAGGAGAAAGGGTCTGCCGTCCGGCCACTGTGCCCCTGGCCAGGCCCTCATCACTAGCTACGCTCCTCAGATGAGCTGGCGCTGGGGCGCCCCTCTGCCCCTGGGTCCCTGTGAGTGGATCTTCAGCTTGGCCGTGGTGGCTCAGCAGCCCCTCCCATCCTGCTCCCAACCTGCTGCAAACTAAGGAAGTGATACTTTGCAGGGCTGGGCGCATGGTCGCTGTATCGATAAATGTCTCTGGTGAGCGCAGGTGAACGGGGTGCCCTGCGTGGGCGCCACCTATGTAAATGGAGGTCGCTTGTCTGTAGGGTGAGGATGCACAACAGAGAGATGAACAGTGACCTCCCACATACACGTGGAGGTGACCCTCAAATACCAGGAACGCGGAGCTGAACGGTTGTGAGTGCAGACGGCCGATGGGTGAGGGTCAGGGCTGGAGTGCTGTGTGGAAGCTCAAGAGACGTTTGGGGACGCCCCTCGCCAGTCTCCGGAGACCACGCGGTGAGACCCTGAGCACCTGAGTGTGATCTGGCACCGACACAGACCAGCTATCATCACCCTTGGCCTCTCCTGGCCAACCCGGTCGGCTCCGAACTCAAGACCCGTGGAATCCGAGCAGGACCAGTTACGCCCGACACGCGGGGTCAAGCTGACAGGCCCCGGGGCCAGTGGAGGTGTCTGTCCGGCCCTCGACCCCTGAGCAGATCCTTCCCGCTGGCCTGTGGAGACACCAAGGGGACGCTGGCCTCCCTGCCCCCTCCCAGGGAAAATCAGACAGACGAGCTTGCTTGGGGGGAGGCGGGCCACAGCGTTGGCCGCGCAGTTGGATTCCTCAGGCTGCAGGAAAAAGCGAGCCTCTGGAGTCCTGGGGCTCCTGGAAGGCAGGGCCCGGCAGGAGTTGGGCCATCGGAGCTGCAGGTGCAATCGCGGCCGAAGCCCGTGGCTCAGGAGCGCATGCTTTACCGTGGGGCGCGTGAACCCTCACTGGCTTCTTTGTCCTGCGTTTTTGGTCCTTGGAGGTCTCGGTATCCGAGGTGTCCTTTCCCTGGGTCCTCACTGGGTTCCCAGCTGCCCTGGGGCGCTCTGGCAGCTTGAGTCCTGGGCCCCGGTGCTCTGACCCAAGGCAGCTGCTCCGGTAGCTGCGTTTGCCAGGAACAGCTTCCGAGTCGTAACTGTTTCCTTTTGGCATGTCGGGGACCCAGGCTGCGGAAGCTGTGCCTGTGTCCCCCCACCCCAACCCGGCTCCCCTTACCTTGGGCACCTCGTTACCAGACCAGGTCCCAGTGGGTGGAAGGCACTTGCTTTGCAAACCTTTGCTGACTGAATCACCAGGGCCCCCTTGCAGAGGGAGACTCCGTGGTGCACACTGTCCAAATGCGCTGTGGAGCGGTTGGTGGAGGTGAGGTGCCCTTGGGCCCCCTCCGAGGAGCTGGTCACTACTGTGGCACCTGAAGTGGCCCCCTTTCTCCCTCAAGCCGCTCTCAACCCCGCCTCCCCCTGACCAGCTGTGCCTGCTCTGGGACATCACAGCCCCTCCGGCTCTGGCCCTGGGATTCAGTTGGGGAGGGGGGATCCGCTGGTGGCCTCTGGGGAACCCCTAGGGTGTGGGCACTCAATGTAGTGAATTAATTAAAGATGAAACTTTAAGGCACGTCTTAGAAGACGCTTTCAACCTCATGAGGACAAGCTGTTTAAGGGCTGATGTCTTCTATGTGCCTGGCCACCACATGTCACTCCCAGGTCCCCTCTGCTCCCCTTCTTTGCACGGGCTCAGCTACACGGCAGGGCCACGGAATAGATTTGAAACTCGGTCCTTGCTACCACTCCCGGTCCTGACCGCCAGGTGGCGCTGTCTGTAAAGCCCTGACGCCGCTCATCTGCCGCTCTGGCTGCAGGGACCGGTCGAGGTCCCCGGCCCTGCGATGATGGGGAGAGATGTGTAGGAATGATGTCGAGTATTTTGGAAAAGAACAGACGTTTCCTGGAGTCCGGCAGCCAGGTTGGTGGGTCAGAGGTGAAGGGGCGGGGTGTTCTGGGCAAAGGGTCACCGGAAGAGGTCACAGGAGCAGCGGCAAGATCTGGGGGCCAGGGGCCCCAGTTACGATGGGAGGACAGGAGCCGCTTCTCTTGTTCTCAGCCACAGTCCCCACGCTGGGTGTTCAGTAAACACTCGCTGAGTGGCGATCACCCCGTGGGACGTCCCCAACAGTGACGATTTCTGGCACGGTGGCCTCAGTAGCCCCCTAAAGAGTCCCCCTGAGCTGTCGCTGCCCCCGAGGGTCCCGTGCCCCAAATGTGCCCCATCTCTGGACGTCTCCTCTCCTCCCGAGTCTTCCAGGAAGAGGGTCCTCCGCTGCCCTCCGACCTCACAGCCAGGACGGGGGCACGGCACACACCTGCAGACCCCGTAAACACGACCGGGGGGCAGGAAGGAGCGGAGCGCCTCACCGCACCGCGGGGCCTGGCAGTTGTCAGTTCTGGCACATTCCAGGGAAGCCACCTCCGTTCCCTCGAGACTTGTGGCCCGGTGTGATGGGTGGCGGGGCTGCTGCCTCACCCAGTCCCCGTATCCCAGACCAGGGTCTAGCAGCCTGGGAAGGCAGACACCAGACGGGGGAGGCTGTGGTTTCGTGACTGGCCCCTGGCCCCGCGGGCAGAGGCGGGTGTGTTCACTCCCAAGCAGCAGCAAGCGACGAGAGTCGACGGCTCAGGTTTGCTGGCGAAGTCAGGAGTGTCTGGGCCTCAGCGGCTTGGACAGGGTCCGTCTCATCGCCGGCCCGCAGAGCCAAGGCTTCCTCGCCCTTTCCTCTTACGGCCAGGCCGAGACAGGCTGGGGGGAGGGACCGCGGCGGCCCAACGCTCGCTCCAGAAACATCAAGCGGCGTGAGGCTGGAGTCCGAGGCCCCTGGTACCAGGGTGGGACCCTGTGTGACCTGGGCCAGGCGGTTAGTGTGCTTGTGTCGGGGTCCAGGTCGGTCTGCAAGACGCAGCAGAACTAGCCCCTGCCCCTCACTGGGGGAACGGGGGGGCGATGAAGCCAGAAGACTGAAGAAGCCGCTGAGCTCGCCACACGGCCTGGGCAGGACTCCGGGGCTCGTGAGCAGTGGCCACTGTCCTCGCCGTCCTCACGGCTCCTTTTCGAAGCGAAGAGAGCGATTCTCTGAGATGTGGAAACCCAGCGGGCGTGGCTCTCAGCGGGTCCGGGGCCTCCTCGAGGTTTGGATCCTGTGGCTGCTCCCACTGCCATCTGCTGGGAACAGACCCCAAGGTCAAGGGCAGCGATTCGGGTGCTGGCCTGAGGGCGGCCTGTGCTCTATGCCGCCCACGGACTCGGGGCAGATTCCCACGTGTAAGAGCAAACCTCTGTTTACTTCGAAAGTTCTAGGAAGAAGGCCCGAGGCCTGGCCAGCCAGGAGTGGGAGGGGAGCCTCTCTGCTTCTCACAGATGTGACCATTCGGGACAAAACCAGCCCAGACCGCAGGACAGCCAACTGAAACCACCTATTTTAAAAAATCTAAAGGTCTTGTAAGCAATATCAACGTGGGGGAGGAGGAGTCTGGAGTCTCAGGAAAAGCACGGGACTAACAGGAGGCCCAAAGGAATTGTGTCACTTAGAAAAGTCACCCAGGGACGCCAGCAGGGCTCAGTCGGTTGAGCGTCCGGCTTCGGCTCAGGTCACGATCTCACGGTTTGTGAGTTCGAGCCCCGCGTCGGGCTCTGTGCTGACGGCTCAGCCTGGAGCCCGCTTCAGATTCTCTCTCCCTCTCTCTCTCTGCCCCTCCCCTGTTTGTGCCCTGTCTCTCAAAAAATAAATGCAAAGAAAAAGAAGAAAAGAAAAGTTACCCAAATTCTGTCTGCTTCACCTACACACTGAACAGGGAGGATGAGACCTACCTCACTTAGCTTGTAACTACCAAGGCTAAAATGGCATGTCATGAAGGCACAGAGAGAGGACTCACTGATTCCAACCAGGGTGGGCTGCACAGAGGAGGTGGCGTTTTAGACGGAGCTAAGTCGACTCAGAAATTGATGGGCAGCGAAGAGGTAGAAAGACTTCACCTGCGGGGAGAGCGTGGGCACAGGCACAGAGGACACCTGTGGTGGAGAGGGTTCTGGGGCCGCAGCACAGGAGGCTGGAGCCGGACAGAGGCGATGGGCTTGGGAAGACGGTCAGGGCCCAGGTGGGGCACGAGGAGTTTCGAGCTGGTTGCTGAGGCTCTGGGAAGCCAGAGGCAAGGGATACACTCGGGCATGTTTATGGCTCCCCCAGCTACAGGGTGGAGGTTGGGCGGGGAGGGTAGACTGGAGACAAGGAAGCGGGCAGAGATCCTGGGCCAGAACTGGGGCCACGGAGAGGAAGGGCCTGGACTTCTGGGACCCAGAGGAGCCTCCTCAACTCCAGGGGGCAGCAGGCAGGGCACTGAGGGAGGCCTGGGGGAGCCCATGGCCCTCACGGGGAGGTGGGGAAGGTGGCCCACAGAGGGCTGGGGGTTTCACGCCTACTGTCCCTGCCTCGTCGGAAAGATGATGGGAGACGTTAGCTGCCAGTAAACCCCAGACCCTCCTTGGCTGCCGGCGACGGCCCCAGGACCCTGTTGCTTTTGGGGGACTTGTGGTCCGTGTCTCCTGTGTCCCCCAAACACAGGGAGCGTGCAGTGACGGTGCGGGGGGGGGGGGGGGCCAGGCCCAGTTCTGGGGCAGCGGGCCGGTACAACAGGGACTGGCCACGACCCCCCCCCTCCCCCGTCCTGGCGCACACAGCGCCCACGGCCTGGAGAGAAGAGCCCACCCGGCTGCGAAGGGAAGGGGCCCCGGCCGCAGCTCGGGGCGTCGCGTGGTGGAGTGACAGAAGCCACGTGGCGAAGGACCTCGACACTCACAAGAAGACAGATGCGTCCAGGTCCGTCGGCTGGAAGACGGTGGGTGCAGGTGAATGCGTCGAGTCAGGGGCGTCTGCCGCTGCACCTTCCCGGGCCTCCCGCCTCACCCGGCATTTTACAGCCCGAGCGCTTTGGAGCCTACGGTCCCTCGAACGCATCAAGCAAGCTCCCACCTCGGATGTCGGGTATCTTCCCCTCTTCTCCGGGGCGCTGCTCCCGCGGCATCTCCAGGGAGAACGGCCCCCTCTCCCTAGCTCGCCCGCTCCCCGACCCCGTCACCCCACCCTCCTACCCTGCTCGCCTTCTCCGCAGCACTCACCGCGATCCTGGGGCACAGACCGCAGTGTGCGGCCTGCTTCTCTTCCTACATCAGCTCCGTGAGGGCGGAGACTCGCTCGCAGCTGGACCCCAGCACCTACCACTGCCTGAACACCCAGGGCACTCGATGGGCATCTGTAGGGTGGACGGATGGACGGATGGGCGGGTGGACGGGAGAACGAACGAGCGAATGAACGAACATGAGGCCTTCTGACCCGAAAGCGTCTGTCCACTCTGACTCCGCTCTGGGACGCAACGTAGTTAGATCAGGCTCTTCGCACCTCCGTGCTATTGGCACGTGGGGCTGCAAAATTCTTCGTTGTGGGGGCTGTCCTGTGCCCCGTAGGGCGTTTGGGGCATCCCTGGACAGTGGCACCCACCTGGGCGGTGACAACAAAAAGACCTCGAGACCATGTTTTCGGGGGGCGGGGGGGCCTGCAAAACCGCTGCCAGCTGAGAACCAGTTACGCCTTTACTGTCCGTGAGCGACTCTCACAGCTCCCTCCCCCAGAGTCCCCATGGAGAGCAGCCCGTCCCCCCCACCCCCGCCGCCAGGCGACCTCTCCACCCCTGGGAGAGCCACAACTAGAAACTGTAGGCGTTCCTGCTGCCATTTATTGTTTTGTCACGTATTTACATTCCGCAGGAAACCTGTCCCGCGTCCGTCCACCAAGGCCTTTTGGTTCCTCACTGGCCGGACTGCTCCAGACCCCCAGGCGCAGGCTTGAGGCCAAAGCCGGGGGCTCGGGGGTGTCAGACGTTCAGCAGGAGGGGCCGGTGCTCCTCCTCGGTGGCGTCGCTGGGAGGGATTTCGTAAATGACAAACAGGGAGGAGTACAAGCAGCCCAGGAAGGACACCAGGCTAGAGAAATACATGACCCCGTTGGTGCTGCCCACGGCCGAGGTCAGCGGCCCCAGCACCAGGGACACCAGGATCTGGGCCAGGAAGTACTGGCAGCTCAGCAGGGAGATGTCCACGCCCATGCCCCGCCTGGTGCCGTCCGCACCGGACCCTGCAAACTGATCCAGAAGGAGAAACACGTCAGCGGGACACCTGGACAGCAAGGGGACCTCAGCCCCACGTTTCCTGCAGGCCCAGGGGACCCAGCGGGCTCACATTTTCCAGCGCCGACGTGCGCAGGGAGTTCAGCCAAGAGTTTGATAATATTTGTGTTCAGAGAGATGACAGCAACGAAAAGAATCCGTGACTAACAAGAGTGGAAGGGCCGTGTTCCCACAGGCCCGGGCGGCACAGAGGCTCCCTCTGGCTTGGAGATCCTGGCCTTCCCCGGCCTCTCCCGGAGAGACGGGCACTCCACGTCCCGGCCCGGCCCCCTCCCCAACCTCTGGCCGCCACGATGCCTACGCCACGCTCGGAAATACCCTCTCACGGTCGCCGTGCCTGGTCCTTTGGCACTCGGAGGCCCCGTGGCCTCCACGGTGGGCACGTCTCCCTGCCTCCCACCCGTGCCCCCCCCCCACCCCGCCCCGGTGCGGGGAAACTCGCTCCTTGAGCGGGTCTGCAAGGGTGACGGTGGGAGGGGACAGGGTGGGTCCCCCGCTGCTCCCCCAGCACAGGCCACCCTCACCCACTGAGGGCAGATGACGCCACCCCCACAGACCGCTGTGCGTGCACCGCCGGGGGGGGGGGGGCCAGCGTGCCGGGCCCGCCTCCAGACGCGGCCGTGGTTGCCTCTGGGATATTGCCAAGCCCCCCTCCCCGGGCAAGGCTGTGTCCTCGAGGGGCTGTGGAGGGGCCCCTCGTGTGTCCTGGGGAAACTGTGGCTCCCGTGTCTACACACGGTTGGCAAGGCCACCGTGGTGGGGAGGTCACGGGTTAGCCCCGAACCTGCAACGGAGCAGAGACTGACAGGACTGTGAGCATCTAGGAGACCCTAGAGCCAGAGTCCCAAGGCTTTGAGCAGCGCGAGGGCGGCCCAAGGCTCTGGGCGTCCCTTGCCGCCGGGTGGGGCAGCCTGGCGCCGGCAGCTGGCCCATCTGTCTTCCCAGTCAGGGGGTCTCCCTCCCCTCTTGGTCCCTTGGGTGCCGTTGGCGCCGGCTGTGGCGGCTCTGCAGGTGCCGGCTGGATGTTCGGGTCGTGCACGGGGCTCACTCTCCAGCCGTCACAGCCTCAGCCCTGCCCCAGGGCAGGGAGAGTGCAGACGGGCCACTGCCTGTCCGAGTAGCTGGGAGTCCAGCTGCTGGCGGAGAAGGGGCTGGGAGGGGCCACCGCGACTACCACCCAGAGGCCCCGGGTCTGGCCCCTTGTAGTGCCTGGGTCTCTGGGCCGATTGGACTTCTCACAAAAAATACTGTGCTCAGAGCCGGCCCCCACTGAGTTCATCAGAGACACCAAACTCCTTACAACAACTCAGGATGCCTCCTGGGCCGGGCCTGGGGGAGGCGGCAGAGGCCCTGAATGAAAAGGGGGTGCGAAGAAACCCAGGTACCAAGGTGATCTTTTAATGCAGCATTTTAAAATCTCAAAGTTACCGCAAAAAAATCTTGGATGGGAGCATTGTCGGCCATAAGAAGGAGTGACGGACACACTGACGGGCCACGCACCTTGAGAGCCTGATGCTGAGTGACAGAAGCCAGACACAGAGGCCCCGTGTACGTGATTTCGTTTACATGAAACGTCCCGGACAGGCGAGTGCACAGGGGGCACAAAGTCAGCTCGTGGTCGCGGGGGCAGGGGTGGGGGTGTGCGGTGGAAGGAAGGGGGATGGCTAATGGGTGTGGGGTTTCTCTCGGGGGTGACGAAAATGTTCTGAATCGATTGTGGTGACAGTCGCACAGCTCCGTGGGTACATGGTATGCCTGAAAGGGGCGGACTGTATTGTGCGGTGTGTTCTAGCTCAGTAAGGCTGTTAAAGGAAAATCCGTGCTGAACACAACATCAACATTTTATACAAAGGCAGGGTTCGGCTTCCTTCTTTACCCTTCTGCCTCAGACTCCACCGTGGCTCGGCACGGTGCTGCGACTTACCCGGTCTCTGCTTAAAGTCCTGCTACCGCGTTCAGTGCGGGGTTTCGGCACCAATTCCCGTCTTTCGAAATACTGCGTTCTCCTATCATTGACCTTGATCCCTGAGTTTTGTGTGTCCGAGGCAAGCCCCTGCTTGCCTCACCTGAGGCCCCGGGCGAACGGGTGACCCCGAAGCCTGACACTGGAGGACGCAAAGGGGCGGGCCTCCCCTTCCTCCCTCCCCGCTGCCCAAGTACCGCCACGAACGGGGCGGCTATGCGCTCAGGTCTGTGCCCTCTGCTGCCGGCCACTTGACGTTCTCAACGTGTGAACAGGCCCCTCGCTTTCACGGTGTAGCTGCTCTCAGGCTCATTTCTCGGGGTGCTCAGGGGGTTTCTCCAAGGAGCTGGGGGGTGGGGAGGGTGTGGAGGCCAGGCCCAGGCCGGCCTTTACAGGACCCGAAGCAGAAAAACGGAAGCACTTACCTTTTTGTTCTGGTAGTAATCGCACAGAAGCGAGTAGGGCAGGGTGCACAGGGTGGAAAATAAAATCCCGTAGGTTATGCAGAGCGACAGGACCACGTACAGGTTCCTGGACAGGGTGGCGAGCCCGGTCCCCAGGCCAAAGGCCAGGTAGGCAATGAAGTACAGTGTGCGGATGCTGAGGTATTCTTCTAGCTTCTCGAGAATAGCTGCGGGCCAGAAAGGAGGGTGAGCAGGGGCACCGGCCGGTGGTCCCCGGGACTCTGCTTCCCTGGGCCACCTGCCCCCGGCCGGCCCTCCGGCTGGCAGGCAAATTGCCCCAGGCCAGAAAGCCCGCTGGGGGGCCCAGGGTATCAACAGGGTGGTCTCGAGCCCCCCCAGCACTGCTGCAGGGGCAGGGGTCTTGGGCCGAAGCCCCACGGGGGCCCGGGGTGCGGGACGGGGAAGTAAAACCATTCTGAGGACAAGCCCGGCCGGCGGCCCGCCTGGCACCGCCTGGAGCTAAGAATGGTTTTTGTATTTGCAAATGGTTTTAAAAACAATCGAAAGGAGACAGATATTTTGTGACACGTAAAAATCATATGAAATTCCAATTCCCGTGAGCGCAAAGGAAGTTTTACCGGATCTCGGCCGTGAACACTGGTGAGACAGAAACATCTCGTCCGAGGCGGCTCCGAGCCACAGGGGCGGAGCCCAGGGGCTCCCCAGGGGCCACGTGGCCCGCGAGGCTGACCTCGCCCACCATCTGGGCCTTGACGGAACACGTGGGCCCACGTGGGGATGGAATTTGCCCAGGCCCCCCGCTGGGATGGTACCCGGCACCCTGCAGGGACCCAACCTGGCTTCCTACGTCCCCTGTGCCCGCCAACGCGAGCCTCAGGGTCATCTCGGCCTCTGGCCTCGGCTCTCCCCACCTGCCCTCCGTTCTCCTGCCTCTCCCCTCCCTCTGGACCGGTCGCCCTGAAACTCCACGTGGGAAGGGTGGGGGCGGCAGACAGCACGCCCGTCTGGGGGCGACGTCGATGTTGGGGCCTGGCCCCCACTCTGCCCTCGCTTGCGGGCCTGGCCTGTCCGCCCGCTGGCTTCCTCGGGTCTCGGTGGACACCCGGGCCCTGCCCCGCCGCCCGGCCGACCCCGACGGCTGTTCCACGACTGTGTCCCCCACACCCGGAAGCCACGCCTGTGGTTGCAGAGGCACAAGCCTCCCTCCACTCGGCGTACGACCCCGCTAAAGCCATAACTCCCATGGGGGGCCCCCCACCCCGCTTCTCCCCCCCGCCCCGGGCGGCGGGTACCTGAGTAGAAGGCGGCGCTGAAGGCGTAAATGCACATCCCCCAGCAGCCCATGGTGACGCCGCTGTTGTATTTCTGATATTGTTCCGACGTGTGCGGGGCTTTGGGGTCTCCCTGAAACACCACCTCACCCATGAAGTCCGTGTAGAAGAGCAGCATTCCCTCGAACGACAGCCACCCTGGGAGGAGGGAGGGGCTCGTGACCACCGGCCCGGACGCTAGCGTGGCCCCGTCTTTCCCCAACAGGTGGTTTTACTGATCGTCAAAGGAACACAGCGCCTTCGTCGCTTGGAAACTTAAAGAAGAAATTACCTATAGCCTTGCCACCCAGAGGTCACTTGACCTCTGTTAAGATTTTATAAGTTCCCTTCTAGCCTTTTTGAAAGCAAATACGCATTCTTATAAAGGTCATGATCTTGCAGTTCATGGGATCGAGCCCCGCGTCGGGCTCCGTGCTGACAGCTCGGGGCCTAGAACCTGCTCGGGATTCTGTGTCTCCCTCTCTCTCTGCCCCTCCCCTGCTCACACTCTGTCTCTCTGTCTCTCTCTCAAAAATAAACATTAAAAAATTTTTTAATTATTAAAAAAACACAGCTCTGTTGTTTGAAAGATGCTATTCTGTTCTTTCTCTAAAAACATTATTGCCACAAGGAAAGCGAGTCCCTCACTCCCTCTAAATGCCTCATCCTGTTCCCCACTCGCCTCTCTGCAAGGGAGGCAAGAAACTGCCCGTGGAACCGCAGCCACAGGCATGCGAGGGGGGGCATTTAACTGAGAGAAATGCGTCAGGAAGCGCAAATGTCGATACGGGCCCACTATCGCCGAGGAGACTGAGGGCCCCGTCAGTTTCATCTTCAGTGGCACAAGGGGGGTGGCATTTATTGGACCTCTTGAACCCCAATAATTATCATGCACAACTTCCTATGCTATTACAATTCTTCAATAGCCCTATATTAATGGCAGCAAAATATTGCACAAGGCGGACACGCCATTAATACATTTAACCCCTCTCCTCTCCTATTGTTGGTTTATAATTCCCGCACTCCCTGCCCCTGCTTCCCAGCTTCTGGCTATTATAAATCATGCTGTAATTAATACCTGGAACATAGATTATTTTTTTCTTAAGGAGACTTCACGCCCAGCACGGAGCCCAACGCGGGGCTCCAACCCACAACCCTGAGATCAAGACCTGGGCTGAGATCAAGAGTCAGACGCTTAACCAACCGAGTCACCCAGGTGCCCCTGGAACATACATTCTTAATAAAATTTCTGAGGATGTTCTTGCAAAGAATACCAAGCCACTGGGCCACTGGGATAAAGGTTATGGGCATTCTCAACATTCTTGGCTGTTGCCGGGGCGCCTGGGTGGCTCAGTTGGTGAAGCGTCCGACGTCGGCTCAGGTCATGATCTCACGGTTTGCGGGTCCGAGCCCCGCATTGGGCTCTGTGCTGACTGCTCGGAGCCTGGAGCCTGCTTTGGATTCTGTGTCTCCCTTTCTCTCTGCCCCTCCCCCAGTCGGGTTCTGTCTCTCTCTCTCTCTCAAAAATAAACAAACATTAAAAAAAAAGATTCTTGCCTGATGCCAAATTGCCTTCTAGAAAGTCATCCTGATTTATGGCCCACGATGTTTGAGAGCCTAGAGCATCTCAAATGCTTAATCAGCCTCAGAGGCTCAACGGCCCTACAGCAAGGAGGTACCACACGGAATGAGGTGAGAGCCAGGGCTTTTTCCGTGGCGATCGGAATGCCAAGGCCGGTGGGTTCAAGGCCGGTGCCGGGCACAGGCGGGCACGTGTGAGTGTCGGCACACATGTCCATCCCGGCTCTGAGAGCAGGACAGCAGTGAGGCTCAAACGGGCTTAAGACACAAGTCCCTCCAGAGGCACCACTTCACCGTGAATTGTCCCAGGAGCTTTTGGTAACGAGAATCCGGGCTCCGTGGAGACCCCGCGTCCCGCTCGGGGGAAGGGGTGCGCCTCGATTCGGGGCTACCTGGCCCTTCCTGGAGAAAAGCCCCCTCGGGCAGCCCCATGCCACGTCCTGCCCTTGGTGGCATCTCAGGAGTCCTGAACTCATGGGAGATGACCCCCAGCCCGGGACGTGGCGCTCTGGGAGGCCGGCGGGGGAGGGAGCGGCCCGGGCCAGAGGGCCGCGTCCCCGCCACAGAGCGAGGCGGGGACACGGAGGCACCGGGAGGTCTGCCAAGAGCTCACCCAGGAAGTGGTTGACGCAGAGATTGCGAAGCGCCTTGGGCATGTTGCAGATGGTGACACACAGGTGCCTCATGGACAGAGGCTGCCCCGACGGCTCGCTGGAGCCCGCCAGCTCGCTCTCGTACTTGACGCCGTTCAGTAAAATATTTGCCACCTGTGGAGGAAGCCACACAAACCTCCTCAACGGAGCAGCACGTCGTGGCCGCCACGCCGAGGCGCGGATGTCGCCGCGACGAGAAAGTGAATCAGAGACACGCGCACGCGGGGGCCGTGAAGGTCCGCCTTCCCGGGCGGGGCCAGCGGAAGGCCGAGCGCCGCCCTGAACGACAGGGCCCACGTCAGGCCATCTCTTCTGGGACGTGGCGCAGCTGGGAACAGAGCCCCGTGTCGGGCGTGCCCCCGCCTTGGCCCCAGGGCGGGAGATCTATGCCACGGAGCGCGAGGGAACACCTCGTCGGACGTGAAACACACTTGAAATACAAGAAATATGGGTCAGTTCAAATCCAGACGGTACAGAAGTCCCTTCTCTTCCGCAACAGCGGCGGGTAGAAGACTTCTTGCCCGGTGAGTGGGGAATCTGTTTAAAACTCTCTATCCACACGGAGGCCAAGTGAGCAGGTGCAGGGAGCGGACACGCTTACCTCGGCCCTTGGGGGGCGGGGTGGGGGGTGGTCTAGATTTCTCTCTGGGGCCCGGGAGCACCGCTCCCCCGGCAAACGGCAAACACGCTCGCTGATCCGGTTTGCGAAGTCCTCCTGGGACGAGAAGGTGTCAACGCCAAGGTCGCCCTGCCTGGGCCGCTGGTGTAGACACCAGCCGGGTGACCTAACGGTTGTGCGAGCAGCGAGGGGCGGGAAGAGACGCCCTCCCGGCTCCGGGCGGGACCTCGTGCTGCGGTCAGCTCCCGGACATTCCAAGTGGGGACGCCGAGGAGGCCAACAGCCCATGGCACCGGCCCCCCGGGCAGCCATGCCCACCGAGCTTGTCACCCGTTTCTGCCGGAGGAAGACCACTCACATCACACTCGTGCCCACTTGAGGCTGGGCGTGTTTCTATTTAGCTCAGGATTCTTCCTCTCCTCGAAGAGCTGACTCACAAATTGTACTACACCGAGGACGGAAATAGGAGGGATTCAAGTGAGATTTTCAACCATAACTAAAGAGCTGTATCTAGAAGGCGGTTTGCATTTTTTTGTTTTGAAACAGCATAGGCTGGTCGGGGATCGACAAAAGGTCTGACCGATTGCTCCGATGTCATCAATGAACGAAGAGAACGCCCTTGACCTGGGCGATTAGAGAAATCTCTCTCTTCTGACAATAAGGGGATGTCCTGACCCTCTAGTGACTTCGGGTTCTTCGAACCTTTCCCAGATCTGGACCCTGGAGATGTGCTCCGTGCTGCCCACGGGGGAGCCTCGAGACCTCCCCTCAAGGAGGCCACGCACCTGCCCAGCACCCTGCCTCGGGGCGAGAGGACGGTCGCCCTTACGAGACGATGCAGACCCACGAAGACTGACTAAGCCCTAGCGCCCCGGAGAAGAGCAGACCAGACCCACAGGCGCACTCGAGGACTGAACAACGAAGAGAAAAGGAACGGCCGCCTCGACACGTGTCTCCAGTCCGCCTCCCCCTGAGTCAGGGAGTCCGTCGGTCCTCCCGGGCGCACAGAGGGGCCGCCTGGCCGGGGGACAGCCCCGTGTGGGTGCACTTCACGGGGACACGCAGCCCTGCCGTCAGGCGGACACGTCAGCAGGCCACGCTTCCCAGCCACCCGGCCTTCAGGACGGCCCGCCGCCCTCGCGCCCGTGCGGGCTGAACATGGTTGTACGGGGCTCCTGCCTGGGAAACTCCGAGTTCTTACTGACATTCTCGCTCACCCTTGGCACAGGCGGGCCGCGGAACTATTATGTGTCCTGAAACTGACGAAATACCTTCCTGTTATTTCAAGCAGCCTCCTCAAGACAACGGAGCCTGACGGCGGTTAAAATCCCGCCTTATCAGCCGGTGGCCCTGCAGCCGATCCGACGTGTACTAAGCACAACGCAAACAGCCTTCCGGAAGGTTCTCGGCCTGCACAGACCCTGCCGCGCGCTGCCTTTTAGAATGCAGAATCCTGAGAGCTTCTGGGGCGGCCGGCGGAGGCCGGACGCCGGGAGAGGGACGCGGGGAGGGCCCGGAAACGCCTGCCAGGTTTTCCGTTCGGTGTCCACCTTTGCGGGAGACTGGCGGGCAGCAGGTTCGCGCCGCCAAGGAGGGGGGTGGGTGTGGGGGGGGAGCAGGAGGGGCTGCAAATGCAGATGCTCGCAACAGGCTCACCGCAGCCTCGTCCTGGCCTGGGTGGCCTTCAGGCAAACGTGGCCGCATCTCAAAGGAGTGTCCCTTTAATGGTGGCCCGTGTATTAAGCCATCGATGGGCCCGTGACAGACACCCTGAACTCCCTCGTGTGGGGTGGGGGGGGCCGGTCTCTTCACCGACGCGTGGGGCTTGTCTATTTAGATCCGCAGACCTTCTGATCCCCCCCAGCAGGGAGGGCTCCGGATGTCTTTCCAGAGTGACAATCCCTCTCCATCTAACTGGGGGCTGGGGGGCGGTGGACAACACACAGTGACAACACACGCTGACCCGTGGTCCCCCTCACCCTGACTTTTACCTGCTGACTGAAGGTCACGTTCCTCCTCCGGCTGGTTTCGGGGCCCCCTCCTCCGGCCACATCCGGGATGGCCAGGGTCTGGGGTCTCTTCAGGATCCCGGCCGATCGCGGTTTGGGGGCGTCCAGGGAGCCCACCCTCAGCACGTCCCCGTCGGGGCCGGCGGCCAGCGCCACCTCCCGCCTGTCCCCGAGGCCGCGGTCCTGGCGGTAGAAGCCGTCGGGGGCCCGGGGGAAGCTGAGGCTAATGGCCTGTGGCGGGGCGCTGCTGGGGATGGCCAGGTAGTTGTCGTGGCCGCCCGTGAAGCAGTCGATGAGCACGCTGTCGATGTTGGAGGTGGCGAAGGACGAGGCGAACTCGTTGATGCCGGTCAGGGAGCCGTCCCTGCTGGTGAAGCTGCCGTACTTGGGCGTCAGGGGGCTGAGCGGGGAGATGGGGCTGGAGAAGCTGGCGTACAGGCTGGTGGCCGGGTGGCAGGGGAGGGGCTCGCCGGGCCCCTCCTCGCACAGCATGGGCGGGGAGGGCGGCAGGGGGAGGCTGGGGCTCTTCATGGTGGCCTTCTTCTCGCCGGGGGGCCGCAGGGGTCTCTCGGGGATGCTGACCAGCGTGAGGACGGTGGTGATGCTCAGGGTGACCGCGGTGAAGATGTAAATGACCCTCAGCTGCCCGCCCAGGGCTCTCCCGAAGCTGGTTTTGTCCCAGTGGATGCCCCCGACCACGTACCCGAATCCTCCTCCGAGGCCTGCGGAGAGAAGCGGGGTTAGGTCCCCGGGGCCGGGAAGGCCCTCAACGGTCACGGTTCCAGACCATCATTCTGGAAGAATAAGGATCATGGTTCTTACTCAAGTTGCTTACTCGTGTGTGTGTATGTGGTGGGGGAGGGGGGATCACGTGGCCACCCTGTGTCTTGCTCGCCCGATGCCAGCATCCTCATACACGGCCACCATTAAGAGTCACCCCCAATGGTGACCGAGGACGGCCACCCTGGTGACTAGCTCTCCGGGTCAGCGGGCCACCGGGACACAACAGGGCTGCGGGAATCCGGTCCTTTCCTCTGCTCCCGCTTGCTGTATCCCAAGGCCTCCGGGAACAGGTAAAGGGCAAACTGATTTGTGCAGCACAACGTTAAAATGCAGGCAATGCCGCGTTGCAGCCGGCCCCCGGCACGGCATATACTCACCTCCAGAAAGTGCTGCTCCCCCTACCCCCCAGCTCCCCCCACGTCCCAGCGCCCCCCCGGGCCCCTTCGCCACTACATTCTGGAGCCCGTCTACTGGTTGGGAGGCGAGTCTGTTTACTTCTGCTGCTGAAGAGGAACCTGCTTCCCCGCAGCGTGTGGGCTCTCTGGCTGCCCTCCGCGTTGGGGGCAAGCAGCCACTTTTTTTTTAATTCTATTTTTAATTAATTTATTTTTTAACGTTTATTCATTTTTGAGACAGAGAGAGATAGAGCATGAATTAGGGAAGGTCAGAGAGAGAGGGAGACACAGAATCCGAAACAGGCTCCAGGCTCCGAGCTGTCGGCACAGAGCCCGACGCGGGGCTCGAACTCACGGACCGTGAGATCATGACCTGAGCCGAAGTCAGACGCCCAACCAACTGAGCCACCCAGGCGCCCCTAGCAGCCACTTTTAAATAGTAACTCTTTTTTAAAAAAAAAAATTATTAATTTTTCAGAGAGAGCAGGGGAGGGGCAGACAGAGACAGGGACAGAGGATCTGAAGCGGGCTCTGCGCTGACAGCTCAGAGCCTGGAGCCTGCTTCTGATTCTGCCTCCCCCAGTCGCGTTCTGTCTGTCTCTCTCAAAAATAAATAAACATTAAAAAGAAATTAAAAAAAAAAGAAACACAGAGAAGGAGCTATTGAAAAACTGGACAAAGGACTTACATGTCTATTTAATGTCTGTTTCTCCAAAGAAGACATACAGATGGCCAATAAGACATGGAAGGATGCTCAACTTCACGAGCATTTAGGGGAATGCCAATCAAAACACAACGAGATTCCACTTTACACCCATCAGGATGGGTCGTATCAGGAAAAAAAAAAAAAAGAAAGAAAAAAAACAGAACATGACAAGTGCTGGCCGGGAGATGTGGTGACATCGGAGCCTTTGTGCTTTGCTGGTAGGAGGCAAAATGATACAGCTGCCACGGGGCACAGTGTGGAGGTTCCTCGAGAAATTTAAAAGAGAAATACCGTAATTTTACTTCCGGGTTCGTACCCCAAAGAATCGAAAGCAGGGTCTTGGAGAGTTATCTGCACACCCGTGTTCGTGGCAGCAATATTCACAGCAGCCGAAATGTGGAAGCTACCCCTGTGTCCATCAACGGGTGAGTGGATAAGCAAGCTACGATCTGTACGCACAACGGGATGTTATTCAGCCTGAAACGGGAAGGAAATTCTGACACCCGCTACGACACGGATGGACATTACCGGAAGTGAGATAAGCCCAAACCCCGCACCGGTCCTGCCGAGACCCCTCCAGAAGTTCCCTGGACCCACAGCCACACGGGTGTATGAATAGAGTCCGGCAGTGGCATTTTCTAGAAGAGGCGACGGAGGCCCGGACAGACTGAGCCGTCTGCCCCCGTGTCACACAACAAACAGGAGGACACCGATTGAGGCCTCCCGCCCCTCCGTCCGGGTCCCGCACGACCCCGTCTTGTCACGTCTTTCCCTTGACGCTGACAAACACCTTCCACCTCTATTTTAACTGGGATTGTCTTAGTCCGTTTTATGTTGTAACAGGATACAGGTTTTGTATTGAGAAAGCTGGGAGTACTGATTTGTATGGGATAGTTTGATAACCAAAGAGCACCCTGAATTCTCACACTGCTCTGCGGTGAATTCTCTGGAAGTTTTCACCTGCCCCGTCGCTGAGCCCATTGGTGATAACCCTCAAAGCAACAACTTTGAGTGGCTGGACCCACCAAGGTCCCAGCTGAGGCTGAACAAGGCGAAACTCCGCCTTCTTATTTCAACCCTCAGGTGTGAACAACCGACCTTTTTGTAGTCTAGATGGTGCCATGATTTTGCAGGGTTTTTTGCTCTGTTTTGTGTGTGTGTGTGTGTGTGTGTGTGAGACATCACCATTTAAAATGGCCCCCATGTGTAGCGTTGATGTACTGCTGTCTCTTGTTGGTAAGTTCAAGAAAGCTGTGATGTGTCTTATGAAGAAGTGTGTGAGATGAGCTTTGTTCAGGGACGTGTTGCAGGGCTGTCGGCCATGCGCTCAATGGCACTGAATCTGTGATATACATTCCAAGGGTGTCTTTAAATAGAAACACATAAAACAAGTTTAGGTATTGATTGGTTGATGAAAATGTGACCAGAGGTTCACAGGGAGCTAACCCTGTACTTTTCCTTGGGGCAGTGACTCGGTATTGGCTAATTCAGGGTTCATGGCAACTCTGTAGAACGTAACTACTCGAACGATGAGAATAAAGTATACATAAGGCTATATACACAGTTATGCACACACATTTATAGCTATATCTATAGTTCGTACACATATATGCATGTATCAGCATTATATATTATTACTAAAATATATCATTTGAGATATATATTTTCTTCTTTTTATTTTATTTTATTTTTGAGAGAGAGAGAGAGGGAGTGGGGGAGGGCCAGAGAGAGAAGGAGGGAGAGAATCCCAAGCGGGCTCCGCGCTGTCAGCATAGAGCCCGATGCGGGTTCGAACCCACGAACCGTGAGATCATGACCGGAGCCGGAACCAAGAGTCGGCCTCGTAACCCACTGGGCCCCCAGGCGCCCCTGAGACATACATTGTCAGTCACCTCAGTGGTCATCTGCATGTGCGAGTTCAGCCCCCCGTCCCCCCGCGCTGTGGACACCTACCCGCCAGGAGGGCGTGGATGTTGAGGCCGCGGTCCTGGTCGGCGGGGCCGCACACGTCCATCATGTAGGCGTGGCTGGGGTTGTCTGCCGAGTCCGCGCTGAAGTCCACCAGCACGACCCCGCACACCGTGAGCAGGAGGCCCCACTTGTGGTTGTCAGCCGAGTCGGCCAGTGCCGCGCCCAGGTCCCTGCCGTTGAGCAGGAGCGAGAGGCCCAGCAGCGCCCCTGCGGACAGAGAACCGACGTGACCGGAGGAAACGCGGAGCAGCCCGGGGCTCGAGTCGAGCATCTTTAGGGCCCCGGAGAATTCCTCTGTAATCAAACTTCAAGCAGAGCCCATCGGAAAAGTCACCCGCAGACTCACCATATATATATATATATATATATATATTTTTTTTTTTTTTTTTTTTTTTTTTTTTTTTCGGCTTGGGTCGGGGTTTTTTATTTTGTCAAGCAGAGCAGGAACGACATACACGTTATTAACTCACTCTTAAAAAATCAAAGTGATGTATTCTCACAGTGACCTCGGGCCAGGCTAGGGGTGCACCCTGCCCCCACACCCGAGAAATGATCTGTATATCCCTGCTTCGGTCACCAATGGTCTAGGTTTTGCTAAGAGGAAGCAGTTGGGGCCTTTTTTCCTTTCCTTTCCTTTTTCTTTCTTTCTTTTTTTTTTTTCCACTTTATTTCAATTCCAAAACGACAGACCTATAGCCAGGACAAGAATGAAAGGGCGTCTCCTTCCAAACCTTGAGGTACATCGGTCACTCCAAGCACCCAACAGTGGCTGCAGTAGGAATCCTGAAACAGAGCAGGCCAGTGGTCATTGCTGGGGTCCCCACGGCACCCTGGGCTGGACAGTGAGGGCGACTCATCACACCCCTCAAACACCTGCACCCCTGCGTCCCGGGGCAGCAAAAGAACAGACGGTAAAACTCGGAGTACACAGCCCTAAGCTCGGAAAACAAAAGACAGAGTCTTGGGAAAGCTCAGCTTCCCCCGCTACATTTTCTAGTCAGGCCCCCCCTAAGGCCCTAAGCAGCCATGACCTTCCTTGGGAATCCAAGAAATTCCAGGACCCCCCAGCCCCAAACCACAGGAAGCTTTATCGCTTGGATCCTCCAATGACAGCTCCGTGTAAGATGGTGGGAATCCTCGGGGTCTGCGAAATTCCTGTTCTGTAGTCTGGTTTCGACAGAGTCCCTTAAAATATGGGGTGTGACGACGACCATACCTGTGTT
Organism: Panthera onca; assembly: GCF_046562875.1. NCBI lineage: Eukaryota > Metazoa > Chordata > Mammalia > Carnivora > Felidae > Panthera > Panthera onca. Next base: position 215,701,024 of record NC_138346.1, read on the forward strand.
CTCCCACAGCCCCAAACTAACGAGTGGAACTTAACTCTCGTTCCTCCCTTGGCCCCTGGGGACCCTCTAGCTGCTTCGACTCGGGCTTCCGGAAGCTTCCAGAGGTTTCCGGAGGCCATCCGCCATCGGGGCTGAGCTGGGGCTCACCGAGGATGGGGCTGATGAACCACACCAGACTGTAGAGCTGGTCGGGCAAGCCCATCTGTAGGAGCACGGGGGTCACATATGCCGTCTCCATGGCATAGCTGAACTCGATGCCGAAGAGAATACAGCCATTGAAAAGCAGCTCCCGGAAGGACCTCTGAGGGTGCAGGTCCCCAAAGTCCACCAGCTCGATGGGACATGGGGTGTTGGGGGGCGGGGGCGGGGAGGGACGAATGTACTTCCTCCTCTTGGGGTGTCGTTTGAAGTTGTTGGCTCGGTGGCTGATGTGCCGGGTCACGGACCCCGTGTAGCCGGAGATCTGAGACCTCCAGAAGTCCTGAGGAGCCAAAGTGGGGAGCAGAGCCTCTCCCGGAGGGGTGCCGCTCGCCGGGGGGATCATCGTAGGGGGGGCCGGTGCGAGTGCCTGCGGGGAAAGCCCGTTTGGGGGCGACGGTGACTCACCAGGGCCTCCACCACGAGAGTTGATTTTTCCAGGTGGATCCCTCCCACCACCGCCCCCCCCCCCCCAAGCTGGCACCTGCTCGTCCTTCTCATATGAGAACGGATGAGTTCACGGTGCAGAACCCTTAGAGTCAAACGCTGTGCCCCCCAAAGTAGAGCCTACTGCTTGCGGGTGATGTCACCGGGCCTCAGTTTTGACTCAGTGCAGCTCCTGCTCAGGAGACCAAAGCTGACGCTGTCCCCCTGCCCAGAGGGAGGACCCCAGCCCTCAGGTCCCTGCGCTGAAGTTCAAGGGGACCGACCCCGCCCCCTTGGCTCCACGAGGAGGAGTGGAAGCAGCCAGGCTATTTTAGGACCTGCAGCCCATTCTGGGAACTATTTTTGCTTTTCCCTGCAGGTCCCAGGGGAGCCCCGCGGCAGGGACAGGCTCGGGGCAGGACCCACCAACACACACCCTGAGTGCACGGTCAGGGGACAGTCCTTCCTTCGTGAGATGGAAAGTCGCAGCGGTCACCTTGCCTAACGCTTACGTCTACTCTTCCCAGGAGGCTGGGGCCCTTGCCTAAAAGCAGATGCATGAATTTAATTCAAGGCCTTTCCTTACAGCACCAATGGATGAGTGAATTTGTAGTCAAGTCAGGAGAACGGAGACTTTTAGCATGTTTGAAAATGCTCTCTTTAAAGAAATAAACCAAACGCCCTGAATAGGAATACAATTTACCAAAAAAAAAAAAAAAAAAAAAAGTGAGGAACAAAAAGAAGCAGGGGGGTGAAAAATGGATCCCCACCCCCCGCCGCCCCCACCCATCCTCAAATCATTTTTTGGAGCAATCTTCACAACGCCCAAGCCCCAGGTAGGAGTTAGCAAGGGCGCAGCCTTCTTCCCGCTCCCTGGGGTTAGTAGCAATCTGCCACGCAGAGACCTGTTCCTGGTCATGTTCCTGGTCCTTCACTGCTTTGGGATTAATCTAGATTGTCCTTCACTGCTTTGGGATTAATCTAGATGTTGAAAGAATGGATTCCAGTATGATGACCTGTGCATTTTGGCCAACGTCAATTTTACTAAGCCTAGGGAGAGGAAGGCTACCAAAGTCGGAGGGAAAGAGGCAGATAAAAACACAAGAGGGCACCTTCTAGGATTACGCCCGGCCTCTGGGACAGCTCACCCCATCTGCCTCGCAGAAAAGCAACTGCCTACATTTCCTTTGAAGTCCTTCCTGAGAAGCAGGTCCCAAACTCAAGACAACGCCCCCCAACATTGACCAACTTCCTGCCAAGGACACTTGTTATTTACCAAGATAAATATTATAAGCTTTTTTTTTTCAAAATTACTTTTTAAAAAATGTTTTTATTTATCTGAGAGAGAGAGAGAGAGAGAGAGAGAATGAGCAAGGGAGGGGCACAGAGAGAGGGACAGAGGATCCAAAACAGACTCTGGGCTGTCATCACAGAGCCTGACACGGGATTCGATCTCACCAACAATGAGATCATGACCTGAGCCAAAATCAAGAGTCGGACGCTTGACTGAGCCACCCAGGCACCCCTTTCAAAATTGCTCTTAAGCTTTAAAAATGAGGCCCTTATTTCTGACGTTAGCTCACCGCCTTCCATCACACCGTCACTAATCCATAACTTCCTTATGAAGCTCTTCAAAATGCCTCATCACTCCAGATTTGTATCCTAGACTCCACCCCCTACCCCACCTGCTCAGGGATTATCTTCCTTCTGTTCAGAAGACACGAACAGCGGAAGTGATTTTCTTTAGAGACACCCTGGCAGGATCCAGAGCACCGTGTTAACCCACCGACCCATCCGCCCACCCACTTATCCACCCAACCATCCACATGCACACCACACATCCACCCCATGATCTTCTTTCTAATCCACGCACCCACCTTTCCAACATGCATGCATGCATGCATCCACCCTTCCAAACATCCACTCTGATCCATCCATCCATCCATGCATGCATCCATCCGTCCATGCATCCATCCGTCCATGCGTCCATCCATGCATGCATCCATCCATCCATGCATCCATCCGTCCATGCATCCGTCCGTCCATGCGTCCATCCATGCATGCATCCATCCATCCATGCGTCCATCCATGCATGCATCTATCCACCCCTACCCATCCCCCACTCATCTACTCATTCACCCTTCTACCCATCCATTCATTCACCAACCTACCCATCTTCCCATTTGGCTGGGTACTAAGTACCAAGACACTGAGATCAGAGAGACAAAAGAAAGACAAAGCTCCTGCCCCTGAGTTGGGTGGGAAGTGGAGGGAAGGAGTTCTAAGCAGTGGGAACCACCTGTGTAAAGGAGACGTGTGTGCAACAGTTGGGCACCATGTCAGCATGGTGGGGGATGAGGCCACTGGGAAGGGATCGGCTGACGATGCAGGGCCTTGTGGCCCTGCTAAGCGACGGATTTCACACCGGGATGACGGGGACGGATATACCCAGAGACCCAGTCTCCTCTTGCCTCTGTGGCTTATCTTATGGCCTCAGAAAAATCCCACGCTATGTCCAAAACAAAAGCAGATATACCTAAGAACCATGTAGGCAGGTAATACTTCATTAAAAACATGATCCACTTATGACAATTAAGTCAAGCTTTTTTTTGTTTTTAAAGCTAAACTTCTTGATTGTGCTCTTCCTATTCTAGCTCAGGCCCTTGGACATAGTAAATATTCCAGAAAAATCTGTCCTTTGGCCAGTCTTGCCTTTAAAAACCCAGGTGGCTGTTAGCATTCTCCGGGGCGTCACTCTCTCATTAAAACCACAGAAACCAAGCGCCCGTTGGAACACCACTTAATCAGACCATCTCTTTGAAAGTCAGAAGGAAGACCTTTGGCACAAGTGTGTGGGGAGCTTGACCCGACCCCACCCGCCCGGTCATAGCCCCACATCCACGGCAGTGACTAACTCCCTCTCTGCCGCTCCGCCATCGCTCTTTCCTATAAGCATGTTACCCCCATAGAGTGAACTTAAGTGCACGGGCATTAGAAGCCTTGCCTTTCATTTTGGAATGAAGAACCATGGGCCACCCTGGAAGAATTTCAGATTCAAACCGCATATAGTAGAAGCATATTTTTGAAAAGCGGAGACTGTTCAACCTTTCTTAGAATGAACTCTGTGGATAACCCATGTCTCTACCTGTGAGGTGACCACTTCACCACCACCTGCCCGCCACCCCCAGCTTTAAAACACAGCCTGCAGCCTGTCCTAGTGAAAGGGAGACCCTAACACCCCTGCCTTACCGCCCACCCCCCGGCATCTAAACCAGAAATGAAACCTGGACTTGAAAAAGTCTTCCCTGATTTTCAAATTTTGGGGCCAACGTTACTATTTTCATTTCAAAACTACATTTACTAAACGCTGTCCGTGAAAGTTCATTCTAAGAAGAATGTTTAAAATTAATTTTTGAATGTTCTAAGAAATGAAAGTGAAATTTAAAATAATGAAATAGAATTTGGATACATGAATATCAATATTTACCAATCTTGCCATCTCGATCACATTATATGAGCATTCAGTCCAAAAAAAATCTATAGGTCTATACTTATATCTATATGTCTATGTCTATATCTATATCCTCTCCCTGGACCCACAAAAGTTATATACTGGGCCCACTGTGCTTCTAGAATACAAAGGATGTTTCAAGTAATGAATCCCTCAAACTGTGGAATGGGAAGATTAAGTGGCAAATGATTCAGAAACATAAACAATGCCCATGCCATTTGAATGCTGAAAGTTACCCTACTATGAGCCAAATGATTTCCTCATTTCTTTCTCCTCTTCTTTATCTGACACAGGTTTCCCGCCTGGGGTCACACGGGGCCACATCCCTTCCCCGCTCTCCCTTCCGCCAGTTCTCAAAGTTAATACTTGAAGGAACCATCCCCAGGCCAGCAAAGGGCTGCGTGGACCCAGGGGGTGTATTTAGCGAGCTGGTCACTGAATTGCGGCCATTCCTCACTTTTGCTCTCTGGAATTCCGCCCCTCCCTGACAACCAACTGATCCAGAAACCCCTGGTCAGGTGCACGCCGAACTTGGGTTTCATTAGCACCTGATTCTCCTTCCCTATAAAAGCTGAAAAACATAAACATTATGGTAACCCCAGAAATAACCCGAGAAGTTTATTGATGAGGTTGGAGTGAACTGAATTGCTGTAAGCCTCCTGTTTCAACCGTGGCAAGAAAGCAGAAACCCTGGGCTGTAAACTCATCATAAACTCAATCCTGGGATGCTGACAGAGGTCCTCCCATCACCCCCTGCCAGCAAGAGGGTTCAGCCTCGGGCGGGAGGCAAACCGGAAGCTGATGACACCTGCCCAGGTGCCCCGGGATCAGGCCTCCGGCACCAATAGGCACCGCGCAAGCCTGGGGCAGATCCCAGCGTGTGCCAGGGTGGAATCAATCCTGTCACCCAGCGGCCGCCCTCCTCTGGGCCGGGGGTTCCGCACCCAGGGCGGGGGCGAGGCCGGGGCTCCCTTTACAGGTCAATCAATTAGGCATCAAGGAAGAACAAAGGTCTCCGTGCCAACCTCCAGCCCCAGTCGTGGCACTGTGACCACCCGGGGGTCGGGGTGGTGGGTGGTGGGGGGGGAGGGGGTGGCCTACGCCGCGTCGCTCCGGCGCAAAGCCCGGCAGCTGTGCGGGGGGCGCGGGAGGAAATGGGGGTACCTGCGGCTCGAGACAGGAGGCATCCCCTTCCGAGGCCGGGCTCCCGCCTGGCCCGCGCGCAGCTCGGGTCCCCGCCCGGCAGCCCCCGGCCCGCCGCTGCGGCTGCAGCATCACCCCGCGGGGCGGGGCCGTGACGTCACCCTGCATCCCGCGCCGCCCGCGGCCCCGGTACCCGCAGCGCGTCCTTAAAGCGGCACCGCCCCGCCTCGGCCCGCACCCCTCCCGCCGCCGGGAAAGCCCCGGGCCCTCCACGCGGGAGAGTACGATCTCAGTTTAGGGACGGGTTGGTGGAAGACGGAGATGTTAACACGATGTACTGCAATCTCTTCCTAGGCCCACGAGGGCTTCTTTTTATTATTATTACTGTTATTCATGATTATTTTATAGAACACACACTCATGTTGGCTGATCCTTGAAACCACCGGGTGCTGCAGGCGCTGTGCCCACTGCACAGAACGGGTAAGTCGGTCCCGCCTGCAACTTCTGTACTGCATTCCCCTACGCCCTTAACTTGTACCAGGGCCTTCTCCGCGTCGCGGTTCTAGGGACTGGGGTCACAGCGATGGCCAAAACAGACCAAAGTTCCTGCCCCTGTGGCGCAACATCGTGGACAGGGAGAGCCACATTAGTCAAGACCAATATCGCACGTCCGTGATGTGCCAGAAAATGGTAGCTCCCCAGGGAAGGAGCCGGGGACTGTGGGGCTGGGGAGGGGGCCCTGTTGCCGGCTTCTTTTAACTTTTAAATATAATTGGCCGTCAAGTTAGCTAACATGCAGGGTATACAGTGTGCTCTTGGCTTCGGGAGTAGACTCTCCTGGTTCACTGCTGATATACAACACCCAGTGCTCATCCCAGCAAGTACCCTCCTCGGTGCTCTTCACCCATTTTCCCGGCCCCCCCAAACCCCGCCCCCCCATCAACCCTCAGTTTGTTCTCTGTATTAAAGAGTCTCTTACGGTTTGCCTCCCTCTCCGTTTGTAACTGTCTCCCCCCGCCCCCCGCCCTTTCCTTTCCTCCATGGTCTTCCGTTAAGTTTCTCAAATTCCACATATGAGTGAAAATATATGATATCTTTCTGTGACTCACTTTTTTCGCTTAGCATGATACCCTCCAGTTCCATTTTTAAAAAATTTTAACATTTATTTTTGAGAGGCAAAGAGAGACAGATCATGAGTGGGGTAGGGGCAGCGAGAGAGGGGGACCCAGAATCCGAAGCAGGTTCCAGGCTCTGAGCTCTCAGCACAGAACCTGATGCAGGGCCCGAACTCACAAACCATGAGATCATGACCTGAGCCGAAGTCAGACGCTTAACCGAATAAGCCACCTAGGTGCCCCTTTATACCACATCTTCTTTATCCATTCATCAGCTGATGAACATTTGGGTTCTTTCCATAATTTGGCTATTATTAATAGCGCTGGGATTTTATATAAGGTTGTTCATGAGTCCTTACCTAGAAAGTGACATTTGAGGGGAGACCAGGAGGAGGCAAAGGGGATATTAATGCTGGCATCTGGGGAGAAGGTCATGCCAGGCAGAGGAAAGAGCAGGTGCAAAGGGCCTGGGGTAGAAGTGAGGCAGTCTGAGTCAAATAATGATAGAGCAAATAATTACACAGCCTGTAGTGAAATTATAACCACAGAAAATACTATAAGGGGAAGCATGTGGCCCTATGAAAGTTTTTAATAGGGAGAATTTGACCTCATTGGGAGGCTCGGGTCTTCCTTGAGGACAAGTGACACTTGGGACGCATGTTAAAGCCGAGTAAAGAGGGCAGCGTGTTCCAGGCAGAGGGGTCAGCCGGTGCTGAGCTCTTGTGACAGGAGAGGGCATGGTGACTGAAGGAACCGGTGGGGCTGGAACGCAGAGGCCAGGGTTGATGGGGGCTGGAGAGGCAGGCTGGGCCCAGCCTGCGGCCCCGTGGGCTGCTGTCATATTTTAAGAACAAGGAGAAGCTTAGAAGTGTTTGATGCAGAGAAGTGGATGGCCTGAACCGTGCTCATATTTTGCGAAGATCATAGAGCTCGGATTGGAAAGTGGGTCAGAGGGGACCCGGAGACCAGGTGGGAGGTTCTAGAATGGTCCAGGTGGGAGAGGATGAGGTTGACGGCAGAGGGACGGAGGTGTGGGTTGGTTGGGCACTTGGGAGGTAAACGCAACAGGCAGACTGATAGATTGAGGATAGGGAGTGCGGGAAGGAGGGAGGGAGGTGCCGAGAAGTTTCTGGCTCAGGCATCTGGACCAACTGCAGGTTGGCGGGTGGGGTGAGAGTCGCGGGTTGGCCTTGAGACAGAATGAGTGGGAGGCATCCAAGCCGCTAGAGGTAGGGGGTCTGGAGCTCAGAGATGGGTCCTTGGAGAGTCACCTGCATACCAGCCGTGGACAACTGGCTCTACCTTTTTTTCCCCTCTAAATGGGAGTAATGGTTTGGAAAAACACCACCGTGTTTTGCTAGCTTGCATTTACACCCAAATGACCCGCTCTCTCATTAGCAGAAAGCTCACAGCTGCGACTGACAAACCTCAACGTCTCAGGGGCTTTGCCCGACAAACGCTTAGGTGGGGCTCATGTGAAGGCCACAGGGGTGTTCCTGATGGGTGGGGGACGTCCACACCATCATTCAGGGACCCAGGCTCCTTCCATCTTGGCTCTGCCCGAGACAGGCTTGCAAGAGGGCCACATTCCATTCACATGCCGTTGTCAGCCACTCAGTGATGGGACACACCCACCAGCGCGGGAGGCCAGGATGCGTGGCCCCTGCGGGGGTGGGGAGGAAGTGGGTGTGGGGGGAAGCTGGCAGGCAGCTGCTTTTCTGGCCTTTTATCAGCTGGAGGAGGGTGGGGGAGAGGGGAGGAGGGGGGAGGAGAGAGGAGGGAGGAGGGGGAGGGCGGGGCCGCTAAGAGAACAAAAGTTGATGGCTCATTTCTGAGGTTCAAAATAGGGATTTTGCAGCAAGAGAAAAGGCTTGGAATCTAGGCATTGTGGAGGGGAGAAAAGACTTTAAGAAGATCCCTTTGACCATTTTTAACCTTCCAAAGTTAGAACTTTCCAAGATTAGAACCCTCCTTCCTTACCCCTCCAAGGGCCAGACTGAACTGTGGTGTTTCTCCCCTTGCGTGGATGAGAAGCCCCCTCTTGTCAGGAGGTCAAGACGGGAGGCCAGAGAGGCAGGAGAGGGGGGGGCGGGAGGGGGGTAGTTGGAGGAAGCACAGAAGCCCACCCCCTGGTCCCTGGGCAGAGCCAGGAGGCCTTGTGTCTAGGGGACCCCGAGGGTAAAGCCTGGATCCTACCTTGTCCTGGGAGGAGCTTGTTCTGGGCTGAGCTGCCCCACAGCGACGTGGTGGCCACAGCCTGGCTGGGGTGGGGTAGGAAGTGGGGGGACTGCCAGGCAGGGCACCCGCACCCCCCCCCCCCGGACTGCCAGGGAAATCCGGGGTCCCTGGAGTGCACAGGGGTGACGGCCAGTGGCCGCGAGCCCCGCCCACCAGCCCAGGAGGTCACGTGCGCCCCGCCCCTACCCCAGCAGCATCCTAGACGGGATTCGGGATGACGGACCCGAAAAGGCTGTCGGCATCCTAAAAAGACCAAGTCAGACCCAAAGGGGACTGTTCCAACGAGCCCACTGGATTCAACGTTATACCAGGTCTGACCAAGTTCGTGCCTGCCTGTCACTCCCAACCCTCCAAGGCGCACGACCGGTGGGTGACGGCCCTTGAAAAAGCCCTCCGATCAGTAACATAAATAAGTGAACGCGGGTTCCTCTGCCCTCCCGACAGGGGTGTGAACAACGGCGCAGACCTGCCGTTCAGCCAGTAGAGGAGGCTGGTGAGCCGACCTCAGGTGGCTGCGGGACCCGCGGCTCACCTGCCATCCCCGGGTGTCCACCAGGCGGTGGAAGAGCCCCACCTTGGAGACTCAGCCACCGCCGGGAGCGCCAGGAGCGGGGACCGGTATAAATCCGGCGCTTTTCTGGCACAAAAGGGACGAAGAGATGGTCCTTTTCCAGCATTTTCTGACGTTGCAAGGATTCGCGGTTCCAAGACTGGATTGTTCTTTTTACTTTGTGAACGCATTTTTGCTGCAAAGCGCACCGCCACCGTGGTTTTTGGTGAATAACATCATTTTTAACAACAGATCTCGTGCCGGGCCCTGCGTTAAGGCTTTTGGGTACTTTAAACCTCTTTTACTCATATCCTACCTTTATGAAACGGGTATTGTAGCCACCGTGTGGTTTTTTGATCCGGAAACCCAAGGCTCCCTGAGAAGGCCTCACCACAGTCAGAGTGGGAGCAGGGACTGGAACCCCGGACCGGGTCATCCCAGGCCCACCGTGTGCCTCCGGCCACAACAGAAGGGCCCCGGATGCAGTTTGCCGTCTCGGTTAGGGGCATTCATGTGGGTTTCCACTGACTGTTTTGTTGGGGACCTGCCTTCCACCGACACAGGGACAGGAGGCAGGGAGTCCACAAAACCAGCCCGGCTCCTTCCCCCTTCCCTGTCCCCCAGGGCTGCGGCGTCCGTCCTCTCTGACCCCCCCACCCCTGCCCACCCACAAACGGCTAGCCAGGAGAGCTGCTCTCCGGCTCCCAGTTCAAAAGATCTAGGTAGTTACAGAGCCTCAGGAGTGCGTGCGCTCGCACACGTGTGAAAGTGTGTGCTTACGGGAACGTTGTAGAGGAAGGTGTCTGCTCTTGAATTCTGTGTCGGTAACTTGGGATTCGTGTCCTCTGGTCAATATCGGTTTTCACTCTTCAGGGAAGCTGCTACTGACCCGCCATGCCCTACGCTCACCCACACGCACACACATACACACGTAGGCACACACTTGCCTGCACACACACCTACACAGTTTGCGTGCGGGCACACTCAGTGCGCGCTAAGCACACCGGTGCGTGAACGTGTGCACACGATTCCAACTGCTGGAGCTCCTCTGGCTGGGGGACCAGCAGCCACCCCGAGACTCTGCATTTGAACCTAGCACGTAGGTTTCCGTAAAGAAAAAGTCACAAAATTACGGTCCTCTAATTACACAGCGTAGCAAACACCAGGAGTATGGGACAACCCAATCCCTTGTTGTCCTGTCCCCAAACGACTGGCAGAAGGCCACACACAGGCTTGCAAATGTATTTATTTGAGCTACGTACAACGGGATCGATTGAATTTGTGTTGTTGAGCCTGTGTCCACACGGGTATATTATGGGCTAAAACAGATTGATATGGGGGGTGCTCCTGGGAGGCTCGGTTGAGCATCCAACTCTTGGCTGAGGTCATGATCTCACCACGGTGGGATCGAGCCCTACGTCAGGCTCTGTGCTGGGCATAGAGTCTGCCTGGGATTCTCTCTCTCCCTCTCCTTCTGCCCCTCTCCCCCACTTGCAAGCACTCTCTCTAAAAAAAAAAAAAAAAAGTGTGGAGGGAGAACCAGATTGTTACTGGCTGGCTTGGGAACTTGATTATACTGTTTCTGCAGGAAAATGAATTCTTATTTGTAAACATATGCCCTCCTTGTAGAGCCTGTAGAACCAGACCCTGCCCGTGGGACCGTCCAAATTGCAGCGATGGGACTACAGGATTATAGTTGGAGGCCCAGCTGAGCCAGAACAAGAACCCGGGGTCTGGATACCAGGCAGTGCTAGAGTGGAGGGTGTTGGACCCAGCAAGGCAGTGGGACCCGGGGTGGCTGTGGACTCCTTGTCTGTGAGCCGGGATAAGAGGCTCATCTGGACACAGGGCTGCCAGGGCAAATGCAGGATGCCCAGTTAAATTCGAATTTCAGATAAACATAATTTTTACATATAAATACGTCCCAGGCAATATTTGGCATCCTGCATTTTGGTACGTGTATTTTTAATAGGCTCCATCCACAGCGCTGCCGGGACAGCTCCTGGAACCCGGCAGAAGAGGCCACCCTGGGAGCCCGCGGCCCCGCCAGTGAGACTGCCCGGTGATCCGGACCCCCAGCCTCCAGCCACTTTCTGGGGCCTGGGAAACTTCCTCTGCCAGGCTCAGCTTTGATTTGCTGTTTCCCTGGGAGAAGAGTGAGCCCAGCATTCATCGAGAAGTCCCAGCCGACCTCTGGATGGCTCTTGAGGGAAGAAACTTCTGGATAGTACATCTCTGGGATTTTTTAAGTTCCAGTGGTTTTTGTGTTTTCTCGCTTTGTCTAGTTGTCCAATTTATTACAGTCCTGAATAGTTAAATACAGTCTACTGAATAGAAATTTCTGACATGTAACCACTGTATCTACAACGAATATATGTAAAACATAAACATTTCAAATTATTTAATTAATTATTTTATTTTGTTTATTTTTTTTTGAGAGAGAGACAGAGTGTGAGCAGGAGAGGGGCCGAGAGAGAGGGAGACAGAATCTGAAGCAGGTTCCAGGCTCCGAGCCATCAGCACAGAGCCCTATGCGGGGCTCGAACCCACAGACTGTGAGATCACGACCTGAGCCGAAGTCGAAATCCCAACCGACTGAGCCACCCAGGCGCCCCCCAAAATTTCAGATTATTTTAACCTTATATTTCAAGAATGCCCATGAACTAGTAAACTTTTATATCATAAAATCTAACACAGGAAAGTGCATGAAACAAAATGAACAGCTCAGTGATTTATCACACACATGTAACCATAGGCAGGTCTAGAGCAGGCTCTTTGCCAGAAATCCTTCTCCTGCCTTCTGTGTCACTACCCCCTTCTCCTCTCAACCCCTGCCAAGAGATAATCACCATTTCAACTTTTTTTTAAAGTTTATCTATTTATTTTGAGAGAGAGAGAGAGAGAGAGAGAGAGAACACAGGCAGGGAGGAGAGAGGGAGAGAGAGAATCCTAAGCAGGCTCCTTGTTATCAGCACAGAGCCCAACACAGGCCTTGAACTCACGGACTGTGAGATCATGACCTGTGCTGAAATCAAGAGCCAGACGCTTACCAACTGAGCCACCCAGGGGCCCCCATTTAGACTTCTGTGTTCATTGCTTTCTGGCTTATTTCTGTAGCTGTAACATCTACATGTGAGTCATTTTTTGTTCCCCCAAAGCCGGTGGTCTATTGGGAAGGTGGTCCCAGCAAGCAGGAACGAGATGAGAAGGGGAGAAAAGCTAATACCAAAGATGTGAATGACCGGGGAGGTCACCGACGTAGGCGACTGGGGCTCAGTCCCGTTGGGGCCTCTGAGAAGCCCTGTGATCGTCCTCCTGGAGGATGGGAGCTGGGACATTTATTTACCCATTCCCTGCCCCCCCTGTTTGCGGGATGCTCCGCTTGGGGGCATTAACTGCCCTGCACTGTGGCTGCACCTTTTGGAGGAAAAGCAAATCCTCAGGAAATCCCAGCAGCTTGAGCTGGGAGCTGTCTGCTTGGCCACAAGCGAACCCAGGTGAGACGAGGAGATGCACAGCCGGGCTGTTGTGGAGCTGGCCCCAGACTGAAGTCAAGGCCCTGCCTCCTCAGCTGGACGTCTTTCTACCAAAAAAAAAAAAAAAAAAAAAAAAAGGTAGCTGAACTAAGCCACGCATTTAGTGGCACCCCGGTGCAATCTCCTTGACCTTGGTGGGCTGGAAACAGCTTGTAGACCACAGCACCCCTGAGTAGCTCCGTGCTGCAGTGCCCATCTGTAGGAGCTACAGTTTCGCTCGGCCTTTCCGTTTGTCTGGTTTTGTGTGTTGGAATCAGAAGCATGTGCCCTTTCGTGTCTGGCTTTTGCTGTTCACTCTGATTTTGAGAGATGTCTGTGTGTTGCATGTGGTTCTGGCTCATTTTCAGAGCTGTATGTGTCGAATGAATGCCTCCGAAGATACTCGTCCGTCCTTCTGTTGACATTTGGGCTGTTTCTGTTTCAGGGTTGTCATATTAGTGCCACTATGGACGTCGTAATGCCTGTTTTTGGTGTACGTCCGTGGGCATTTCTGTTGAGTATATATCCAGAAGTGGCATTTTGGGGGGTGGAAATATATGGTTGTTTTGGTAGATGGTTTTAAACGGTTTTCCAAAAGGTTGCACAGACTTACCCTCATAACAGCAGTGTGTGTTGTTCACACAGTTGGGTGTTGTTTGCCATCTGATAGGTGTATAGACGTGTCTAATGGTAGTGATAACTTACATTTTTCCCGTGGCTAATGAGGTTGGGCATCTCTTTGTATGTGCGTCGGTCATCTCGGGATCTCCTTTGTCAAGTGCCTGATGGAGACTTTTCCCGACGTTTCTGTTGGGTCGTCTGTCTTTCTTACTGATGTCACTTAGATCGCCCGTGTTTTGGCCACTCCTCTTGCCCACGGTAAGCGTTCAAAGTTACACGCTTTTCTTGGAGCATGACTTCAGATGCACGCCAAATTTTGATACGGTCTTTTCATTATTTGAATTAGACATTTTGGCAAGATATCCAGGTGACAAAATACGACCCATGGGCTTGGGGCTTCTCCGTGCTTGGAGATGGATTTTGAGCAAGGGGACAGGAATACTTCCTGGTTCCAGTCGGCCGCTAACCAGTGGGACTGGAGCAGGGCAGGCTGATCAGGTCCCTTGATGCACTAAGTGCCACGTAACTACTGTCTGTGCACCCGTGAGCCCCTGGTTGTATCTCCCTCTTCTCTAAACTATACCCCACTGCCCACCTTATCTCTCCACTCAGACGCACATCTAAATAGGCATCTCGAACTTTCCAAGTCCGAAACCCAAACTTCCTCCCGCAGCTCTGCTTCTTGCCTGATTAACTACCACGGAAACCTTAGAAGGCATTGAGGAACCCACCGAGCTCTGGGACAGAAGTGTTACTTGCTTTCGCAGGGGCGCCCCTCAGTCAGAAGACGATCTGTTCCCCACAGCACAGGTGGACTCACACGTCTAAAGACCCGTGGCCGTTTGCCACATTGCGAAGCCTCAACTTTCTGCCGAATTTTCCGGGCCCTCCCTCGTCTCTCTCCTCGACCTGCACTCCCTTAACCCCGGCCCACGCTTGTCTGCAAATATCCTGAGCTGTTTCCCAGCTCCCTGCCAGTGCCTGGAGATATGTCCAAACGCTACCGATCCTTGAAGTTTCGCCTTATCCCTCTCTCATCTGTCTCCTCCGGGTTTGCTGTCTATCCCACCTGACTTAGTGCCTCGTAACACCATGGCTTCCGCTGCTCCACAAAGCTTTCGTTCTGCTTGTCTTTTGTCCCTGAGCAAATCTGTTGGTCCCATGACCCTTAGCGCATGCTCATTCTGTTCTCGGTCAATACTCCTTGCTTGTTAAGCGACAGGGACTGATTTACAACATCAAAAAACGAGTTGTTCTGGCTCCGGAAATCCTCACGTCCTGTGCAGGGGAGGCCTCGTCCCTGCACGTGGTTTCTGTGTGTGCGCCGTGGCTGGCCAAGGCCATGAGACCTCCCGTTCTTTTGGTCCACGTGTCTTCTTTGCCACGGGCTGGCTTGAAATGAGCCCCAGGGAACAGAGACAGGCTTATTTCTGTCTTCTTCTCTTCTGTGCCCTTGGACAGTGGTTTCCACACTGTGGCGTGACTAACGTCTTACCTGGGGTGCCCTTAAAAATGCTTGTTATGGGGGCACCTGCGTGGCTCAGTCGGCGAAGCGCCCGACCCTTGATTTTGGCTCAGGTCACGAATTCACAGTTCATGGGTTCCAGCCCTGTGTTGGGCTCTGCACTGATTGCTTGGAGCCTGCTTGGGATTCTCTCTCTCTCTCTCTCTCTCTCTCTCTCTCTCTCTCTCTCTCCCTCTCTCTCCTTCTCTTTCTGCCCGCCCCGCCCCCCGCCCCAATAAATAAGCTTAAATTTTTTTCTTAAAAAAAAAAATGCTTGTTATGATTCCCCCCAGAGATTCTGACCCAGCAGGCCTGGGGTGGCAAGTTGGACAAACATCCTGGTGCTTCTGGGCAGATAGAGCTGTGACCCCACCCGAGAAACCAAGCTCCTGCGAGTTTTGAATGGGCTTAACGACTAAACCTTCTTTGATTCTTTTCACACGCAGTGTCTTCTGCCCGAGTTGTAAATGAACTTGCTGCGCTGTATTTCCTTATAAGTTTCCCGCAAACATCATCAAAAGCTTGACCTGGTTTGGAACAGCCACGTCTGTGCTCCCGGGCCCGCCCTGCAGGGGCGAGTCAGCACCTACGACCCAGACCTACCTGGGCTCCTGGAGACCATGCGTGCTTTCTCTCCGTGGCTGATCCGGCTACGAGGTTCCAACCAGGTTGGGGTCCTGACTGTGTAGCCACGATGACCTCCACAGCTGTGGGGCTGAAAAGAAGCTAAAACGTGGCTCCAACCCCGGGCCCTGGCATTTGGCACAGTACTTCCCCACGGGAGGAAGCGTTCTGGTTTAGATCATGGTTCACACCAGCACTCAGTTATCAAATGGATCTCAAGAGAAAAGAGTGCTTTAATGTTGGCCTTAGATTTATATCTAGAAGCTTCGGGGAAGAAAGAGGTACACGTTTACACAGTTTGTGTATGTAAAGAAAAGGTCTGGAATGACACCCTCTGAACTACTCTAGTGTCGACCCTTGGCAGTGGTATCCGGGTGGGACAGGTGGCATTGACCTTTTAATTCGGCCACCTCGCTACTCCTCGTGGGCGCCGCCATTATTCCTCAGTGGGCACGTGCTACTCTTCAATGATAATAAGTTAAAGAGCAGAAAATCCAACAGTGTCCTTCCATAAATATCCAACAGAAATCCTTGATGTTCTGCATAACACAGCGTATCAGACACTCTCTCTTTGAGTTACTGCACTCACCAACGACTGGGGTGTCTTCAAAAGGGGCTGTGACTTAGAACCGAGTCCCCTCATGTTGGAGGAAGGATCTTGGAAGTAGTTATGAGCGTGGGAGGGTCCTATCAAATGATTCTGGTTGTCCAGGAAGGGACTCCTGCAGTGATTTATAGGGCAGTCGCATTCAAAGACTTCTGGGTGACTCTGGGTTCTTACTACTTTTTTTGCACACGTTTAAGGCATTGTCTCCTGACCTCTCATTTTCCCAACAACCTCACATAGGTGCTTTTGAACTTGGGTGGGACAGAAGGTGGAGCTCTCGCTGGCTCAGTCTGAACGCCGAGGGTTTTGTCTTCGTTTAAACTTGACCAGCGAGGTCATGGGGAGACTCCCGCCCCCAGATCGCCACTCTGCCCTCCCACCGCGATGTTCCTTCTGTCCGTGAGGCGTTTGGTATTAATTAACCCGCTTTGTCTTCCCCTCAGCGAATCCGTCTCCTACCATACTCACTGGGCCTCACTCGGCCGACAGTTCAGTTGCCAACAGACAGACACCTCATTATTTACCGAGCTTGAATCAGGACTATTTTTCTGTTTCTTGGAAACCTCCCTCAAGAACTCCATAATCTTTTCTCTGATGAAAACAGTTGCTCCTGCTGAGCGAAATTCCGCTTACGGCCCCAACACAGCCTACGTTGTTCTCTTTCTTGAAGAGATTTTTTTTTACTCCATTTAACTTGTTTTTCAACTAAGCTCAATGGATCGGACTCACCCATTCAGGAGGGACCTGGTCAACAGCACTTGTCTCTTTCAAATAAAATCAGATTCTTGACTCAAGGGCCTACATTTTGGAAGCTGCCAACTTAATAACCTTGACGTTGCCCTTGGCCACCTATGGGGTGTTGATGAGTCCCGCTCAGTTTGGGTGGGTTCCCCACACAGGCCAAGGCTCTATATGCTTCACGGCACCCTGAGGACACTGCCCCCTGTCTCTTCCTCTAACAAATACCGCTGGGGACAGTGTGACACAATTTGCTGGCTCCTTTGCAGCTAGAGAAGACACCAGGGGCCGTGAAACCTCTGAAGGTGGTGAGGACTTTTGTTAAATGATCTGGGGAGCTGAGGGGACTCACCTTGTCAGGCAGGAGGGCAGAGAGGATTCTTTGTCACGCAAACAACTAGATTTGTCATCTCAGGGTAATTCTACAGGTGTAAATAGTCTTCAAACACTCTGCTCATTTATTGTGAAAAGTCTTTCTCTCTTGGGAGACAAAGAGCATTCTAGGCCTTTGGTGAAAAACTGAGAATGTGAACTTGTCAGGAATATTTCTCAAGAGCTCCAGGGGCGCCTGGGCGGCTCAGTCGGTTGAGCCTCTGACTTCAACTCAGGTCACGGTCTCACAGTTCGTGAGTTCGAGTTCAAACCCCGCATCGGGCTATGTGCTGTCAGCCTGTCAGCACAGAGCCCGCTTTGGGTCCTCTGCCCCCCTGTCTCTGCCCCTCCCCTGCTGGCACTCTCCCCAAAATAAATGCATATTTTTGCAAAAGAGGGCTGATGCATCATATTTAACATTTTTCATTGCTTCCGGGTCCACTTGTAACCATATTCCAATCGTGATCAAGGGCTTTGGGGCTTGTAGGCAACCTCGCCTGTCCCAAATGGGAAGATTCCACACGATGTAGGAAAATCTTGACGCTTCACAACAAGGACACCGAGGCACGGGGAGAGCAGAGTCACTAGCCCAGAGTCACTCAGCTGTTAAATAGCAAGGCCAGCAAGACTCGCCGAGCCGTCTTCAACCTCTGTTCCAGGCCACCAGTGATTCTCAGCCTCTCAACCCAAACAGACCCAATGTCACTTTATTCTGATGATACGTATGGATAATAGAACTAATTCCAAGCAGTCAGCATAATACCCTAATTCTACCATAGTCATATAGCATGTACTATAGGGGGGGAACGAAACAAGGCCATTTCCTCAACCATCAAGTCCTTAGTCACAAAATCACCACGACCCCATCCCTAAGCATATCCGGGTGTCCCTGGCACCGGGTCCCTCTCTCCCAGGAGCTCAGGGGATTATGTGTGCTTTGCTACATCTGTACTGAAAACCGTTCTCCCAGCCTACCAAGCGCATTTACAGGTGCAGTAATGTCTGCCTCGCGTGCGGCCAAAGACCCCCCAGGACACAGCACCCTCACCGAGAGCGCCCCAGGGCACCTTGCCTGCTGCTGGATTCTCTCCTAAAACTGGATGGGTCTCTATACACATGATTGCTAGAACCAGGGGGACCAGCCCAGTGAATTGACCTGACTTCTGCATTCAGGGCACAGGAATACCATCCGCTGGTTGGGCTGTGACCACGTCCTCCTTCCAAACTCTTATCTTCTCCTGTGTAAGTACCCGCAGCCCCCAGTTCTTGGCCTGGTATAAAAAATATTTGGCTAACTGAATCATCTTTGCAGGAGTTTATGCAAATCTCTCACTTCACTTGCCACCAGCCCTTTTCTTCTGTCAACTGTGCTTTGAGATTAAATGGTGAGCTCACGATGTCATAAATGTGCCAACGTTTTAACATAATTGGCATGATTTTGTGGACCAAGTATTGAGTGATGTTTGTATTGAGTGTTGTATTGAGTGATGTTTTTATTTTTATTTTTGTTTATTTAAAAAAATTTTTTTTTACTGTTTATTTATTTTTGAGAGAGAGAGAGAGAGAGACAGAGTGCGAACAGGGGAGGGACAGAGAGAAAGGGAAACAGAATCTGGAACAGGTTCCAGGCTCTGAGCTGTCGGCACAGAGCCTGACGCAGGGCTCGAACTCACAAGTCGCGAGATTATGACCTGAGCTGAAGTCGGACACCCAACCGACTGAGCCACCCGGGTGCCCCTTATTTTGTATTTTTTAAAGTTTATTTATGTTGAGAGAGAGAGAGTAGGGGAAGGGCAGAGAGAGGGAGAGAGAGAGAATCCCAAGCAGGCTCCGCGCTGTCAGGGCAGAGCCTGATGCAGGGCTTGAACCCACAAACCGTGAGATCACGGCCTGAGCCGAAATCAAGAGTTGGACGCTTAACAGACTGAGCCACCCAGGCGCCCCAGCCTCAGGCCCCTCCAGGGAGCAGAGAAGTGTGCACATGTGCATGCGTGCACACACACACACACACACACACACACACACACATATGCTCTGGGGCCAGGTTTATGACTATCAATCAGCATAATCCCATCAACGAACAAACACTTTCATTCCAAGGGTGCGTTTTCATTAAGCATGTGTTTTTTTTAATGTTTATTTATTTTTTAGAGAGACAGAGACAGAATGCGAGTGGGTTAGGGGCAGAGAGAGAGGGAGACACAGAATCGGAAGCAGGCTCCAGGCTCCGAGCCGTCAGCACAGAGCCCGACATGGGGCTCGAACTCATGAACCGTGAGATCCTGACCTGAGCGGAAGTAGGACGCTCCACCGACTGAGCCCCCCAGGTGCCCCAAGCATGCGCTTTTATTGCAGGGTATTTGTTTAGACATTTGTAAGAATTAGCAGAATTTACAGAATTTTTTTTTTTTTCTGTATCCAACTTCCAAGCTTTATAGGGCAGTTAATTACTGCAAACATTCTGCTTCTTCGGGGCGCTGGGGAACCCCTTGTGGCATGCGCTCCCCCGTTCCCTTAGCCGGTGGGATGTCCACGTACACACGTGCAAGTCACAGCGCCCCCTCTGCTGCTCGTGGTCCTGTAAACACAGTCTTGAGTCATTTGTACCTGTGTGGGACCAAACCTCTTGCTCTGGGTCAGACTTAGAAAGAGGCAATTGTGTAAGCAGAGGACTGGTTAGTGGAAAGTTTTCATCCACAAAGGATCCAGGCTTCTTCTTGAGCAGAGTTACTTGTCTTATGGTGCAAAGTGAGTTGATCCTACAAAGGTTTGTGTGTCTCCTGATCGGTCTTAGTACAATTAAATACAATGAAGATGACTGTTTTCTACATACATGGAGCCTAGAGAATGTTTTCCATATATATATTTAAATGTTTTTTAAAAGTTTACTCATTTGTTTATTTATTTATTTTTTTATTTTTTAATGTTTATTTATTTTTGACAGAGAGAGAGAGAAAGAGACAGAGCATGAGTGGGGGAGAGGCAGAGAGAGAGAGGGAGACACAGAATCCGAAGCAGGCTCCAGGCTCCGAGCCGTCAGCACAGAGCCCGATGAGGGGCTCCAGCTCACAGACCAAGAGATCATGACCTGAGCCAAAGTCAGACGCTTAACCAACTGAGCCACCCAGGCGCCCCTTCATTTACTTTTGAGAGAGAGAGAGAGAGAGAGAATGAGTGGGGAGGGGCAGAGAAAGAGAGAGAGAAAACCCAAGCGGGCTCTGCTTTGTCAGCACAGACCCTGACACGGGGCTCGAACCCACAAACTGTGGGGTCATGACCTGAGCCAAAGTCAGACGCTTAACCGACTGAGCCACCCAGGCACCCCTATATTTTTTAAAGTTTATTTATTTATTTTGAGAGAGAGGAAGGGCGAGAGTAGGGGAGGGGCAGAGAGAGAGCGAATCCCGAGCAGGCTTTGCACTGTCAGCGCAGAGCCCGATGCGGGGCTTGATGCGGGGCTCGAACTCACAAACCACGCGATCATGACCTGAGCCAACATCAGGAGAGGGACGTGTAACCCACTGAGCCACCCAGGCCCTCCTAGAGAATGTTTTCTACTCACTACACCACTTCCTCTTACTGGGCGCCTACGAAGACTGGGGTTTGAGGCACCCCTTGGGTTAGGGTGGGGTCATGTGACTGCGTTCTTGCTGATGGGCCTGTGGGTGGGAGGGGTTGGCCGTTACCAGTTCAAAGCTGTTAAGAGCAGATGTGAGCTCCCCACACTCTTGTGCTCTCATTCAAGGGCTGTCAGCAAAGAACTTCTGGATGGCAGAGATACAAGACGGAAGCAGATGAGATCCCTGAGTCACAGTTGGAGGAGAGCCACCCAGCTGTCTTTGGCCTGTTTCTTCATTGTCATGCTTGACCCCTGAGCTCTGGGAGTTACTGGCGACCTTAGCCTACACTACTCTAACGTCTCACACTTTTAAGATTAATACATCCAGAGGGGTTAAAGGGACCTTAGATGTCTGAGCCTTGAGTTATATCACTAGAGACCTCATTCTAGATTGTCATCAGGCTATAGTAACCAATAACCAATGAGTGCAATCATTCCTGGAGCCCTTGCATTAGCGTGTGTGGTTAGGATCCATTTCTTGGTTGGTTAAGAGCTCTCCCTGTGACTCGGTCAGTAGGCAGACACTGAGGACCCGTCTTGGCCAGCGCACGGCGCTCATTTCAGATCTGAACGGGGGTGAGAGGGAAGATCGAGTTCTACCACACTTCGAGCGCCAAAAACAATGAAGAGACCTTGCTTTCCACCGTGCTTGAGAATTTTTGAGCCCTATGTGACTAATCGGCCCTTTTTTATGTGGCATGGACCAAAGCAAGAGAGGCTCAGGTGAACATACCGTTCCTTCTCCAAACACACTAATCAAGAACTCACCCCTTGCCCCGGGGGGCCATCCTATCTTCTGTCCCCAAATACCGATTGCTGTTCTCCCGTGGGAGCTTCAGGATCGCTGGAGAGTCCTGAGATCTACTGCAGGAGATCTGGCCTTGGCAGACTCAGACTCTCATACTCAGAAGGTGGCATTATAGACACTCCTGCCATTTTGTAGAGTGTAGACATTTGAAACATTTTGCAGAGTGTAGTCGTTTGAAACGGTGGCACCACCATACACAGTGAGACAGTGTCTTCTCCCCCACAGTCAATAATAATTTCTTAGGCCTTTGTAGGAGCCTTCTCTCCTCGACATGGCATAGGGCCCATGCAGCTCAACCCACCCACTTGGAGGGCCTCTTTGGGCCATCGCCCCCAGCTCAGTTATTCATCCCCACAGAGTGGGCCCCCATTTCCCCATCCATCCACCTGGATGAGCTCCTTGAACTTTAGGACCAGATCTGGTGCACCTGTGTCCCCAGGACTCAGAACGGTGTGCTCGACGTGCGGCAAATGAGTGAGCCCGCCTGAAGTGATTCAGCTCCCTTGTTTCCTGGTCCTCGTGTCCTTGCCCCACGAAACCAGCTCTAAGTGGGGGAAGGGCTACCCCTCCATCCTTACGACACTCCAACCTCCTCTCTCCATCTTCACTGTTCCGTGACCTGGACTGGTCCAATCCATCCTACCTCCTTCATCCGCTGTCCCCACACTTCCTATAAATTCTGTCACTTTCTCATACCAGACTTTTCTGGAAAGGGACAAAGCAGGGGAACCGCTGCTTTGGAAGTAAAGTGGTATGAGAAGGCAAGGCAACCAAATCATGATAGACTTCAAGTCCAGGGGCGCCTGGGTGGCTCGGTTGGTTGGGTGTCCGACTCTTGATTTCGGCTCAGGTCATGATCCCAGGGTGATGAGATCGAGCCCCGAGTCAGGCTCTGTGCTGACAGCGCGGAGCCTGCTTGGGATTCTCTCTTCCTCTCTCTTTGCCTGCCCTCCCCCCAAATACATAAACTTAAGAAAAAGAATTCCCGTCCACCTGCCCCCCAGAATGCTGGCTTCTCTCATCGAACTTCATGTCTTGCCAGCTGAGAGCGCTGTTATTCCCTGTAGGGAGGACCGGGGAGAACCGGTGTGATGAGATTTTATCTGTTACTACGGTCAGAATTCCAGTGCGGAGCCAACCAAACCCCGCTCCGGCCCTGTCACTCTCTATAAACAAACTTGTAAACACCCCTCGTCTTCAGAAGGGCCCTGTTGCCAGCCTGACACAGACTTTCCGACTCCCTTCTAAGCCTCATCGCTGCCAATTTTCCAGCTTAAAAAGAGGGGGCACGATGAAAGGCTTCATTTCCATGTGCCCTGTGGAGGAGGACGAAACATGCGGTGAGTCGGAAGCCATGAACAAAATAAGTTCATAAAAATTCCAAACAGAGCAGCACCTCAGGCCTAACGTGGCCAAGCTGCCAGCCCTGCGTGGGCTGATGTGACAGGAAAAGGCTCGGCTGGGACGACGGCAGGACAAGGCTGGGGACACACGTGGACACAGGAGAGGATGCTCTGGGGCACGAAAGAGCAGAGCCTCCAAACGATTACAGGGGGAGAGCTCAGCACGCCATCGCCCTACTCCCCTCTGCTGTCCACACACCGGGAACAATCAAGAAAGTGGATGCCAACGGGTCATTTCTATTTCCATTCCATCTTGTATATTGTTAGAAGGCATTCAGGACACACACCCCCGAAATGTGCCGCGTTGGCACAGTGACTATTTGGGGCTGTGGGCACTTGACAAGCAGCAACCGCAGGGAGAGGCTTTCTCTGAGCCCCCCTCGCCCCCGCCCTGCCTGAAGACAGGTCCTAAGGGACTCGGCCGCCGTGTCCCTTCCGGGAGCCCATCAGCCAGGGAGGATGGACTCTTGTCCCAGGAGAGAGGAGACCAGACGTGGACACCAGACAGACCCTGTCACAAACCATCCCACCTCCCATCTAGTCTGCCAAGGGCCCCTTCATCTTTCCTGAAAATCATTTATTCCCTCCTGAGAGGCCTACGTCCCTGCTCCCCTTTCCCTACTAAGATGCTGTACACACTTTTGCATCTTACCTCCTATTTGGGTATTTACTTTTTTTTCTGTGATGCCCTGTGTGCATAATATTAAAAATTAATAAATTTGTATCCCTTTTCTCCTGTTAATCTGCCTGTTGTCTGTTTATTTCACAAATCCCAGCTCTGGAGCATTGGAGGGGAGTGGGAGGGTCGTTTCTCCCCTACATTACCTACATGTGGGATTTACACGCACACGCGCGCACACACACACACACACACACACACACAAGACAACCGATTTTATAAAAGAAAATTAGAGGCCTGTCTCACATATAAATGAATATACAGAAACCCTAAATAAAATCAACTGACACAAGAATGTATTGAAAATATCCAAGGAATGTAAGGGTTTTTCTCTTCAAAATTTTCAGCTGAGATGTAATTCACAGACCACAAAAGTCACCTATGGGTGGCTCAGTTGATTGTCTGACTCTTGGTTTCGGCTCAGGTCATGATCCTTGGGTCGTGGGATTGAGCCCCATGTTGGGCTCTGTGCTGATCATGGAGCCTGCTTAAGATTCTCTCTCTCTCTCTCTCTCTCTCTCTCTCTCTCTCTCTGTCTCGTTACTGGAGGGGTTGTGGGAGAGGGGGATGGGCTAAATGGGTAAGGGGCATTAAGGAATCTACTCCTGAAATCATTGTTGCACTATATGCTAACTAATTTGGGTGTACATTTTTTTTTAAAAATTAAAAAAGAAAAAAAGATTCTCTCTTTCTCTCCCCCCCAACTCTGCTCCTCCCCCCCGCTCATGCTCTTTCTCTCTAAAATGAAAAAGAAACACAATAAAGTGTATAATTCAGTGGTTTTAGTGTATTTGCAAGGTTGTGCAATCCACAACCACTATCTAATTACAGAAAACGTTCTTTTTTTAATGCATTTTTTAAATGTTTATTTTTGAGAGAGAAAGAGAGGGAGCATGGGGGAGGGGCAGAGAGGGAAGAGGACAGAGGATCTGAAGCAGACTCTGTGCTGACAGCAGAGAGCCAGATGCGGGGCTCCAGCTCACAAACAGTGAGATCATGACCCGAGCTGAAGTCAGATGCTTAACTGACTGAGCCTCCCAGGCGCCCCCAAAACATTTGCATCGTCCCCAAAAGAAATCCCATCCCCCTTAGCAGTCCCTCCTCCTTCTTCGTTCCCCTCACCCCCTGGCGACCACTAATCTGCCCTTTGTCTCCAAGGATTTGCCTAGTCTGAACATTCTGTATCAGTGTAATCATAGCATACGTGGCCTTTTGTGGCTGGCTTCTTTCACTCAGTGTAATGTTTCTAAAACTCATCCGCGTGTGGTCCACATTTCTGCTCTGTGGCTGCTACAGTAACGCTGCTGTGAACATTTGTGTACGAGTTTTTGTGCGGACGTACGTTTTCAGTTCTCTTGGCTGTGCACTCAAGGGTGGAATCGATGGGCCGTGTGGCAACTCTTAACTTTTGACTCCTAAATGGAGCAGACTCCTTTCTAAAGGGGCTGCACCTTTTAACATTCCCACCAGCGGTGTGTGAGGGGACCAGTTTCTCCACATTCTCATTGATACTTCGGAGTTGTTTTCTGTTTTAAAAATTATAGCCATCCTTGGGGCACCCGGGTGGCTCAGTCGGTTGAGCATCCAAATTCTGCTCAGGTCACGATCTCGCGGTTCGTGGGTTCGAGCCCCGCGTCGGGCTCTGTGCTGACCGCTCAGAGCCTGGAGCCTGCTTCAGATTCTGTGTCTCCCTCTCTCTCTGCCCCTCCCCTGTTCATGCTCTGTCTCTCTCTGTCTCAAAAATAAATAAATAAATAAATAAATAAATAAAACGCTCGTGCTCTCTTTCTGCCTCTCAAAAATAAATACATGTTAAAAAAAAAAGTAACAGTAATAATACCAGTAACATTACTAATGACAGTAAACAGGGACAGTAATTATTCTGATGGTTGATATTTGCTGAAGTATGGAAGACGGGCTATGTGTTCAAGGCTGCATTAAGGCCTTCCTCGTCTTGAACAATAATCCTCGAGAGATGCGAGACCAGAGATTCTCAGAGCTGCAAGTGTTTAAAGTACCACTGCTTGCAGGGAAGAAAAAAATCTGATTTTCAGAGCCATAAGTCCTATTCGTTAATTAACTCATTCATTTTAAAAGTAGATAATATTAAGTGCAGTAAAGTGAATTTACTGTATATACGTTGAATTTATTTATTTACTTTCAAATGTTTATTTATTTTGAGGGGGGAGGGGCAGAGAGAGAGAGAGAGAATCTAACTAGAAAAAGTTAGAAAAAGAATAAAATATTACCCCCCCAAAAGACGTAAATAATAAATGTAAGGACAAACATTAATGAAATAGAATCAGCAAATCTCAAGCTGATTCTTGAAAAGATTCACGTGGGAGGAATTATCGAGAGGAAAAGAGAGAATGACCAAGTAACCAACATCTGGAAGGAAACAGAGGCCATCACTATAGTTTCTACAGATGTCGAGAAGATAAAAATATATAACTTTGTGCCAAAAACTTGAAAATTAAGATAAAAATTCCTAGGGAAAGAAAATACTCCAAATAAAGGTAGTCTACAGCTCTCAAAGAAAGTGAACCCATCATTTTAAATCTTCCCACAGAAAAACTTCAGGCCCAGCTGGCTTCATCAGTAAATTCTTCTGAACATTTGGGGAAGGCGAAACACCAACAGAAAAAGAAAGAACATTGCCCAACTCATTTTTCCAGCATCAACTCAATGCTACAGCCTGACAAGGGTGTTAAAAGAAAGAAAAATCTCTCTTGTGATTATTGTTTATAAAGTCCTAAACAATGATCCTAAACCAAAACCAATTTCAGTGATTATACATAAAGGTTAATATACTATGATCTGGGGTGCCTGGGTGGCTCAGTCACTTAAGTGTCTGACTCCGGCTCAGGTCATGATCTCAGGGTCCGTGAGTTTAAGCCCCACATTGAGTTCTGCGCTGAGCCAGCTCAGAGCCTGGAGCTTGCTTAGGATTCTGTGTCTCCCTCCCTTTCTGCCCCTTTCCCGCTCACACTCTGTCTCTCTCTCTGAAAAATAAATAAAAACAAACAAAATTATACCATGACCAAACTGGACTTGTTTCAGGAATTTGGTGTTAGTTTGCTATTCAAATTCACTGCCTTATCAGAATAGGAAAAATCATAAGATCATCTCAATATATGCAGGAAAATCATTTGATAAAATTTAATGCCCACTCATGATGAACGTTTTCAGCAAATTAGTAACAGAAGGGAAACTTACTTAATATTATAAATGGTATATACTTAATACAAATACAAACATTTTGTATAATACTTAATACAAAAACTCTACAGTAGATGTTATAGATCCTAGCCAGTTCAGTAAACCAAGGAAAAAGAGATACGAAGATTCAAAAGCAGAAAATAGAGTGGCATTCATTATTCACAGACCTCATGATTGGTTGGGTAGAAAAAATTTTTTAATTTCTTTTTTTTTTTAATTTCTATTTAGTTTTGAGGGAGACAGAGAGAGACAGAGTGCAAGCAGGGGAGGGGCAGAGAGCGAGGGAGACACAGAATCGGAAGCAGGCTCCAGTCTCCGAGCTGTCCGCACAGAGCCTGACGCAGGGCTCGAACCCATGAACCGCTAGATCATGACCTGAGCCGAAGTTGGTCGCTTAACTGACTGAGCCACCCAGACGCCCTAGAAAAAAAAAATTTAAATACACCAATAAACTGGATTTAGCCAGGGCACTGAATGCAAGATCAGGGTAAAAAGTCATATTTCTCTTAAGCCCCTCACAACTAGAAAGTGAAATTTAAAAATAAGATCGCATTTACGAGGTTTCAAAGAACATCAAAAATACAGGAGAAAATCTGATAAAAGAAGTTCATGATCTCCATACAGAAAACTACAGAATGTTATCAAGATTAATGAAAGAAGACCTAACTAAATAAATGTTCATGGATGGACACAATTTTGTAAAGATGTCAGTTCTCCCCAAATTGATCTGCAGATTCAATGTCATCCCAATGCAAATCTCAGTGTGCACATACACACACACACACACACACACACTTGTGCAAACTGAAAAACAGGTTAAAAGATGTATATAGGAGTGCCTGGGTGGTTTTCTTAGCTAAGGGTCCAACTCTTGATTTTGGCTGAGGTCATGATCTCACAGTTCGTGGGTGGAGCCCTGCATCAGGCTCTGTGGTAGTGGCTCAGAGCCGGCTCAGGATTCCCTCTCTCTTTCTGCCCCTATCCTGCTTGAGCTCTCTCTCTTCTCTCAAAATAAATACACAAATAAACATTGTTTAAAAAATGTGTATAAAAATGCGAAGATCTAAGAATCTTCGACGTAATTCCGGAACCAAAAATTTGGAGGACTTTAGCACATATTGAGATACTTGAGTTTTTCCAGTCCTTGAGTTTTTCCAGTCTTTTCCTATTACACAGAGTACTGTATTGAATTGGTCCCACATCTATCATTTGGGCATCTTGGCAGTGTTATCTCTGCAGGGATACAGTGGGCCTGAGTCTCTTTTCCTGTGGCTAAAAGCCACGTGCATTTTAGTTTGTCAATTTTTGTGTCCATATCTCTAGTGGCTCTTCTATGTGGATAGCGCCCATTTTATTTATAGAAGTTTTTTACATATTAGGTATTGAATTGAACTAGATGAAATTGCTATGTTGTTAGGTCAAAATGGTTAAATGCCAGTGATTTCAGATGGCTTAACCTAATGTATTCATCCAGTTGTCCGCAGTAAAAATTGGAAATGTTTCCTCCACTTTGTTGTTTGTGTTTTTACTTGGCTGATGGTGCTTTTGGCCATGCAAATTTTATAACTTTTGTGTAAACACATTAATCAATGTTTTTCCTTATTGCTTCTGGGATTTGAGTCAGTTAGGAAAGTTTCTTGGTTATAGCTCCTAGTTTATAAAGAAACTTCCCCATGTTTTCTTCATTTTACATCTAAATAAAAAAAAAATTCTTAATGTTTATTTATTTTGGAGAGAGATAGAGAGACAGAGCACAAGCAGGGGAGGGGCAGAGAGGGAGGGAGACACAGCATCTGAAGCAGGCTCCAGGCTCCGAGCTGTCAGCACAGAGCCCGATGTGGGACTTGAACTCACGAAGCGTGAGATGACCTGAGCAGAAGTCGGTCGCTTAACCGACTGAGCCACCCCAGCGCCCTTCATTTTATATGTAAATCTGTGATCCATTTGGAATATGTTTTGGTGTATGGTGCAAGACCAGGCTCAATTATATATTTTTTCCATGTTCTTCTGGTATCTCAACAACACACATTAAATTCTTCCACTGGTTTGAGATGCCATCTTAATCTATGCTAAATGTCTATATTCTATTGGGTCTATTTCTAGATTTTCTATTCCGTTTTTCTATATATATATGCTCATACTGATACCATATTGTTTTCATCACAGAGGCTCTGTAATGTGCTTTCATATCTGGATATGCTGGTCAAACTGCCAACATTGCATTTCTTTTCCTGGCTTTTCTTTGCTTGTTTATTCCTTTTCATGACATTATAATCAACAGCTCCAGAAACCAACATGATGATATTCTCACTGGGATTGTGCCACAAATCAACTTACAGAGAATTACATATTCTATTTCCCCTCTAGTCAGTTTTGAAAAGTTATATACTTTTCCAGGAATTTGCCCATTTAATTTCAGTATTCTTCTTCAATGGCATGAAGTTTTTATAATACTTTCTTTCCATAGTTTACTTTTATTTTTTCAGTTTATTTATTTATTTTGAGAGAGAGAGAGAGAGAGAGAGAGAGAGAGGCACAGAGAGAGAGAATCCCAAGCAAGCTCCATGCTATCAATGTCGAGCCTGCCTTGGGGCTCGAACTCATGAACCGTGAGATCACCTGAGCTGAAGTCGAGTCAGATGCTTAACCAACTGAGCCACCCAGGTGCCCCTGTTTTACATTTCTGCTGATCTGTTATTTTCTTCCATCCTTCATGTTGTTTATTTTTTCCTTTATCTTTTTTTTCCCTGTGAGCAAACTTTCCAGTGGGTGGGTTGTTGATTTTCTTTGAATTTTCAAAAGGCAAACTTTTGTCCTGTCTTGTATGTCTGTCTCTTATTTTTCAGTGGGCATTTCACTCATTCCTTTTCATCTTTTCATATTTACTGTGACAGGTGTTAGTTGTTATAACTTTACTCTGAGTTTTAGCTCTCTGTCACAGACACTTTGATATGTTGAGTTTTCTCCATAGTTATTTTCAAGACATCCTGTGATTTCGTTTCATGCTTCTTCATTGACTTGAGTTATTAGAAGTGTTTACATTTCCAGGCGAGAGGTCCTTTCATTTTTTTATTGGTCATTAATTTCTACTTTTATTGTATTCAGGTCATTTCACAAATGAGGCTCCGAGAGGTTAAGTGACTTGCCCAAGGTCACATAGTTAGTAAAAGGTGGGGCTGGAATGGAAGCTCAAAGTCCATCTCTCTTCCACTGCCCTTCCCTGCCCCTATGGCTCACGGGTAGATATGCTATTTAATCATTACCAGTACCACTCCAGCAGGTGTCATTATGAGACAGTGAAGCTTAATTGATAAGGCTGTAATGGACTATTACAGTTTAATGTCTGTGGGCAGGAAATTAAAATGCTGTCAGCAGTAATAATTCAATGTGTGGGGGGTTTTTTTTCCTGATATAAACTCAAGATACTCTTGATCCAGGTTCCCTCAAAAGCAAAGCCCGAGAAATGTTTACTTGGGAGTGTAAGCCCAGGAAGCAGAAGTGAGGGTCAGGAAAGCAGACATAAAAGGGAGGAAAGCCAATTCAAGGATGTGTTACTGAGTTGGTCAGGTGGTTCCATTTGGTGGGACCCTCTGGGGAGACTCATGAGACCAGTCTCAGAACTTCCCTCCTGGGGAAACATGGGGGAGGAAGGCACCCACCAGTTCCTGCCCACCGTTAGTCAGGGGTAGACCACAGCTCTGTCTCCCCACACCTCTGGGCTGGACGGGGGTCAGTGCTAATAACCCTCCCTGCCTCACCTGCTACCAGACACCCCACATGGGCTTAAGACGGGGCTGCCCAGCCCCCGACCCACAAAGCTGATAAGACTCAGCTCAGAACCAAACAGCTGGAGTAGGAGGGGAGGTGGAGAGGATCTGAAGTGAAGCCAGAAGGGCCTGATACAAGTAGACCCTTAAAAAAAACATACTTTGATGCAAATTTTCAAAATTGTCCACCTAGTGGAAAGTACAGATCCCTATTTTGAAAGGAATGACCATTGTCATAATGGATACGGGGAGCTTAGAATGCCTTACGACCAGGGAATATGTCATGTTGAACTAAGTTTTGTTTTGGCTTCTGAGTGTGTGTCTCTCAGGGGTGAGCCGTTCGGACTACCGGCAAAGAGTTGATCATAAATGAAGACTTGATACAATGAAAGGAATACAATCCATCTTGATGGTGCCCGTCTTGAAAAGTAGGAGCTAAGCCATCACTGTTTCTATAAACATGCTCATTTCCCCTAAACTACTTTTTCCTGTTAACCACATGTAAAGACTCACCTAAACAGCAGACTCAGCGACATCTACATCTAAAACAGAATCTCTTATTCTATACATTTATCCTAAGGCTAATTACTCCAACTTTCAAATTCTAAGTTAATGTTTAAAAATCTACCCATATCTCTGCGGTATTTATGACTCATTTGTACTGTCAATGCAGGCAAGGAAATAAATAATGTCCGGCAAATAGCTTAATCCACACTCCATTGACACACATTTTCCGTTCTCTCCTCAGAGACTTGATGCAATCTGCCTGGTTCTCCCCAAGAAATAAACACCTAGGGGTCATTTCATCCATAGTAAAATGGGGAAAGTTATTTTTTTCCCCCTGACCCAGCTCTCTCTCCGGTGCTGTGGCACCGTGTTGAGATGCTGTTACTATATAAACACAGGGTGCTGCGCTCGTCAGCAAATGGCCCACTGAGAATAAGGGGAAGCCGGGAGCTTGGTAAGACCCGTGGGTTACCCGCCCAGGGGCCCCCGGTGTACCAGCTTCTCTGGGGGCTCGCAGAGGATCATTGTCCCTCTTGGTTGACACTTTGACGGTTTGCGTCCTACCATATTGCACAAGACAATGTTCTTGCTGTTCTGAGCCTTTCGAGGAAGAACTCCCACCTACACAGCACGGGCTTGAATTCGGGAGCATACGTGGACTCCGGAATACATTTAATAGCAGGTGGGAATTTTCCTTCTCCCTGACTAGTGTCCCCGTGGAAAATCACAGAAGCCCCGACTGGGAACATCACTTAGAGGAAAAATGTCATCACTGTTATTATTATTACTGTAATGATCACTTCTCAAGAACTCAGTCTCTCATGGAAACCGGATGAGTAAATGAGATGCTCACAGGGGAAAGTGAAAATCCTCGGGCTGCATTGAGCCTGCAGCTTTTGGACTTGGTGAGGTCAGAGAGGAGAGCAACCTATGGAAGAACCCGTTGCCTCCCCCTTCCTTGAGCAGTTACCTTCATCCGGAGATGGTCAAAACAGCACAACCAACCTCAAAACACCCCTGGAAGTGACCATCCTAGAACAGAAAGGGCACCAGTGCCTCATTAAGTCTCTGGGTGACACTTGCTCATTGACTCATGTGTGTCATAGTTCATACGAATAAGATTTTCCTGGATTAACTCAGTTATAACTCAATTGCCTGGCGAGGAGGAGCAGTTTTCATTTACAGAAAACTATTAGGGCCCATAAAACTCTTTCCCCGTGACGCTCACCAATTACCGGTGACCCAGGACAGGCAGTCACATCCTTCCTGTGTGCCCCACGCCGCAGGGGCGGCCGGCAAGCTGGGTATTGCTCATCTCTCAACAACTTTCTGAACGCAACGAAGACTGTCTCTTTTTGTCACACTAACGGATGATGCCTGTCGTTCGGAAGATGTGTGCATCCGTTTCAAGGGTCTGAGTAATAACAAATGGAAGGTTAACTTTCTGGAAGTGTTGATTCTCACTGGTCCTTTTGCCTAGGTCTAGGACTGAAAAAACAGCGTGCTTTTCTGTGCCACGTTCTAGAAGACTCATTAAAATGAGTATGTGATCATTTGAATGAAGGCGTCCTCATGTCTTTCCTCCATGTGAACTTGGACCGGAGAAGCCCCATTATCTGCTTTCTGGAAACCTGTACCTGATTTGCCTAGCACCCCTGTCGGAGAAATCCCCCAGCCACCAAGATTGGGGTTCCACTCATCAATTTCACCTACACTCTCTGTCCTGCCAAGCGATCGCACCAAGTTCACCTGGTCGGCCCTCCCAGCAAGGACTATTTCTGTCTCCCTGTCTCTCAAACACCCAGCTGCCCTCCTTCCCACTCAATTGTAGCAGGAGACTTGGTTTCCTATTTTACACAGAAAATGGCAGCCAGCATGCTCTCTGTACCAGCCATCGATCCCACAAATCCCTTTGTATTTTCTCTTATCCTTCCCTCCTTTCTTTTTTTTTTTTTTTTTTCACCTTTTACCCTTTCCATGGTCCTATCCAAGGCCAATTTCTCCATCTGTGCACTGACCTGTGTCCCCTCCTTCTTCGAGCTCTCCCTCTCTTATCATCCCCTTTCCTTGTACCATCAACATCTCTCTCTACTGTCCCCGTGGGACTGGGTGGGACTCAGTCCCCGCCCCCCTCCAGCTACGTCCCGTCCCAATCTCTTTCCTTCACAGCCAGACTGCCTGCCACAGCTGTCTATACAGCAGTGATTTCTACTGGCTCCTTATTGTCCATTTCCAGGTTTTCTTTTGGAAATAAGCCTCCCCTCCCA
The DNA here is from genome assembly GCF_046562875.1 of Panthera onca. Taxonomy (NCBI): domain Eukaryota; kingdom Metazoa; phylum Chordata; class Mammalia; order Carnivora; family Felidae; genus Panthera; species Panthera onca. Next base: position 215,734,455 of record NC_138346.1, read on the forward strand.
GGCTGGACTGGCCGCAGGCTGGTGACCCTATGGCCAGTCTCTCCCTCTAGCAGAGGTGGCCACGCCACTGAGTTCCAGCCTGTGGGTCTGAAGGGGGGGTGTAGGCAGCTCCTGGGGTGTGCCTCTCAAGGAAGTGGCTTGGCCTGGGCCTCCCCTCTCTCCTTCTTGAAGACTGGAAGTTGGATATGAGGGTATGACCTGACTTTGGTTAGATGGACATAAACAGAGCCCTGGGGACGGCAGAGCAACTTGTAAGAGGAGCTTGGTCAGAGGATGGCCTCATGGAACAGTCACCCACCTAACCCACTCTGGGCTTCCCATGGGGGAGAATTACACCTCCTGTCTGCTTAGAGCCCCTGCGATCCATATGAAAAAGCCCAACCTATATCTTGACCAAGATATTGTCTACCCTCACTTCCGGACCTCTCAGCCCATGGCAAGCAAGCGTTGCCCACTGTCATCTACTGAAACCATCAGTAAATGCAGTAAATGCAGTGGGCACATATCAGTCCTTGGCCTTCCAGCGGGTTCTGACCCCATAGCCCAGAGTCTCCCACTGGCCGTCGTCCCTCCCTCGGCTCCATCCTGGACCCTCCGCATCTTCTTCCAGCCTCCGGGCTGTCCCTCGCTGCTCCCTGCTCCTGTCTCCCCTGCTTCTCTCCTGTCCTCACCGCACATCCTCCCAGGGAGCGAGTTCTACTGCAGAGACAATGGCTCTGGCCAGTTTACGTTACGACGGGATTTATTAGAAGGATACGGAGGAGCTCACAGGATCAAAATGAGAGGCGCAGAACAGACTCAGAACGAGAGAGGAACAAAGTGCCCATTTCATCAGGCTGTTCCCTCTGGGATAACACAGCTCTGGCCATTTGTAGCTTTGGCGTAATTCTGCTAAGGATTCCAATTTCAGGGAGAGATCATTTGACCGATCTGACTTATGTCATGCACCCAGCCCTTGGCAGGGGAAGGAGGAACATTTCACTTGACAGTTCTTTTCAAGAATGTCTCCGATAGGAGAGGGCTAAGTTCCCAACCAATACTGGCGTGCTGTTTCGGCAGGGGGAGGAATGGAGGTCAGGACAGCAGCGATGACAGATAAGCCTTCCAGTCCCCTCCCTGACTGCTCAACACCCAAACATTCTGCTTTATGTACAAATAATTCCAGAAGCGCCTGGAATAGAACACAGCTACCAGATACGCAAATGAAAAGCATCCAGCACCCAATAACTCAAACACAAACGCCTCCAGCTTCAGGCTCAGGGTCTGGAGGAAAGTCCTGCTCTTCCTCTGGTTCTACCACGATCTCACATGGGTGTAATGCAAACTGTAAAAGGCAAATGTGGCCACTAAAACACATACCGCATGTAATCGTGAAGTAAAGAGAAAAAGAGGTCAACTAATCACAGACCAGCACACACTCACATATGTGCACATCTACACTCCTGTTCTTCCTTTCACAGGCACCTTTCGCTGGATCCCCGGTCCGAGATGGGTGAGGTGACTCAGACCTTCACGGTGGCAGATCTGATCCTGCGGTCATGTCGTCCTTCTAGATGGACCAAGGTATTTCTTCCACTAGGCCCTCCAGGCACACAATGCTTTGAGCCTACAAACCTTCCAAGCGTCTTTGGACATGATTGAGATTCGAAAGGAATATTGGTCACAAAAAAGAGACGGAGGCGACGGGACATCAAATGAAGGATGATGCCAAAAGCGACATGGTGAAACGCTCTTCAGAAATGTAATAGTGAGTATACATGATGCGGGATGGGTGCCTGTTGATGTGATGTGATGGTGGGAGGCAGTGGGGCCTCCGGTGGCAGGAGTGTGGGGGCTGTCCTCTGCAGGGCTGTGGGCGCCCCCCGCCCCCCATCAGCCTTTGCCTCTGGCAGGGCAGGACTAGGAGGCCCCTCAGCTTTGCAGACTCAGGGCCACCATGCAACAGCAACCTGTTTCCCCTCAGGAGGATCGATCATTTCAGCCAATATTAGAACCTGTCCCCCTCGGGAGGGGGGAAATCTGTTCATCGGATGTCAGATATAACCTGGGGGCGCCTGGGTGGCTCAGTTGGTTGAGCGTCTGATTTCCGCTCAGGTCACGATCCCACGGTTCGTGAGTTCGAGCCCCGCATCGGGCTCTATGCTGATGGCTCAGAGCCTGGAGCCTGCTTGGGATTCAGTGTCTCCCTCTCTCTCTCTGCCCCTCTGCTGCTTGCATGCTCTCTGAAAAATGAATCAACATTTAAAAAAAAAAAAAGATACCAAAAATAACATGGCAGAGTCTCAGGGGAGAACCATTACTGTGTCTGGAAGCTAAAACCCCTGAATCAGCAGAGCCACGGCTCCAGAGGGGACAGGAAGAAAACTCTGGGTGCCATCAGATGAGGCATGACTTCCCACCATCCACCTCGGGTCCCTGGACATGCATATTTCAGCCACAAGGAGAAAAGCATCAGGTGTGGACATCTGGATGGGGGTTGGACGCCTTACCCACTGAAGGACAGAGAGCCCTCCCTTTGTAAGCCCTTGACCCTCACCTCACCAAGCCTCAGCTTCACAGGATCATTCCTGCACCTGTATTAGTCACAACCTCCAGAGACAGAACCAATACATGTACAGCCTCTCCCCCCTTCCCCCATCCATCTCATCTGATTACAAGGCATTGGCTCATGTGACTATGGAGGCTGCGAAGTCCCAAGAGGTCAGCTGGCAAGCAAGAGACCCAGGAAAAGCCAATGCTTCAGCTTGAGTCCAAAGGCAGGAAAAAGACCTATGTCTTCGGTCAAGGTCGTCAGGCAGGAGAAGCGTCCCCTTCTTACTCATGAGACTCAGCCTTTCTGTTCCCTTCAGGACTTCAAATGATTGGACAGGACCCACCCATGCCGGGGAGGGCACTCTTCTTCACTCAGTCTGCTGATTTCGGTGCTAGTCTCATCCAGACACACCCAGAATGATGTTTCACCAAATATCTAGGCACACCATGGCCCATTCAAGTTGACACATAAAATTAGCCGTCACAGCATCCTAGAAGCGAGTGCTTCCTGGGACTGGTGTGCATGGTAAGACCAGAGACTTCCAATGGTATGAGGCTAGGCCATGAGCTCTGAGGGTCAGAGCCACTGAACTGTCTATAGCCTGTCCCTGCTGAACTGCCTTCTCTCGCTCCCCAAGCTGGTGGCTTTTTGAATCACTCAGTCAATCAGCAAGAACAGGTCATCCAAATGTGCCACAGGTGACCTCTAAAACCCAAGCATGTGGGGCGCCTCGGTGGCTCAGTCTGTTAAGCGTCCGACTTTGGCTCAGGTCACGATCTCACGGTTCGTGGGTTCGAGCCCCGCGCCGGGCTCTGTGGTGACAGCTCAGAGCCTGGATCCTGCTTCGGATTCTGTGTCTCTCTCTCTGCCCCTCCCCTGCTCACGCTCTCTCTCTCTCTCAAAACTGAATAAACGGTAAAAAAACCAAAAAATTAAAACCCAAGCATGTGCCTCTTTTATACCGGATAGCAGGGGACCCAAAGTGCAGCAGCTGTCCCTTCACTTTGTGGAGGGGGGGGCGGCATACCCCACCCAGACCACCAGACACCCAGAAATTTCAAAGAGGTGGGGACCCTCGCACTTTCATGGGGTTTAACCTTCTACCTACAGACACCCACGCTTCTCAGCAGGTTACCTGTGACACCTGCTACCTCCTACGGTCTAAACTGGGAAAGTTGGGGTTACAGCTGTTTGCCTTCCGACCCCCCCCCCACCCCATCAATGAGTTCAAGATGAATAGTACTTTGTAACATAGGATCCGAGGACTATATTACAAGGCACACTTCTCATAAGAGGAAAACTGGAAACGCGCTGTGAACAAGAAGAAAATCAGCTACATTCTTTTATAGCTGTAGATTTAAAATATGTATGCCTCACGTTTATGGGGCTTTTGAGAAGGCTTTTGTTCTGTCCCATTGACTTGAGTTAATGAGGGTAATGAACTTGGGAAATGAGAAGAATTACGGCCTGGGCAGCTCTTCCAGATTCCCCACGTTTCTTTTCATGTGGTCTATTTCCTGGTGGCACTAACATTTGTTTACCTTGAAAATGCGAGAAGACACTTTTATGGCGGACCGTCTCCATGGTGCCCCTCGATCCTCGCTCGTGAAGCCCCACACACCCCCTCTCTGTGAGGAGCCTGGGGAGCGCGGTGAAAGCAGCCGCGGCCAACAGAAGCAACATTCAGTCGCTGAAAAGGAAAAGGGACAGATTTATTCCTGTCCCACTTGCCCTCCAGAATGCAAAGGGTAATAATAGTCCCAGGGGAGACATTTCTACTGCACTGAATATTTTGTCTGGGTTTTGAGGTTAGGAGTCTGGGAACATTGGCTCCTGTTATGTGATTCGGACAGTCCCCACACCTGCATTTGTAACATTTCTAATGTTTGATCTCTGAATATTCCCCCTCTTCCTTGAAATAAGCAAAGTATTTGTGAACGATTGTATGTCAAACGTTTTCCAATCGCCGCTCTTCAGACCCTGTGAAGAAACCAAAAAATGTTCTCAAGGGAGAGTGGGAAACAAAATTTCAAATGCAGGCTCTGTGTTGATGTCACTGTACCGACACCACACGACTGTCACCTGCCCAGCCGTCCCCAGAGAAACACATATATCATCACGGGTACCTTCAATCTGCATTTGCCCAGGGCAAGTAGTCACTGTCTTGTTTGATTCCTGGGAAGAGTTTTAAAATGTTAATAGTTTTAGAGATTGTCATAAAGACCAATCAATCTGTTAAATTTCCTGCTTGTATCTTTTTAAAGAGGGTTGTCCCAGAAGCATCCAAGCTCCTTTAGGAGTCCGAAGGGCTCTGGCTTCTAAAATAGCTTCTATCTGAGACAATAGATAAAGTTTCCGGGGAACAAATCAGAGGACCCAATGGATGTAAATCTTGAGCAGTACTGAGCAGCGGATAATGTTTGTTCGAAGAGAGACAGGCTGCCTTTTTTTTTTTAAAGAATAAAGTGGAAAATCCCTCCCTTGTGACTAGAAAAGCCGGCACATAGACCTTCCCCATTTTGTGTGGCGACACACTATAATTCTTCCCATTTTTCTCTTCTTCCTCATGTTGAAAAAAAGAGTTAAGGAAGTCCAGAAAGGATAGAATGGAAAATTGATGTCTTTTCTCTGATTAGCTGGGGGCAATTCGAGAAGAATATTCTCACTAGAGAAGAAAAGTTACTGGCAGATTAAAGAAGTGGGCAAAGCCAGCGCGTAGCAACGGAACCCCCAAAAAGCATCCTTGGGGGGAGGGCACAGAACAGAAACACTCTGACCACGATTCAGTGAGATCGGCCGATGGGAACTAAGCGTGAACGTAGAGAAAGCACAGTGCCCATTTGTTTTAAGATCTGTGGAAACAGTCGGGAAATGTTTTATTATGAAAATTTTCAAGCACATATAAAAATAAGCGTCAGGATCCCCACGTGCCCATCATGCAACTTCAACAATGCTCAATCCTTTCCCTGCCTTTGTGTGATGCAACCCCTGGGTGTTATGTCAACAGTGAATTTTTCAGGGTGTACGTCTAAAGGATAAAGACCTTTTTTTTTTTTTAGAAGAAAATTACTGCATTATCACACCAAATAATTAACCAGAATCCCTGATTATCAGGGCTCAAATTTTACCATTGGTTCCTTTGAAACGGGGTCTTTCTTTCTTTCTTTCTTTCTTTCTTTTTAATTTTTAATGATTATTTACTTTTGAGAGAGAAAGAGAGAGACAGAACATGAATGCGGGAGGGGCAGAGAGAGAGGGAGACACAGAATCCGAAGCAGGCTCCGGGCTCCGAGCTGTCAGCACAGAGCCCGACGTGGGTCCCGAACCCACGAACCGTGAGATCATGACCCGAGTCAACGTTGGATGCTTTAACTGACTGAGCCATCCAGGTGCCCGAAGCAGGATTTTCAAAATAAGACCCACACACCGCAATTGATCTCTTAAAAATGAGCAAGCTTTTTGGGAGTGGGTTGAGGTTGCTTGTATGAAACACTCTATGCAGGCAAGATGACACAGTATTGCAGGAGCTTGGGTCTCTGCATAGATTCTTGGGTGAGTGGGTCAGAGGTTACATGCTCGTGGGCTCAAGGAAGGTGGCTTTAGCTGAATTGCTAGGGTCCCAGGTCTCCCCTGGCCAAAATGGAGTAGTGGTGAATACTGGCTACTGGCAGCCACCTTTGGGGCAAGGACAGAGACGATGACCCTCCTTCCGGAACGTGGATCAGATACACCAGCACGCCGCAATGCCCTGTGCCCTGCCACCTTTCAGGGAGCAGCGTGACACCTGCTTATCTTGTTGCCTAGTGACACTTCTTCCCAGGGATGATGGGGAACCTGCCTGGAACGAGGGTGCCACTCACGGCAGTGAACCAGCATGATCACTGTATCCCAAAGGCCACAAATGTCTTGTCCCTGCCTCGCTGGCCAGCCAAGTTCTCCTTGCCAGGCATGGTCCTCAGAACCTTGTCCTGGAGCGATGGCCCCAGAAGCAGTCAATGACCTTAGACTCCCGAACGGGCAGGAGAAGAGACAATCTCCTGCATGCCCTTGGTCTCCACGCTCTTGACCAGGGGAGGACCGAACGAGCTGGTGCAGCTGAAGTGACTGGTTACTCACTGGACAGAAGTGCCTGGTGTTGAAACCAGCTCGTCACCTGCCCAGGTGTGGCCTGGTCCCCCACCCCCTGCCTGCTGCTGGCAGCACACCCGCTTACTTTCTGGAAACTTACCAAGCTCCTGCCTTTCCTCTAAACCTGATCATCCTCCCCTATTCCCGTCTCAGCCTCTGGCTGTTCTCAGATGTCAACACTCCATAATCTAGGTTACCTTCCGTTCTCCTCTTCCTCCTCTTGGCTTTGTCCACACAGCGGCCTCCCAGCTGCTCCCCTGCCTCCAGTCTTTCCCTCAGCAGGTGCCCCTTCCTCTTTGGGGCCATTCTCTCCATCGGTGCCCTGTCCTCATCCTCACCGGTCCCTCTGTCATGGCTCCTACCTTCCTGATCTGAGAGTATCTTGTTCGGTTTGCGTTTCCCCCTTGAAATACTGACCTGCGTGCACGTGCTGTGTCTCAGCTGCCTGAGAGCTCTCTGCAGGCGAGGGGTCCAGGTGATACAGAGAAGTTCCCTGCTCGTGAAGAAGGTATTCTCTAGGGGAGGCAGGACATGGGCGTGGGTGCTCATTTACAAACACGTAAATGAGGAAGGTCATTGTCAGGCGATTCGTGCTACAGAGGCCGAGAGAACCTGGATGATGGGACAGCGGCAGGGGTAGCTGGGAGACCTTTTCCACGATGTCTTGCATTTCTGCGCACCTTGGGAACGGGCGGGGGTGGGGGGCACTGGCGGCCTGTGCCCTGGATTCTCTTTTCAAAGATGTTTGTTTAGTCAACAGTCTCAGAAGATAGAGGCAGAGCCTCCCTCCGGAGCAAAGGGCAGGGCGGCTGACTGTCCAGCAAAGAAAGATGATGTCCCGTTCGGGGCAGAAGGAGGACACCAGGTGCCCGTGTGTCCGTTAGAACAGATCCGGGCTCCCTGAACTCAGGCTTCCTCACCTGTGACACAAGCCCACCGAGGGGGCAGCATCGGCCTGGATTGCTGGGTGCCACCGACGTGTGGTTTGGGGAGCAATGGAAACCCATGCAAATGTGAAGCCTGGGCTGCGGGCCGTGCTGGGGGCACTAACGTCCTGGTCTCTGGCCCAGAGAGGCCCACGTCTTCTGCCGGCATCCATGAGATGTGGCAGGCTAACCTGTTAGCCCAGGGAAAAATCTGGTAAGTGAGGAGACCCATTCATTCATTCATTCATTCACGTGTATTTATTGCACTCCTGCCACTCACCAGGCACTTTTTAAGTACTTGCATAGAATAAACCCCTCAAATATTCCGGTCCTATGAAGCTTATACTTTATTGCAAGGGAAGACCAACAATAAACTACCTAAAGAATATAATATATAGAAAGATACTATGTCTAATATTATATAGCATCATATGGTGCGTAATGTGATAAGTAACATGGAAAGATAGATCAGGGAAGGGCTGGGCTGGGGTAGGGGAGAAGGTTTATCGTTTTAAATGGATATGAAACAGAAGTGGCCCAGATTTTTTAGTTTTATTGGTGAAGGGAGGGCAGTTAGCATATTCTCGGTGGAGGGGGAACCACTGACGGGTATAAGCAGGGGAATGATGACCTCCGATTTGCTGTTTTAAGGATCGCCTTGGCTGCAGGGCAGGGAGGGGGTGACGGTGGGGAGAGCAAGGGAGCAGAGGCTGTCAGCTGCCCAGGAGGGAGGCCGGATGTGGGCAGTGGGACGGAGATGGAGAGAAGTGTCATATTCCGAAGAAGGGAAGGGAGGGGAATATATTTTGGCAGTAGAAATGACAGAGGTTTTCGACAGATTGGTTGTGGAGTGTGAGAAAGACAAGAATCCAAGATGACACTTGGGTTTCGGACTTGAACCACTGGGTAAAATGGAGGTGCCACTGACGGGGGGGCGGGGAGGCTGGGGGTGGAACAAGTCTCCATGGAGACTGACCACGTTGTCCGTGATTTATAGATTTCATCTCAACACACACCTCTGTGCTCAGAAGTGAGAGCCACGTTTCGTGACAATCTGCCGGAATGTGGAAGCCTTCCCGATCTCTGGCGTTTCTCTCTGCGTTGTCTCTGGTTCTTACATCCGTGAATGTGTGTATCTGTGTGTGTTGATGCAGGAGGCATATCAAAAGATTTGGCAATGTCATAGTAATAGAAACGTATAATAACATGTTAATAATATATATACAAATAATAATAGAAATACATAAGTACACAAATCACGACATAAAACTCATATACTATAGTATATATATTATATATAACACTTGATGGAAATATAGAAACATTTAAAATGTGCCTTTTAAATCTCAAATATATATATTTTTATAGAATGATCACAAAGTGGTAAGTTGTAACATACATCATTCATCTATTCGGTCCAGTAATCTCTAAAGCATTGGTTGACATTTGGAAATTGCAGATGTAATTTTTGTTTGTTTCTTAGGTGTGGCTGTCACTAGCCATATGACACCACCAGCAGGTCTGAGCTGTCATTGGACATGGGGATGGCATTGTCAGGAAAAGTGGTGAGAAATCGGAAAAGGGGAAGAAGAGAACCCTGGGTGTCTCCAGTCCTTCTGGCTTATATGCACTTTTGGGTTTTTTAAATTTTTTTATTTTTTGTTTTTAAATTTACACCCAAGTTAGTTATCATGTAGTGCAATAATGATTTCAGGAGTAAATTCCAGTGATTCATCCCCCACATATAACACCCAGTGCTCCTCCCCACAAGTGTCTTCCTTAATGCCCTTTGCCCATTTAGCCCATCCTCCTGCCCACAACCCCTCCAGTTTGTTCTCTGTATTTAAGAGTCTCTTCTGTTTTGTCCCCCTCCCTGTTTTTATATTATTTTTGCTTTCCTTCCCTTATGTTCATCTGTTTTGAATCTTAAAGTCCTCATATGAGTGAAGTCATCTGATGTTTGTCTTTCTCTGACTAATGTCGCTTAGCATAATACCCTCTAGTTCCATCCACGTAGTTGCAAATGGCAAGGTGTCACTCTTTTTGATTGCCGAGTAGTACTCCATTGTATAGATATACCACATCTTCTTTATCCATTCATCTGTCGATGGACATAGTATGCACCTTTGGTTTTGAGCTACTTCACAGCTCTGTGTGTTACAGAAACTGGCAGTAGTATAATTGATCTTTGTCCACAGAAATGCAAATTAATATTATCCACTGGAGATATGATAGACTATCCCCCTGGGGATATGGACCTGTTTTGGATCAACTTGCATATTTATTTCAGCATTCTTGATTTTCTCTATAGTGTGTTCTCTGAATTCTCCTTTGCGTGGATTGTAACATCCTACTGGCTTCTTCATCAGTTAATGAGTTATATCTTTGACACACATTCATCTAATAGTTGTCCGAGTTAAGCTGATTTTACCATTTAAAAATTATTATTTTTTTAATTTTTTTTTTTAACATGTATTTATTTTTGAGACAGAGAGAGACAGAGCATGAACGGCGGAGGGTCAGAGAGAGAGGGAGACACAGAATCTGAAACGGGCTCCAGGCTCTGAGCAGTCAGCACAGAGCCTGACGCGGGGCTCGAACTCACTGACCGCGAGATCGTGACCTGAGCCGAAGTCGGACGCTTAACCGACTGAGCCACCCAGGCACCCCTAAAAATTATTTTTAACAACATCAAATGTTTCCAAAGATCATCTATTAAGTGGGTAGTTATTAGGTTATCCAAGATCCCCATAACTAGAGATTTTCTCTTAACGTCAACGATATCGGTCAAGATGCTGAACCCTCTCTTAACTTCTATTGACCTAACAGCAATAACATCACAATCTTTTCTAACTGCTTTTATACTGCCTGATACTTTTAAAAACTTTAACATCTTTATTATCAAGTAAGTCACAGACAATGTCTTGAAATGTCATTTTAATTAATTGGCTTAATTTGTTATGTTTTTCCTTCATCTGCAATCCAGAAGTTCTGTAAACCTTGTTGGCCAAGTTTCAGGATTCAGTAAATTGGAATAACTCAAAGGTTTTCAAAATTTTTCATATGTTGTTCTTAAATACATTCACATACAATTTTGTAAACAGGCTAATATATTCAATCTTGAAATTGATACAGTCTTCCCAAATTGTTATAGATCATTTTCTTATTTCTGTCAAGTCTTTCTCTTCATTTTTGCAGATTTATCTACAAGTAAGTTCAACCACTTTATCATTCACTGCATTCATGTTGGCTTTAATAGCTGAAACCTTTCTTTCTTTTTAAGCAATCTTTACACCCAATGTGGGGCTCGAACTTACAACCCTGAGATCAAGAGTCGTATGTTCTACCAACCGAGCCAGCCAAGCACCAGGAACACTTCTTTCTTATAAAGCTAAGAAAAGCACTGAGTTCTTTTTATGACATCATTTATCAAGGTCACGTATCTGCATGATGTTTTGTTTTCCATACTGTTTATTTCCATTTCTCAGTTTATTACCATTCAAGGCTGGCTACAATCTCCAGCTGGCTCTTGAAGGTCTAGTAGATCCAAATATTCTTCCAGTTTTCATTTTTTCGGTTCCTTCCTTTTCAGACACATTATTTGATTTTCTTTGATAGTCACTCAATACATGGTAGAAAATATTTAAAGTTACTTGCTATGAACCTTTCATTACATTGACCCCAAATAATTGAACGACATCTATGACACAAGAGTTTCTTTGTGTGTTTAAAATTTTTTTTAACTTTTTTTCATGTTTATTTGTTTATTTTGAGAGTGAGAGACAGGGGGAAGGGCAGAGAGAGAGAGGGAGAGAGAGAATCCCAAGCAGGCTCCATGCTGTCAGCACAGACCCCAATGTGGGGCTCGACCTGAGCCAAAATCAAGGGTCAGATGCTTAACCAACTGAGCCACCCAGGCGTCCCACTTTGTGTGTTTAAAAATGGATTGTAGGGGTGCCTGCGTGGCTCAGTAGGTTGAGTGTCCAACTTCGGCTCAGGTCATGATCTCACGGTTCATGAGTTTGAGCCCTGCATTGGGGTCTCTGCTGTCAGCACGGAGCCTGCTTCAAATCCTCTGTTCCCCCTCCCTCTCTGCCCCTCCCCCACTCATGCTCTCTCTCTCTCTCTCTCTCTCTCTCTCTCTCTCTCAAAAATAAACATTTAAAAAAATAATAAGGGTGAAAAAATAAACAATAAAGAAATATATGGTAGGGGGGACATAGTTTTACAAAATCCCATTAAGGAGAATACGAGCAAATGTGTGGAAGCCCACAGCAGTACACTATTCTACGTAAGGATATTTTATAATTTATTTACCTTCTTACCTGTCAATGGGTGTCCAGGTTCTTTGCTGTCATAAACAATGATGCAATGAACATCTGTGTGTTCACACTCCCCTGAGCAGACGTTTCTCCAGATTTATGCTGTAAGTAGGATTTCAGGGTGAAAGAAATGGGCATTTTTAACTTTACTGGGTATTTTCATCTGCTCCCCAAAGTGGATGACCTGACTTACGACCCCACCACAGTGTCTCCGTGCCCCTGATTCTCCACATCCTTGAAGACACTCGGCCCCATCAGACCTCTTCATCTTTGCACATCCTGTAGGTCTGGAGTGATGCTTGCTTCCTCACTGTCTTCTTCTGATTACCAGGCACTGTGCCAGGCCGCCAGAGAGGGACATGGTCCTGTCTTAGAGGTCCCTGCTGAGTGAAGGGGAGCAAGTCCAGAATAACTTTCAGGGACACCGACCCGTGTTGGGCTCTTTATATTTTCCCCTCTCTGGTTCCAAGAGTCTTCCCCAGGGCAGGTGTATGGGGCAGAAATTCCCCGGAAGCCGTCCCCTCCTTGTGTTCTGAATTCACTGGGAAGATAGATCTTGGAGGTCCTTGGTTGGGAACAGTCCCTGAGACTGCTCCGGGGATGGAGAGACTCCTCCTGGGGGCGGCTTGGGCACCAGGACTCCAGTCTGGGCTGGGATGCCAGTGTCCGGGAACGGCCAAGAGTGGAGTGGGTGGGGCAAGGGTGTCCGGAGTTACGGTGTCCCTCTGATGGGACTGCCTCTAATATTTCACTCTGGTTAGGGCACTGGACCAGGACGGGAAGCATCAGGAGGCCTGAGAATGAAAGTCATGAACTTTCCTGCTTCCCTGGGTACGATGGAGGCTTGGAGTCCAATTTGATTGAGGAGGAAGAGGGAGACGGATGCTCCACTGCACCTGCGTGTGTGGGTAAGCCACGCGGTAAACAGGCCATCTCGATGCATCATTAAACACGTGTCTCTACAGGGCAACGGCGTGCGTGGGCACCGCATGGGCACTCAGCTCAGTCCCAAGGTCGGGGGATCTTGGAGGGGGGAGTGTCCCTCAAGGGGGAGGAGGAATCAGACCAAAGCGTCAAGTGTTAAGGAAATTGGGTTTCTCTTTGGAATAATAAATGGAGGAATATCAAAGAGAGGAATAAATCTGCATTTGTGAAAGATGATCCTGCGTGCAGTGTAGACAATGGATCAGGGGTCAGGAGACTGGAGTGAGCAGGGGAGACTTGGCAGGCAATGATGCAGGTGACACTAGGTGGTCACAATGGCTGTGACCAGAAACACAACCCCGGGGGGCCTGATGCTGCTCTGGTGGGAGGGGCTGGGAAGGCAGCGACAGGCCCCGAGGAGCCCAGGAAGAGCGGGTGTGGGTGGGTGGGTGTGAAGGCGAGGGTTCCGTCAGGGCCCGTTCCATTTGGCAGCCTGGGGACCTAACAGGAAGTGAGGACCTCGTCAGAAGCTCATGAGCAGGACCGGGGACCAGTCATTTAGTTTAAGGGTCACTTAGTTTAAGTAAAGATACAGGGGTGATGACATCACCCAAGGGGGGCGAGAAGGCAGAGAAGGAGAGAGGGTCTGGGACAGGAATGGCTATTGGGTAGTTTCAAGATACAATCAAGTTCCATTGTGAACTGGCTGCCTCTACCTTTTTTTTTTTTTTTTAATTTTTGTTAATGTTTCTTTTTGAGAGAGAGGGAGACAGAGAGAGAGACAGAGCATGAGCAGGGGAGGGGCAGAGAGAGAGGGAGGCACAGAATCCAAAGCAGGCTCCAGGCCCCAAGCTGTCAGCACAGAGCCCTACGCGGGGCTCGAACTCACAAACCGTGAGATGGTGACCTGAGCCGAAGCCGGACGCCTAACCAACTGAGCCCCCCGGGCACCCCTGTCTCTGTCTTTTTGTTGCCATCCTCGACGTGAATTTATAATCGTTTCCCCCAACCTTACCTTACAGAGCATTTCATATAAAAATGAACCACTGCTTCTATTATCCTGAATACTAGAAAAACCGTGTCACAGGCTACAAGGGCCACATGTGCTGCTGTGAGTTGCCTTCCCGGCTGCACGTTGTGTTAGTCGTGAGACTCTTAGCTCACGGGTAGCTCATAAAGTTCCTAATTAAATGGGAGTGGGAAAATACGTTTATTATTTATTTATTAGCAAACAGCCTTTGATAATGAACCTGAGCACCTTGACGACATGTACCGACAGGATCTTTTCGAATCTGGGCTCATCGGGGACGGCTATAGAGAAGGGGGTGGGCTCTTTTTTACAACCAGACCAGAACTACTCAAAAGGTGTTTTCCTCTTCGAAGCGGGAGATTTAGTCAAGCGATTACGCCCTTTGAGAGGACACGATTGAAATGCTTTTGGGGGGCAAGACTCTCTCCTAAATACCTGCCTCAGGGGCTCAAGCCATCTCTTTGGAGGAGGATGAGGGGGCTTGACTTTTAGGATCAGCCAAGTCGTTGGGAGCCAAGTGTGATGAATGAGAGGAAAGACTGAGCCAAGTAATAGCAGATCAGCAAACTTGAGGTATCCCCTCCCCCGTTCGGGCCTCCCCTCCCCTATTCTCACCCACTCACGAAGGGCATTGCCATCCACCAGCCTGAAAAACAACTTCATTAGAGCATTTGTTTATAACTTAAATTATAATTCACCCCTCCTTAGTCAGTTTTGTGTTTTCTCTAACACACATTCCAGAACATTCCGTTCCGGTAAAACACAGGCACCGAGAACGTGTTCAAAAAAATTCTAGGGGTGCCTGGGTGTCTCAGTCGGTTGAGCGTCTGACTTCAGCTCAGGTCATGATATGTTTGTTGAGTTCGACGCACACATGGGCGTCCCTCCCCCACTCTCTCTCTCTCTCTCACTCTCTCTCAAAATAAATAAAACATTTTAAAAAATATTAATTGAACTTCAAAAGGAGCTGCAAGCCAGAGGAAGTAGCAGTGGGCCGGCAATGGACGACCTACGGTAACAAGACGGTACCCTACTGTTTTCTTCAGTGATTTCAAAGCTATTCATGTAATTCGCATCCAGCCACCCAGAAAGATGGGCCAGGCAAGTCCCAATATCCCTATTTTACAGAAAAGGGCGCAAAAACCAAGCTTATAAGGGAAGGAAATGCCGTGGTTCAGACGGGACGGCTGATCATTAGAGCTGGAGGGAATCTGGTCAGATGTCGAGCCTGAGGTCACTTTACGAGTGAGAAAACGGGGGCTGGAGCAGTGAAGTGATTCATTTGCCACATCTTAGCTGCTTGCTAGGAGAGCCAACGTTAGATTCCAAGTTCTTCGGTTTCTAATCAAATTCCAAGAGGGTGATTCCAAACACGTCAGCGAACGGCAGGATCACCGCAGCGAATACATGTGCGTCCTCCCCGCAATGACGCAGGACGGCAACACTCATCTGGGGTCTCCGGCACCAGACTGCCTGGGTGGGAACCCTGGTTCAGCCCCTTTGGGACTCAGTAAACTTGAGGGACGTCATAAATCGATTCACACCCAGGCGTCCATGATTAATGTGATGTCTATCCCAGTCGAACCTACTTTTTGAAAGAGAATGCCTGGAAATCTTTAGCCCCCAGACACCAATCTCCGCTGCTGGTGCCTCACCTAATACCTGACACAGAGTCAGCACTCCATAAATAATGGAACTCAGGCGTAGTTGAACTTGAGCGTGGAGGTTCTGGAGCAAGAGGGACCGTGCTGAAATTCCTCAGTTCATCCTACAGACGTGACGCATTCCCTATTCCCCGAGGTTTTTGTGGCCCCGAAAACTTACTTTGGGATGGGCAAGGATAAGCTAATGAATTAGGGAAATCTGGGAAAATTATAATGATAAGGTAATAAGCTCTATTATATCAGTTTTCAGGGAGTTAGAGTGAACCATTCCAACGAAGACACTGGCTAATAGGTTGCTGTGGCCAGAAGCCCAAAAAATACATCAAGGATTTCCGCAAAGCTGAGAATATGTTCCCACCACTCTCAGAAGCGAGGGTACCAGATGCACTTTAATTATGGCATGTCAAGAAAATATCTTGAGGAAGAACCATTAAAAAATAATCAGGAGAAGGAGAGAGAGGCTGATATTGGGGTTAGAATAAGAAGGTTAGGATCTTTTTTTTTTTTTGCCTGGAAAGACAATGGCTCTGAGGAAAAATAGAGAATAATTTCTTTTTTTTTTTTAACTTTTATTTATTTTTGAGACAGAGAGAGACAGAGCATGAACGGGGGAGGGTCAGAGAGAGGGAGACACAGAATCTGAAACAGGCTCCAGGCTCTGAGCTGTCAGCACAGAGCCTGACGCGGGGCTCGAGCTCACGGACCGCGAGATCGTGACCTGAGCTGAAGTCGACGGCTCAACCGACTGAGCCACCCAGGCGCCCCAGAGAATAATTTCTTCACGGATTTTCTGTTTATTGGACAAATTTACCAAATGCCTACTTGGTCCAGGCACATTTAGGTGCTAGAATTCACCAACACACAAGACAGACCAATCCTTGTCCTTGTGGGGGGGGGGGGGCGAGGGGGGGTCACTGGATATTAATATAAATTTTTTTTTCCAAATTTTGGAAAATTAGGTAGAAAGATTATCTTATGAAGCCTGAAAGGGGTATGTTTAGACCAAGCATAAGAACCCCTGCACAATGCCCGGGACTAGAGCAGTGCCCTGTGGATAATTGGTGATTTTATCTAACAGAAGTGCTGTTGTTCTTAATATCCTTTATCTTTGCGACATTAAAACTCCAAGAAAACTCCAGAAAAAGTAGGCGAAGGACAGCAGGCAATTCAGAAAGAAGAGAAATGGCCAATCGAATCAAATGCAAATTCGAATATGTGCAAAATCAAATGCAAATGAGAATGTATGCAAATTTAAATGCAAATTAGAACACATGCAAAATTAAAGGCAAATTAAGACATAACAGTGCAAGTCGCTAGAAACTTCAAGAGTTAGTAGCTACGCAGGTAGGAAAGGCTAACAGATTCTAATAAATCCACACAAGGTGTATAATGATTGATTAGTGAGAACTAGACATTGGGGGATATGAAAACCAACACTTGAACAAGAGTTTGTTGTCAGAGGCTCCTAGCATAGCTCATTGAGTTTAACCCGAGATTTCTGTTCTGCAGGCTCACGGACCCATTCCTGGGGACCACCATGGGGAGGCGGAAAAACGCCGAGTTGAATTTTTGGCACGCGGCCCAGCCGGGCTTTCTTATGTAACAATCGCCTGAGCTAGTTAGTATGAGAACTTTTGAAATAAAAGCTAAGAGTGGCCAAAACAAATATGTGGCCAGATTAAAGCCAGCTTGGCCAATGTTTCTCTAACATTCCTGCTTTATAAACATAGAAAACAGCAAGAAAAGAGAAGGTTGTGTTTTTGCCGCAAATCATACTTGTGATCCTTGTTTGTCTGTCTCTGTTACAGCATCTTCACTATCAAAAGCTTGAGCATTCCAGAGAGTCCACTGGGAGCTTTCGAAACACCAACCAAAACAAAGCAAAAGTCAGGGATGGAGAAACTAAGGTTCCCTGGTCTCTTGTGGGTGTCACCGAAGTTTTCGCTTTCATAACCGATGTCGGGTCTTTCAAGCAAACGCCTAGAACTCTGCCCTCTCTGCAAACCAGGTATTTGTGGACCAGGTGATGTATTTGTTCAGCATATCCTGTGCCTTTATTCCCAGAAGAAAGGGAATGGGACAGAACACTCTGTCAAATAAACAATTGCCCAAGGTCTTGGGCAAGAGAAATTGGGACAGGAAGCAGACAGCGGACTCTTTGCCCTAGGTAACTGCCTGATAAGGTAAACACACCGTGTACAATGAGTTCCTGTCCTCCTGTGATAAATATTTATATGCTGAGCCCTGTGTTTGAAAGCACTAAACCATCCCTCAGTCTGAACATTGACCTTTCGATGCAGAGCACAGGGCTAATTTTACAGGTGATGTAATTAATTTTTGTGGCTCCAAGCCGTACTGGGAACGAGAGAAATGGTTGTTTTGGTGATTGTTTAAGAGGGATTCGGCAGGCTGCGTACAGCGTTCGGGTAACAGTATCAGCACACGGTCTTCAGATTTCTTAGTCACACCTGGAATTCAAGGATCTTAGGAAGACGGTGGTGTAGGGAGCTTATCACAAACAAACTCAGGTTCTCCGGATGTTAGAGGAGGTGACGAACTCGACCCTGTGTTCAGGCACGGCCTTGCACTAATGTTCGGAGCATGCCAAGGGCTTTATTTTTAGCAAATGGCTTTAGCATGGCCCCAAGTTTCTGTGACCGGGATGTACTTCACTTTAACATTAATAAGATGTACAGGCAGACCACTATTTCATGGTGAGCTGAACTGACCCCGTCCCCCAGAACGTAAAAGGCCGATGACGATTGAGGAAAGATACTTGCCACGAAACAGCACCATCCCGTGGTCCAAGCTGGAAACCAGGGTCCGTCCGCACCCCTCTCTCTCGCCCCTGTGTTCGGCGCATCTAAAGACCTTGTTCCACCCCTGAAATATCTCAAATGCACACACTGCCCCCATCACACTTTGCCAATTCTCTGCCTCTCCCAACTCACCCTTTGCACAGGTGTCCCCGGGCACGAACTCACAGCAGTGCCCTCTGCGCTTCCGTTTCTCATTAACTGGCACATTCTCCGGTTCTGCATCTTGGGTCCCCCTCCCCTGACCCACCCTCTGCCAGGTCTTGTGGATTGGCCTTCTGGAACACCTTGGAGCCATCCACCCACATCACTGGGGGTTCACTGCCTCTACCCTTTCTCACGTGGGCCCTCACGTCCCACTTGGACCGCAGAAATGACCTCCATGACCTCTGGGGCCCATTCAGCAGCTCCGGCCTCAACGTCCCCAGCAAAGCCAGAGGGACCTTTCCCAACCACAAGCCCGATGAGGCCACTTCTTGGCTAAAAACCAGTTCGGACTTCCCTCTGCCCTGAGGATGAAGACAAAGCTCCCATCCCACTTTCAGGGCCTGAGTCACTACCCTAGTGCCACCCCCAGGGTGGGCTGCTCAGCCATGCCAGCTCCCAACACCGAGCCCAGGGGACTTCCTCCCTTTTCGCTCGTTCATTCGCTTCCAAAATCTCATCCGCGTCTGCGATCAGCTTACTTACTCGCCTGCACATCACAGGTGCTCAGTGCATGTCTGTGGAATAAATGAATGGATGAAAGAACCAACCAAGGAAACCTCCGTCCCAGGGTGATAAACGGTGAACTCATCCGAGAAAATGGCAGACCTTAAAGAAGACCATACGCTGGGGCGCCTGGGTGGCGCAGTCGGTTAAGCGTCCGACTTCAGCCAGGTCACGATCTCGCGGTCCGTGGGTTCGAGCCCCGCGTCGGGCTCTGGGCTGATGGCTCAGAGCCTGGAGCCTGTTTCTGATTCTGTGTCTCCCTCTCTCTCTGCCCCTCCCCCGTTCATGCTCTGTCTCTCTCTGTCCCAAAAATAAATAAAAAACGTTGAAAAAAAAAATTAAAAAAAAAAAAAAGAAGACCATACGCTAGGAGTCCAGGCCCTGGATGGCCATCTTATCCATAGCTGTGGACAAAGAGTCTAGAAAGGAAAATGAACAGTTGCTGGCCGACTGTCTGACCGCCTCACCTTGATCTGGAACTCTCTAATCTCTGTGCCCACCCCCCAGTCCCCTGCACTGGTCTTCCTTCACATTCCAGCTCAAAACACATTCCTTCATGTTGCTGGACACGCCCGCCTGCCCGCTCCTTTGGGCCTCAGGGCCTTGCACCTGCTAATATCTCTCCAGCCCCTCCCCCTCCCACCGCAAGTGGTTATTTCCTATTCCTTCATAGAACTGCAACTCCGATGTCACTTCCTGAGAGGAACCTTCCGGAGCCCTAGGCCAGATCAGATCCCCTCACAGCATGCCAGTCCTTACCCAAACACCAATCAACCCATTTTGCAAATACGGGTTTGGGTAACTCTTTCACTACCATCTACCTTCTTGCCCCATGAAGGCGGGGATTGTGGGGTGTTCCTCACCTCTTCAGGCAGACCTCCATCCAACACAGCAGCTTGTCTAAAGCGGTGCCCAACTAATATTTGGTGATTTTTATGGAAGTACGGGGAGTGTTGATACTCTAATATGCTTTACGTATGTGACCCTCAGACTCCAGGAGAACGAGTGGGCAAAGGAAGTAGCAGGCAATCCAAACGATACAAACGGTCCAGCAACCTTAGTAGCAACGAGGGAAATGCACGTTAGAACATAACAAAAGATCGCTTCGACATGATAAGTTGCAAACTCTCCGAAAAGCAATCATAACATCTGCAAGATCGACGCAATCTCTATCAAAATCCTAACAATCTGTTTTTGCAGAAATAGAAAATCCCTCCCAAAAATTCACATGCAATTGCAAGGGACTCTGCACAGCCGGAACCATGCTGGAAAAAAACAAAGTAGGAAATCTCACCCTGCCTGATTTCAAAACTTCCTACAAAGCTACAGTAATCAAAACGGGGTGGTCCTGCCACAGAGACAAGACTTCTAGACCAATAGAATAATCTAAAACAGGAAAATGAAATAGATATCCCAGAAAGAAATCCTCACCTAACTGGTCAAATGATTTTCAACAAGGGTCCCGAGACCATTCCATGGAGGAAAGGACAGTCTTTTCCCAACGGTGTTGGGAAAACTGGACATCCACATGCACAAGAACAAAATTGGACTCTTCCCTAACACGATATGCCTGCTCAAGTGGGCGAGGGGCAGAGAGAGAGCAGGACATAGAGAATCCCAAGCAGGCTCCTCACTGTCAGTGCAAAGCCCGACGTGGGGTTCAGACCCAGGAACTATGAGATCATGATCCAAGCCCAAATCAAAGGTCAGATGCTTAACCAGCTGAGCCACTCAAGCATCCCTGCAATTGCATTTTTAATTGTATCTGGATGGTCTTCTAGAAGACGCGGGAACAACAACTTCAAAGGCCACAGGTGTCCCTTCAGCGGCGGGTCTTAGATGGATGCTGTGGGGGCCACTTGCCGTCCTAGGGGGCTCAGGGGTTTTAGCTGTTTGGGCATCTGATAAAGGACTGATCACCACTCCCGGGTACCCGGCCTTCCTCTTTGTTACCAGAACTGGGCTTTTACTTCTGAATGTTATGAACCAAGCTATTTGAAACTTTCAAGAAAGTGTCTGCACAGTCCAAATCATAAAAGAAGCCAGACACCTGCAGAGGAGGTGGGCAGGTATGAGGGTGATACCCCAGCGGTGATGTCTGCTTCCCCCACAGCCCAGGCGGGGCCCTGTGCTGGTGTCATGCTTTTAGGGGCCCCCACTTTGGTCTGACTGCACCCGCCCTCATAGAGCAAGGAGCCTGGTCTCCACTTCCAGGCTGTACTCTGGTTTCCTGGGACCCCGGGATCCTCTGCCCCAAGGGTCCCCAGCCAACTTGTAGGGTCTACCCTTCTGTCAGCGGGCCAGGCTATGGTGTGTGTCCCTCTAGGCAAGAGGGCCAGGGGAGGGACAACGGGCCTCATCCAGGGCCATACTCTCGTGACCGCTGTGCCCAATCGCAGGCCACTGTACCACTGCAACCTGCATTAAAAAGAAAAGCAAAATAGGTGGGGGGCCTGGGTGGCTCAGTTGGTTAAGCATCCGACTCTTGATTTCGGCTCGGGTCATGATCTCATGGTTCATGAGTTTGAGTCCCACGTTGGGCTTTGTACTGACAGCTTGGAGCCTGCTTGGGATTCTGTCTCCCTCTCTCTCTACCTCTCCCCTGCTGGCGTTCTCTCGCTCTCTCTCAGAATGAATAAACAAACTTTAAAAATGTTTAAAAAACACAGCAGGGGCGCCTGGGTGGCTCAGTCGGTTTAGCATCCGACTTCAGCTCAGGTCATGATCTCGCAGCTTGTGAGTTCAAGCCCTGTGTCGGGCTCTGTGCTGACAGCTCGGAGCCTGGAGCCTGCCTCGGATTCTGTGTCTCCCTTTCTCTCTGTCCCTCCCCTGCTTGTGCTCTGTCTCTCTCTCTCTCAAAAATAAATAAACATTAAAAAAAATTTTTTTTAATAGAGCAAGATAGAAAATACAGCAGGCATATATAACTATTTTCGTAAAATATTGGTTTCTGTTATGTAGTCTGGGCTTAATGTCAAACGCATCTCCTCCTGTGCGTCTCAGCCCGGAGAGCCTGACAAAGCAGGTAGGACACACAGGTGGGGGTAGCCATGGCCCCTTCGGTGGAGAGAGACGCAGGGAGGCCCTGTGTCCACAGACCCCCGAGACCACCTGCACCAGGCGGCTCTAACCTGCGCCCGCGACGAGGCCAGAACCCTCGTCCCGCTCTCCATCCTCCACCACGATCACCCTCAGAACCGCTGTTGACTCGCCCAGACACCTGCAGGAGGCTCCTCCCTGGTTTCCCGGTCCATGTCTCCTCTGACCCTCTCCCCTCCCCCATCCATTCTGCTCATCTGTCGCTCCGTCCCGCACAAGCCCTCAGGGCCTCCTGTCCAACACCCCAGCTCTGTCCCAAATGAGCCTCACTCACTGGCCTCTGGCCCTGGCTTCTCCTTCCAGCAGGAGTACTTTCTGTCCGGTTCTCCTGGCTGCTCCCATGTCTTCCAGGTCTCAGCTCAGATGTCCTCTCCTCGGAGGCACCTTCCCGAGCCCCTCTGTCCCTGTCACAGCCCTGAGAGGCTCTTTTGCACACTTGCCTGCTTGCCGCCCGGGCCCCTAACCTTCCCGCCAGAGGGCAGCTCCAGGACAGCATGCCTGGCGCACAGCAGGTGCTCAATAAACACATCCTGGGTGAATAAGGAAGTTATCAGAGTGACCTTCTAATGCAGGACGGTGCGGGTGACCCAAAGGGGCAGATCGGCGCACGGCTTGAGGCTGGCGTGGAAGTGACGTTAAGGTTCTACTTGCGCGGAAGGCCGGAGGGTGAACGTGCAAAGATTTCTCCCAGCGTCTTCGGTCTAGACTCTCGGATGTCTGCAAGTCTGCGCGTAATCATTAACTTTTATTGGGGACGTATCGAGCTGTACTGCAGATATAATGTAATTGTTTCCTCGCTGCTAGCCGGCTGTCACTGGTTGAGGCAGGAGGATCTATGTGGAGCCCTGCTAGATTTCCCACAGAGAACTGCCTCGGGCACTTTCCAGTTATTACACCCCGGGAAAAGGCCATAAAACCGATATTAGGCCCCAAATGACTTTTACAGCTGGAGACAACCAAAGCTCCTGTGTTTTCATCCCAGGACCACAACTCAGTCGCGAAACGTCCCAGCATCCCACTTGCCAGCAGCATTTTCATTTTAGTTCGTTTTCGGGTGGCCGTGACAGCCACGAGGGGCGGGATTTGATTTTCTCTACCTTCGGTTTGTAGAGGAGGACTTTCGTGCACTTTGACTAATGGGACCTTCACTCCCTGGCTCCCTTTATTACCCTGCCCGCGGGACCCCGGGATCCCTTTTCCTCTCTCCAACATCGGCAATCTGTGTGATGGGAGAGGCCGTCTGGGGAGATGCAGAAGTTGGTCGCCAGCCTCCAGTTTTACTAATGGGCTGTCCCCAACTTCTCTAAAGAGCCAACCGAGCTTGGGGATTCGGGTCAGCTGGGACCCCGGTTTGTGGTTCACGGCTGCTGTGAGGTGCATACTCTCAGGATGAATAGAGGGTCACCGAACATTTCTCTTTTTGGAAAACGGAGCCTTTTACTTTTCACGGCTTTGTGGGGACGCAGCTCGCGTCCCCTCCAGTTCACCCGCTTGAGGTGCACGACGCTGGGGCTTTTAGCGCGTTCACAGACCCGTGCACTTAACCCTGCAATTCCAGAACGCCTTCGTCACCCCAAAGAGAAACCGACACCGATTAGCCATCACCCCTCCGGTCCTCCCTTCCCCCCAGCTCCTGGCAACCACGGATCTACCTTCTGTCTCCGTGGATTGGCTTCTTCCACACGTCTCATCTAAGTGGAAACCTACCACATGTGGTCCTCTGTGTCTGGCTTTCACGCAGCACGGTGTCTTCAAGGTTTATCCCCATCGTAGCTTTTCTGCAGGTGTCTGCGTTTTTATTGCCAAACAATAGCCCTCGGTGTGGGTGTGTCACTTCATCCATTCATGGATGGAAAAGTTACTGACCTTTGGTGCTCAAAGGGACATGGCAGGTCCTCCAATGCAGCCCTCAATTTCACAAAGGAGAGAAAGGAGGCACAGAGAGGGGAAGTGACTTATCCAGGGAGGCACAGCCAGCCTGGGAGACCTGATACTGACTGGAGCTTTGGTCTTATAAATCATGAAATATTTCATGCTTACTGGAAAGTTAGAAAAAAAAATACAGTGAACTCTCTCTCTCTGTTCACAGCCTTTACCCATTTCTCTTCGGGGTTTCCTTTTCTTTAATCACTTGTAGGAGTTCTTAGTAAATTCTAAAGGCAAATCATTTGTTGCTTACAAACCGTACCCAGCTTTTCCCAGTCTGTGGCTTGTATTGTCCTTTGGTTTCTGGTGTTGATGAGGTTTGGTGGACAGAAGTTTCTAATTTTAGTGAATTGTCTGTCTTGTTATTTATGGTTTGTGCCTTCCGAGTCTCGGTTAAGAAATCCTTTGTTAGGGGAGCCTGGGTGGCTCAGTTGGTTTATTATCTGACATATATATATATATATATATATATATATATATATATATATATATTTAATGTTTATTTTATTTTTGAGAGAGAGAGAGAGAGCATGAGCAGAGAAGGAGCAGAGAGAGAGGGAGACACAGAATCTGAAGCAGGCTCCAGGCTCTGAGCTGTCAGCACAGAGCCCAACACAGGGCTGGAACCCATGAACTGTGAGATCGTGACCTGAGTCAAAGTCAGACACTTAACCAACTGAGCCACTCAGGTGCCCAAAGCATCTGACTCTTGATATTGGCCCAGGTCATGATGCAGTGTTCTGGGATCAAATCCCGTGTCGGGCTCTGCCCTAAGCGTGGAGCCTGCTTAAGATTCCCCACCTGCTCCCTTTCTCTCTCTCTCTCCTTCTCCCTCTGCTCCCTCCCCCATTCGTGTGCTCTTTCTCTATCTCTAAATAAAAATTTTTTTAAAAAATTAAAAAAAGAGAAATCCATTGTTAGTATTCTCCTAGCTTTTCCTCTAAATGTTTTCAAATTTCGCTTTTCACATTTAATTCATCTGGAATGTACTTTCTTTCTAGGTTCTTGGCGGGGGCTCTGTAGCAAAGACAGATTAACAAAAACACCCTTTTTTTCTTAATGTTTATTTATTTTGAGAGAGAGAGAGAGAGAGCACGCACACAGTGAGGGAGGGGCAGAGAGAGGGAGACACAGAATCCAAAGCAGGCTCCAGGCTCTGAGCTGTCAGCACAGAGTCTGACGTGGGGCTCAAACTCACAAGCTGCGAGATCATGACCTGAGCCAAAGTCGGGTGCTTAACCCTCTGAGCCACCCAGGCCCACCCAAAAGCATACACTTTTATTTCAGATAAATTCTACATGACACAGGAGCCTTCACAAGGAAATGAAGACTCGAAGAGTAGTTAAAGCTGAGTGCTTTTTTTTTTTTTTTTTTAAATCTGAGTGCTTTTATACTGGGTTCGATGAGGAGTAGAAAGTCATGGGAAAGCATGATAGGACATTGGGGTAGGAGCCAAGAATAGTAAATTGGAGGAAACTTAGTGAGGTCTATTCATTCAGATTTCTCTTGGCATCCCCCTCATCTTTGAAGATGAGGATATTCCTTTCCTCCAGGTATACAGAGAGCACCTGTCGCATGAGGGTCTATGATCTACTTCAGGGGAAGGTCAGAGAGTCCTTCCGGCAACTACTGCTGCTCAGATTCCTTCCACGTAGGTCAGTCAATATGCCAAAGTGCCATATTTGGGGGGAGCGTGTCTCCCACCCTGTCAAGACAGTACCTCCTTTACCACATAAATTATACCCATATACCTGTGGGTTTAATTTTGGGGCTCTGTTCCTTTGGTCTTTTTGTCTACTTCTGTGCCAATACCATATGTCTCAATTCCTATAAGCTCATAATAAGTCCTAATATTTAGAAGGGCAAGCACAAGCCCCACCACCTCTCACCTTGCCCTCTTTCTTCAAAATAACCTTTGTTTTAAGTCTGTTTCTTTGACTTGAGAAAGAGAGAGAGAGAGAGGAGAGGGAGAAGGAGTGTGTGTGCATGTGCGTGTGAGCAGGGGAGGGGCAGAGAGAGAAGGAGGGAAAAAGAAAATTCCAAGCAGGCTCCTTACTGTCAGCTCAGAACCATGAGATCATGACCTGAGCCAAAACCAAGAGTCAGACACGCAACTGACTAAGTCACCCAGATGCCCCTAAAATAGTCTTAACTTTTTGTCTTGTTTGCTTTTCCATCTAAGCTCCAAGATAAGTTTGCCCATTCCTCAAAACTCCTTTTGGGGCTTTGATTGGTATTGCATTGAATTTATATGTTAATATGGAGTGTACTAACATCTTTATGAGACATTGAATATTCCTATCCATGAAGATGGTATATAGATCTCCTTTTTTAAATGTTTCAATACAGGGGCGCCTGGGTGGCTCAGTCGGTTAAGCGTCCGACTTCAGCTCAGGTCATGATCTCGCGGTCCGTGAGTTTGAGCCCCGCGTCGGGCTCTGGGCTGATGGCTCAGAGCCTGGAGCCTTCTTCAGATCCTGTGTCTCCCTCTCTCTCTGCCCCTCCCCCATTCATGCTCTGTCTCTCTCTGTCTCAAAAATAAACAAACATTAAAAAAAAAAATTTAAATGTTTCAATACATAGATTTTAAACAATTTTATAAATTGTATGATTTATGTTATAAATTTTACCATTATAGTTTTACAATTTACAGAAATCATACACATCTTTTGTTACATTTATTCCTTGGTTATATAATTCTTCTTGCTATTGTAAATGGCGGTTTACAAACTATATGCTGTTGCCAGCATCTAGGAATACACATGAGATTAAATATTAATCTGAGATTCAGCAGCCATGATAAATTCTCGGAGTTCCCAAAAATGTATTGAGTTTTTATGCAGATGATCACATTATCTGTGACCTATGACAGTTTTGGTTTTTTCCGTTCGAACTTACACCTTTTATTAACTTTTTTGTTCTTCATGCACAGGTTAGGACCCGAACCCTTCATACAGCTGAATGGAAGTGGAGACAGTGGGCACTGCTCCTCATACCTGACATTAAAGGAATGTTTCTCATTTAATCTTTAAGGGTGATGTTTGCTGTAGGTTTTGCCAAATGTCCTCTATCCAGTTCTAGAAGATCCCTTCTGTTTCTAGTGACTCATGAATCCTTCCTCTGGTTTTAAAAATGGTTGTTATTAATTCATATTTGCATTATAGAAGTAACATATGCTCATAGAAACAGAAATCAAATAGGATGGAAGTAGAAACACTCCATCCCAGCCCCAGCCCTTCTCTTCAGACAAAACCGCTGTTAACATTTTGTTATTCCTTCTAAAAATTTTCAATGCACACGCAAGCATATGTTGGTATGCCCCTATTTTTCCACACAAAAAGATTACATTGCAGTCCTGTTCTATAATTTTATTTTTTTCAAATAAAGCAACTTGGGCATTACTCTACGTTGGGACACGTGGGTCTACGTCATTCTTTTTATTTTTATCTTTTTTTAATTTTTTAATGTTTTTATTTATTTTTGAGGCAGAGAGAGACAGAGCATGAGCAGGGGAGGGGCAGAAAGAGAGGGAGACACAGAATCCGAAGAAGGTTCCAGGCTCTGAGCTGACAGCACAAAGCCCGATGTGGGGCTTGAACCCACAAACTGCGAGACCATGACCTGATCTGAAGTCGGACGCTCAACCAACTGAGCCACCCAGGCGCCCCTACGACATTCTTTGTAATGGCGGCACCATACTCCACCGTATGGATGCCCACGGCGGTTTAACCAATTCCCTTCCAATGTACATTTAGGCTGTATCTGTATTTGCTTACTAGTCTGTTTGCTGGCTATTACACATAATGCCTTAATGCACATGCTTGGGCATAATCTTTGTG
Organism: Panthera onca; assembly: GCF_046562875.1. Taxonomy (NCBI): domain Eukaryota; kingdom Metazoa; phylum Chordata; class Mammalia; order Carnivora; family Felidae; genus Panthera; species Panthera onca. The sequence continues at coordinate 215,762,373 of NC_138346.1, forward strand.
CCCTTGTGTGGGTACATCTGCAGGATGAACAGGGAAAGTTCCTAGTTGTGAATCTCATTGTGTGACTCCCAACCCCCTTTCCCTGAATCACCCTGCTCCTCACTAAAGGAGACCCAGGAGGACTTTGCTTGCCTCAGTCAAGACCCTCCCAAAACACACGGGTCTTCTCTCCCTGACAAGACGTCAGGCCAGGGACACAGGGGGCAGGGAGCCCGCCTTCCTCTGCTGTTCCCATGGACCCATCGGTTCCTCTTGGCTTGTCTCAGCCACTGCAGACTTTGGAAGGTAGGTCCGCTCACCACGACGCTGCCAACGCCTGCTGCCGCTGCAGACTTTGGACCTGACTGTTTATTTAGACTCACAGTGTCTCCTGCTCCTTCCTCGCGCGGGCTCCGCCCCCCTCTCAGGAGCACCTGTGGCTGCGTGCTGTCTGCTTGTTCTTCTTTTTTTTTTTTTTTTAATTTTTTTTTTAACGTTTTTTTTTTTTTTTTTTTGAGACAGAGAGAGGCAGAGCATGAACGGGGGAGGGGCAGAGAGAGAGGGAGACACAGAATCCGAAGAAGGTTCCAGGCTCTGAGCTGACAGCACAAAGCCCAACGCGGGGCTCGAACTCACGGGCCGTGAGATCATGACCTGAGCCGAAGTCGGGCGCCTAACCGACCGAGCCACCCAGGCGCCCCTGCTTGTTCTTCTTGACACGACTCCTGCATCTGTGGCATTTGTTTGGTCCTTCTTGAAGAAACGGACTTGCCACGCCAACCCCTTGCCTGTCTGGGTCCCATGCCTTCAAAGGAGGCCAGATACGCCATCCCAAAATATGCTACTGTGGCAGGAGGACTATTTGGGGCTGAAGGCAACTGAGAAAACGCGAACACAGGAAGGCCTCTCTGCTCTCCTGTTATCTGCCTGACACCAGGGCATGGCCTCCCCTTGTGAAGGTGTCCCAGGCTTCTGCTGTACCACGATGGGGAGAACAACCCTTATCATCAGAGATGGAGACTCTGCAGGGTGTACCAAGGTGACTCTTTATGTACCAAGGTGACTCTGCACAAGCAAATCTCTAAATCACCCTATCTGCCCTTAGTTCCCCCGTATATCTACCTTCCCGCAATTTGCTGCCCCCTAGAAGCCCCCTTTTCTTTGTCTAAGCCCTTTTTTTACAATATAAAGCCTTTTGTTAAAATGGTACATAAACTGCCAAGCCTAGCCACTTTTGGGGGGGTTTTGCTTCTTTTCTGGGGAAGTCCCCTGCGTGTAAAATCAAAAATAACATTTAGGGGCACCTAGGTGGCTCAGCTGGTTAAGCGTCTGACTCTTGGTTTCTGCTCAGGTCATGATCTCACGGTTTGTGAGTTCAAGCCCTGCACTGGGCTCTGTGCTGGCAGTGCAGAGCCTGCTTGGGATTCTTTCTCTCTCCCTCTCTCCTGGCCTCTCCCCTGTGCATGTACACACTAGCTCTCTCTCAAAATAAATAAATAAACCTTAAAAAAAAATCTGTATGCTTTTTCTCTTACTATTCCGTCTTTTGTCAGCTTAATTTGCACATCCCAGTCACACACCTACGAGTGTTGAGGAAGTTTGTCCTCCCCTGCGTGATCCATACTCCATTCTCAGCCACAACCCTATGCTGACCAAGGGCCCACAAGGAGTGCTCACTCCACTGAGTGCCCTCTGTCACATACTGACTACCCTCCAGCCAGGTGATCTTTCCAAATGAACACCATATCGCCTCACTTTCTCTTTTAGGACCTTTTTTTTCAGCATCTCAACGCAATTAGAGAAAACCCAACCACCACTTAATGACCTGCCTCTCACTCCCCCTTACAACCCCTGCAACCGCAGGGACTACAAGGTGCCCCCTTCCTCAGTTCTTGGCCCTTCCTCACTTCCGGGCTTTGGGTGCGCTGCTCTCTCTGCTGGACGCATCCTTCACCATCTCTTTGCAAGGGTCAGCTTCCTCCCTGCTACAAGCAGGGATCATTCTTGATCACAGCAGCTCCTGTCTTCCATGGTCAACTCACCATGTTTCCCCCACCGGAAGGAAGCTGATTTTCCTTGGAAGAATTACCCGTCCCCCATTCTATGGTGTCAGCCAACATGCCCCACCTTCCCAAAGGATGTGGCAAAAACCCGGCCAATCCGGACCCTCCCTCTGGAATTTGATCCCTGACAGTTGGGCATTTGAATTTTCAACAACAGCAAAACAGTTGGAACAGATTTATCTCAAAAGAGAACGCCCCTTAGCTGTCGTCCTTCTGACAGTCTTTCCCCCGCTGCTCTCTCCCCTTGTTCTGCCCATCTCCCTCCTTTCTTTACACGCCCTCCTACTCCTTCTATTTGGAGGGTTTTCCCTTCCCTCCCCCAGCCTCCCCTCCTCATCAGTCTCTGTTCTTTGCACTCAAAGAGCCCGCCTGAGACTCTCCACCACCCTTCTCCTCCGGGCCCCCTCCTCCTCCCATTTATCCAGCGCCCAATATAAATATTTGATGAACGACTAACAAAGGCTAATAATGAATGTGTGGCACTTTCCAAGGGGGCGGGGGAGACACCCTGCAAGCAACAGGAGTGAGGTCTCTCGAGAAAGGCACAAACAGCATAATTAGTAAGTGCATCATAAACTTACTTTTCGCTTTGTTTGTGCGGCCTCCTTGGGCATAGACATGTGGCTTCCGGGAGAGGCTGGGAGGGACGAGCGAAACTCCGTACCGTGAATTCCTCGGCACTGAAACACCCCGTCTGGCCACCTTCACCACGGAGGGGGACACCAGTGGTAAAAATATGGGACGGTGTTGTCTTTTGATGAGAGGGAAGGTACTCCAGGGAGTGGAAGAGCGACACATCTATTCAACTTTCTGATGACTTTCTAAACGCTGAGACTTGACCTCATGCGTTGTTAAACTGATGCTTTGCTGCACTCCAGTGACCAACAGGAAGTGACCAAAGGCCCGCACTTGCCCGGCAAGAGGGACACAGGTGCATCCACAGGAAATGAAGATGTCTGTCCCCAGACCCCGTGAGGGCCACCAAGTCCCAGTGCCTGGTATGCTGCAGGAGCTTAATAAATATGTGCCCCATGGCTGGATCTAGTTTCTGATGTTTAAAACAATTTTTTTAATTTAAAAAGAAATTTATTTATTTTGAGAGAAAGAGAGAGAGAGAGAGAGAGAGAGCAGGGGAAGGGCAGAGAGAAGGAGAGAGAGAATCGCAACACGGGGTTCTATCTCACGAACGGTGAGATCACGGCCTGAGCCAAAATCAAGAGTCAGAGGCTTCAACACCTGAGCCACCCAGGCGCCCCTAGTTACTGACGTTTTGTTAAAAGACTTACGTTGCTAAAGCAAATTCTTCTTTTTCCTTGTTTCAGACATAAACCGGACGGATGGAATCTGGATCTGGAAGATCATCTCCGGCAAGCACCCCTCTGATGATGAAATCCCTTCTAGATCCTGTTGGCTATTTCTGTACCGCTCTGGATTTGGGAAGTTTTTCCTTACGTTAAGCCAAAGACCCTATTTCAAGTGTAGACAAAACGAGTCTACACTCTCCCACGTGGTCACTCCCCAAATACGCGGAGACATTCTATCCTTTTCTCTGGGACCCCGACCTTCACCCCCCCTCCCCCCAGCTTGTAGCCTAAAAAAGCCTCACCCCCACTGACTGTTTTAACTACCACTCTGGCCCCTTCACCCAAGACCCCTCCATCTATTCTCCAAAACTGGGGTCCCCAGGGCTGGGTCCTGGCCGTACTTCGTGGACCGCTCTAAGGGCTCTCCAGTCTCACTCATGCCCGTGACTTGAAGCACCTTCAGTCAGCTAATGTTTTCCAGATTTATACCTGCGGCCCTGACGCCCGGTCCCCCATGCCAGACCCACATCCCCAGTCAGCTGTTTGGGCCCTCCCTCGGATGTCCCACCTCCTCCCCCTGCACCTGCTCCCACCTGGACCCTCTCTCAGTGGGCAGCACCCCCTTGGCCAGCCGCTCAGACACAAACCTGGGAGTCCTGCTGCTTTCTTCCTGCTCCCGCCTTGCCTCAATTCCAGTGAATCACAAGGCTTATTGACAGTATCTCCAAGGCTTGTGAGATCCCTCCCACCCTCCACCCCCACAGCACGGTTATGGGAGCCTCCCCTCACTCCTTTTGAAAAACTCATTGAAAAACTCATTGATGAGTTCCCATGGGACCCAGAATAATATCAAAATATGAGCCACGATCCCTGACTCTCCATCTTTATTCTCTACTCTGTGATCTCGACTGTCTGCCACTCTGGGCTTATTTGGGCTCCCTGGGAAAAGCAACCTCTTTCTACCACAGGGCCTTGGCATATGCTGTCTGGGTCCCCTCCTCTCGGCATGGTTGTCTCCTGCTTCCCCGAGCCCCCTGGTGCTTTCTCACAGCACCTAGAATAATTTGTTATCTAATGAGAAATTTACATGTATATGTATATGTATATATGAGTATTTACATATACGTATTTTTGTGGTACGCCTGTCCCCACGACTAGAGTCTCAAGTCCATGCAGGCAGGGATCTGGTCGGTTATCTTTCTCCCATGTCGTTCCTGACACCAAGAAAGCTCTTGGCACATAGTAGTTGGTTGGTGAATATCTGCTCGGTGACCACGCTGATGATTCAAGGGCACATTTCCCGCCAATCTCTCCCCTGGTGGCCCATGGGGCCAGGCAGCTCTAACTATTCAAAACCCACACCTCATTGTCTCTCTCCCCAATCTGTTTCTCCTTGTGTAACCCGGGTCTCAGCGAGCAACCCCACGACCCTGGGGGCCACCATCACCCCCATATCCAAAGAGTCCGGCCAAGTCTCGTCCATTCTGTCTCCTTAATAACTTGCATTTCTGCGCCGAACTTTCTGACCTTACGACTCTGAAGGTTTTGTTCAACCCTCAGGCCTCACACCCAGTTGCCTTTGTAGCCTCTGATCCCGGCGCGTCCCCCTTCCAGCAGTGCCAGCAAAGCACCCTTCCTAACTTCCCCGTGACAGCGTCGCTCCTTTCTTTGCCGCTGGTGGGAGTGCCATCTGACTGCCCCATTCACCCTTTCCCCCCCCCCCACCAGTGTGTTGGGGAGAAGGGACCAAGCCCCCCTCCAAGCCTGCGACGCCCTGCTCCTTGGTGCCTCGGCTTTCTCACTTCGGGGAGAATTGGCAGGTCCGCTTGGCTGGGAAACCAGCAAGGCCACGCTGTGTTCGCTCTTCGTTTGGGGATAAAAATGACGCTTTGGTCTCCACCTGCCCACTCCTGTCCCAAGCGCCCCTTCCTAGCATCTACCCCCCCCCCCCCCGCAACGGTGAATGTTAAACGTAAGATAAAAGGTGGGAAGCACTTCGGAAAGCGTCTGGCACAGAAGTGCTTCAGAAACGCTACGAAACATAAACTTGATGGGGAAGGGGATTGTCGTCAGCTCCCGCCACCCCCAAGCTGGGGGAGGCGCTCATCCAAAGCAAAGCTGCGCCCCCCTTCCCCCCCACCCCCACGCCTGGGAGGGAGAGAGCGGGGCTCCATGAGCAAGCCCCAGACCAGATCCTTCGAACCAGAGGGGCGCTGCTGAGAACCCGGTGCCCAGGCTCTGCGTGGGCTGTTTTCCTTTCCTGCACCCTGCAACCCACTTAATCTGCACTGAGGGCCAAAGCTCGCTTGCTGGGGCTGTGACTCAAAGCCCCGTCATCTTCCGAATAACTTCTCCTTCCTCCCCTTCCCCCTCCTCCCCCCTCCTCCTCTTTTCTTCTCCTTCCCCCTCCTCCCCCCCTCCTTTCTGCTCCTTCCTTCCCCTCCCCCTCCTCCTCCTTTCTTCTCATTCTCTTTCCTCCTCCTCCTCCTCCTTTCTTCTCCCTCCTCCTCCTCCTCCTTCCCCCGTCCCCCTTCCCCTCCCCCTCCTCCCTTTCCTCCTCCCTTCCTCTTCTTCCTCCTCCTCTCCCCCTCACCTCATCTTCTCCCCCTACCTTCCCCTGCTAGTTCCTGTTTCTCCCCCCTCCTCCCAACCAAATCCCAGACCTGCCAGGTCTGCCTCTGAATGTTTCCTCAACTGTCCCCTCCACCCACTGCTCCTGCCCGTAGGTCTCTGTATGATCTATTACCAGCCCCTAGTCCCAGGGCTCCCAGCCGCCCCTCCCCACTCGCAGCCAGAGGCCTCCTTGCTCTCGTCATCCCCAACTTGGAAACCCCTGACAGCTTCCACTGCTCACAGGATGAAGTCCATACATCCCTCCCCAGCTCCGGGGCAGCCTCTTCTCTGCCTCCCTTGAGCCCCCCAAGCACGAGGGGGGTGGGGGTGGGGGGACACACGAGCCGCCTTTCTGGCTGTGCCCTCGCCAGACTTCTACTGTCCTATCACCCTTTCAAAGGACCAGTCCACATTCTTAGAAACAGCAAAACAGACCCGGGGTAATTTAGGCAGAAGGACAATTTTGGAAGGGTATTGAACTGAGCAGCGGCCAGTAAGAAGGCTCAGAACCAGACCTGCGAACAGCCAGGAAGAGGCCCACACACCCTGTGCCATTTTCCTGGTCCCGGGTCATGCTATGGTCACTTGAGACCTGACCACAGCGGGGGAAGGGGACCCGGGACCTCTCTACAGTCCCTGTGACTAGCTGTGGCTCTATACGTATTTCAAAGCAAAAAGTTTTAAGGAAAGAAAGACAAGCCGGGCAGGGACAGGGCAGGGCAGGGCAAGGACGCTGTTGCTGCTGCCTGGGCAAATCTGGCAAAATCTCTCAACAGTCCCTGCTTCCATGTGAGCCATTCAAGAGCATCCCATCGGCCACATCCAGGTGTCAGATCCCTGGCCACCGGGGAGGGGAGAGTCCCGTCCCCTCACGCTTCTGTCTAGGCAAGTGAGGTCTGTTCCCCACCTCCCCACCCAGGCTCCCAACTGGGCAGCCGAAATCGATGCCACGGAGAAGGGCAAAGTCCTCGTCAGGGAAAGTCTGCGACCCCCAAGCCCCAAGCCTGGATCATTTGCATATCTTTATCACAGCAGCCCTATGACACCTGTGTAGTCATTCATTCAACAAACATTAACGAGCGCCTCCCTGGGGCCAGATGGGGGGGGGGGGTACCGCAGCCAGCAAGGTGCAGGCACGAATCCGCCCCCCCCACCCAGTCCTGCCCTCATCATTTTTCATTTTGCCTTTCCTTTTCTCAGGGAGGAGCATCCCTGCGATTGCTCTGAGAGGTCCCTACCAGTCTTGGATTTGTCCACGGCTCGTCACTGTCTTTTCTTTTTAGGTACCTGCTCCTAAAAACCTCAGCTCCCTCCCCGCCGGAAGACGTCTATGACTCTGAGCCCGTCTCCCCTTTTGAGATGCACGTCTTAGAATCACGAGCCTCCTCGATACCTTTTGAAATCTCCCATGCTGAAGATTAGAAACTACGCCTGACTCTGTTGTCCTTCTCAGATACCGTAAATGCTAAGGCTCCACAGTTGGCTACTTCCAGATTTCTAGCCTGTCTACCTGGCCAACAGTCCCTCCATATGGTGGGCCATTCCTGGGAGTAGTTCCTTTGAGACATGAAATTGTTAAGTCGGGAATTTGTCAGAAGCCTCACGATCTAGTTTCCACATAGCAGCAAAAATGACTTTCTTGAAACACAAAGCAGATCATGTCACCCCCCCCCCCTTGTTGGACCCCCGGAAGCCCCTGCCCTCCTCACCAAACCCAACCTGTACCACTCCTACTGTATTCTTCCCACTCTTTGAATTATTCTTCCCACTCTTTGAATATCCCCAAGCCTTTCCTGCCCCAGGACCTCCTTTGCACCTATGGTGTCCGCTCTCCTTTGCTTAACTAGCTCCTTCTCTTCCTTCACGTCTCAGGGTGATTTCACACTCCAGGAGGTTTTCTCTGATTACCCTTCCCTCCTTTGGTCCCTCTCAGTTATTTTCCATCTCAGCCCCTTGTATTGAGTGCCTAGGTTAACTTGCATTATATTTATATTTATATTTATATTTATATTTATATTTATATTTATATTTATATTTATATTTATATATTTATATTTGTTTGGTGTTGGTTTTTGCTTGCTTACTGCCATTGGAAGGCCAGGTTTAGGAGGGGAGGCACTATGACGTCCGGTCTCATTCACCATTGTGTCCCCAGCACCTATCCCAGTGCCTGGCCAATGGCTAATGCTCAGTAAACTTTGGGGGGCGGGGTTGCCAACGGTGAAAGGATCTGATTTTTGTCAAGTGGCTTCCCGTAGATGTCTCACTCCTAGACTCTGCTCTCTGCCCATTTGCAGAGGTCTGTTGGAAACAGGATGGAATTTCTCCTGGGTCCAGGTGGCCCACGGCATGCCGTGACAGCAGCTAATGTCTGTCTCCCTCTGATCTTTACAGGGAGCTCCTCTTCATCCCACGACCCCCGGACTTACAGCCAGGTCTCTCTGTTGTGGATGGAGCACTCCTTACTTCGTTCCGCGAGACCCTGCTTCCTTCTGGGCCACGAGTATCATTTCTGCCGTCCTCACTGTTCCCCAGGCACTTCCTGTCTCCTGTCCTTTCTCCATCACCCTGCTGTCCTCCACAGCAACCCAAATCACAGATCCTTGGGAGTTTTTCCCTCACTTCCGCAATATTCAGCGTGAAGCTTGCTTGGCGTGCAGCCCGTCTTTGGGCAAACACATTCTGCCCCCGGCCCGTGCCTTCCGCTTCTAGCTAGGAGTGTTCTGGGATCTGAAGACATATGCAAGTTCCAGGAAGTCAAAATTCAAGCAGCCAACCATTCACCTGCCTCAGTTTCTTCTTCAACCATTCCACGGCAGAGGTTGGGAAACCTCGCTTCTGCCTCCTTCAGTGGGGGGCCGGGGACCCCAGTCTCCTGAGGGAGCCACGCTGGGTAACACTCGACCACGCATCTCCCGTGGCCACGTCAGGCCCGGTGGACCCCACCACTCCCCTTCGCTGAGAGTACCCCACCCCGGTGACTCATCCCGCTCTCCCACATAACTTGCCTGCTTCTCCGGAAGACATGGTTTCTCCCCGGGCCTCCTGATCTCCTTCCTCTCTGGGGCTTTCCCACCCCCACCCCTGACTTGGGTGTTGACTCCTTGAACGGCCCTGTGGTTCCGTGAGCACGTGTGGCCCACCGCTGCTCCCCGCGGAAGGCCCAGGCTCGCCACACCGGGCGGCTCTTAACAGCCGGCTCTCCGCGGAGCCCCAGGCAGCACAGCTAGGCTTTCTTCCGTCTTCCGTGCTGCAATCTCCTACTCTCTTTGATCTTGGCCTGGGTTTCACAGGGATCGACTGCTTGCTTCCTCGGTTCCTACTGGACTGCAGGTTCCACTTAGAAGCCAAAGCCTGAGGTCGGGACCACCTCTGCCCCATGCGCCCTCCTAACCCCAAGCCCCAGGCATACTCCCCACGCAGTGCCGGCGCCCTGATCTTTTTGAAGGAATGAAGAGACCCCATCCGGGAGCCCTTCATCTTGCCGGGGACGCCAGACTCATCCTGAACAGCGTTGTTTTCCTCTAGACCTGCTAACCAGCTTGCACCTGCTGCTGCTGTCACCCAGAAAGGTGCACACGGCTCACCGCGTGTCCCTGGGACTGCCGTCTCCGTGTCTCGGATGGGAACGGAATCCCCACCACGGCTGTGATCGCCCATGGCTGTGAGATGATGTGTGTTAAGCCTCCGTTTCGGCACTGGGCATGGCAGATACAAGCAGGTACCATGACTACACAGTGGGGAGGAGGAGGAGGAAGAGGAGGAGGAGGAGGAGGAAGACAAAGGCATCAGTGATGACCAAGGTGGTGATGAGGATCCTCCCTGGCTGACTACGGAACTGAACCACGTCTCTTCCCCAGGCTGTAGTTCGTCCCCACCCCATCCTGAGGAAGCTTTAAGCCACTTCCTTTGCACACATATATTTCCTCCCACCCAGGATCAGGAATAAAGGCTTGGCGACTCTCAGCGAATGATGACCCATCAGCCAGCTAGAGCAGGCGGGCAGTGAATCACCTGGCAAATGGGAGGAAAACCCTCCAGGGCAAAAAAAAAAAAAAAAAAAAAAAAAGCATTCACATTTCTTTTGTTTCAAATTTGCAAATCTCTGCAGTCCCCAGGAGCTCTTATCTTGTTTGTCTCCAAACTCAGGAAGTGGATATTCTTGGGATTCTGGGATGGATACAAATAGGTCTGGAAAGAATCTTCAAAGAGTTCCACGCAGCGGTGATCCACTGGATGTTTCTTTTCCAAAATTATTTATCATCTAATAAAATCTTTTTAAAACAAAAATGTTTAATGCTTATTCATTTTTTGAGAGAAAGACAGGAGAGCCGGAGCACGAGTGGGGGAAGGGCAGACCGAGGAGACGCAGAATCTAAAGCAGGCTTCAGGCTCTGAGCTGTCTGCACAGAGCCCGATGTGGGAACTGTGAAATCATGACCTGAGCTGAAGTCGGACGCTTAACTGAGGGAGCCCCCCCCACGGTGCCCCGATCATGTAATAAAATCTTATGGATCCGATTGAACGATAGAACCACCCATTTTAATTAATCTCAATAGAAAGTACGGTAGGCGAGGAAAACACTTTCCTCTTCCCTCTTAGGTTCTATGCCTGGGCCTGTGAACTAAGCCGACAAAAGCCAGATCAACAGGAAATAGGCATACAAATTTTACTTGCCATCGATATTTTAATTTTCAAGTGAGCAGAGGTCTTCCTAGAAAAGAAAGAAAGACCCAGAGGAGCAGTTCAACGTGGGGAGCTTAGATACCATTTTAACAAAGAGGATAAATTATGGAGAAGTGACAAGACAAAGGAAAAGGGATGTGGGAAGATAAATGTATGGGGGAAACTAATGAAGACAAGGGGTCCTGAGTAAAGTGTTGTTTACGCAGACTCAAGTCGGGCACCCTCCGCATCTCTGGTGATTTGCCTTCTTCCCTTCCTGGTATGAAGAAAGGAGAAACATCTTCAAAGGAAAATACAGGCTCTACTTGAGGCTCGATAACAGCACAGAATGCATTTCCTGAGTCCGTTTTTTTCTCGTTTGCCTTCAGCTCAAAATAACCCTCATGCCAAAGTATGCATTGCTTTTAATGTTTACTCATTTTTTGAGAGAAAGAGAGAGAGAGAGAGAGAGAGTGCAAATGGGGGAGGGGCAGAGACAGAGGGGGAGACACAGAATCTGAAGCAGGTCCCACGTTCTGAGCTGTCAGCACAGAGCCTGACGCGGGGCTCGAACTCACGGACCCCGAGATCATGACCTGAGCCGAAGTCGGACGCTTAACCGACTGAGCCGCCCAAGAGCCCCATAATCCCCTTCAATATTTTAAAAGAAATTTAGTTATGTCACCCTCAAAACTTCTTAGAAACCCAAAAGAAAGGAAAATAGAATCTTGCCCCCTGGAGACACAGAAGATTTATTTAGGGAACAGAGAAGGATCATTTCAATCAGCATTAAGCTACTCATAGACAAAGGAGGGCTGCTAAAATCATACAGGTATGTTTTTCTCTTACATAAATTAAATGTTTTCTCTCTGGGGGGCACCTGGGTGGCTCAGTCGGTTAAGCGTCCGACTTCGGCTCAGGTCATGACCCCATGGTTTGTGAGTTCGAGTCCCGAATCAGACTCTACACTAATGGTGTGGAGCCTGCTTGGGAGTCTCTCTCTCTCCCTCTCTCTCTCTCTCTCCCCTTCTCTCTCTGCCCCTCCTCCATTTGCTCTCTTTCTCTCTCCCAAAATAAATAAGTAAACTTAAAAAAATGTTTTCCCTCTGATTTTTCTTGTTCAGCAAAACTTTTTTTTTTTTTTTTACAACATCTATGTAAATGATTATAGTCTTTAAACTAGTGAGGTTGAAATAAATTATGGTTGATGTCACTCATTATTTAGAAGAGGGTAAATCATTCAAGAGGAAGAGTATCTTATTTGTAGTTTTCCTAAAAAGCTTGGTCTTCGGACACCTGTGAATGGAGAGGACGGTTCCCGAAGCCCCCAGGCGCCCGCGCCACAACATGCCTCTGCTCTGCCCCAGGGTAGGACGCCTGGGCTCTTGCCAGCTTGAGCCCGAATGCCCAGGCCTGCCTTTCTCTCTTGAATTATGCATAACACTGAAGGTAGTTAGTGCTTTGGGCAGAGAGGATGAACTTTGGATCTGGCCACTTTCTGCAGTCATTCATACATTTCAGTGGAAGCTAAGACTGACACTCGTTCCCATCCAGGATCAGGGTGAGACATCCTATTTAGAATGTTTCCTCCCAAAAGCCCACTGTTCCACAAAATTACATTTTGTTTTATTTTACTTATTTGAGAGAGAGCGAGAAAAGGAGAGGCAGAGGGAGAGGGAGAGAGAGAAACTTAAGCAGGGTCCATGCCCAACTCGGAGCCCAACTCCGGACTTGATCTCACGACTATGAGATCATAACCTGAGCTGAAATCAAGAGTCAGATGCTTTACCGACTGAGCCACCCAGGCGCGCCCAAAATTACATTTTAAACATACTCTTCCCATCTCCTGAAGTATAAAGGTAAGAAAATGGAATCAATTTTGTTATACATGGGCAACATCACAGAAGACCATAGAGTTAAAGTGAAGAGTTAAATTTACGATAACATCAAAAGTAATTTTTTGCTCTTAGAAGCTTTATAATTTTCCTAACCAATAAATAACGCTTAAATGTTTTTTAAGTTTATGTCTTTATTTTGAGACAGAGACAGAGAGAGCAAGCGAGAGAGGGGCAGAGAGAGAAGGGAAGAGAGAGAATTCCAAGCAGACTCCGCAGGGTCAGCGTGGAGCCCGATGCGGGGCTCGAACTCACAAACTGTGAGATCACAGGCTGAGCCGAAGCCAAGAGTCGGACCCAGGCGCCCCAATAAATAACTCTTTAAATTAAGAAAGCATCAAGGAGTGACACCAAGAGAAGAAAGCATTGTTTTAAATAACCCAATGTTCAAGTCAGATTTTAGAATGGGTGTTGCCTATGCTCTTGAGGATGGGTCGCTATCTTTGATTGTGACCAGGAGCCCCCAGAGAGGAAGCTTCTAGTAAGTAACCAGCTGACCGAGGCAGCCATTCTCCTTCAGGGTAGAAATTAAGAAGGGAAGAGTAAACCCCCAAAGCTAGCAATCTGGGAGCTCCAGGGGTCGCCCAGGAGGACGCTGGGAAGGTCTAGAATCAGAAGGCGTTGAAGATGTTCAGCCTGAGGGTGGTCCTAGTGGGAGCCCTCTTGACCCCTGCAGTGTAGACAGTTTTTTCTGCCTCAAGTCTCTCTTTTAAGATTCTTGCCCTTTGCCAATCATCCCTCTCCCCAAAAATAGAACACACAGAGGGCGCCCTCCCTGCCCCCCTCCCCTCCAGCTGCTCAGCCAGAAACAGGGGTCCCGGCCGTCCCCAGGAGCCGCAGAATCTCCGCAAGGGACCATGAGCCTGTAAACCCTCCACTCCCACCACAGACCCATTTTCTGGAGAGTAAAAGCAAAATCAAACAAAAGGTCATCATACTCCGATCCTTTCTTTTTGAACTCAACTGCTAGGCAAATGGGGGTTTTACAGTTTAGAGCTGAATGAGGGTGACTTCAGCCAAATCCGGCTTGTTTCGGAATAAATGTAAAATAAATTCAAATGACCCTGGCTCAGAGATAATGGACCGGCTAGCCGCTCCGGGCAAACGTAAGAGAACCAAGATGGGATTTATTCAGCTCTGAGTTGTGCCTCAAGCCCCAGAGCTCCAAAAATTACCATGAAAGTGTCCATCAGGCCCAAGCAGGCCGGTTACATGGTTGGAAGCATCTGAGCGCTCAGACTCGAGTCCAGAGGTGGTTTTTTTGCCAGAACCGTCTTCCGGGACTCCAGGCCCTCTCTGGGCAACCCCCCGGGGAAATTTCTGTAAGTCACCGTGATTACTACACGGAGAGGGCCAGCCAGTGGTGGCTCTGAAACCCATTCTTATGTCACACCTTGGGTTTTTTTTTTTTCTGTTTCTAAAGTGGCTTCTTCCGGGGCGGACAGCGAGGCCCCTCAAACGTCAGGGGCAGAAGGAGCGGCTCCTTATGGGGCCCCGTCCCAGCATCCCACCTTACTGGGGGTTACCTGGGTGCCACTTAGCAAACGGCTGGATTGTCTCTGTCAAGTGGGGATCCCTGTCGTCGCCCTGAGCCCCCCCAAACCAGGACAAGTTTAGTGGATGCTTAAGTCTGAGCCTGAGGGTGACTCAAAAGCAAAATCTTTCCGGAGTCGAATATTGCTCTGACCTCAAGGGGGGGGGGGGGTACAGCACCTAAGGGCGGATGAAGGTGGGCGTGCTCCGTACCCCGAGTGGGGGTCCAGGGGGAGGACGCCTTGTAGAAATTAAGTGCCAGCCACGACCTCGCTCTTCGCCCGCCCCCCTCCACCAAGCCCAGGATTGAACTCTGGTCGGTGTTTCTTTCCGGGCCCCCAGGGACACCCCCCCCCCCCCACCCCACCCCCAGGTCACAGACACTGCTGGAAGGTCAACCAAACCCTGTCACCGGGTCAGGTGGCAAGAAAGCCAGGGTTCACTCCCGACCTGCGAGCACTTAACAGGAGGCTCAAGTTCGGGCGCGGAGTGAAAATAAACACCCGCTATAAATAAGCCGCTGAATTTCTTCAAGGCCCAAGCGCGACAAGGAGAAGGTGCCACCGCACAAGAGCTCACTTGAAAAATTCTCAACGCGTAAAAATAACTTTGATAACCGCGCGAAGACGCCTGGCTCAGGGGAAAGGAATGGGCCCGCCGAGGGCCCCCAGCAGGGCGCTGCAGGGAGGGGAGAGGCGGGGCAGGGGAGGGGGGGCTGCTGGGGGAGGGGGGGTGGATGGGCCGATGGGGGGGGCGCTCAGTGGGGTGCAGCCGGGGAAGTGGTGCGGGGGTGGAGTGGAGGGGGGGGAAAGGGGGACGTTGGGGGGGGGGGCCCATGACTCACCGCGGGGCTGCGACTTAAAAGGGCCCTGGCTTCTTCCGGGAGGGGGGAGGGCACGGTCAAGGGGGCAGACTCTCTCCCAAGAGTGGCCCCACTCCACCCCAAGGCTGACCTCCAGGCCTGATCCAAATTTTCACGGGGTTTGGGCCCCTGCCCCCTTTCGCCCCTCTCCCCCTTCCCTCCTTCTTCATCCATCCCTCCTCCTCCTCCCCTCTCCCCTTCCCCTCCCTGCCCCCACTCTGCCCCTCCCCCTGTCCGTTCCCCTCCCTTCCATCCCAGCCCTCGCCTTCCGTGTCCAGACAGTTGTTTCAGCCATAAAATATGCTCAAACACCTACTCCTTCTCCCCCTCCCCATCTTTCACAAAGTCCCACCCTCCAGGGGTGGGCCGCCCCCCTTTTCCTCCCCCTCCTGGGTACACTCTCTGAAGCTCGGTCGCTTGCGCCCTGCCCTCTCCTCAACGTGTTCTTTTTAAAACAAGGAGATCTTTATATCATTTTAAACTTAAAGAAGCCTCAAGAATATTAAAGAACCCCCCCAAGCCCTTCGACCAGATTCCCCTCTCCTGACCATGTGGTAGCATTTCCTTCATCATCGTCTGTCTCTATAGATGTCTTTTTCCAAACCATTTGCAAGTAAATTGCAGACATCGTGTCTCCCTCTCCCTAAATACTTGGCTGTGTTTTCACCAAGGCCAAGGACATTAAAGGCAGAGCTAACAAAAGAAAGACTTTTGGGGGATGCCCAGTGACCTCGCAGGAGATGCCCAGTCCGGTGGCCTGGCAGGGTTCATTGGGCTTGACCTTTCTGCCTCTTGGTCTCTGCCTCTGTCTCTCTGTCTCTCACTTCTCAGAGGTGGGTCTCTCCAGGGTCCAGCTCTCTGTGTCATATTGCAGACTATCTCTGGAGGAGGCCATGGGCTCCCAGGAAGTCAGCTGTCACCGAATCTTCAGCCTGGGTCCCCCTTCTACCAGAATGTCCACGGCTTTCCAGGAAGTGATGCCCGAATACTGTTCTCCCACTCACTGCTGTGCACTAGACAAGTCATAAAACCGGAGTCATGGCCTCTGTCCCACGCCCTCTCCCACCTCCCTCCGCTGGGCGCTCCAACAGAATCCCCCTCACCTTTGAATTCTGTGGCCTCCCCCCACCCCCTCCCTCCTCCCTTCCTGCAGACTCCACTTCCCAGAGCCCCTCACCTACCCATTGTCTCAGCACGGATGTGGACAAGGCTGTTGTAACAAACAGGCCTCCGATGCACGGGCTTAACTGAGAGGTGGATCTCTCAGCCTTTCCTACAACAGCCAGGCCGGGTGGCTGGCAAGGAGGCTCTGCTCCCCTGTCTCGCTCTCTGCCTTCCTGTCCCGTTCCAGGACACTGGACTCATCACTGGTTGCAGCTGGGTCCCTGACAAGCTTGTCGGCCCAGAGAAGGGGAAGGGGAGGTGAGGGGCCACGCCGGTGTTTTAAGGCCCTACCAGTAAGTGCGTACCTGACCCCAGCTGACACTGGCAGGAGCTTGGTCAGACAGCCCCACCGGCTGCCGAGAAGGCTGGGAAATGTAGTTTTGAGCCAGGTAGGCCCGTGCCCTCCTCCCCCATAGTCACCTGCTCTGTGAGAGACCCGAGGCAAACATTTATTGGGCACTTAGTGTGTGCCAGGCTCTATGATGGCCATTGTCCCAACATCAATCCTTTTAATCTGCACAGGTGTCTCAGCAACATGGAGACGGCTAGGAAGGGGCTTAGGTAGAATGGAGACCTTCTAAGGAATGTTCTACCAAAGTCCTCACACTTGGGGCCCGGACTTAGATTATTTTCTTTGCGTGTCTGTCTCTCCCCTCCGCCATCTCCCAAGTACAGGCTTGATCAATGTTAGGCTAAGTGGTCAGGCAGAGTGGGAGTTTTAAGGGAGCTCGTGAAAATGACATAACATCACCTCGTTGGCAGTGTTCGGTTATCCCCCTGCCTCCACTGTGTGATAAGTAGCTCTCAAGCCCTGTAAGAGGTCAGGCAGAGTCTGGATGCCCACCTCAGGAAGATTACATGGGATCATATGAGTCTTGAAACCCTGGCAACCCTAACATGCTGTATTTCTCTGCCACTCAATCCCGATAATTCAGAGTGTGTTTGTGCTTCCAGGCGGCAAACCTGTTCCCCTGTTCAGGTACCGAGCACATCGGCATGTCCTAAGAGGGCTCTTGCAACGTGCGTCCTAGGAGGAAGAGACGTGTAGGAAACACATCAACACGCAAGTCAACAACAGCGCAGACCGAGACGAAAGCTAGGAACGGCATGAAATAAATAGGACGAGCGCATGCCTGAGGACCAGGGAAAGCCTCTCTGAGCAGGTGACCATTCAGTGGAGACCTCTACAAGGGAAGGGGCAGCCCGGAAGACCGAGCCCAGGGCTGGAGTGTCTGAGGTTCCCAAAAGCAGCCAGGGAGGCGGAGCGGCTGGGGCTGGAGAGAGGTAGGAAGGCAAGTCAAGGCAAGCGACATAGCCAGGGGCTGGGGCCCGTTCCAACGGGCAGATAGATAGGTCTCACTCCGCTATGAGTGGGGCAGTGATGCAATTCTACTTAGATTGTGAGACGATTGTTCCAGCCGTTGCACAGGAGGTGGGTTTGGTAGAGCCAGAGTGGAAATGGGGCACATGATGAGAAGATCTTTGAACGGTCTTCCTCCGGAGAACTGACAGGGGCCTCGAGCGGGGTGATGGTCACGGAGCCAGAAGTGGTGGGTCTGTGTTTCATGGGTGGCCCTCAGGCCTTGCTGAGAGTGCTTCTCTGTAGGTAGCTGCTGTCTCCTTTTCTCTTACGTATCAGTACTCAGTCGTTACACCCCTGGAATAGAGGAATCACAACACAGGACCTGTCTGGTGATCAGCGTGACCTCCTACCTCCCAGGTGCTCTAAAGCTACGTCTTGTCTCTGGCTTTGCAGATAACGCTCATGGTGGGGCTCATCACGTTGGCCTTCATCACTCTTTGGGTAATAATAACTCTCGGAGAGAATCATGGACACTGGCCCTACTTCCTTCACACCCAGTCCCATTGGAGAGACCGACAGTGAACAAGTAAATACACAAGTCTGACATGGCACTTATGTGGAGAGGTACACAGTACCAGGAAGACCCACAAGGGGGGCTTTGACCCACCGGGAGCAGTAAAGGAAGGCTTTGAGGAAGGGACTACAGGAACTGAAACTGGAAGGAAGGAAGGGGTGGGGGTGGAGAGCACATGGACAGTCAGTAGCATGTGCAAAAGCTCTGGGGCATGAGGGTCAGAGTTCCTTCCAAGAACCTTTACTGAGCAGATAACAAGGTAAGTAGGAGGGGACAAGAGTGTTTGTATCCGAAGTCGGAGACATTCCTTTACCATCTCTGGGTCATCTGTGCGGATGAGGAAGCTGGTCAGAGACTTGGAAAACAGAAAGGAGTTGATAAAGGCATTCGAGCAACATTCCCAGACTATTCCTGATTTGCAACTTGTATTGCTAAAAATGCCTATTTAACTTAGAGATGGTAAGTCCTATTAGAAGCCAGTGGTTTATATGAATGACCCAAGTTCTTTTGGAATCTCTCTGCTAGCCCAAAATTAAGAGAGCATATAGGATCAGTTTAGCATTTATAAGCACCCATGGCACTGACATCCTTGGATAAGATTCCTGAGTAATGCTAATCAATCCCACAAAAGGAGAGGAAACCAGTTATTCAGCTATTGTTTTATCTTTGTGCAAATTCCAGGGCAGTCCAAAGGCTGCCCCAAACTATTGGAAGGAGAGCTTCCGTATCTCCAGATCCGGAGACCTTGCCTACTAAACTTTTCTTTATTAAAAAAAGAAAGAAAGAGAAAGAAGAAAGAAAGAAAGAAAGAAAGAAAGAAAGAAAGAAAGAAAAAGAAAAAATGGATGGGGCGCCTGGGTGGCTCAGTCGGTTAAGCGTCCGACTTCAGCTCAGGTCATGATCTCGGGGTTGTGAGTTCGAGCCCCTTGTCGGACTCTGTGCTGACAGCTCGGAGCCTGGAGCCTGCTTCAGATTCTGTGACTTCCCTCTCTCTCTCTCTCTCTCTCTCTGTCCCCCCCCTGCTTGCATTGTCTCTGTCTCTCTCTCAAAAATAAATAAACGTTAAAAAAAGAAAGAAAGAAAATAGCTCATTAGGACTGATGAGAATGAAGTGCCCACCACAACACAGATGGCCTTCTCTTCATTTTTTTTTTCTTTTGCTATCAACTTGGAGCACCTGGGAGAAAGTAGGCCCAACTTCCCACCCACTCCTGCCCTGCTTTTTAAAAGAGTTCCCTGGGGAGAAGTTGCCACATTACAGAAGTCGTGAGATGCCTGCCAGTTAGAAAAAAGTTCTTATAACCCGAAGCAGTGTGTGTGTAAAAGCAAAATTAAAACACAAACAAAAAAAGGGGGGAGGAAGGGGCCTCAACACATACTGCTTTAAAACCAAAATAATTTTTCTCGATAAAAAGATCACTGGGACCTGATTTAAAAGAGAAGAAAAAATTCAAGCAGAGTCATGGCACAAAAATTAAGTTTAAAAAAAAAAAACACTTAAGATGGAGACGAAAGGGGGGGCGGGCAGGTGGGAGGTGTATTCGTGTTCAGTTTCAGATGTATGAAAGTGTTGACAGATACCAATATCCCATAGCCTTCAACCCTGGGAATTTATCTCTAGGAAATAATCTGAACGATTAAAGTGAGTCATATCAACACAGATGTTCACTGTTTTATTATTTGCGATATTTTAAAGAAGTAAGACTTTTTTTCTGGGGAGAATGGGAATGGGGTGTTATGTGTCAGTCAAATGGTCCAAAGGCATTCAGAGTCTGTGAAGGTGTGGAGGGCGGGTTAAGAGTGGGAGGACCAGGGGTAAGGTGGTGGTGAGCTGGTCTAGATAAGAGACGAGGAAGGCCTAAGGCTGTAGCCTCGAGGTTAGAGAGGAGAGATTAGCCAAAGAGATATTTAAAGGGTCATCTAAATGTGCACCGGGAGAGGAAGGGAAGATTCTGGAATGATACTCAGTGGATGAGGGTGGATGGTGACGTAACCAAGGAGGATGGAGAAAACAGGTGAATGAGTCTGGTGTCTGTCTGTCTGATCAGGGGCTGGGGGGGCTGGAGTGAAGGGGTGAAGCTCTGTTTGGGGTATGCTAAGCTTGAACTAGCCAAGGAATAGCAAGGCAATGATGTTCAGGAGGAGGCCATGGAAAATGTTGGTCTGGGCTGAGAGACAAAGGTGGCTGGAGAGAAACGGTGATAAATAAACGTTTCCCCAAAGAAAGGCGAGGTCATCGGTGGCTTCCTCCTTTCTTTCTCTTGGTCTTCATCCTGTTGGGTCTTTCAGAGTAGCCGACGCAGTTGACTGTCTTCTGGAGGGTCTCTCTTCCGTGAGTCCTTGAACACACACATTCCTTCCTTTTTCTTACTTTCACACTTGTTTCTTTCCTTTTCATTTTAAAAATTATTGAAAAGTAAATATTTCTCCCCCAAGTAACCTAGGACACACAGCCAATTAAAAAGAAAAATTAGGGGCGCCTGGGGGGCTCAGTCGGCTGGGCGTCCAACTTCAGCTCAGGTCACGATCTCACAGTCTGTGACTTCGAGCCCCGCGTCGGGCTCTGTGCTGACAGCTCGGAGCCTGGAGCCTGCTTCAATTTTGTGTCTCTCTCTCTGTTTGCCCCTACCCTGCTCGCACTCTTGGTCTCTCATAAATAAATAAATGTTAAAAAAATTAAAAAAAAAAAGGAAAATTAAAGTCACAAAGCATTTTGCTGTGTATTCTTACCCCCCAAGTGCTAATTGGTCGGGTCTCTTCCCCATCACACACACTGAACACACACTCTTCCAGTGATCGCTCATCACAATTAAAATGGAATAATTCTTTGGATTGTCCCTTCTCTAAAAAGCTGAGTAGTTAATGAATGTACTCACATAAACGCGTTTTTACCGAAAGGAGATCAGTTGGTAGGTAATGTTGTGCAGTGTATTTTCCATGTGCACGAATGCATCATGAATAGTCTTCACAGGTTCCTGTCAATCTGCAAGAGCCCTTTTGCTGCTACCTGGTGTTGAATTTAGCTGTATGGCTGAGCCCAAATTTATCTCAATCCCTTGTTATGGGACAATTGAAGTATTTCCAGTTTTTCTCTAATCTACTGCTTTCGACATCTTTATATATAAGTCTCTGACTGCTTCTTTGATGGTCTTTTTAAAAAATTTAAGGTTATTTATTTTGAGAGAGAGAGAGAGAGAGAGAGAATTCCAAGCAGGTTCGACACAGTCAGTGCAGAATCCGACGCCAACCTCGAACTCAAAAACCGCGAGGTCGTGACCTGAGCCAAAATCGAGAGTCGGATGCTTAACCCACGGAGCCACCCAGGCACCCCTCGTGTCGGGTTTTCATTAGGGTCCCAACCAAACTAGTCACAAGTTCCTCCACCCACTAAATCCTGAATTGTTCTAACCCGGTTTCCACTGTCCCGTGTCTGTTTGCAGCCTGGGCAAACCCTGCCTGCAACCTACTCCAGCCTGGCTTCCAGCACCCGCCTCTGGGTCCACCTTCTGTCTGTCTGTCCTCTCCCTTGCCCACTTCTCTGTGGTGGCCCCACCGCTGGGACACACACCGGTCCCCAGTGTCCCCAGCCTGGCTCAAACGTGCCTCCTGGAAACAGTCTCCTCTGACCCACTCCTGGAACATTCTACTCCCCTCCCCTGAGCCCCACACATGGTGTGCCCTCCACTTCATGACGTGGACGGTGCAGTCCACCCCAACGCTGGGCCCTTTGGGACAACAGATGCCCTTCTCTGCTCACGTCTGCGCCCACCACCCCTGTCCCCCCCACCCGGCTCCCCCCACAAACCCGCAATATTTGTTTGTTAACGGCACTGTTAATAAATAACATTCCTCTGGGATTTAGATGTACACAAGTTCACCCACGGGCCAAAGGTGATCATTTACCTGTCCTGTGACTTATTCTGAAAAGGACGGAGCCTGGAACCGGCTGCCATGCCCCTCACCAGGGCTGATGTGTCCCTAGAAGCCCCGCACACGTGTAGCGACTGTGCTGTGACCAGTGCCCATGACCGTGCGCACGGTGGGCATGGGGTGCACATCATGTGCATCTTTCTCACCCAGGCGAAGGCGGGACGGCGGAGGTGACAGTGCTTGCCCACCCTTCCTCTGGGGCAGGGTAACCGAGCGGCCCCACAAAGGGAGGGGTGGGGCCGGGCCGCGCTCTCCTGCCTCTCTTTCCCAGAGGCATGTAAGTTTCAAGGAACTCTGTTTCGTCCTGTTCAGAAAGATGAGGCAACCCGTCTAGAAAGGAAGCGGGGAGTTGCCTTCCTGCTACAAGCTAAGGAATGTCACGTCGCTTCAGTGCTCTTCACATTCCCAGAAATCCGTCTTGGTTGAAAAGGAGGCAGATGACTCAGTATGTTCGTTCCCCTGGCTGTCGACAGATTAACCGCTGAGCCCGAGTGGTGCTCCTGGGGACGGGCTGGTGGAAAGTGATTGCCAAGAGGGCGCGTCCCCGCATGGGGGCGGGGGAGGGGGGGGCCCCCCCGCTGTGGTCCCCGGCCGTGTGGGGACAAACCTAGTAAACACCGTATAGTTTTCTCAAAGCTGGAATGGGTGGTCCTGGGTCCACATCGCGTTCCTGTGAGCTCTGAGCTATCTGGAGGTGCCTGACCAAACCCCCGTGAATTCAGTCATGGTTCTGATTATTTGCTTTGCAGAACTGGGGGTTTGTGTATGTGTGTGTGGGGGGGAGTCTGTCCTTAGAACAGGTTCCTGTAAATGATCCCTCTCCTTTTTTTTTTTTTTTTGGAAAACGTGAAGGTTTATTCTCACTTGGTTCCCCCCTCCTTCATTCTCCAGATTAAGCCTTTTTCTAGCAGAGAGACCTGGAAAATTATTTCAAGGGCAAGAATTTGGCAACTGTCCCTGAAAACGAAGCACATGCCTTGCAGGGGTTTTATGACCTTCCAGAAGGGCAGCCACCTGTTCCTTCCCACCCACCTCCGGGCGCCTGGCTACGGGGCTAATGAGCCATGAGACGGGACCAGTTGCCAGCCTTTCCTGCACAGGCTCTGAGTTTTTCAGGGGCCTCCTCTGACCTGCAGTCCACAGGCGCCCCACCCGCATCCTGCCAGCCCGTCGGTAGTCACTGGTCCAGGGCCAATAGCCAAAAGCAATGCTGAGCCGTGGACACCTCCCACGGTATTTCGGTTTGCAAACTTATATGTCCAAACATATATTTACTCACCTGGAAGAGAGAAAACTCGGATTTCCCCGTGGGTGCCACCCTGTGCCCCCAGTGTATCTCAACGTCTCCTAAGCTGATGATCACAGAAACCCTCCCTGCTCTGTGACACCACACTTCGTGCCCATGCGGCAGTTCAACTGACGAAGACACAGCCCTTCTGGATCACCCGCCCTCGTGGTGGGGGCCTTAAAGCCCCTTGGATATGAATATGAGGCAGTGGCGTGGAGGCCAGAGGCCAAGGGCTTGGGGCTAGACAGACCAAGGATGGCTGAGACAGAGTCCGCCCCAAATCTGTCATGGCCCGGGTCGTGATGGACAGGAGCTGGAGGTCCTCCAGGAAAAGCTGTAGCCAAAGGCTTTCGGGAAGAAAGGCAGACACTCAAGGCATCCCCACCTGACCTGAGCCTGTCATCCCCCAGGGCCATTGCACCTCTGGCCACGTCCTGCTTCCTGGTCATGTGGCAGTGAAACACACAGGGCCCTGTGCTCAGAGGGGACCTGTGCATGGGGTTTACTGCTCCATGATCATGATCTTGAACTTTTTTTTAAGTTAATTTATTTATTTTGAGAGAGAGAGAAAGCAAGTGGGGGAAAGGCGGGGGGGGGGGGGGAGAGAGAGAGAGAGAGAGAGAGAGAGAGAGAGAATCCCAAGCAGGATCTGCACTGTCAGCAGGGAGCCCGACATGGTGCTTGAACTCACAAACCTCGAGATCATGACCTGAGTGGAAACCGAGAGTTGGGCGCTTAACCAACGGAGCCACCCCGGCGCCCCTGGGCTTGAACTTCTTAATAATTTTCTTCCTGACCTTGCGATAGATAATGCAGGATCCCTACTGTCCTGGCCACAGAGATCTTTTTAAATAATTCTCGGTGGTGGAAAAACAATGGAAAAGGACCTACGTTTGACGTGCCATTCCATGATCCAGCTTTACCGTGTGAGAAATTTCACGGCACCTCGGATCCTGGGCTTGGTGGACGGTGAAGGCAAAGTCAAATCAGAAACATAAAAATTACGGAGACCCTCTCTGTGACAACGTGCCATAATTGTTGCTCTCTTTAGAAAGCTTTCTCGTGGAGAGGCGGATCGAAACATAAAGCTTCACGTGCCGTCGTATCCCAAATGAGCCAACATCGTGTTGACCCCCAGAGCCTACCGTGGGCTGCTGACGCACAGCTACACCAGGTGTGCACGGCAGAGCCTACATAGTTACTGTTCTCCAAAATACCACAGAAGTACGTCTAGAAAGGGCATAAGGAGGTTCCGGATCGGTGGCTGAACTGTCCTCCTCCAGATCAGCACGAAAGTACACAGTCACCTGGGAGAGGCGTGTCCCAGACGTAAAAATCTCCAGCAAGGAGTTCTTGGCAACACTAACTACATCCCCACCGCCGTCCGGGCAAAACCTCTTTCGGGGTGCAGATGAGGAACTCGGTCCGTCCAAACGTCAGGGACCTTTTCCCTCTACCCAAATCTGTGGCAGACAGTTTTCCACCCATAAGAAGGAGACTCATACTCAAAATTCCCTGCCTTACTTTTACTTCTCCCTAAAGCGGGATGCGGATTCTAAGAAACCGTGGTATCGCCTTACTGCACGTGCCGACACATTTTACAGTTTGGGACAGAAAGTTAGTATCCACACGGGGATCCGCGGTGATGGCTCGTGAGATTTCCATGTTGTGACAAATATGTTTCTGCACTTGAGACTTTTCGTTTGGAGGGCTAGAAAGGGGTTTTGAGGAAGTTGAGGATCTCGCCGTTTCTATCTGGCGCCCTCCAAGGTGATGAATTACCCTCGGTTGTGAGAGAGTCGTAGCTCTTTGCCTTGTTACCTGGCACGGGCCGGTGTTTTAAAACAACTCGCCGGGCCCCGGTGAGCAAAGTCGTCTTTGGCGATGGAGCGCAGTTGGGATTTCAGAAATCCTGTTACTTTAGAGTGTCAGGCTGGCCCAGGAAAAGGGCCAGACAGCTGTGGGGAAAGTATATAAGTGGGAGGTAATCATCAGGAAAATTAACAAAAGGCTTCACGGATTGTGTCATAACAGATGCTGAAAACAGTTAAAATCGCACATGTTGTTATTCCTTCTGGTTCAGACTCAGACAGTGAAGTTAGCGATGAAGGAATTTCCTCCTTGACTCCGAACAAAGCTGGGATACAGGTCCAGGGTGTCTTGAAAGAAAAGAAGACAGAGGCTTCCCGTCTGGCCTTCATTAACCTGTAATCTCATAGCAGGTGCAGCAGTCTGGGGCAAATACTTGACGGAAAGCAAGAGGCGACTCTCTTCTCTTCAAAGATACGAGTGGTAGAGACCCCAAGGTCTACTTAGCCAGGATCTAGCCAGTTCCAGGCCGAAACTGCTCTCCCTATTGACACATTCTGGAAAAGCAACCAAACCTTCTGGTACACGAGTTTTCCCAGGCGCAAAGTCAGAAGAAAAGATCTCGACCTGTTTCATAGAACGGTTGCAAGGAAAGCACAACCGTGGGTATCATTCGAGAAAGATTTCACTCGTAGCTAATTGTTACGTAAATGCCTAAGACTGCCAGGCCCCTGGGGTAAAGTTGCAGCCTCTAGGCCAGTTCACCTGTTTGGAATCTCTTGTCGGGCATTAGCAAATGTCCCTTGTGGGAGCCTTCGAGACATAAAAGTATATGGGAACTAGAATGTGCCCTGTGATTGCTAGAGACTGAACTTTCTGCAATTTGGGGCTGAATAAGAAAGCAAGTACTTCTGTGTGCTTCCTTGGCCCATTATAAAGTCTTTTTGGTTTTTTACAGACACATTTCATCTGCAAATGGCCCGATGGGCCGGGTACAGTTATCACCTAGTATTTCCTCCATCTTAGAGATGAGGAAAATGAGACACCCAGAGGCTTTCCTCTTTCCCTCGATCATGGATCAGAATGTTTTACAGCTAGAAGGAGTTTCAGGGATGTTCTAGGTGTTTCTCGTTTTACAAATAGCGGGCCCCCGAGCTGAGCGGTGCCACGTTTTCCGACTCGGAGCACTGTTCATAGGAATCGCTTAGCTCGACCCATCTACAGCCCGGTGCATCAGCCCTGGTCACTATTCCCACCACGGGGCAAATGAAAGAACATTCTTCTTCGGACTTGGCTGCGATGTATCTTTTTGCAGAAGGCACCCTCACCGGCGGAATGCCAGAGGGCCACGCGCAGGGTGGGACCCTCGGTCTGCGGGTGGGAAAGTCGGCCAACCGTCGTCTGTGATTTCCCGAGTTAGCATTTTGTGACCTGCACCGCAATCTCATGAAACAGGCATCCACGGAAAATGCGGAAAATGCAAACAACTTCTCCCAAGGGTGGCCATTCCCCAAGATTCTCCCAACCCCGGGTTCCAAGGCTCGCCTTCTTGCCGCTGTCCCTAAGGCATTGTCCTGGGCTGGTGACCAAGGCAAAGCCTTGAAAGGCTGGAATGGACTCCTGAAACTGGAGGGTAGGCTAGAAGGAACAAGCAAGGAGCCAGTTCAGAGACGGGGGCGGGCCCAAGGGAGGCAGATCCAAGTGGAGGCCAAGGCTGGGAACCTGGGCCCCGGAGCGACACGTTCCCCTGGCCCTCTGTCTTGAGCAAACCCAGCGCCGGTTACTTGTTGACTGATGGGGCCTTGACTCTGGGATCTAGCAGCCCTCCTGACTTCTACCAGAATGTTTTAGGCTGACTCAACCGCCTCGCAAGCTCCTTTTAGCACACAACAGCTGGTCACTGAGCCGGGGCATGTAACCCCCTGGACATCTGAAAGACTCGTGCCCGCCTGGCTCTGAGGCTGCCTCCCTCACTTCCCAGCCACATCCACTTGGGCAGGTCCCGGAGCCTCTGGGTGTCTCATTTTCCTCGTCTGTAAGTGAGGAAGTACTAGGTGATAGCTGTACCCATCCCATCGGGCCATTTGCAGATGAAACGAGTCCGTCCACATGGAAGTGCCTGGCACGGAGCTGGCGCATAGTAGGTGCTCAGGTGCCCACACCGGGTGGTTGTCACTGGCTCCTGCATACATCCCTCCCAGCCCCGGGCGGCGCTCCCCTGAAGGGACCTCACCAGGACCTCATCCAGGCTGAGGACACGCTGCCTTCTGAGTCAGGCCATTCCGTTTTTGGACTGCTCTGACTAAGAACATTCTTCCTTATGTTCAGTCCCGTCCACCTCCCTGCAACTCCCACTCACTTGTCCCGGCTCTGCCAGAAGGCAAATGTCAAAAAAATATTCTTGAAAGAGAGGACATAGAATGTAAATAATAATGAAAGAATCGGGTTGAGGCATTACAGCCACCGCCCCCCCCTTCCCCAGCCATTCCCACAGCTAAGCACAGACGGGGGTGGCGGGGGGGAGTCAGACCTTTCAGTTGAATTTGAAAACCGGCAAAAAGTGCCTCGTTCCTCTGTGCTTCCTTTAGAAATGCACGAAAACAACCTCTTCCTCCATTTTTTTTTTTCAGACCCAGAATGTGCTGTCAGACTGCCGTGAGACCGAATGTGCAAAGATGATAATCACAAGGGCTGCTGCGGAGACGTGACCTGACCTCACTTAATACGTGCCGTCCACCCCGTAATCACTGTGCGTCCAAGGGGGTGTGCCCCAGGAGCAGGTGACTCGTGGCAGACCTCCCGTTTGCAGAGCCTTTCTGGCGTCAGTTGTACGATCACGACCCGCGTGTCCCTTTCCCGCCTTCGTGGCATGTGCCAGGAGGGCAGACGAATGCAGACATCTTTTCCTCTCCAGATTTGACAGCTCAGCTCTCCAGCGACTGAATGATTCAAACCATTTCAAATGATTTGAAATAGAGCTTTTTAGTATTGCAAGATGCGAAAGTTCTGGAGACCTGTTGCACAAGCCCGTGAGTACACCGAACACTTAGCGAACCACAGACTGAGGAATGACTCAGATGGTAAGTCCAAGGCTACGTGCTTTCCACCACAAGAAAAAGGTGTATTCAGGGCGAAATATACAGATGAAACCATATGACAAAGTGGCTTCAAAATGGTACCAGAGGAGGCAAAAGTTCATCACGCTGTAGATGTACGACTTGTGCACTTTTCTGTAACATTAGACCTCGTTGGAAAGTGCACATACACGGGGCCCCTGGGGGGCTCAGTCGGTGGAGCGTCCGACTTCCGCTCAGGTCATGATGTCACGGTTCGTGAGTTCGAGCCCCGCGTCGGGCTCTGCGCTGACGGCTCAGAGCCTGGAGCCTGCTTGGGATTCTGTGTGTGTGTGTGTGTGTGTGTGTTAAAAATAAACATTAAAAAACTTGGAAAAGCGTCCATACAAGAAATAATAACAGAGGAGAAGGATGCAAAGGGGCCATAGTGGGAACAAGTTCATCCATGGGCTGGCACCTGCAGAAGTTGGGTGGGCACCGGGTCTATGCCTGTGTGTTTGTAGTTTTTCATAAAAAAAAAAAAAAAAGAAAGAAAGAAAGAAAGAAACGCACAGAACATTTAAAATGCTAGAAAAAAAATGACTTGAGCATTTCAAGCATAAATCAGTGAAAACTCAGGGCACGGGCTGGGACTCCCCGTGGGTGACTTGGGTCCACAGCTCTTGGTGGTAGAACCGTCACATTATGTTTCGAAACCAAACGTCATCTGGCCGGGCAGGTGCCAGTGGGAGTACTACTCCCAGAGCCCGCCAAGTCCCCATGCCTGTGGGAGCCTCCTGCCACCTTGCGCTGTCCCTTGGGCTGAGCCCCCTTCCCTCACCGTGGGACAATCCAACTGTCTCCCTCCTCGAGCCTAAAACAAAAAAGCTTCTTAGCCCCACCCTCCCCAGGGGTACTGGCTGGATGAGGCTCGGACCTCTCAAAATCAACCAGGGGTTTGGGAAGGAAACGGTCTGCCTTTCTCTGCGGTGCCGGCAGGATGGAGCCCGGGTAGGCAAACACCCAGGCGTTGGGTCTGGACTTAATCCTCACCAGGTCACAGCAGCTAAGACCCTCAGGGCTCAGGAGGCCACGTGCTCACTCCCTCTCCGGGTCTCCAGGGACGGCCCATTGTGCGCCTCCCGGGCAGGCTGGCTCCCAGCGGTGCCCCACGGAGTCAGGCCTGGGGTGGGAGTTGGGCCCGGGCCTGGCGGGCAGGGGGCCCCCCCTGCCTGGATTCTTCAGGGCTCAGAAAGAAAACCTTGTGTTTTCAGACAACCGTGTGTTTTCAATATGAGCCGGCCCCGATGCCTCCCTCTAAGTGGGTCCTACATCCCTTGCAATCAGGCAACCCAAAAAGCGGGGTCCCTGAGGCCTCCTGACATGGCTCCGGGGGCCACTGCCTCTAGAGCTGACCTCCCAAGGCTTCTGGAGGACAGCAGCGTCCGGCTCACCTGCTGCTCCCTTCCTCCCTGCACCTGGCAGAGGGGTCAAAGGTTCTGGTCTTGAACCTCTGTGCTCTGCCCTTCCAGGGTCACAACTGCTAGTTTAACAAGGGCACGAACTCCTTCCTGAATCACCAAGGGACACTGACTGACTCAGCGTCCAGACGGCCGTCCCGGACCCTCCCTCCACCCGGAGCCCTGGCTCCACCATCTCGCTGCCCATGCTGGCCCCGGGGTCCCCTCCTCACTCACCCAGCTCCCAGCTCCTAAGTCACGGGAGCCCCAGGGGGACACAGGGCTGTCTACCCCTCCAAGTCATTCTTTTACCCACCTGTCACTTTCTTGCACGAGAAACCTGCAGCTCCCACGACCAGAGCCTTTTACGCGGGCCCCCAGCACCTCTCCCCACCTGCTGTCAGAAAACACTAACAGGGAAGTCGAACCCACGGGGGGACTCCCCTCGAGGGTGCCACGCACCCCTAACTGTCGGATTGCAGAACCCAGGGGCTTGGCGATGTGCCAGGTCAGCTCCAAACGCTCTCTGGGGAGCCTTCCCTTTTCTCTGGGTGCTTCCACCACCTGGGCCACTACCCGGCGTTGTTTCCCCAGCCTGGACTCAGTCTCCAGCAAGTATTTTACTGACCCCCTGCTATGTGCCGGGTGCCGGGCTAGACGGCGGTCACCCTGGTGACGCTGAAATAGAAAAGGGACGGAGGTCACCGAGCTCCCCCCTGGGTGCCAGGCAGCGTCCTGCGTGCAGATTTGGACTCAGCTGATCCTCAACACAGACCCGGCTGGTCCTCAGAAAACCCCGTGAAATGGGTGCCTGCATCATCGGGTTTCCCAGGTGAACAGATGAACAGAAGTGCCCGAGGTCGCCAGCCTCCAGCCCGTGTCCCTGCAGAGCACGTCTAGCAGAGGGCAGGGCGGTGAAGGGGGTTGTGGACAAACAGGTGGCCCTATGGGGTTACAGAAGGAAGCGTGTGAGAAGGGCCCCCGGCCCAGCGCAGGAGGGACGGTGGGGAGGTGACCGCCGGACAGAAGGAGGCCGGGCGAGCAAGGTGTGCGTGCAAGAGCCGTGAGCGAGAGGACCCAGGGCTGTCCTCCGTCCTCGGTTCGGTCCCGGACACAGGAAGCTACAAGGGACGATATGGGGACAATGGATGAAATTCGAATACGGACTGTGGATTGGATACTAGCTTTCTGTGTAAGTCAAGTTTCTTGATTTTGATCATCGTGCTGTGGTTGTGTGCGAGAATGCTTTAGTTATTAGGAAACACACACTGAAGTATACGGGGCACAGTGCCTCCCACCTACCTACTCTCAGAGGGTTCAGAAACAATATGCACCTGTGTGCCTGTGTGTGTGTATATATACGCGTGTACGTGTGGCTGTGTGAGTGGAGAGAGCTGGAAAGAGAGACAGATGATGGTACGGCAAACAGGCAAAGTGTGAACGAGTGAATCTGGGTAAAGGGTATATGAGAGTTCCTTGTACTCTTCTTGTAACTTTTCAGCAAATTTGAAATTATTCAAAAATTCAAAGTTACCAAGAACATATGAACGTAAACAGCAGTACAGCAAACTATAAAAACCAAACAATCCCCATCAAATACGTTAGAGGGATTGCCTGCAGGAAGGAGAGGGTGCAGGGGGAAAAAGGATGAGAATGGAGGGCACCAAATGAAAGAAAGGAGTAGAGAGAGGGATGGAGGGAGAGAGAGAGGGAAGGGCAGAGGAAAGGAAGAAAAGAGGAGGAGGGAGGAAGGGAGAGAGGGAAGAAGGGTGAGGGAGGGAAGGAAGGAAGGAAGGAAGGAAGGAAAGAAAGAAGGGAGAAAAAGAAGGAAGGGAGCAAGGAAGGAGGGAGAGAGAGGGGACAGAGGAAAGGAAGAAAGGAGGCAGAGGATGGAGGTAGGGATGGAGGGAAGAGGGAGAGAGGGAGAGAGGAAGGAAGGACGGAAAGGAGGAAGGAAGGAAGCAGGGAAGGAGGGAAGGGAGGGATGAAGGGAGGAAGGGAGGAAAGAAGAAGGAAGGAGGAAGGGAAGGAGAATCAGAGAGAAGAAGGAGAAAGCCTGGGTCCTTGGAGCTCCTTCCTTCTCCAGACTTCCTCTTTTCATCTCCAGAGGATGGCTCCCAAGTCCTCCTCTCTGCCCGGGTCAAGCATGCCAGGCCTGCAGGCAGAATTGCTTGGCACAGGACACTCCCACTGTTAACTACGATGCCCAGCCCCAGTCACCCCTCTGCCTCCTTCCCAGTGGCCCTACTTTCCCGGGGGGGGTGGGCAGCATGGCTCCCCCAGGTTCCAGCTCCCTCTCTTCTTCCCTCCATCCAAGCTGCAGCCAGGTCTCACTCTGTCTTCCTTTGACCTGTTCCTCTCCATCTCCTTTTCTGTTCCAGCGCTCAGAACCTCACCGGGTGGCCTCCTGTCTGGGCTCATCCCCCCATCCCCAGTCTGTGCACCTGCTGTTCAGAGACATTTGCGGCCCGCCCCACGTCCCTGTAACACGGCCACTCTCCCGCATGTAATCCAAGAATACACTCTACCTCCATCCACTCTCTCCCGTCTCTGATTTTTTCACAAGTATTTGTCTCAACCTCCAGCTTTATCAAAAGTCCTTGGAAGCAGGTGCCTGTCCTACCTGGACATCGATTTTCCCCCTTGTGGTGCCTTGCGTGTGACTGGATGCCTGGCAGGGGGAGTATAATAGACGCCTAGTCCATTAAAGGGTTTTTCCTCATTTCTGAGTAATTCAGTTATTCCAAAAGACATTCTGATGCTCATCTCCCGTATTTGGAATAACAGCAGAAGACAAGAAAGGACATGATCAGGACCCTAGGGCAGTTTGGGGTCCCTCCTCCGGGTGCCCCAATGTCAGAGGCAAAGGCCCTCAGGATCTCTCCTAAGGAAGGCTCTGCTAAAAACCTGTCCCTCTGGGGAACTAGAGTCCGGTTCTGAACAGCTCTGTATTTCCATGTTCCTGATGGAAAGGGTCGAAAAACTTACGGTGTGGCTTTTAGAATATACATTTATTTTTGTGACTGTTCCAAAGCTTACCCCAACTTAAAACACACTCCCAAATCGGGTGCTGCCTCTGAGACGCCTCGTTTCCCAGCCCAAGACCTATGTTTTTTGGTATGGCCACAAACAGCAATGGATTCTGTTTCTGGTTTGCTTCAAAAACAACTCTAATGGCCCAGTCACTGTCCAAACAAGGAAGGGGCCGGGGGCGGGGTGGGGGGGGGCCGGTAAGCCCGCCTCTGTCATCATCGGAAGTCAAGTCACTAGCTAAATGTCTCACCAACCCCAGTCCATATATTTAATTCCTTGTTTCTTGATATTTCATAATTTCAGCTCATAAAAAAGACCATGATGTAATGCCTAATAAATGCCAGAGTAGCCTTTTCGAGAAGCAACACCAGGCAGGGTGCCTAAGCCAAGTTTGTTCAGGCAAGGGTTCAGGTATCTGTCGTCATGTTTCATCGGAGAGGCGGCTTCACAAACAGGGTTCGAAGAGGTTTTGATCTATCTGGACTTCAAAGCCTGGTGGTTTGACCCCACACAAGATGGGCTCGCTAGGATGTCTACGTCACTGGGGGAACAGGTACCAGAACAGGTACGTCCTCCCAGGGCCAATGATATCAAGGACCACTTCCTGTGAATGGATTCCTTTTTTTTTTTTTTTTTTACTATAATGTAAACTTCCTGTTGCGATTTTCACTCATTTCCTCTCGTCCAGTTCTCAGGGGAGCCGGTCTACCGGTTCGTCATAATTCTCTGCACAACGTTTTGGCTTTTCCATATGAGCATAGCGTGATGGGTCTTGGCTCTCCGTGGACCATCTGCTCTGAGTTGTTTGTTGAGGTGTGATGCGTTTTTCTCCCTAATTCCCAACCAAGGTCTCTTTTTTCTTTTGAAATTAGAACACATCCTGGCTATTCACAGATCCAGAGGGAAGAGCAGTGTCTTGGCCATGGAAGGGTGTTCGAACTGTGACTTAGGCCCATCAGATGCTATATTCAAAACAACCGGTGGGGTGAACCCCGGGCTGCCTCTCTTCCAAGATAGTAATCACAGGAGGAAGAAACCTCAGGGATTCTCAGGTCCAGCCTTCCGCTGCGTGGGCTTCCGTGGAGGCCCTAGTCATCCACAGTGATGGTTTTTAAGGACACAGGTGAGAGGCACATCCAGAATTACCCACCTATGGACTCCCCCTCCTCCTGACTTTCTGCTGAAATAATCCAACAAATGTATCTGGGGCGATGCTAGACCCCTCTAGACCCCCACGCAGCCCTGGAGTCCCCTGGCACGGAAGCTGTCCAGGATGCAGGTGACTAGCAGAGAAGGGCCACTCGGGGCCTTTCGGGGAGTCAGACGGGCTCGGCAGAGGGGGCATCCACTGTGGCTGCGGGAAGCAGGGTCGGGTCCCAGGTGGCTTCAGGCTTCCTGGAGAGATTGCTTCCACCCCTCGCACCCCCTCTCCCATCATCCCCCTGGACTGCTAAAGAAAAATGACAATGCAGCTTTAAAATATCCCCTGCCCCCATTTTTGACTGGATCTAAATTAAATGCCCAGTAACCCAACCGTGTGGCTTTGAAACTTTGTTCAGGATTCCATTCACTTGAGGGCCCAGTATGTCCTGGGTTCTGTCCTGGGACTAGGGACAAGGTACCTGCTCTCATGAGCCCAGTCCAGGAGGGACCGGACTGCCAGATAAAATATTGCAAAGAATATTCTTCTGCTAAGGAAGTACGCAGAGTTTATCTGAGATCC
Source organism: Panthera onca (assembly GCF_046562875.1). Lineage (NCBI taxonomy): Eukaryota > Metazoa > Chordata > Mammalia > Carnivora > Felidae > Panthera > Panthera onca. The sequence goes on from NC_138346.1 coordinate 215,796,624, forward strand.
ACATTTAACTGGGTGTCCTGCTTTTCCATGTGTTAAATTTGGCCACCCTAAGCAGGGAAGGTAGACATGATTAGGGAGAGAAAAGCCCAGAGCCCCCAGCCCAAGGCTAAGCTGTGGGATCCTGGGAATGCAGTCTCCCTTACAATGGGTAAATTTTTTGTTTTCAACATTCTTTTAACAATCTTTTGTTTTTAACATTCTCCCCTCACTTTTAAATATGTGCAAATGGCCTGACATTGCAAGACTGGTCCTGTGTCCTTTGCCTCTAAGGCTCCGTCTCCCCTGTTTCCCCATCCTGCTGATCCTTTGCCCTCTGGCTTCTGTTGGGTTTGGCCAGAGGGCAGTATGTTCGGGAGATGAGTGACCAAAGGTTACAGCTCCTGCCTGGGGGCTTCTGGCTTCTCCGCACAGCTATTGTCTCTTTAGAGCCTGCGGTGGCCTCAGCCAGCCCTCCCCTCCCATCCTGCTTCAGCACCTAGCCCCGGTGCACGTCCCCATGGCAAATAAATCCTGCTGAAATTTCCCGCTTTAGTTGAGGGACCCACTTCCTGCACAGAACCGGACTACACTAATAACAGCTGTCGTTTCTTGCGCAAATTAGCCTACAAACACAACACAAGTAACCCAAAGTCCCATTAGGATTTCTTGTTTTGTTTTGTTTTTTAAAAATTGATGAAACGATTATAAAACTTGTTTGGAGCAAAAGTAGGAAGAATAGCCAAAACTTTTTAAATTTTTATCTTATGGAAAGTAATATTAAGAGGGAATTTGTCCTCTTAATTTTTAAAGCTTGGGGTTTTAAAACCTGGGGTTAAGCTACAGTAAATAACAGGTAACACAGAAGAGAAGGCTCAGAAGCAGACCAAGTAAACATGGGACTTGAGTAGATGAGAAAAGATAGCATGCTAAATCTTCTTAAAAATATTATTCAATCAATAGTTTTGAGACACCTCATTCATGATTCAGAAAAAGAGGAGAGGAAAAAAAAGCTAGATCCCTACCTCATATTTTACACACACACACACACACACACACACACACACACAAACAGTAAACGGATAAAAGAGTTAATGTTTAAAAATATATTATAATATTTGATGAATGCATAAGTAAATATTGTCATCATATCAGCATGAGAAAGAGATTTTTTTAAATTTTTTAATGTTTTTATTTATTTTTGAGACAGAGAGAGACAGAGCATGAGCAGGGGAGGGGCAGAGAGAGGGGGGAGACACAGAATCTGAAGCAGGTTCCATGTTCCGAGCTGTCAGCACAGAACCCGAAGTGGGGCTCGAACTCATGGAGTGTGAGATCATGACTTGAGCTGAAGTCGGGTGCTCAACCGACTGAGCCACCCAGCCACCCCTAGAGAAAGAGCTTTCTATAGCATAGCAAGAACCATAATTTTTAAAATCCTGAGATTTGAAAAAAATAAATAAAATTTAAACATCCTGAGGTTTGCATATGTAAGTATTTATACTTCTGAATGCAAAAATGCCATAATCAAAGTTAAAAGACTGATAACAAGCATATTTTCTGCAAACATTGAAAAAAAGTTACAGGTTAAATTATATAAAGAGGCCTTATAAATCGATAAAAAAAGATGAATTCTCCAATAGAAAAACAGACAAAGACTGTGGCTAGGTAGCTTTCTAAAAATGACTGATAGGTTACCAAGATGTGTTTCATCACATTAATGATCAAAGATATTCAAATTAAAATAAGATTTTTTTTTGGACAATCATATTTACAATGTTTAAATATAAGAGCCCTTGTGGATAAGGATATGGGAGGAAACACACTGGCAGGATATTTCTGGAAAGATACTTGGCAATAGTTATCAAAGATCTTAGAAAGAGAGGGGGGCAACTGGGTGGCTCTTCAGGTCTAACTCCTGATTTTGGCTCAGGTCATGATCTCATGGCTTGTGGGTTCAATCCTTGCATCGGGCTTTGTGCTGATGGTGAGGACAAGAATCCTCTTTGTGTTCTCACCAAGTGTTATGTCCACTTGCCCATGTGCCCCCAGTCCCTAACACAGTGTCTGACAAATAATCTAAACTCGCTATCTTCAGATTAATCGATTTCTGGAGGCTTTGAACCTTCAAAACTTCCTTAAGAGGCATACTTTTATTAATTAATTAATTTATTTTGAGAGAGAGAGAGCAGAGGTAGCAGCAGAGAGAGAGGGAGGGAGCCAGCATGGAGCCTGATGTGGGGCTCGAACTCACGAACCATGAGATCATGACCTGAGCCAAAACCAAGGTTGGAATGCTTAACTGACTGAGCCACCCAGGCGCCCCAAGAAGCATAATTTTATTCAAAAGTCTTTCTTCTTTTTCAGACCTCCATAGATATGGAGGTCATATGTTTGCATTCTTCCATTAAAAACCCTTCACATTCTTGATAAAGTAATCAAGATGCCTCTTAGTCAACTGTTTTATTAATGAAACCACTCTGGTTCGCTTAACTACTCACAAAAAAAAAAAAAAAGAAAGAAAAGAAAAGAAAAAAAATTTATGGTCAATCTACACCCTGTCCAGTGTCTATATGTCATTGTCAAGTCTCACTGGGTATCACATTTCATAAGTGTTTGACTGACACAATACACGGGTAATACAATTACTCTCCAAATCATACTCGTTGTTATTGTTTGTAATGTCAACTGTTACTCATGTTGTGGTCATCCGTGGACCCATGCTCTTTACCCTCCTACCTTGGATTTAGTTATTCCCTATTCGCTCTTCTAATGAGTTCATTTTCTTCTATAACTTTTGTCTTGCAATTCTCCACTAAGTTTTATAATTTTTAAGATAATGTTAAATCTCATTCCTGTTTTACAGAAGTGTTTGCTCCTAAAGGTTCAGTGAATACAATTTGGCCAGATCTTGAGGGTCCGGTCATTAAAACCAATATTTGACCTGGCATAAATAACTTCCATAAAATAAACTTCGAGGATATAACAGAATATCTGAAACTTTACTTCAAACATTCAAGAATGAGAGCTTTTAAAATTTGATAGCCATATTTTAAAGGTTTAACATTACAGGGGAAAAGTCTCTCAGGGATGCCAATGGTATCTCTCTCATAGGCACAGTTACAATATTAAAAAAAGGTGCTCACGGGTGCCTGGGTGGCTCAGTCGGTTGAGCCTCTGACTTTTGGTTTCAGCTCACGTCATGGTCCCAGGTTCACGGGATCAAGCCCCACATTGAGCTCTGCATTGGACGTGAAGCCTGCTTGGGATTCTCTCTTTCTCCCTCTGCCCCTCTCCCCTGCTGATGTGTGTTCTCTCTCTCTCTCTGTCAAATATAAATAAATAAAGTGCTCACCTCCCGTTGCCGATGGAATAGCACATAATGTTTCTCTTCTCTCCAACACCGTGTTCATTTATTCACACTTTTTATAGTCTCAGCTATGCCTGGAGAGAAGATAAGTTATCATTAATATATTATACATGAGTTTAGAGACTTTTTCTCCTGGTGAAACTTGGCTGTTATGCTGGTAATTCACCCTTCAAGACGTGGAGACTTCCCAAGTGGGGCTTCTCTTGAAAGGCTCATCACCTAGATGGATTTTACTGTAAATTATGGTCCTTAAATATTTTGCTCAATGTTACGAATGCAAGTCGCCAAAGCGATCCCACGATGAGAATCGCAAAACAATCTAATCTCTCTTGCTCTACTTTGTACAGTTATTTACATTTTTATAGACCTTTTTGCCACAATGCTCTTTCTAAAGTTATCTAGCCAACACACATCCCCTGTTCATGTTCAGTGTCGACCTACCTCCCTATTTTTTTATTTTTTGAGCATCATCATTTTTGCGCATAAAATTAACATCTCACGTCATCAATTACTACAGCATCTTTTTCTTTTTTTTTTTTAATTTTTTAACATTTTTTTATTTTATTTTTGAGACAGAGAGAGACAGAGCATGAACAGGGGAGGGGCAGAGAGAGAGGGAGACACAGAATCTGAAACAGGCTCCAGGCTCTGAGCTGTCAGCACAGAGCCCGACGCGGGGTTCGAACTCACGGACCTTGAGATCGTGACCTGAGCCGAAGTTGGACGCTTAACCGACCGAGCCACCCAGGCGCCCCTACAGCATCTTTTTCTTGCAATAACCATTATGCATTGATGGTTCAGCTGACAGAATTTTAAGATAAAGAGCACCTAGAAGATATTTTCCCCAAGGAGCATCTAAAATACGCATGTTTTGGGGTTCCTGGGTGGCTCAGTCGGTTAAGCGGCTGACTTCGGCTCAGGTCATGATCTCGCGGTCTGTGAGTTCGAGCCCCGTGTCCGGCTCTGTGCTGACAGCTCAGAGTCTGCAGCCTGTTTCGGATTCTGTGTCTCCCTCTCTCTGACCCTCCCCTGTTCATGCTCTGTCTCTCCCTGTCTCAAAAATAAATAAAAAACGTTAAAAAAATTTTTAAAAAATATGCATATTTTGAAAGGGAGTGTATCAATACTAACACAGCATTCTAATTATCTTACTTATATTCCTGACATTAAGCTCATGGGTTACGGTGGCCACCTTTGTGATTACACACAAGGTCAGGGATGTCAGAAATGATGTGTGGAGGGCAGGCGTGTGGCTCCCCTGTCAAAGTCAAAGCCACAGTGCAGATTTGGGGCAAATACTAGAGCCAACGCTAAATTTTGGTGCAACCCTATGTCGTCAAAGAGTGTGGACTGTGGAAACAGATGGCCTGGGTTTGCCTCCTGATTCTGCCACTTACCGGCAGTGTGGACTTGGATGAGTTCCTCTGTCTCCCCATCCATAAAACGGGGATAATAGATTGTGGTGCTTGAAAGAGTGCCTGTCATATAGTTAGTGTAAGCGTATAAGTATTCGCTGCTGCCTTTCTTATTACTAACTGGTATCAGTGAACCTTAACTCATGATTTGTTGCCTCCGGTAAACTATTCTCAAAAGGAAAGAAAAGAGAGAAATCAGGCAACAAGCAACAAGTGACTGGAGCACAGAGACCTTCCGTGTCATTTAGAAAATTTTGTAAGAGTATAAATAACAGAGTTCATCACAATTCTCTCTCATCCTTTACCCTATATAAGGGTTTTTAGTTAGCTGAACAAATGTTTAATAACTTAATTATGGGAACTGTCAAACCTACGCGAAGATAGACTAGTGTAAGGAACCACACGTGCCCACCCCCAACTTCCACGATGAGCGACCCCCCGGCTTCCTGTTTCACTGGGCGCATTTGATCAGAATCCCCAAATCCCTAGCATCACTGGTCACGTGCCAGACAGGGCAGCGCGGAGCCAACTGTTCCACCAAATCACACCGTCTAAGGTGTGATGGCTTTTAACTTATCTGAGAGATGGAAGGAAGGAGGGAGTAGGAATTTAGCCCCTGGTCCAAGTGTTTATGCTCAAGAATCATTTTTCACACTGTTGATTCAAATTCTGTTCCAACTCTTGATAATAGAAGAGGCACAAATCACTTCAGCTGATTTTGGTCTTAGGTGTGCTCACAAGTGTCAAATACTTCTGCGGCCAGCAGATCAAACAAAAGCTCAAAACACTCCGATGTCAATGGACCAAACACAGACTCTTAATGGTGGCCTCATCTGGCTGCATCAATGCATTCATCTGCCAAGTCACCCACACCCTCAGGCCTAGAGAACCGGTCCCCATAGCGCCCTTCAGGCTTGGTCATATCCCGGCCTCCTTAGAAAATGTTTTAGGCACATTTAAGGGTGAACAGACAGGGATGCTGGTAGCCAGGTGCCCGGAGTCAACAGGTCTATCAGCCATGGGAAGCCTGTGTGCCTTGCATGACGGTTGGGAAGCTGTTCACGGTAGTTAGTGCTTGATATATACTGACTTACTTAATCCTTACAACTCCCCTGCAAAGAAGACACCATCATCCTCTATTCACAGTCGAAAACACTGAAGCACAGAGAGCTGAAGCCACTTACCCATGATCACACAGCCAGAAAGTGGCAGCCATTGCCAGCACAGGATCCTGGGCACTATCAGTCTCTCTAGGAAATCTTTTCTCATTACCACGTTTCCAACTTAGCCACACCATGACATGCATGAAAGCCCAAATGTATGGCCTCTTCCCCCACCTCATCTGTCCTCGGAGATTCCATATGATGTCCCAAACTGCTAACGCGCATGAGCCAAAAAATGCTGACCACAGGTGATGCTCAGATGCCCTCTGGCCAAATGGCCAACCACACAGAAACTATTTAACCCATAACACCTACAGCTGCTCAAAGTATTTGATGATGATAAAAAGGAGGCAAAAGAAGCAAGATAAGATCGGGGAGAGATGATTGAAAACCTGTTTTATCGTCTTGGATGGGTCAAAAAGCCCAGAAAGGAGAACACTTCTAAGTTCCTCATTGACACAAGATGCAGACTCTGAATGTTTTAGCGTTCTCGTGCTCTACTCTTATGCATTGGGAACTTCTTATTCTTTCTGGCACGATCTCAGATCTGTGTTTTCATCTCTGTGAATTCCTGAGAATGCAATCATATTACCTAAGTCACACTCGATCTGCCCTAAAACAAATACGCAAACAAAAAAGTTTCAGAAAGCTCAGTGATTACCTGAAATTGATGCCAGTGTAGACAGACATCGTGACCGGCACAGAATAGGCTGCAGAAATGAAGCACTCATTGTTTTGCAAAGTTTTTGTTAGCCAGAACAGCACAAATCTTTCTTTTGGTTGAGATGAATCACCCAAATCAGGAAACAAAGTGATTTTAATAAGTAATGATCACAGTGACGCATCATATTTGTAATATTTACAAAACGTTCTTGACATCATCAAGGCCGTGGGCCTGGAAGAGGGGAGGGAGGAAGAAAAAGTGCGAACATTCACTGAGCACCTGCCATAAGCCAGGCTGTTCCATTTGCCTGGTAAATATCGTGGGGAGGCAGGTGTGGTTATTCTTGATTTCTAGAAGAAGAAACAGACTCAGAGAGATTAAGGAATGCACCCCAAATCCCACAGCTAGAAAGTGGCAGAGCAAAGGTTAGGGGACAGTTCTGCCCAGCGCTGAAGCCCATGCATTCGCGTAAGCATTCTGCTGCCCCTTAGAGTTTCCTGAGAGAAACTTTTGAGAAATTATGTGGCTTCATTCATTTCCCAAAGATGTGGTTTCAACCCTACACCTAAGCAGAAAATGACATTTTCTTAAGATGCACAACTTAACGGAAGCACCATGGAGGAAAAGCCAAAGACAGTCAACATGCCTGAGTTTCAGATCACTGGCTTTAATTACTGGCAAAGATATGTCATCTTGGGACTCGTATTCTCTAGTGTTGCCGCATTAAGATTGTGGAAAGCTATATCACAATATTCATGATCCTCCCAAATATAAATGGATTGAATCTATCTGTTAAAAGGCAGACATTACTATATGGGGAGAAATCCTGTTTGGGATACACCTAAGCAAAAAACACATGGAAAAAGATGTACCAGGAAAGTACTAATCAGAGGAGAATCAGCATAACTGTATCACTATCACAAAAAAATACACTCTAAGACAGAAAATGTTACTATGTCATGATGTAATTTTCAACTCACCAGGAAGACGTAAGAATTCCAGGTGTATACGCGCCCAATAAAAGAGTCTCGCTCCATATAAATAAAAAATTGATAGACATATAGGGAGAAATTAACAAATCTACCCACAGTTCTCTCGTGATTATTGCTAAGTCAAGCAGCAAAAAATACTCAACAAATGTATCTGGACAATTCTGATCTAATGGCCATATGTAACATCCTAAATGTAACCATTGAAGAATATCCATTTTCCTTAAACACACACGGAAGGGTTATAGAAATTAGTCACATACTAGATCATGAGTCCATCTCAACAAATTTCAAAAAATAAGTATCGCATCCATCGCGTTCTTTAAACACAATATAATTAAATAGAAGTCAATAACAAAACGATAGGAAGTTTTCATATATTGGAATTTAAAAAAGAGAATTCTAGGTAATTGATGACTCCAAAAAGAAATTATTATGAAAATTTAGAAATACTTAGAACAATAATGAAAAACACACACTTGTGTGTCATGGCAAAAGCACTACTCAGAGGCAAATGCGTGGTCCTAAATACTTACACGGTAAAACCTTAGTTTGTGAGCATAATTCATTCCAGAAACATGCCTGTAATCCAGGGCACTTGTATATCAAAGCAAATTTCAAGAACCATTGGCTCAGTTGTGATCATGTGACATTCCGCGTCACGTGCGACTCATCCTGCAAGACATCACTCCTTTATCAAGTTAAAATCTATTAGAAATGTTTGCTCGTCTTGCAGGACACTCTCAGAACAAGTTACTCGCAATCCAAGGTTTTACTGCATTCGCAAAGAATAGAGACTTGAGGGGCGCCTGGGTGGCTCAATCAGTTAAGCATTGACTTTGGCTCAGGTCATGATCTCACGGTTCGAGAGTTCAAGCCCCACATCAGGCTCTGTGCTGACAACTTGGAGCCTGGGGCCTGCTTTGGATTCTGTGTCTCCCTCCCTCTCTGCCCCTCCCCCATGCACATTCTGTGCCTCCCTCCCTCTCTCTCTTAAAAATAAATAAACATTGGGGTGCCTGGGTGACTCAGTTGGTTAACCATCTAACTTAGGCTCAGGTCATGATCTCCCAGTTTGTGGGTTTGAGCCCCAAGTCAGGCTCTGTGCTGACAGTTCAGGGCCTGGAGCCTGCTTCAGATACTGTGTCTCCCTCCCTCTCTGCCCCTCCCCCACTCTCTCTCTCTCTCAAAAAATGAATAAACATTAATAAAATTTTTGTTTAATAAATAAACATTAAAAAATGTTTTCAAGAAAAGTGCAATTTCTCAATGCTGACTCAAGAAGAAATAGAAAGCTTGAATAGTCCTATAATTATTTTAATAATTGAAATAGTCCTAAAAGACCTGCCAAAGTAAAACACCAGGTTCGGATAGTTTCACAGGTAAGTGCCCCCACATTTTCATGGAACCTATCATTCCAATCCAACGAAGATTCTTCTTGGATTCACGAACAAAGACAATACTCTCTAACTCATTCTATGAGCCTAGTGTAATCTTAATTTACAAAAGCAGACTAGGTCAGGAAGAGAACGAAAATTATAATTATATAAATATTGGTGCAGAATTATTTTAAAAATTAGTAAAATAGTCATTTTTTTGAGAGAGAGAGAGAGAGAGAGAGCATGAGCAGGGGAGAGGGTTAGAGGGAGAGAGAAAGAGAATCCCAAGCAGACTCCACACTCAGCACAGAGTCCAACACAGGGCTTGATCCCATGCCATGACCTGGGATCCTGATCTGAGCTCAAATCAAGAATCGGATGCTCAACCACCTGTGCCACCAGGTGCCCCAGATGTATTCATGTTCTTAGAAGATCATGTTATATTTCTCCAGGAGTGCAAGGTTGGGTTGACCTCAGGAGACCTATGAGTGGCATTGCATCATGAAGAATTCACTTTATCCAAAGAGAGATCTGGACTTTGTTCCAGCTCCTGGGAGGTATCCTCTAAATTCTTGAAATTTCCTGAGTAAGAGGAGCGTTTTTGTTATTCATGATGGGCCCCCTGGACCACCCTTATGAGTTTATCCTGATAAGATGACTCAGGGTGGGGACTGCCCATGCCAGAAAGACCAGTTATGTGATTAGAGAGCTGGGGCTTTGGGCCACTTAAAATCAGCCTGCCTTGGGTGGGGTGGGGAGCAGGGGTGTTGCTGGAGACGGAAGTCAAATCCACATTGATTGAAAATAATTCAGTCAATCATACCTATGTAATGAAATCTTGAGCACAAGTCTGGACACCAAAGCTTCCTGGGTTGGCAAACTTTGCTTATTGCCACACTTTGATGCTGGGAAGGTAATGCCTCCCTGAGGACACAAAAACTTTGTGTCTGAAACTCTCCCAGTTCCAAATTCTGCCTTAGGTAACTCTTCCCTTGGCGGGCTCTGTTTTGTATCTTTTTGCTAAGATAAAACTGTAGTAATAAGTATAGCACTTTCTTGAGTGTGTGAATCATTGTAGTGAACCAAGGGAATCCAGACCCCCAACTGTGTAGTCAGCTGGTCTGGGAGACAGGGATGCTGAGGACTCCTGAACTTGCGCCTGGCATCATAAGTCTTGGGCAGACTTGACAGTCTGGAGGACTGTGCCCTTCACCTTGAGTTTGGACAACTCTGGGTTACCATCCTCCACAGTAACAGACTGAGTGAGAAAAAAGTCGATAATTTCAATGGGTGCAAAAAAAAAACCTGATAAAATTCCTCTTCGTTTCGATTAAAAAAAAAAAAACTGTTAGTAAACCAGGATTAGAATAAAATTTCCTTAACCTGACAAAGACTACAAACAAACAGTATAAATACAAAAATGTTTGAGATACTCCCTTAATTTTCTTAATGTTTATTTATTATTGGGAGACAGAGACAGAGCATGAGCAGGGGAGAGGCAGAGAGAGGGAGACACAGAATCCGAAGCAGGCTCCAGACTCCGAGCTGTCAGCACAGAGCCAGACGTGGGGCTCGAACTCACGAACCACAAGATCATGACCTGAGTCAAAGTCAGACACTTAACCAACTGAGCTACCCAGGCACCCCTAGAATGCCAAGTTTTGAATTGGGAAGCTCATAGAGGTAATACAGAGCAAGTTCTTTTCGAATGACTAGAGCACTTGACTATAGCCTATTTTACATTGTTCTAGCTTCTAGAACAGAGGTCTTATGTCACCAACAAGAAGAACTTCATTGAGCATATGGACCAGGTAATATATTATTTTTTAGCATCTCTCAAAGAGTCAGACATTTACATAGTAAGTAGTTGGTTAATAAATGTGTGTGGTATCTGACCAGAGTCTGCAATCGGTTAACAAAATGCTAAAAATTTAGGTACTTTCTTTCTCCGTTTTTTGTTTTAAGTTTATTTATTTATTTTTGGAGAGAGAGTGTGTGTGAGCAGGGGAGCCACAGAGAAAGAGTAAGAGAGAGGATCCCAAGCAGGCTCTGAATTGTCAGCACAGAGCCCCACGTGGGGCTCGATCCTACCAACCATGAGATAATGACGAGCCGAAATCAAGAATGAGTCAGATGCTTAGCCAACCGAGCCACCCAGGCGCCCCTCGGGTTATTAGTGAATTAAACTTATTTTGCCAAGTTGAGGAGGTAGCGTTTTCAGTGATGTTTGTGCGCACGTGCGTATGTTCACGTGTCGTGCACACGGTATTGGCTCGAAGAATACTGCTTCTTTTGATGAGCACGTGGAATTACTGAAAGCTGTTGTGATTTGCTACAAAATAGTCAAGAACAGTAGAAATCCCAGAATCTAAAGTGAGTAGGACCTTCAATTGGTTGGATAATTGAAAATTTGGGTCAAAGCAAGTGATCATGGAAAGTGAAATGGACAGGGGTGCCTGGTGGCTCAGTCAGTTAAGCGTCCGACTTCGGCTCAGGTCATGATCCCGCGGTTCGTGAGTTCGAGCCCCGCGTCGGGCTCTGTGCTGACAGCTCGGAGCCTGGAGCCCGCTTCGGATGCTGCGTCTCCCTCTCTCTCTGCCCCTCCCCCACTCATGCTCTGTCTCTCTCTCTCTCTCTCTCTCTCAAAAATAAACAAACACTAAAAGAGAAAAACTGTCAAAAAAAAGAAAGAAAGAAAGAAAGAAAGAAAAGAAAAGTGAAATAGAGACCCCTACACGTGTTATTACCACGTAAACCGAGTGCTTTCGCATGCAGGTCTGCTGACTGGAGGGGAGCTGGGTTTTGCGCGGGTCCCCAAGGCCACGTCGTCCACAGGGGTCCACGACAGCCATACATCTCCAGTGGCACTCAGCATGTCTGGAAAGTCCGCGTCACCTGGTTATCGCATGTTTGCTTTCCTTCCCACCCTCTCCTTAGTCGTGAACACCCGGGCCTCTCCACACGGGAGCCCTGGAAAGCAGCCCAGCATCACCTGCGACCGTTCTAGAAACACACATCCTCAGGCCGCACCCCAGACCTGCTGATTCAGAAGGAGGTGGGGCCCAGCTGTGTAATTTAACACAATCTTTTCATGATCCTGACGCATGCTCGCGTTTGGGAACCACTGTTCTCCGCTCCGAACTCTCTGTCCCTTTCAGTTCCTCTTACTTCGCTGAAAAAAACAAAAAACAAAACCAGAAGTGAACCTTCCTTGCCGCGCCCGGAATCACTCCCAGGCACACTCAGCCTTCTTTCTGCTCCGATGTGCCACGCACCTGGAAATCGTCCCTGATTCCTCTCCCTCCTTGATATCGAGTCCTGTCCCCGGAGTGTGACCGAGGCCGGCCACTGCTGTCCATCTCCTTGACCACGCCCCAGTCGGAGTCCCCAGGGTCTCATGACCGGATTCCACAGTAGCCCCCTCCCTGGTCTCACTGCCTCCACCCACAGCCACAGGCCATTCTCCCCCAGTACCCAGGGCGCTCTCCTCAAGCACAAATCGGATTCCACGGCTTCCCTGCTCCAACCCCTCATGAACCTGGAGGAAAAGTCAGACCCTCTATGCAGGGTTAAAAGCCCTGTCTGACCCGGCTCCTTTTAACCTCCCTCGCCACTCGTCACATGGTTCCCAGAACGGCTGCTCCCCACACTCGGCCACGTTGGCCTTCTTCCCCGAAATACACCAAGGTTTGTTTCCACCTCAGGCCCTTTGCACAAGCTGTTCCCGCCTGCCTAGAAGGCTCTCCTCAACTCTGCGGAGCTGGATTCTTCTTGTCATTCAGATCACAGTTGAAACAACACAGAGAACCTTCTGCCGGTCTAATCTAAAGTAACGAGGGGGGCGCCTGGGTGGCTCAGTCGGTTGAGCGTCCGACTTCAGCTCAGGTCACGATCACGTCGTCTGTGGGTTCGAGCCCGGCGTCGGGGTCTGTGCTGACAGCTCGGAGCCTGGAGCCTGCTTCCGATTCTGTGTCTCCCTCTCTCTCTGCCCCTCCCCTGCTCATGCTCTGTCTCTCTCTCTCTCTCTTTCTCTGTCAAAAATAAATAAACATTAAAAAAATTTTTTTTAAATAAATAAATAAAGTAACTAGACCCGACACAATGTAGCTATGAGCTTTTCTGTCTGCCTCCCCCCACCAGAACCTCACGGGGCAGGGACCACAGGGTCCTTTCCATCCTCCCTGCATCGGGAGCGCAGCACGCAGTGGGGCCTCAAGTACCACTAGCCGATGATGAACACGCGTCGACAGGAAAGCCGCCTTAGAGGGGCCGGTCGCCGATCCTGTCTCTGGAGCAACACATAGACGCTCCACTCTCTTTCCCAGCTGATCAAAAAAGCCTTCCGGGTCCGGGATGCACACGTCTCTCGAAAGCCCGCGACGCCGGATTTGTGCGTCTGCTAGACGCATCGCTCTCCGAGGCACACTTTATTTAGGATTTCCGGAGTCAAGGAAGCTGCCGCTGTCCACGGACGTTGGAGTGTAAAAAAGTCCTCTCGATTCTCACGCGTGGCGCTTAGGGTTAACGAGGATTCTCTCCGCTCTGGGCTCAAACGCCCATGAGTCTATGAATTGCTACATAGAATAAGCAGGCAAAACCCAGCGTCCTCTGTGTGCTTCTTCACAGATCCTTGCACTATCCCCAACTCCCTTCAACCTCCCCACCCTCGCTCCCCAGGGTCCGTCTCGCCTGGTGCAAACCCTCCCTCCGCAGCCCCTTCCATCCACACCCCTGCCGGCCGAGGAGCCTTTGAAAACAAGTATCTCATGGGATCGGTTCCCTGCTTGATATTCCAGGGGCTCCTCTCTGCAGGTGGTGACGTCCCTGGATGTCACGGTGCTCTGCCAGCCAGCTCTGACGCCCCCCCCCCCGCCCCCGCCCCACTGTGCCACCACCGCCTCATTGCCCCTGCTCTTGGGCTGTTTCCCTCCCCACCCCCCAACCCTGCGCTGGTCCCTTTCCTTCCTTTTCTGCTGTGATCTGTGGCTCAGCAGCCCCCCCCTGCTCCGGTGAGGCCGGGGTGTCCTGGGGAAGGAGCCCGGTTCAGGGCAGCAAGAGCGGTCACCTGCATTACAGGCCCCGTCGGTGGTCACTGCCTTTACCTCCCCTCACCATGGCTTCCTCCCAAGAGGGAAGCGCTGTCATGAGCCTCCGGGCGGGGACACCAAGGCCAACTTCAGTATGGTGTCTGCGCCCCGGGGGATGGGGAGACAGGGGTTCGGATAGAGGCCTTTGAGGCCCAAGCGCACAGCCCTGACCATCGCCTTATGCTGCTGATAGCAGAGCGGGGCTCCGGGTGGCCCCTGTGTCATTGGAGCTCTCGCTCCCGCCGGGGCTCCCCGCAGCCCGGGCAGGGGCCTCCTTAGGACCAAGGCGACACCGGCCACCTGTTGGTGCACGCTCAGGACTCACTGTGCACGGGCCTGGTCCTCACGGCCCCTAAACTCCCTGTGCTTTTTCCTCGTGAGGAAGGGAGGGGGGATGGTCTCCCTCCTGGAGCTGCCCACCCCCCCACCACCACCCGCCGTGGGCCGCACGACCGGGGACGGGATGACACCACGGAGGGCCACCAATCGGTCACACTTCACCTAGGGGCAGATATGTGACCTGCGCTCAGGGGCAGCCCCTCCGAGCCTGAACAGAGGCTGAACCGGATGAAACTTTGGCCTCGGCCACTTTTTTTTTTTTTTTTTTTTTTTATGTTTTTAATTAAATCGCTTGGGTCACCGACACCCTGCAGAGACTCTGAAACGCAGCCTTGCATTTTGTTAATGATACACCATCTGTTTGTTCACACTGTGAGATCACATGATCTTTGCTCTGCAGAACATCCTGTCTCACTGGCCTAAACCAGTTTGTGGGTGAAATGCTTGGGAAGAGTGCCAGAAAATCTTCTCTCTGCCTCGCCTCCCCTCTCCTCCCCTTCCCTCCCCTCCCCTCTCCTCTCTTTTCCTTTTTCTTTTCTTTCCTTTTTCTTTTTCTTTTCTTTTCTGCTCTTCTCTTCCTTTCTCTTCCCTTCCTTTATTCCTTCCTTCCTTCTTTTCTTCCTTCTTTCTTTATTCCTTCTTTCTTTTTTCTTTTCCCTTTCTTTCTTTCTTCCTCTCCTCGCTCCCTCCCTCCCTCCCTTCCTTCCTTTCTTCTCTCTCCTCCCTTCCTCCTTCTTCCCCACCTTCCCCCTCTATCTCACCCATTTTAAGATCAGCTGTTGACCCCAGATTGGTGGGCAGAATTTGTGTTATTACCCAAGCCACCCACCTGCCCCTTTTCTGTTGCAGTCTTCGGGCCTGACCTCTGATAGGTGCCAGCACAGACAGATGAGGTGCAGACAAGCTCGGACAACAGGGGGAGAGCCCACGGCGGACACTGGAGGGCCATGCTGCCCACCCAGGCTGCAGAGAAATCCGCTTACAACCCTGGGGCAGCAGAGGCTGCAGCTGCCCTCTGCCCTCACCACGGAGCGTCACCGACTCGTCTTTACCTACAACACTCAGGACGATAAGCTCTTCTTACACGACAGTTGGATTCGATCCCTGAAGAGGCTGCAGTGGGGTAGTTTTTAAGAGCTTTATTCCTTTCAATGAAGACTGGCCCTCAAAGAGAAAAAGCAGGGGCGCCTGGGCGGCTCAGTCGGTTAGGCGTCCGTCTCTTGATTTCGGCTCAGGTTGTGATCCCACGGGTTTGTGAGTTCGAACCCCGCAGCGGGCTCTGCACTGACGGTGCGGAGCCTGCTTGGGATTCTCTCTCTCTCCCTCCCTCTGCCCCTCCCCAGCTCTCATGCTTTATCTCTGCCTCTCCTGTGCATGGTCTCTCTCTCTCAAAATAAATAAATAAACTTTAAAAAAGGAAAACGTAACAGAAGCACAGCTTTTGACCCTCTTATGGGAAGCTCCATTGCTCTTGAACCTGGAGAGAGAGAGAAAGGGGGGGGGGGCAGGCTGGTCTACATGTCGCTTCCCACACGCAGGTGTAGGTGTAGGGAACGCAGCCATGACTGACACCCCACCACTGACCTCGAGGAACCTGGGATTTGTGTGACAGTTGTACGGCCTCAAAATATTATCCGTAGAACATTCAGAACTTGGACACTCCGAAGTGTTGGTCTGTCTGCCCTGAGCAACTCTGCTTCAGTCGCTGTGGGACACTGTGCGATAAGGTGACAAGCTCCGGGAGTGCCCTTCCGAAGGGACCAGGTGCCCAGAGCACCGGGGAGTCTGTGGGGAGGATACCAGGAGACGGCCCAACCCACTGGCATTTAAAGGCCTGGGATGCTCATAAGCATGGAATCCCAACGATGCACCTGTCAACAATGACTCCTTGTGCACATATCCCTGGGTCTCTTGGCTTCTTCCTTATGACAACAACTCCCTCGGGGCCGCTCTTTCCCTGCTCTTGGAGCAGATTTCACTTTCTGGCTGTAATTGGGGGGGAGGGGTGCGACGCGCTGTCTGATTTCACCACTTCCTCAGGGGCCCAGATGATAAGGTTTAAGGTTTGTGTGCATGTGTTTGTATTTATGTGTGTGCGTGTGTGTGTGTTTATGCCAACAGATAGATTTTTTTGTGGGGAACGTGGCCCATGTGGATGATTCATCCTTAGGTGTTTCACACTTGGGGCTTATGAAATACTTTTCCAATCAGCAGAGAACCAATAACCCAGAACCTCTCTTATCAACTTCTGATAGGAGTTTGCAGCCCATAAAACCCAGCTCGCATACTCCCTGCCGAGAAAACATGTGCACCTGCACTTCTTGGCCCAGAAGGTCGTTAGTCACTTCGTGAGTCAAGTGCAACCATTGTTCCTCCTGTCCCTTTGTCGTTGAAGGAAAGCAACCCCACTCCAGGAGTGGACAGCGGCAGGGGACCCTGAGGGGACACGTGCTCCTCTGCCGACTGTGTCAGGCTGGACAAGCGGCGAGTGATGCTGACCACGGGCTTTTCCTGAAATCCATCAACGCCTCTGTGCAACCTCAGTTTTGGTAGATGGATCCATACCGGCACCAAAATAATTTGTGTCCTTACTTCTTTTTTTTCTTTAAAGTTTAGTTATATGTTTATTTTTGAGAGAGAAAAGAGAGCGCGAGTGAGCAGAGAGAGAGAGAGAGAAAGGGAGACAGAGAATCCCAAGTAGGCTCTGCACTGACTTGGGGCTCACACTCACAGACCATGAGATCGTGACCTGAGCTGAAACCAAGAGACAGACACTCAACAAACTGAGCCACCCAGGCGCCCCTGTCATTATTTCTAAAGGATCAAGTTATAAAAGAGAAAACGGTGGCCTGTGACCTGTACCAGGAAAGGAACATGAAATACCCCTTTAAGCTTGGGGTAAGAATTCCAGCCCCGGCTTCCCCAGGGAGCCCTTGGCTTCATGCACAGAAGAGACCATGCACTGCTCTCACCCAGGCCCAGGGGTGGCTCTTTGGGCAAGAGCGTGATTCACTTTGCGAGGCTCCCCGACCACTGCTGCCCTGGGGCTGCGCTGTTTTCCTTTTCCCTTCTCTGCATAGCCGGGCTGGATAATTTTATAATCCAAAGAAAGCAGAACTAATTTTACTGCTGGATCCACTGCAGAGTAAAATAAGCCACAGAATGAGTGATCAAGATGTGTTCACCCGGGAACTACCTACAGTACGATGCTCAATCACGGAAACTCTTCCTCAGAAGGTATATCCGGAAGCAGCTTCAGCCCTGGAAGAAAATCAGAGTAGGAACGTGGTCTTTGCAAAGGGTCATTGAAATGTGTCAGGGGGCAGCACACCCCCCACGTGGGTCTTTTCCAGAATTCTCGCTCCCCTGGCCCTCTGCCCACCACTGCCGTTCCCATCCTTGAGGGCCTGGGTCAACCCTGCCTCCTACAGCGGCCACCCCAGCCCCTCCCTTGGGTGAACTCCCACGGGACGTGGGACGTATAGGTTAGGACAATCTAGGTCAGGCCACGGCCCTGTACGACCTCAAACCCTACATGGCACGTCCTACCTGGTCTATAAGGCTCTGGCCGTCAGAGTCACCCAAACGGACGTGGGCTCCATCGGTCACGTGTGCCTGAGGTCAGGGCACGTGCAGAAGGAAACAGGGCAAAATGCACACTGACCTTTCGAGGTTCCACTGAGTCAAATGGCCACAGAGTGGATGGGCAGTGCCCTCGTACAAGAGCCCGGAAAGGAAGAGCCACGAAGTTCTGGTAAAGAACTCTAGTGACTTCCACGGGGCCCAGATCACCACATGAGGTGCCAGCTTGGCACAGGGGTCCACGTCTATGCAAATGTCATAGCAAAGAGCCCCAGGCCGGAGGCAGGGGAGGCCCACTTGGCCAGCCCGGGCTATCGGATCCACACACAGTATCCAGTTCTGCATGAGAACAAAGGCCTCGTTCTCGGGGTGGTTGGGCCCCAGCTGCCTGCCCAGAGCCCATGCCGGGGGCTGCTCCACCGACCCAGCATGGTAACCGGTGCCTCTGGGCTCAGCACGGTCCTGGGATACAAGACGTGCCACCCCTCTTACGCCTTCGCCTTCGGCTTCCTGAGGACAGGGGCTTGTCTTACCCTCTGTGCCTTCGTTGATTCGGTAGCATGTGCTGGGCACTAGATCAGAATAGGAAGAGGAAACAAAGCCCAATCTCTGTCTTCGAGGGTCTCAGACAGACCCTACTGTGAAACACGTGATCAAAGTGCTGAATGCGGCGATCCCACACCACAGACGTCTTCACGGGGCCCGGGCAGGTGCACGTGGGAGCAGGAAGGGGCCAGGACAGGGTTCTGTCTTCTCCCGAGAGACCAGTGAGGAAGAACACAGAGAACCAGAAGTGCTTTTTCTCCCCATCGGAAGGGTTAGGGTTGGCTGCCGGGGTGGCCAGCCGAACTCCAAGGGCGGAGAGTGAATGTTCTAGGCTTTGTGAGCCACATTTTCTGTGTGTGTGTGTGTGTGTGTGTGTGTGTTTTATAACGCTTTAAAAATATAAAAGCTATTCTTAGCTTGCAGCTTGTACACAAACACAAACAGGCCAGGGCACACCCACTAAGATAGAAGGCTTGTAATCGAAAAGACAGATAATAACAAGTATCGACGAGGATGTGGGGAAATGGGAGCCTCATACAGCGCTGGTCAGGGCACACAGTGGCGTGGCCACCATGGAAAACAGGGTGGCACTTCCTCAAAAGGTTAAACATAAGGGCGCCCGTGTGGCTCAGTCGGTTGAGCGTCCGACTTCAGCTCAGGTCATGATCTCACGGTTCGTGGGTTCAAGCCCCGCGTTGTGCTCTGTGTGCTGACTGCATGCGAGAAGCCTGCTTGAGAGTCTCTCTCTCTCTCTCTCTCTCTCTCTCTCTCTCTTTCTGTGTGTCTCTGCCCATCTCTCTGTTTCTCTCTCTCTAAATAATTAAATAAACTTTAGAAAAAAACCAGGTTAGACACAGAGTCACCCACCGCGTGACTCAGTGATTCCACTCCAAGGAAAAGACCCGAAAAACTGAAAACCTATGTCCACAGCCAACTTGTACCCGAATGTTCACGCCACATTATTCGTGACAGCCTAAGAGCAGAAACAGCCCAAATGTCCATCAGCTGGTGAACGGGTGGGTGAGACGTGTTCCATCTGCACGATAGGATATTACCCGGCAACGCAAAGGGATGAAGGGTTGACACGCTACAATGCGGATAACTTTGAAAACACGCAAAGTTAAAGAAGCCCGATGCAGGAAACCCCCTGCTGTCGGGCTCCGTTGATACGAAATGTCCCAAACAGGCAAATCCACAGAGACAGAAAATAGATCAGTGGTTGGGGGAGAAAATGGGGAGTGACTGGTAGTGGGGTACAGAGATTCTTTCTGGGGCGATAAAAATGTTCCCGAATTAGATAGTTAGGACGGTGGCACAGCTCCGTGTAAATACGCTAAAACGCACTGAGTTGTATACTCGGAGTGTGAATTCTATGGATGTGAATTACATCTCCATTTTTTAAATGTTTCCATCCTACCGGCCTGCCCTCTGGATCTCGGACTTGCCAGCCCCCACGATCACGTGAGCCAGTGCCTGGAAATGCATTTCTTCCTGTATCTATGCTATCGCTTCGGGAGAACCCCGACCGTCCCGGTAACGTTGTCTACTTTACAGGTGAACTAAACCTTTTAGCACTTTGGTAACCTCCCAAAATCTAACATGGCAATTCAAAACCAGTTGGGTTCCTAGTGTAAATTCATAAGCAGCTACTCTGGTGAGTTTGGGCTGTTCCCCACCCTCACCCCCTTCTTCTGTCCTTATCCTGGGTGGCACCTGTATTCGGGGGAGTTTTACCCGGCACCTGAATGTCACAGACAGAGACGTCCTTGACCTTCTGTCCTTTCTGGCCTCTCCCAAGAGCTTTCTTTTGAGAAACAACGCGGGCAAACAGCATAGAATTAACAAACCAGGGACCTGGGTGTTCATCTCAGCGGTACCATTACCCTACATGATTTGGGGCAAATTCCTTAATTGTCTTGTGTCTTGATTTCCACCCCAACGTAACAGGGAGAAGGATAGGGGGGAGCTGTCAGCTGTTGCAGGGTGGGCATCATCTGGTGTCCCCTGGGGAGAGCTCAAGGGTCCCGGGATGCGGCCCGCGTGCGCTCAGAAAGTCCTTTTCTAGATAACCATGAATATCACTCACAGAAAACAAATTACAAATTACCAAACCGGAATGACTATACTGATGCTGTCACGTGAACTGTTTTTATTCACATCCCCTCCGACATCAGGTGCGTGAGTTTGTTACCCCACACCGACACCAGCTGGGCGTCCACGAGTTCAGTTCAGTTCTGACCTTACCCCGGGTTAGAGCCAAGCCCACAGGTGAAGGGCTCAGTGCACATGACCGTCCTCACTTCAGATGCCTGGATCACCGGCACTTCTGCTCCAGTGGCCATGAATCAGGGGTTCCCACACCCCCGTCCTCAGGTTGGACAACTTGCAGCTCACAGAACCAAAGAAAGACCTTCACTTACGGCTATTACTGGTTCCCTATAAAGGGGACCGACTCAGGAACAGCGAAACGGAAGAGATGGGTAGGGCAAAGTAGGTTGAGAGGGCATGGAGCTTCTGTGCCTTCTCACGTCACCTTCTGGCACCGGGATATGGCCGTCAACCCCCAAAGCTCCCCCAGCCCCTTGATCTGGGGGGTTTTATGGAGGTTTCAGTACACAGGGGTGACGGATGACATCTTCGGCCAATGGCGATTAGCTCGATCCCCAGCCCTCTAATCCCGCCTCGGGTCTTCTTGGTGACCAGCCTCAATTCTGAGAGCTGTCTGGGCTCCCCAGCCATCTGGCCCCTCATCAACATATAAAAGACCCTCATCACTCCAGAGATTCCAAGGGTTGTGGGAGCTGTGCTCCAGGAACGGACAAAGGTCGAAGATTTATTTCCCGTGGTACCACACCAAGTGTATAATACTGCATATTTGTGGTAAGCGGTCAACAACTCCTTGGCCAACAGCAAAATCTAACCCAGTCATCCAACTGGATGTAGGTATGGGACCCATGGGAGAGCATCATGGGGGTGGAATAAGAGAGGGAGCCCCCCTCCACTAGAGACGAGACGAACCCAACCTCCTGAGAAGATTCCTCAAGTATTAACCGCCCCCCCACCGACCCCCGAGAGTTTTTTCACAATGTAGTTGACGTGTTTAGAGCAAAATAAATCAACATCAATCGTCGTGGTTGGAGGCCTGGGCGTAAGGGATCAGGGCCGCGGTAGGGCCAGCCAGGAGGGACGTGTGGGGGCAGCCCAGACCTCAGGCCCTCCAGCTCCTGGAGAACCGGACTGCACTGCCGTGTGGTGCTTCAGAGCCCGCCCGCCTCCCCCCTCCTCCTCCACAAACCGCGTTCCCAGGGAGGCGGAGACTGAAACCAATTTTTCCTGCCGGGACTGGGCAAAGTTGGGTCTTGGCCTCCAGCTTCTGGTTCTTCAGGGTCTTCCAGAAACCACAAAGGCCTGGCTGGGTGAACAGAGCAGAGGCAGAGCAGAACACAAAAGAAGCGACTCATGAGTTAATTACTCGTAAATCTCATTGCAGAAACCACATTACTTACACATTTTTTTTTTTTTTTAAACCACCTGAACATAATAAGTTCCACTGGGGGATGCCTGGGTGGGCTCTTTAAGATCATTGGAATGAGAATGAGTACATACATACATGATACGTTAAATTGCATTGAGGACCCTTTGATCCTCGTCAGTGCCTGGGCGGCAGATTTCTCTTACCCTTGTTGTCCTGGGATCAGGGTCAGAGGATATGGTTTCCCTCTTTCTAAAAACCAAGGATTATGTCATTTCATTACTTTTTCCCTTTTTACTCCATGTTCCTTTTTTTTTTTTTTACTATTATTTCAAAAACATTTCTATTTTTCCATAAATCTATAATTTGAGGGGGGGGGGAGCCCTTTGCATATAGTCTACATCTTCTCTTTTAAGAAGACTTACCTTTTTCCAAGATGTAGCACAAAGAAATGTTTTCCTTCCTCCTCTAAAGAAGTGGGAGATCTAGGGGCACCTGGGTGGCTCAGCTGGTTGAGCGTCTCACTCTCGATTTCAGCTCAGGTCATGATCCCAGGGAGGTGGGATCGAGCTCTGTGTCGAGCTCTGCGCTGACAGTGAGGAGCCTGCTTGGGATTCTCTCTCCTCTCTCTCTCTCTCTCTCTCTCTCTCTGCCCCTCCCCGACTTTCACTCTAAGTAAGTAAATAAGTAAGTAAGTAAGTAAATAAATACCTTTAAAATACGATTTACATTTCTGACTTCTGGCAACGGGATTACTTCGCACCTAGCATGGATTTACTTTTCACGATGACATTTGTGTTGATGTGAGGCTTGCTTCACCCTGGGCTCTCTGTCCGGAGGGTGGGCAAGCCCCCAGCAGTGATCCCCAACCACTGAGTCCACAGGGAGGCGGTGGCAGAGATGGTGGTTGAGTTGTCGCAGGGCCACCAGTCACCCTTCATTCGGGCAGCTCGGCTCGCCAGCAGCCGAGGGGTGGGGGGCGGGATGCTCATGAACAAGTTCTTTGTCCTCGAGGGATGAAGAAAGCCCAGGTGTTCGTTTACCCGAGAGCTGCCCTCGGCATCCAGGATTCTGCTGACAAAGCCAAGGCGGGTCCTCAACGCACACTCATGACCCTCAGCACTCACACCGGCCGGAAGCGTGACTAGATTCTCCTTTTAGGCTGCCTTACAGAAAGCTGCCGTGGCTGTGTTGGCTGGGAGGTCGAGGGCGTCGAGGTCATCAGGAGACCAGAATTTCCCGGTCCTTTTCACTGAGCTGTCTGTGGCCCCGCACCGGTCGGTCCACTTGTAGTTCTGCTGGCCTCGTGCAAAAACTCTTCCTACAGGGCTGCTTGAAACCCTGTGGGCCCAGATAGGACTCGTCCTCCTGGGAGCCGGGCAGGATCCGTGGCAGGCAGACGGCACAGCCTTCTGGGTGCCGCCCCTGACCCGACCCGCTGGTGGGCCTGACCCAAGGCAGTAATTTTATGCTGGCATAAGGGTCAGGCACTTAGCCGATACCACCCTGAGTCCTAAAACCAGCTCTGGTGTTAACAAGCCATATGCCCACAAGCAAACCCTGCACATCTGTCCGGGCCCCTGACCTTCAAAGTCCCTTCGATTCCCACATCTATGGTATCATGATTTCCTTTGCTGATGCAAAGAAAGGAGCAAGAAGATTATACTCTAAAACTCGGAATCTGTCATAATAAGAACACTGTGCTTTGATTTCTAAAGCAGCCCTTTTCATTTTTTTTATTTTTTAAGTTTTAGTTATTTAATTTGAGAGAGAGGTGCAGAGGGAGAGGGAGAGAGAGAGAAGCCCAAGCAGGCGCCGAGCTGTCAGCACAGAGCCTGACATGGGGCTCGATCTCACAAACAGTGAAATCGTGACCTGAGCCAAAGTCAAGAGGAGGACGCTTAACCGACTGAGCCACCCAGGTGCCCCATAAAGCACCCCTTTAAAAAAAATGGAACAGATAAGGAGATAAAGAAACATACAAGACACATCTGGCCCAGCCTTGGCTCAGCTTGGAAGCTGAAGGACAAAGCAAAATCCATAAAATCTGATCACGGCAAGCACTCATCCAGAGAAGGGATGTTTCCATCATCCACTCTACCCCCACAGGTCTGTCTTTATTAACCACAAAGTCCCGTCCGTCCTTCCCAGATTTTTTAAGTCAGGGGGTTGCTAAGAAATGGCGATGCCTAGGGGCGCCTGGGTGGCTCAGTCAGTTGAACATCCGATGTCAGCTCAGGTCATGATCTCGTGGTTGGTGGGTTCAAGCCCCACTTTGGGCTTGCTGCTGTCGGCCTGTCGTCATGGAGCCAGCTTCGGATGCTCTGTACCCCCTCTCTCTGCCCCTCCGCCACTTGGGCTCTCTCTCTCTCTCTGTCTCTCTCTCAAAAAATAAATAAAACAATAAAAAACAGAAACGAAATGGTAATCCTAGGATGTCTAGTGGAAGTCCAATCCGGCCATCAGCCATCATGCTGTTTGTCCCTTCTCAATGAGAAGTTTGGGACAAGTTCATCTCTGAGTTGGCCTGTGTCTCCTGGCAAAAACTGATCTGTTTCCTTTCGCAGACAACGTGCTCTGTGTGACCCATCCCTCCCCGGGCCTGCCTGTCGGAGAATTTCAGAACAAAGATCTGGTTTCGCTGAGGACTTTTTCTTACCTTGAGCTCTCTCCACTGTAATTGTACCTGGCACTTCATTCTTGATTTCATGGTTTTTGGTTTTACTGAGGCCCTGAATTGTTTCAAATGAGTTATTTCTTTCAGTCATTCAATCAAGCAGGCTTACAGAAAAATGGAACAGGAAGTACAGAGACTTCCCATATTTCCCCTTCTTCTTGTATATTGTGTCCCCGGTTATTAACATCTTGCACTAGTGAGGCACACTGATTAGTTATGAGCCAGCATTGACGCGTTATTATTAATGAAAGCCCATGGTTTACATCAGGTTCGCTCTTGGTGTTGTGTTTTAACAAACATAGTGCCACGTGCCCACCATTTCAGTATCCTCCAGAATAGTGACCGTGCCCTAAAAATCTCCCCTCCCTCCCCCATAACTCCAGGCACCCCTGATCTTTCTGCTGCCTGCATAGTTCTTGCCTTTTCCAGAATGTCACGGAGCTGGAATCATACAGGATGTCTGTAACCTTTTCAGCCTGGCCTCTTTCACTGACCAATATGCGTCTGAGTGTCTGTCCTCTGTGTCGTTTTTGTGACTTGCTAGCTCACTTCTTTTTTTTATGTTTTTATTTTTTTATGATTTTATTTTATTTTTGGGAGAGAGACAGAGACAGAGACAGAGTGTGAGTAGGGGAGGGGCAGAGAGAGAGGGAAACACAGAATCCGAAGCGGGCTCCAGGCTCCGAGCTGTCAGCACAGAGCCCGACGTGGGGCTTGAACCCACGCACCACGAGATCATGACCTGAGCCGAAGTCAGACGCTTAACCGGCTGAGCCACCCAGGTGCCCCTCACTTCGTTTTATCACAGAATAATTGTGTTGTACAGATGTGCCATGGTATGTTTGTCTATTCCCCCACCAAAGAACATCTCGATTGCTTCTAATTTTGGGCAATTATGCACCAACTGATTTTCATTCCTATTATTTTATTGTAAGCCACCTCAAAGCCCTTATGGATGTAGATGGGAGTATAAATTAGGACTGCAACGTGCTTCAAAGGCGGTTCACATGGTATATTTCTATGTATTCACATTCACATGTATGTATATATTAAAATCGTACCTCTTGGAAGCCAGCTAATTTGAATCAAGGTCACCACGGACGTGGCTAAGAGAACTGACCCTGTGTAAAGACCGTGGCGTCCCTTGTGCTGAGTCTGATGTGGACCGAGCACAGAAGACCTCGGGGGGACCTCAAGACGTATGAAAATTTCCGACGCCAGAACTCTCTCGCGAACTCGCTGGACTATAACTGAAATTGTTGTTTATCAGCAACAAGCAGATAAAACCACACTTCCTGCTACTAATGACACTACAAGATTCTTAGCCTGTAACTAATTATTTTCATTTAATAGCAAAATGTTCGCACTAGGCACCTTAGCGTGTGCACAGCCTGGGTACTATGCCAGAAACATAAAGGGCAGAACATCTTCATGGGGCGTACATTGGGTTAGGCTTGCCTCTGCAAGATGGGAGCCCCAGTTGGGAATGGAGTACAAGCCCCAACTGGTTTTATAATTTTAATTTTTATCGAGGCAAAGCATGAGTGTCTGGTTCTTTGGGGGGTTTTGTATGCTTGTTTTATCAAGTAGTATTACAAGGCTTCTTACAAAGCAGAAACGGAACAAAAGAGCCGTCGATCGCCCGGCTCAATTGCTTTGGGTACCTTTAACGCTTCTCACTTTCTTCTGATTGTTACTTCTGTATGTTTAAGCACAGCCATACCACTCTGTCTCGATTAATCCATTTCAGAATCATCTATTACGATAGCGCAGGATCTAGTGCTCTTGCCTCCGAACATAGTCCCAGCGTTCCTTTTGGTTGGATCGGCGTTCAGGATTTATGCTATTAGAGGCATGTAAATGCTCTCCGTTGCCGAATCAAGCGATAAACCATGATTATATTTCCTTTCTTTTACAACATTTTTTGTCCCAAAGTTAATAGTGGCCTTATAGTTGGACTTACTTTGTTTTATTTGCACCTGTGCTGTCTCCCCACACCCCTTAACACCTTCTCATGCTACAGGGCTAAACCTATCTGATAATCAGTCGGTTCCATTTTTGTTTCCAAGAGACTCTTTCTTGGGCGCTGGGCTCCCGCATCCCAGCTAGTCTGTCCTCTTTGCGGCTGTATAAATTAGCCCTTGGACTTTCCATCACCACCACCCTGGAAATTCCCTGGGCGCCTTGAATCCCTCCTTTCTGGGATTTCCTGTCTTCCTTGTTCTTGGCTATTGTCGGTTCCACCCCCCATCCCGATGGACCACATCTTCCAGTAGCTTCCTAAGAAAGTATGCAGAGCTAGCCGAAAGATGGGTGTTGGAGCCAGAGAGATGGGGATCAAAACACCAGCTTTCTCACCACTGAGGCTGTTTGGAGAAGGCGGCTTCTTGTCCGCTGGCCAAGGAAGCGTCCTCCCACTGCACCCTAGAATTAAATGCACCCACTCAGCTGTGCCGGAACATGGCAGCCTCCCCAATGGGCACAAGTGGCAGGACACCTGCTCTCTGCAGGCCAGCAGAGCCCAAAGAGCAGAGGAGGAAGGGCACAGAGGTGGAGCCCAGGTCCTTCTCGACGTCCCCGGTCACACAAGTCACAGCATGGAGGGGTTTGGGCTGGTCTGAACATCAGCATTTTTCAAGGTGCTCAGGTGATTCGATGCAGCTAGGGCAAGAAGCTGGCCGCGAATCGGGCGGAAGCGAGAGAAACGAGAAGGCAGGATCTAGGGCTGCTTATGAGACCCCCTCAGTCGTCAGCCCTCCCCTCGCCCCGCTCACTCGGCTCCACAGGCTGTAGGATGCTTCCCTGCCTCCACTGCCCTGCTTCCTCATCAGCGACAGTTCAGTTGTGTGATTCTGTCCAGTTTCATCCAGGACTGAGCTTGTGTTTCCGTCTCTTGTTCTTCTTGTTGTGAGAGGGATTTCCAAGAGTTGGTGGTAAAAAGGTGTCCTCTGTCATCTCGGAGGCAAGCTACTGAGCAAAGCCAAACTGAATGGTCTCTTTTACCAAGCGTTTTGCTTAAACATTTGAGAAATGACCCAGAGAGATAACAAGTGGGTCTCTTTCTATGGAAACATTTGTTGTTTGAAAAAAGGAGTTACAGATAAAGGGTCATGGGAGTCCAGAGCAAAGTGTAGATGGCCTTCAGCCCACACGTGACCCTGGGGGGACCCAGACCTGCCCATGCAGACATGGGGTGGGTGCGGTGGGGGGGGGGGCACCAACAGACACTCTCCTCTTTAAATCGTTTGCTATAATTCCGTTTATTACAGCAATTGCCAAAAATATCCCCTTTGCACAGCACCGCACGGCATGGCCATCCTCCCATTCCCCATGTGAGCAGGGGAGTCCTGACTCTGACACTCCCCTCGGCTGAGGCATCTGACCAGAGGCACCAAGGTGACCACACATGAATGGGTGTTTGTGGACTGGGAGGCGTTAATCAGAGGTGTTGCCATTAGAAAAATCCGCCCAATATTTTTTCCTTCAGGCCAAACAGGTCATCTCAACTCTCTGCCAGTTTCCCCACAGAGTGTATGCTTCTGCATGACCAAATGAGGAAGGGGGAGGGGGAGGGGAGGAGGAGAGAGAGGGTGGAGGGAAAGGAGGAGGGAGAGGAGGGGGAGGAGGGACAGAGGAGGGGGAGAGGAGGGGGAGAGGGTCTTCTCTACTTTCACATTCAAATACAATTATCAGGGTAAGGAGAAAACAAAACGTAAAGACAAACATGAAATACCCTGTATATTTAAACCAGTCGTGCAGCTAAATTCTTACACCTATTTCGGGAAGGAAGAGTTTAGGGAAGCACGGACTAGATTTCAGTGAGACACAAACCGGGGGCAAACCACTCTGCGGTAGTCTGCCCGGGACCGCCATAATGAAATACCACACACAACAGCAGAGATTTATTATCTCAGTTCTGGAAGCTGAAGGTCCAAGATCAAGCATGGTCAGGCTCTGGTGTGATCTCTCTTCCTGGCTTGCAGAAGGCCGCCTTCTGGCTGTGCTCACATGATGGAGAGAGGTGAGCTGTGGTGTCTCTTTTCCTTCTTACAAGGACACCAGTCCTATCAGATCAGGTCCCCACCCCCATGACCTCATTTCACCTCCTTAAAAGGGCTGTCTCCACATACAGTCACACTGGGGGTTAGGGCTTCAGCAAAGGAATTTGGGGGCCGTGGCGGGGGGGGCGGTACACAATTCGGGCCACAGCAGTCAGCCTCCTTCCACACATCAGTTCCGTCTCCCTGGACGAGCAGTGCTAGAAGATCATAATGTTCTGGGGCTAAGACAAAAGCCTAGTCTAAACCAGAAGTCGAAATGAACGGGAATTCGCATAATTAAGACTATGGATTGAGGCCAGGCTGGTCTCACAGGCTTGGAGAGCTTTCTAGACTCTGGGGCATCATCAGTAAGCACTGTCTCCTAAGAGCCCCACTCTCTGCTGTCTGCACATGAATGCTCTCGGGTAGAGTTTGAACCCTTGTAAACTCTCAACCGCGATCCTACAGCATAGCTGTCCTCATTCGAGGATTCTGGAAGCATTTCCCTTTGAAAGCCTGTCAGAAAGGGCTACGGAAAGACCGCTTTTCTGACTCTGAAACCACATGAGGATTGAAGGCTCTGTGTGTTGGTGGTGAGGTCAGAGAATCTGCCACCACAGAATTCAGAGTTCTCTGCGGTTTGACATGATAGCTACCTATTAAGTCCGCCTTCCGCCTGACCTGTGGGACTGCCATTTAAGAAAGAGGAAGCTATCATCCATCGTGTGTCTTCATAAAGAACTTCTTTAACCTTTAAGTTGTGAAACTTCGTAATTATTTAGCTGAGCTCGGTTTCCAGAACAGTATACAAGATGTACGAACGGAGGAAACTCGTAATCCTCTAGGATCAGGCCAAAAATATCTTCCAAACCCACAAGAATAAAAGGGTACTGTAATTTTTTTTTTCTGGAAAAGGACATAAATCATAATGAAACATGCTCATTTGAGATTGACTTTCAACCAAAACATCCAGATTATGTCCTGGTGTTAGTTGGGTTATTCCTTCAGTAGGCCTCATCCAACCTCTTTCTGTTGACAACCCCCCCTACGGTGATAATTAATGCTCAAAACTAACGCTGATTCCAAGGCACAGTAAAATCCTGAATCATAATTCACGATTGACTACTGCACAGTGGAATACAGAAAAAATACACTAAAATATTTAGCTGCCGTTGATAGTTTGCTAACTTTAAGTCATATAAAAACAATGGCTTTATGTATACTTTTTAAATTTCATCATTATGGAGTGTGTTGTCAAGGTACAAGGTCATTAGTGTGGTTAATTTTTTGAACTTGGACGCAACGTGGAGGCCTCCACCTGTATTCTCGCCTAAGCCCCACAAAGGTCAGGGCAGGCCTACCCACTACAACATGAAATTTCAGGCTCTTTCTGTCTTTCTGCTCCATCACTCTGAGCATAAGACTTTTAGCTCATGTTTTTTACCTCATGGCCTCAAGATGGCTGCTCCAGCTCCAGACTCATCCTTAGGTCCATATTCCAAACAGGAAGAGGAAGACAAAGGGAAGGAAGACAAGGTGGTGCTTATGAGAGCAAAGAAATTTCCAGAAATTTCTGGCACATTCCCCACACAACTCAGAGCCATGTCACCTGGCCAGCCCTAGCTGCAGAGGCCTTGGGAAATATGGGTATTTTTGCTGGGCACTGGTGCTACCCTGAACAAAATTGGACTTCTAATAGTTAGGGAAAAGGGGAAAATGTTTCTCAAGTAGACAAGTAACAGTGCCTCCCACACACAAACTTCTAGAGCAGTGACTCCTAGGAAGGCTTGGTCTCAGGCCTAATGGGTCACACAAGAGACAGAATGGCCCATTAATCATGCCGGGTGACTATGTCCACACCAGAAGCTACCAGAAGGTCAAAGTTCTGATCAGCCCATATGTGGAAACTGGGATAAGGCTCGGACCGCAAAGAAGAGATCATCGGAGAGCCCTGCTTAGAGCAGCCACAGAAGGAAGAGGCAAATGGACCAAAACACAAAGCTCCCGAAGTTGTTCTAGGAGGTAATTTGGCAACTTTTGAGTTGCCAGATCGCCAGAGCTGTTCTGAGACCTGTGACTGGGCTTCTTCCGTCCCTCAGGATCACCTGACACGGTCTTTTGTTCTTTCCTCGGCCAGCGCTGGTTTTAGTGGCAGCCACGAATTTTCCACGCCACGGGCCCGAGGAGCAGTATTCCTGCAGGATTTGCACAGCAAGGTGCTGGCATTTTCAGGTTATGGATTATTTGAGTCGTCCGAGGGTGAGTGTGGGTCAGGAACCAAAGTCCTATTCCCACTCGGTCCATTACTGCTGTGATTGGCCAATCTCTACGGCAGCCCCCAAACCCAACTTATGTAACAGTATTTATTTCAACTTTATCATATCTAAGGGGAGACATATACCGTTTTACTTAAAATTAATCACATTAGGAAAAGTATGACTTACCAACAAATTTTAAAGCGATATATTTTGTGATAAATGTAGGCTCAAATGTGGATTAGAAGTCACGCACGTAATACAACATTTAAAAAATACTGATTCTAGGAACTGCTTGGAATTTTTACATTTTGAAAAATCAGTTTTGGGGGTGCCTGAGTGACTCAGTCGGCTAAGCATCTGACTTAAGCTCAGGTCATGATCTTACGGTTCCTGAGTTTGAGCCCCACATCCGACTCGATGCTGACTGTGGAGTCTGCTTGGAATTCTCTCTCTCTCTACCCCTCCCTCCCAACTCTGTCTGCCTGTCTCTCTCTTTCTCTCCTTCTCTCGAAATAAATGAATAAACTTAAAAAAATGAGTTTTAATAACTGAGGTTTTTTTATACACATAGATCTCATATTTTGCTTCTACGTGAAAAGCAGAAGGAAAGGTAGAAGGTTAAGACAGAAGGTTCCAGACTGCTTGTGGTAAGAGCGCCTCAGCAAAATATACGTGGGCATGAGTAATCTTTATTCCTAACAAATGACAAGCAAAACTAGACGTCATAGTCATTACATTTTTAGCTTCTCATATTGGACAAATTTAATGTTGATCCAATGAAAAAGACTAAGAAAGCTGAGAAAATTCATGTTATGGCCAATTTGTAGAAATTTTATCATTCTGTTCTCTTCGTTAGTCCCTTCCTTTTTCTTTTTTTTATTAAAAAAATTTTTTTAACGTTTTATTTTTGAGAGAGAGAGAAAGACAGAGAATGAGTGGGGGAGGGGCAGAGAGAGAGAGAGGGAGACACAGAATCCGAAGCAGGTTCCAGGCTCCGAGCTGTCAGCACAGAGCCTGACGCAGGGCTTGAACTCGTGAACCGTGAGATCATGACCTGAGCTGCAGTCAGACACTTCACTGACTGAGCCACCCAGGCACTCTAGTCCTTATTTTCATAATCATGTTCCTTAAGTTTGCCTTTAATCTGAGATGCATTATGGGTATGAATTTTAAACTGGAAATGGCTCCACAGTGTATCTTAGCTGCTCTAGGGGCGATCGGAAGATCCAGCTTGAGGGCCCGAGGGGTCAGCACCGCTAACCGCTCCACCTTCAAGGTTAAGAGACTTTAAGAGTTGTTTCACTTTAAACAAAATGGAATCAGGAGCACTTCTCTGCCTTCGATGATACGAACTCTTTGGTCCACTTTGACAAACTTCATTCTGCCCCAAGTCTTTGTTTACTAATCCTTCAGATCCCCAAGTCGAGGGGCCATCCTTTCCAGCTGACTGACTCTTCCCCAACTGAACTCTGGGTCAGACGTCCGGAGCAAGGAAAGCGGTCACTTCTGACCAGAGAGAAGCATCCAGCCATGCTGGCCCTCGGTCAAGATGAACTAAGCCTGCCGTCGTCCCCGGGGAGCTGGTAAGTCGGCAGCTGTAGAAACATTCGGCTCTGTGTTTCAAAACGCAAATGACCACATTTCCCTGACCTGGGGTGTTCTCCCAAACATTCCCTACAAATGACTATCAATCCTGCTCTTGGAATGTGGTAAATTGAGAAACGTAACACAAATACCCCAAGCTGATAACTTTCCTTCTGGCTTTCCACAGTATTGTTCACGGAGCTAGATTTTACGAAACGAATTCCTCTAGGTTTGAGGTTTTAGGCCTATTTACTTTCTAAATGAGAAACTGTAAATTCGTTAGTGAGAGGAAGTTCCTCTTCCTTTACATAAAGAGACTGGGGGTGGGTGTTGGGTTTCAGCTGTCCTGTGACCGTTCTCCCAGGCTGATAGCACCTGAATTTCCTTTTATGGGATTAGCTCTTCCCCTTTGGGGAAATCTGATGGAATGAAAATCCCAGCATGCTCCTCCCACTGGGGGTGTGTGTGGAAGAGGCTCTTTGGAGCCAGATTATTTCCACTTCCAAACCCCATGAGTGCCTCAACCTCACATCCCTTCTAGAGCTCCCGAAACCCTTCCAATATAGTCCCTTTTGCTTAACCTAGACTCTACCTGAGAATCCTCGTGTCTGTCACAGGAGCTCACCCCATCTGCTCCAAACCAGCCTCCTGGGCAGGGCCTTGTTTTATCTCAAATGTATATTCTTTGGTCAAAACACATGTGTTAGGTGCAGACTAGTTTCTCAGACTTGGTGGAACCCTGGCCCATAGATGCATTCTCAAGGATCCACGAGTTCTTTGCAACAGTGTTTTACAGGTTTTCTTTTCGATGAAAAACTTCAAAGGATTAACACAATCATCTTCCGGTGGGATGATGGTGCTCACAGCACTCTAGGTAAAAACATTCATATTAATGGATATTGACGCAGAGTTGGAGGGGCAGTTTCAGGGACATTGACTTTCCAGAACACAGTAGGGATCTGGAGGCAGCGATGGGGCTCAGGGAAGCCCAGATTTTCCATTTCTCTTCCCCCTAAGGAACTGCCCTTGCCGAAGCTGAGTTTGGGTCAAGAAACAGGAGAACCCAATGCTGGTAAACATTCTCTTGAACGAAAGCCATTGATTGCTCGAGCAAATTCCTCTTGTTGAATTGTGATCGTAAATGCAGAATATAAAAGTTCAAGGGCATAGCAATACTTGTGGATGGTGATGATCAGCCCTGGTGGGGAAGCCAGGGGGGTGGCCAGTGCTGGTCCAGGGGGAGCTGCACTGAGATGCGTTGCATCTGTTTCCTATATGCCTCTTCCTACTCCTATAAGTTTCAGTACCCTTGCCTAAATAAATAGGGAATTTAATCTTGCAGCGAGGGGGGTGTATGACTTCTTCCGATTAGTCGTTTATCCAACTGACATACTACAGCTGGTGTCAAACGTGAGATTAGTGTTACCATGCTTACAATACTCGGTAAGCTGAAAGAAGAAACAGCAAACTAAATATTGCTGAGAGAGACACAGACTAGCCCTTGGCGTGAGGCCAGGGGGTGGAAGGAGTTGCATCAGTGGAATCCATCCAGTTTTCCTGCCTGAAACATTCACGTCGGTGATTAAGAAAGGTGAGGTGAGGGTGGCTTAGCCCAAAGGCTGTTCTGTGACTCCCTCCCAACCCCATCAGCCTAAGAAGTGGGGACCTCGGTTCAGCAGCAGCTGGGAGGGAGTTAAGAGCTAAGGACCCTCAGGTGTTCTTGCCAAAACAAAACAAACAAGCAACAACAGCAAAACCGGGAATCGTCTCCAGTCTCTGGAGGGAATTTCCATTATACCAGGAAGATAGAATGGGCCAGATGCAGAATGTGGGGAATTTCTACCCACCAACAACCGGGTTTATTTGTCATGGAAGTAAATAAATGTCATTAAAAAGAGAAAGAGAGAGAAGGAAGGGACACTTATAAATTAAAAGAGATTCAAAAGAAGTAACAGTCAAATGTAGAATGTGGATCTTTTCGGGACCCCGGTTTGAATGAACCAGCTGTACAAACCCATAATCAAGGCACTGGGGGGATATTTGAGCATGCCCTGGAATCACATGATCGTGGTGATGTGTACTGTTATCTTGGCTAAGCTGGAGCTAGATTCCCCGAAACCCCTTTCCCGGGGTCACTCTAAGCTAGCAGCAGCCAGGAGAGGAATACCCGTAGGAATTGGGATGGGGGCAGACAGCAGTTACTCTCCCAAGACTGTTATGGCAGGACAGACAGACACAGAGGGGTTGATGAGCTCCAGCTTGTCCTCCTTCCCGTGTGTCCCCACCCAGCCCTTCTCCCTGACCACCAGCTCTGCTGACCAGCTGTGGCCCTGAGCCAATCCCCAGATGCTTGGCCCAAGTCCATGGTGACCCAAGCAGTCATTATGGAAGGATTTTTGTGAACTGTGTTAGGTTGATAATGGCGTTGCCCTTAGAAAAAGGAGAAAGTCCCAGGGCACCTGGGTGGCTCAGCGGGTTGAGCATCCAACTCTTGATTTCAGCCCAGGACATGATCCAGAGTTGCGGGATCGAGCCCCGCGTCGGGCTCTGCTCTGAGTGTGGAGCTTGCTTGGGATTTTCTCTCCCTGTCTCTCTGCCCTTCCTCTGATCATACATGCACATGCTCTCTAAGATAAATAAAATGAAAAAAAAAAATTTTTTAAGAAAGAAAAGAGAGAAAGTCTCCATCTGTTATAGGTACAAAGTGAAGTACTTATGGGTAAAATAATGTTCTAGGACTGGCTGTAAAGGAGTGCTTAAAACAAACAAAGGTTGTGTTTTGTAGGATATGCATGAACAGCATGGAACCATGGGAAGGGTTGGGAAGGCTGGGAGGGGGGCACAGGGAGGGCCACTGCCCTAGATGCCCTACGCATCTACAATGCCATATTTTGTGTGTGTTCGAGAAGCAAAGGGGGAGGCAAGAGCCAGTTGAGGAAATGCAAAGATCCTCAGGACTCCCTCAAGAAACCCCTGCCTCCATTGAGCACCAGGCAAAATTGCACAACTGCCCCAAGGTGCGATAAGGGGAAGGAAGGAAGACAGGACAATCCTTCAGTGCTCCCAGAGCATGTGGGCTAAAAACAGGGAGGAAGGTCTAGAGGTGACAGGAGCCTGATTAACACGCTCACACCCAGAAGAAGAAAGAGAACCAATGAAGTCTCACTATTACTTTTAGCCCAGAGTGAGACATTTTAACGTGTGTGAGCAGGTCCTGGTGTGCTTACCCACAAGGGGAGAGAATCCGCGACCTTGGGATCCTGAGTTGTGTGGGAGCTGTTGGTTGTTTTTTTTTTTTTTAATTTTTTAATGTTTGTTTATATTTGAGAGGCTGTTGGGTCTTTTTTAAATGATGTTTGGAGGACAGGGTTTCAGACATACATATGCACTTTTTAAAAGGTGCCTTCAAAATTGACATTTTAAACTATATAATTGAGACATAGAACTTTTTTTATAGGAAAACTGTAAAAATCCTCATTCTTGGGGCGCCTGGGTGGCTCGGTGGGTTAAGCGTCTGACTTCGGCTCAGGTCATGATCTCACGGTTTGCGAGTTCGAGCCCCACATCGGGCTCCTTGATGGCAGTTTGGAACCTGCTTGGGATTCTCTCTCTCCCTCTCTCTCTACCCCTCTTCCGATCCTTGTGTGCACTCTCTCACTCTCTCAAAATAAATAAATAAACTTAAAACAAATCCTCGTTCTCTCAGGCATTGTTTTGGTCAGGACAGAAGATGATGGTGCAGGACCGAGTGTGGCCAGTACAACGGCGGGGAAGGTGGCAGGGGGCGGGGCCCATGCTTCTGTGCGCCGATGTTCTCCTCCAAGACTAAGCTTCTTGTAAAAGGATTTATTTTATACTACTCCCCACCCAGCTCCACTTTTGGGGTCAGTTTAGGATTTCAGCTGGTGGCCACACAGCTTCTTCAGGCTTTTGAGCCAAACTCTGTCTTTTAAGACAGTGAGGATTACTTAAAATGGGAATTGTTTTCTAAAGGGGGATTATTTACGTAGAGGAACGTTGTATGGCCAATAGTAAGCAGAAGGGAATGTTTCGTATTGGAAAAATAAAGGATCAGTGTTCATGAACTGTGTTAAGGTCAGCAAATCCAGACAAAACGTAAACCCAACAGAAACAAAGTCAAAGAAGAAAAATACTGCATGATGTTTTAAAAGAGATAAAAGGTATTCTGAGTGCCCTCTCTCAGGATAAGAGAGCAGGGAGGGAGGAAGTGGGAGAGTCAGCTGCCTGAGGGGTGCCCAAGGCAAGAGAGAGGGAGGTGCATGCAGGCTGGCAGACATAATGGGGAGGTATTCAGACTGCAAAACACCAGCCCCTAGAGGAGAGTCAGCTCAGTCCTCCAGGCAGACTGACCCCAGGTCCTCATACCTCTTTGTCCCACAAGAAACTGACAGTAAAATGGTTGGGCAGTTGGGTGGGGAGCAAAGGCACAAAATCTTCTAAAATGTTCAATTGCTGCTGGTTTTCCCTGGGAAGGGGATCAGAAGACACCACCCCCATATACGCTTCATTGGCATAAGTATTATTCTGAGTAGAAAGCAACCGAGACTCAACAAGTGCAGGGAGAGATCTCTCCTCTCCGGTCCACTGCCTAAAAGCAGGGCATAAATTTCCCTTTGTGAAGGTGTCTCCTGCCCCCCACCCCAAACTCTTGCCAAATCCCATCCCTCCTCTACCCCATCTCTCGTAAGGAAAACGAGAGAGCCCTTATCACCAGACAGCGACAGCAAAACAGGTTTGCAGAAAACCGTCTTTTGAAATTTTTTTTTAGTTTAATTTGCAGGCCCTCGGGACTGAACAAAAGAGGGTAGAGGAAAAGTTTTTCTTCCCTGACAAATGCATGCGAGGACTATTTAAACACACACAACGGAGCCCTGTGGGTTAATTACCAGCCCCCACGAAAACAATTCATCTAAGGCGGTTAAAATCCTTGAGGCCACCCATGTCCTAGCGAGAGCAGGTGGAAATAGATGACCGGCCCAAGCCAGTTCCAAGTCCAAACAAAAAATCCAACACCAGGTTGACACAGCTACCAACTACAGAACTGGTTTTAGCATTATTGTACGCCATACTTTTTTTTTTGAAAACAGCCTTATTGAGACATAAAGCAAAACAAACATAAGATATACTGCACATTTTAAAAGTGCACGGTTAGAAAAGTTTTGACATACACGTACACCCATGAAACTATCACCACAATCAGGATAGCGAATGTACCGGTCACTCCCCAGAAGTTTTCTCATGCCCTTTTGCTATCACAGTTTTTTTAGGTACCAAAGTAGCCGTATGTTTCTGGGTGTAAAACCATTATGTTGGGCTTTAATGGTCAATTTGCTTAGATTTCTGGTTTTCTCTTCAATCCCTTTTCCCTGTATACCCCTCCCAACCCCCTCCCGAGCCTGACACCCTCACCCCAAGACCTCCCAGCTGTCATCACCACTTACCTCCTGAACCTCCCACCAAACCCTCTTGCCCCCATCCCACAGCTAAGTCAGGACACCAGACACTGGGAGATGTCCTGTCTTTATGGAGGCAAAGTTTGATCCAGTCCACCATTACACGAATTTGAAAAGTTTTAAATAGAATACTGATGTTATTAAAAACGGCATTTTGATATTACCTGGGAAAAACACTACAATGTTGGTACCATCATTTCAATGTGATACGGGCAAAAGGGCATCTCATGGGACTATGCCACCAGATGACCCGAATTAGGTAACTTTGATCTCTGAGGTGCTCGTGCAGTTAGCCCAGAGTAAAAAATGTGGGGATGCCACATTTTAATCCACCCAAGGATCTGGACGTTTATAGTAGAACTTTCTGTGGCTGTCCTGATCTTGCTTCTATTTCAAAAATCCCTGAAATGTGACACTTCAAAAATGGTGTATTTGGGAAGCAGATAAAATTAAAATTAAACTTTCAACCGGAATGTGTTGTGGCTCCGATTGCTCTGAGGATTTTTTGTTTCTGTTTGTTTATTAATTCATTTTAATGGAATCAGACAATATGGGTCCAAACTTCCTTTTGAAACGTCACACTTACATTTAGGGGGTACACTCACACTTAAAGCCTCTCATAATTTTTAATACGAACTTTAGCATCTTTCTGACATTCTTAATTAGCTTTAAAAGAGTTAAATTGATATGATACTGAGGGAATAAATACCTGTTCTTATTTAAATGACCAAACTACCTGCATAAAAGGTAAATAATGGTGCTAATTCCATTTTTTAAAACGGACCAAGCGTTGAAAAAGATACATTTATCTGTATTTTTCCCTCTCGGAGATAGGATCTCATAATTGCATGAAATTGCATCTGAGATATCAGATGTCCTGTGCCTCTATCTTTTGTGCTCCTCTGGAGAGACGTGAAAATTCTTCATGCTTTTCTGACATGAAAGGCGCCTCAGTGAAGCTGACAAACTGGCTGGTCCGGAATGCACACCGTAGAGCAGAGACCAGGATAGATGGATCGTCCGATACAGAAAGAGAGGTGGAGGGAGGGGTGCAGACGTGGCTCCACTGGGGGCGTTTGTGTGATGTAAACGTAAGTTCCGAAATGGTGGTGTTTAATACGGTGCTCCAAAGGTGAGAAAACAGAAGCTAAAGAAATGTGATTGGCCCTTCCTGATCTCCTTCCCGTGCCTCTGGCACTTCCTCTCCTTTGTCCCCTCCTCCTCCTCTTCTCCTTTCTTTCTCTTCCTGTTCCTTTCCTGGGCAATCCTGCCCTGAAGTCACGAAGGGTAGTAGAGCAAGGTAGGTGTCTGTGGGGACTCGGAGCCCAGATGGGGCAGTCGAGCTTCCGTGCGTGTGGCAGACCCAGCTAGGGCGCAGAGCCGGGCAGGGTGAGGAGGGAGTCCACGTGGGGAGGGCGTGGCCAAAATAGACCCCACACAGGGACTCGATCAAAGAAGTGAGTGCCCCTGGAAAGACAGGAGCCGGGCCTCTCGCTGTTGGAGAAAGGAGTTACACACATGGAAAGGGAGGACGCCAGAGTGAGGCCTGTGGTTTGGGGTTGGAGCTTGAGGGAATTGGTATACACTCTAAGATTTCAATAAAAATAGATACCAAAACAAATGTCTGTCTGTGAGGAGGCCCCTGGAGCAGCAGGAGCTCAATAGCAGTGAGCACATCTGGTGCCCAGATCTTGGTTTCTAAATACCATTTGCCACGAGAAGCTCCCGGGAGAAGTCGCTGATGCCGAGGCCAGCACAGGGAACGTGAACGTAGAAGTTACACCTGGCACGTCCATCTGGGTCAGAAAAAATGGGGATGCTCAGAGGGTGATGGGAACGTGTGGAAAGGACACAGAAATCAACCCGGAGGGGCTACCAACTGTGGGACAACTTGGACACCCAAGAAAAGACGGTGAGAGATTTTTTACGCGGTGGATAAAGTAGGAACTCATCAGTCGATACTAAATCGAGAGTCTGATGCGGAGGGGGATGTTTTTCAGTACCTCCCTCAAAATACACATTAATTACAGAGTGCAGGAGAGAAGCTTCGCGGTGAAGAAGTCTAGCAGATGCAGCCTAATCAGGTGATTGGTAATGAGACAGGTCAGAATCCTGCACCGACCGAGGGTGCAGGGGGAGGCGCACCACCGCCTCTGAGCAATTCCTGCTCTACCGATGTGCGCTTAAATCTAATCATGAGGAAGCGTCATACAAATGACAGTGGAGGGACAGTCCACGCAGAATAAACACTGTCCTATTCTCTACAAGAGTCGCGTGAGCACCAAGGTCAAGGAAAGGCAATGTTGACCATGACCTGGATCTTTTCTCTGTAAAGACCGTTCCTGGGACAACTGGTGAAACTTGACGATTAGGGGGATGTGAATGACTGCTGGTCCTCTGATGCTGACGGTCTTTGTCAGTTACGTAGGGGAATGTCCTTGTTTCCAGGAAGTGTTGGGTTTGATGGGCACCAGGTTGGCTGGGGGTGGGGGGAAAGCAGGGGAGAGGCTTTCGGACTGTAATTGCAGCTTTTCTGTAGGTTTGTGGCGGTTAGTAAAAATAGAACAAAAAAATTAAATAAATAAGGGATCATGTTCTTTTCTTTTAGGTGCATAGCTTAAAGGGGATTATTTACCACCTCAAAGAAGTCAGTCAGCCTTTCAGGAGATGGACTGGAAGAGGGGGGCCTTCCCTGGTCTGGGTGAATCATTCCCTCCATTTTGCCTTTTCTGATTCAAAGTCTAGCCAGGAGCCCTCCTTAGAAGTTTTTGCATGACCCTCAACTTAGCCCATCACAGCATTTACTCTCCTATCATTGTAACTGCCCGTTTGCCCACAAATTCCATGAGATTAGGAACATTGACCTGCCCACCACTGTATTCCTTATGATCAACACAATTTAGAGGTTGTCCAGGAAAAATTACTTTTTTCCTCCTCTTAATACTTCACTTCTGACTCCAGATGTGGGGCAAGGGGAAGTCCCCACACCAAATATTTCTGCCACCCTCCTGCAGGCACCACACGGGCATCCTACCATTTAACTCAATTCTGACCCCCTCTACCTGGAGGGAGCATCTGATCCCACAGGTGAAGGGCTCAGTCCCCCCGGGACTGTCCACTTCAGAGGCCAATCGGACGTCCAGGTGGTACCCTGGGCTTCTGAGAAACACTATTGTCACCCAGGAAATTACATGGGTTTCAGGAGCTCTGTGTCAGGAGCTAGAGTCAAAGACCCAGTATTGGAGCCAAGGGCAGAGACACACATATATACTTATTATTTCACACAGGTACACAACAGTTCCTGAACAAACATTTGCTGAACAAAAAAAAAGATTAGTTCCCACTGACCCCAAAGAAGTCTTCCCGGTAGTTTTAGAATCTGTTTAATCAGATAATGAAAAGGTAAAGACCAAGAGATACAGCTCAATGATTAGCGTGTTCCTCAATGCTGATGGGGTCTTTGGCTTCCCTCGGGGACTATTACAAGGTTTTATTATCGGCTCTTGAGTCTTTGCAGTGGAGGGCATGACAAGGCCTGGCATGAGTCACTGCCGTAGATCAACATGACCTTGTTCTCTGAAGGGCTTACCGTGGGGAAACCTAAAAAGGAAGAAAATCCGAGTTCCATCAAGGCTCCTGAGCAGAGTCAAGGGCTACAGGCCAGACACCAAAGCTCCAGACTCTTCATAAATTATCGAGGCTGCAGACTCTCCTTCCCTTCCCAAACTGAAGCATCATGGCGGGCAATTCTGAAGCATTTGGAACAAATCCCTGTAAAGAAAACTCTGCTGAGAAACCCGGGGACGGACATTTCTGCCTAAACTTTGGAAATAATGTCTGCAGACTGCCCACAGAGCAAATCTCCCTGCATTTTCTCGCTGCAAAGCTGGGCGGCCTGGCCGGCCCACGGAGGCAGGGCTGACATTTTCTTCTGCCTGGCCTGTCCCCCAGAAAGAGTTTGTGTAAAGACCAGAAGAAGCCGGTACTCACTCCACAATAGGGGCGTGGCCCTGTTTGGAGCTGTCACCGCCCGACCAGACCCGTGAAGTGTTTACCTTTTCGTTTTACAACCCCACAGGAAGTGAGGGGCCCAGGATTTCTGATTCCCAGATTCCCCTCTGGTCAAGGATAAAGGACGTGGGTTGTTTCTCTAGATGCTCAAAAGGGAAACAATAACAGGTAGGAAATTAGCACTTGGCCAAAGACTCTGGGTCACAAGTTTGAGTTTCAACCAAATTCTCCAGCTTCCCAGGAAGGGCATAGAAACGAGCCTTAGTCAACCGTCTCCTGCTTTCCATGTGCCTTGGGGACGGAGCGAGTGGAGCTGAGCATTTTAACCGTCGGTCTATTGAACGCCGTCAGCGGTCAAGGTATAAAGCTGGGCAGAGGCTGGGCTCTCAGGGCTTCCCCGTGCTATGCCCTCTGCTGCACGTGCATTCCTCAAGGGCAGATCACCACCCCGTGCTGGCTTCTGGGAGAGTCAATGTCGGTCTCAAGATGCGTCCACAGAACGGTCCAGCCAGAATGGACACCAGAGATAGGAACGGGGGCACTGGAAAGCAGAAGTGAAACCTCTCTGGGCTAACCTCTCCTAACACGCAGGTTCAGGTCATACAGCAGAATACCTCTTAGGGCATTTCCAACTTTACGATTGCCTTGCAAAATAACAACATTTTATTTCAAAAAATTAAAAATCCGTACTTTAGTCTTAAACGAGATCGTCATAACTAAAAATCACTGGTTTGCAATACTTTGATATATTTCTAGATTAAAGTCCCAGTCTCTGTCGGGCGCCTGGGTGGCTCCGTCGGTTAATCATCCGACTCTGGGTTTCAGCTCAGGTCGTGAACTCACAGTTTG
This sequence comes from Panthera onca, assembly GCF_046562875.1. Lineage (NCBI taxonomy): Eukaryota > Metazoa > Chordata > Mammalia > Carnivora > Felidae > Panthera > Panthera onca. The sequence continues at coordinate 215,839,499 of NC_138346.1, forward strand.
TGGGTTCAAGCCTCACATCAGGCTCTGTGCTGGCAGCACAGAGCCTGCTTAGGAGTCTCTCTCTGCCCCTTCCTTGCTCAGGCCCTCTCTCTCTCTTAAAATAAAATAAAATAAAATAAAATAAAATAAAATAAAATCCCAGTCTCTGAGCATGGAAGGTTTGGGTTCACATCTTGTCTCTCCCACTTACTGGGTGTGTAAGCCAGGGGAAGCTGCTTAACCTCTCTGTGCCCCAGTTTCCACATCTATAAAGTGGGGAGAAATGACAATATGAGTTTCATAGGTTTCTGTGAAGATGAAAACATAAACCCGTGTTAATTCCTGGCACATCGCGAACACCCAATAAATGCTGACCTTAATCACTTATTGTACTGCTGTGACGCTTTAAGAATTTTCTGTTTGAGAAAGAACGTGAATATGGAAAACAGAACAAAACCGAAATGAACAGATCTGCACACAGAGTGAAGATCTGCACTTTCAAATTTCAAATAATTTACCAACACTGAAGTTCTGGTTTTTCAGACCACAGAGGGGAATTCACTAGTGCTTTCCTAGGGCTGTTCATATTGTATTTTTAAGTCTCCTCTTACTGTAAGTGGTACAGACTGAATTCACACTAGCTTAGGCAAGAAGAGGTGCAGTGTGGCCGAGCCCAGAGAAATGCATTGCAGAAAAGGCAAGGATAGAATTTGAGTCAAGAGCTGGATGGGACTCATGTCCCCTGAATGCCTCGTCACTCTCATCTACTGAGACAATGCAACCGGTATCCGTCAGACTGGCTGGGTTGGAAGCCGCTGAAATGTCATCCTTCTGCAGATACTACCCCCCACATGTGGGAGCCCTGTGGCCACCGGCAGCACCCAGAGCCACACCCTGAGTCCGAGAGCATGGAGGAAAGTGGATTTTCTCTCTCTCAGGTCCAGTTTGAAAAGTCTTGAGGAAGAACTCCAATTGGGGTACTTTGGGTCACCTGGAACCTACACCGGGTCCCAGAACCGGTCCCTGGGTGGGGAGAGGTAGGCGGGCAGACGAGGGGGATCTATCAGAATAATGGCGGAGAGGGAGGCAGACACGGCCGTCGGATGTTCATCAGGACGTCTCCTGAATCTAGAGGAAACCGGGCTCCCCTTTATAAGCGCCTTATGAACCAGAGGGCCTATGGAATAAATGGACTTCCCAGCGGGAAATCGCAGTCCCGGGGACACAATCTTTCACGATTGTCCACCCGTTCGAAATCCGCCGAGATGCCCGCAGGACGTAACGTTTTGTCCATTCAACAACGGGCTGCTTCCCGGCCACCAGGCCCCGGACAGGCACAGGGCAGAAGGAACAAGGACCACGTCCTGCCCTCTCTGGGGGTGAGTCTGAAGAGACAGGGAGCCACTCACCCAATCCTCAGGGAATGACTTCATTACTAAGCTGGGGATAGATGAAAGAAACAAACCAGCGTTTCCAATTCCCTGAATCCGCCGGAGTTCCGTGGGCTTCGTGTTTAGGTAATTTCCACTCTCTAAATGGGTTATAAAGTTGGGCGAAATATTTTTTGGGTCTAGCTCTGCACTCTGACTTCCTTACACCTTCAAGTTCATTTTTTAGTCCCTCAGGTCTGTCTGGAAGTTCTAAGAAAGACCTTTTTTATGGATTTTGCTCGGTGCTGCAAAGGAAGGGTTTGTTTTCATTCGTCATGTACTGACACAGGCCCACCTCCAGGCCTCTGGGGAACCATATGAGGCAGTTTCCAGAGTTATTTCCAGAATAAACAAGGCTTGAAAGGCTGGCCTTGCTTAACCACTGCCCACAGCTTTACTTCTCCGTTCCAGGCAGGAGGAGGAACTCCTTGACCCTTCTGTAAATATTTCAACACAGCCAATTCTCTAAGGAATTAGAATTTGTATTTTTTTGTGTGAAGCCTGAAACATCTGGAGAAAAGGCACCTTTTTTTGTTTGTTTTTATCGCTATGTGCGCGGTGTTGATGTTGAAAGTTTAAACGTTGTATTTTTAGGGCGATTAACAAAAGAGTTTCACATTCCAAGACCCTCTGGCAGGAAGGGCACAAGAGAAAAGTCTAAATAATCAGACTATAGGGGTTGCTTTTACCCAGCCATCGGCATGGGCAGAGCTCAGGGACACTCTACCTGATTGAGAAGTATTTCTGGCCACTCTCGTGGTCTGCTCCATTGGGAACGCCCAATACTCTGAAAATGGGTCTTAGTAAATGGAAAACTAAGATGGCAAGAAGGCACAATGTGATGTATTAAAAGCATGTAAACTGGCCACACAAATATCCAGGAGAAGCTGTGGCCTGTGCTGAAAAAGAGATTCCTACGACTTCCGCTGGTCCCTTTGCCGTCCACATGCAAGGGTCCTTATATGGATCATTATGGGGTAAGGGAAGCCCGAGACATTTGGGGACTAGCAGCTACTTCCTTGTGCAGCAAAAGGCGGGAACTTGACCTCACCTTTGCCTTCAACCCTCCCCAGTTTAGTGAACTTTCAATGAACCTCGAGTCGTAGAGACTATGTGTAAATGACATCAGCCTCTTAGTGTCAATAAGGCTGTGCGTGTGGAGGGGACCTTGGTGAGCTGCGGAGGACACATCTGCCCCAAAAGACAACCCTGCTCACCTCCAGACAATCCATGGCAATGTTTCATTCCAGCAGTCCCTTCTGATTTTTAAAGAGAAATCAGATCTCCAAGTTTTTTGTATTGCCAACTAAAATTGTTTGGCTGTGAGCCAACACTGAAAAACCATGAAGACATCCAACGAAGTTCTGATCTTCCCATGATGACTTCTTCATGACTTTTCCCAAGATTTCAAACATAAAATTGCTTCGAAGGATGCTTCAGTACCCAACCTGGGTGTCACCCACATCATCCCCATGGGGCCAGCCGTGGAATGAGCAGAGACAGCAGAAGGGCACCTGTGGTCTAATGTGGAAATAGTTGTTCTTTGTCCTCGGTGCCTGGCACGGAGCTCCTAAAACCCTTGGTATTTCCTGAGTGATGGGAGTGTCTCATTATTCCTAATGAGCCCCTTGTGGTCACACCTGAGTGTATGCTCATGGGGTGACGGGCTGGGGCTCCTAGATAGCCTCAGATGGGCTGGTCCCCAGAAAGACCGAGAGATTAGAGGGATGGAGCTTTCAGCCCCACCCACCCACCTCTGGGAAGAAGGAGGAGCTGCAGACTAAGCCCTATAAAAACCCTTGAACAAGATTTGATGTGCTTTCAAGTTGGTGACCACTGGGAGGAGTCAGGGGAATAGTGTATCAAGAGAGGGCACGGAAGCTCCCAGCAGCCCGCTGCTCCCCTAGACTTTGCCCTATGTGTCTCTTCTGTCTGGCTGTTCCTGACTCGTGTCTCTTATAATGATGGTAAACATAAGTGCCTCCCTGAGTCCTGTGGGCCATTTTGGCAAATAATGGAAACCTAGCGGTGGGTCATGGGAACCCCTGATCTATAGCCAGTGCGTGAGAAGGTGGCCCAGGACTTGCAACTGGGGTCTGAAGTGGGGACAGTCTTGTAGGACTGAGTCCTTACCTGTGGGAACTGCACTCACTCAAGGCAATTAGTGTCTGGATTGAATTGAATTGTTGGAGACCCAGCTGGTGTCGGAGAATCAGAGAATTGGTCGGTATTGGAGACCACTCCACAGCACCCGGATCTCCAGGCTTGGGCCTCGGGCTTTACAAGTCAGTGCATCTGGCATCCAGTCTGAAGCTGCTAGGGTCAATTTCTGTCATACCAAAACTTTCAGCAAAGCTTTTCGGGAAGTAATAGCCTAGTCTTTGCTCACCCTACAAAGTCATAGATGCGCCCTGCATAGATGTCTAGCTATGGACACCCAGCATAGACATCCAACCAGAGCTGAGATGTCTGCCTAGACGTCTTCCCCTGATCTTTGATTATTCCCCCTCTCTTCCGCCTCTAGCAGGTGGAGTCTGGAATCATAGGACAAGAGCTCGCTCAAGTGGTTTTGTAGACAAGTAAGTAGCTTTGGGGAGCCTGATGACAAACAAAACTTCTTGCAGTCAGGGAGGTAAAAACAAGGATGACTCTAGCTCCATCATTAAAGAAAGTGTGACGTCACAGGACAGCAAACTCCAAACAGGCGGGTTACATGAAAAACATGAAGACACACAGCCGTCCTGTTCCCTGTCTGCCCCTCCTGTATTCCTTTTCCTTCCCAGCCTTGTCTCACCTGCTGGGACCTTGCTGTTTTCGGTCAAGCTCTGAGATACTTTATACATGCTGAGGAATCAAGAATGCAACCTTGAATATCCTCAGTGCCCAATAGTGGTCTAAAATGTATACATTATTTACTATTTTGGGGGGGGATATTTTTAATTTTATACCTATTTGTTTTTAAATAAATCGACCTTTTTTTTTTTTGAGCAGCTTTGGGTTTACAGAAGAAATCAAGTGAAAAGTCTAGAGTTCCCATATATCCCCTTGGTCCTTCCAATTTCCCCCATTATTAACAGCTTCGTTAGTGTGGTATATTTCTTACAACTGATGAGTCAATGGAGACACATTGTTTTTAACCGAAGTCCATCTACATCAGGGGTCACACGCTGTGGGTTTTGACAATGTATGGTGATGTGTATCCACTGTTCTGGTGTCATACAAAGTAGTTTCTGTGCCTCCAAATCCTTATACTCACCCCTCCCACCCTCAGGTCCCTGGTAACAATTGAACTTTGCATTGTCTTTGTAGTTTTGCCTTTTCCAGAAGGTCATAGAGTTAGAAATCACCTGGTATGTACACTCTTCGGATTGGCCTCTTTCACTTAATAATATGCATTTAAGTTTCTTCCATGTCTTTTGGGGGTTTGATGGCTCATTTCTTTTTATCGCTGAAGAACATTCCATCATACAGATACACCAGTTTGCTTGTCATTTGCCCACTGAGGAACATCTTGGCTGCTTCCAAGTTTGGGCATTTATGATAGAGCTGCCGTAAGCCTTCATGCCCGGACTTTGTGTGGACATGAGTTTTTGACTCATTTGGGTCAAGGCATTTGATTCATTCAAATGCCAAGGAATGCAATGGCTGATCACGTGCGAAGACTATGTCCCGTTTAGGAAAAGGCTGCCAACTGTCATCCAAAGTGGCTGTATCATTTTGCATTCTTTCTGTGCATTTTTAAACCATAATAGCTTTTGGATTTATAAAACCTACAAATATCTACCATTTTCTGGGGTTTGCTTATTTTTGTATTCTCAGATAGGGAACAGACCATCTTCCTTCAAAACTTTAATCATTGCGTAGAATTTCATGGAATTTCACGACATTCCCTCTAACTCATCATCCGTATAGACCAATCCATTCTCTTGCCCGTCGGAGCTCGTCTCACGTTTCAGGAGCAGGGCCTTTGGGGGGATCTCCTCCCTGGTACTAGCAGAACCACAGAGCTGCCTCCATCATGTTTCTCTCTCCTCCCCGCAGGACCTCTCCTCCTATGCATCCACCTAGACGTGGTCTTCTCCTGGTCTTCGATTATTCCATCTCTCTTCTGTCTTTTCTTCAAATCCTTCCTCTCTGTGGGATCATGCTTGTCAGCACTCCAACCTTCTCCATGGTCTCCCATCCTCTGACAAGAAAATGAGGGGCAAATAACCAGACAAGATGGGTCTACACCCTCCTTCTTTACCTTTCCTTCTGCCGCCTTTCATAGACAAGTCCTCAAGAGTGGTCTACACATCTTTCCTTGATAACTTCTTTTTAATATTTTTAAAATCTCCCTCCCCTCACCAAAGTCAATGTGCCTCCTCTTACCTCCAACCCAAGCTTCCATTCCAGACAGTACCACAAATGAGTTTTTAATAAACATCCAATGACAGAAGTTTCCTCTTCTAAAAAAAAAAATCCATGTTATGCAAATTGTTTCAATAGGAAGAAGAAAGAAAGAAAGAAAGAAAGAAAGAAAGAAAGAAAGAAGGAAGGAAGGTGCCTGAGTGGCTCAGTCAGTTAAGCAGGTCATGATCCCAGGGTTATGGGATCGAGCCCTGTGTCAGGCTCTGTGCTGACAGCATGGAACCTGCTTGAGATTCTCTCTCTATCTCTAAAAATAAAGAAAAGAAAGAAAGAAAGGAACAAGAAAAATTTGAGGGAAAAAACTGCTCAACTGGTTTAATGAGAATAATATAACTCTGATTCCCAAACTGAAGACTGGATGAGAACATTAAAGGGGAAAAAAAAACAGTAGGCCATTTCACTTCTAAAACAGAGATGAAAAATTTGGCAGTGGAAATGAATATGTGAATTATGGGAGAGGCTTGACTAGTTTAAAAGTAAATGAAACTTTACTCAGACTCACTAGCAATCAGATACACTAAGAGAATATTTAAATTTCATTTAATTTTAAATAATTTTAATAATAGTTACATAATAAAACATTGTGTTCCATAAATGCAAGGATGGATTAACATCAGAAAACCCACAAAGGTAATTCACTATATTGAAGATTTAATAGAGCCAAAGAATATTACTTTAATAGATACAGAGAAAACATTCAATAAAAGTCAACGTTTAGTAAGGCTGTACATACACCAAAAATATCCAACAAATATTTTGCTTAATAAATTTTCGATACAAAAAGTCATTTGTGAGAACAATTGTAAAAAAGAAAAGCACACACATGTGCACACACACACACACAAATTCATAATCTTACTGTGGTTGGCAGAATTCTATGATGCAATCTCCCCACCAAAATTCCAGGTCCCTGGAGTGGAAACACCTTCTTCCTCTTATTCAGTTGAGCATTAATATAGGTACTGCCCTGCAGAGGATTTGCAGATTAACTAAGGGGCCAAATAAGTCTAAATTGAAATAGGGAAAATATTAAGTTGGGCCTGATGTAATCACACAAGCCCCACCCACCCCCTTTTTAAAGTATTCTCTTCACCCAACATGGAGCTCAAACTCCCAGCTGTGAGATCAAGAGTCACATGCTCTACCCACTGAGCCAGCCAGGGGCCCCCACATGTGAGCCCTTTAAAACAGAGTTTTGAGGCACCTGGGTGGCTCAGTGGGTTGAGTGATTGATTCTTGATTTCTGCTCAGGTCATGATCTGATGGTCATAAGATCGAGTCCCAGGTTGGGTTCTGCACTGAGCATGGGGCCTACTTAAGATAATCTCTCTCTCTCTCTCTCTCTCTCTCTCTCTCTATATATATATATATATATACACCTATCTCTATCTCTGTCTACCTCTATCTATCTCTATCTTTCCCTCTGCCCCTCTCCCCCACTGGCGCACTCTCTCTCTAAAAATAAATAAATAAATAAAGTAAAAACAGAGTTTTCTCTGACTGGTCACAGAAAAGGGAGTCAGAGGAGCTCCTGGGTGGTTCAGTGGGTTGAGCGTCTGATTCTTGATTTTGGCTCAGGTCATGATCAAACCCCAAGTGGGGCTCCACACTGAGCATGGAATTTGCTTAAGATTCTCTCTCTCTCTCTCTCTCTCTCTCTCTCTCTCTCTGCCTCTCTCCCCCCATTTGTGCTCTCTCTAAAGTAAACATAAAATAATAATAAAACAAACATATAAATAAAAAAGAAAAGGAAGGCAGAGAGTCCAGGCATGAGGGGGATTTGGCACTCAATTGCTGGCCGCGAGACGAAATGGGTTGCACGGCAGGGAACGTGGGCACCTTCCATGTGCTGAGAACAGCCCCCAGCTGACAGCGAGCAAGGAAACAGGACCTCAGTCCTCCAACCCCCAAAGAGTTGAATCTCATCAAGAATGAACTTAGAAGCAGATTTTCCTGCTGAACCTCCAAAGAAGAACTAAACCCAGTCTCTACGTTGATTTCAGCCGTGTGATATTCCGAACAGAAAACTCAGCTGCACCATGCCAGACTTTTGACCTTCAGAACGGTGAGCTAACAAACAAACAGGTGTCTTAAACTGCTAAATCTGTGCTAATATGTTGCATAGCAATAGAAAATAATCCCTCCATCCAAATTTTTTCCCAGAGCATTTATGCATGCATTTTCACCTTTCACAAAATGAAATCTCATGGTATATGCTGTTTTATAACCAGCAACCTAAAGATTCAGTTTGCCAGATTTCACCAAAACCAAAAAAAATATGAACCAGTTGGTGAAATTTTCATTGGAATAACAGTGAATCAGTAAATCAGTTAGAAGGCGATTGACAAGTTTGGGAAGTTATGGAAACAAGTCAAACAGAGAAAGACAAATACTGTGTGGAATCACTTCTGCGTGCAAATCTGCGAAAGCCAAATTCATAGAAACAGGAAATGGGGGGGCTTCCGGGGGTGGGGGGAGATGGGGAGATGTTGGCCAAACTTCCAGTTAGCAAGTGAGCAAGTTCTGGGGATCTAATGCCCAGCACTGTTATTGCAGATAACAACACTGCGCTGGACAGACTGGTAAGTTGCTAAGAGAGGAGATCTTAAATGTTCTCACCACACAGAATAGATGGTAATTGTGTGATGTGATGAAGGTGTTAGCTAACACTAAGGTGGCAATCATATCGCAACACACAAGTGTAGCAAATCAACACCTTACCCACTTTAACATTACACAACGTCGTATCTCAACAAAGCTGGCAGGGAGCAAAAGACGTTATGTCTTCACACACATGATGGAAGTCTCCATTTATTTAGGTCTTTGATGTCTGTTGGGCAAATTTTAGAATCTTCTCAAGAAGAGTCCAGTTTTGCAAATGGTATCGTTTTTATTACCGTTTTTCACTGGTATTGGTTTAGCAACACCATAGAGATGGAATTGATTTTTGTGTTTTGATTTGGCAGCAACCTTTCTAAAACCCTCTGTTAATGTATGTGTGTATTCTTTAGGATTTCCTAAGGAGCCAAATACATGTTGAATGGTTTCTATTTTACGTTTTCCTTTTCAATTCTGTAACTTTTCTTTGGTCTGTTATTCTGCTGTGTTGACTGTCTCCATCACCATGTGGACTAGAAGACATAGAACTTGGTGTCTTTGGGTTGTTCCAAATTAAAAAAAAATTTTTTTTAACATTTATTTATTTTTGAGAGAGAGAGAGAGAGAGAGAGAGAGAGAGGGAGAGAGTGGGAGGGGCAAAGAGAGACACAGAATCTGAAGCAGGCTCCGAGCTGTCAGCACAGAGCCCAGCAGGGCTCGAACTCACAAACAGCAAGATCATGACCTGAAATGAGTTGGACACTTAACCGACTGAGCCACCCAGGCGCCCCTGGGTTGTTCTGAATCTTAAAGAAAATGTTTTTGGTGTTTCACCATTAAGCTTGAGGTTTGCTGTAGTGTTGTTTGCTTAAACAAATTGTCTTTATTATGTTAAGGATATTCTCTCCTACTTTGTAGTCTGTTAAGATATTTGGGGGGATGGTCATGGATGAATGTCAAATTTTATAATCTGTTTTTCTGCATTGATTGACACAATGACATAGTTTTTCACCTTTAATTGTTCGAGAGGGCAGATTACAATAGATTTTCCTATTTTGTCTTCCTTGTACTTCCTTGATTTTGTTTGTTAATATTTTGTTTAGGGGTGCCTGGGCGGCTCCGTCAGTTAGGCATCCCACTTCGGCTCAGGTCACTCTCTCACAGTTCGTGAGTTCGAGCCCCGCGTCGGGCTCTGTGCTGACAGCTCAGAGCCTGGAGCTGCTTTGGATTCTGTGTCTCCCTCTTTCTCTGCCTTCCCCCCCACCGCCCCCCTCTCTCTCTCTTTCAAAAATAAACATTAAAAAATTTTTAAATAAAAAATATTTTGTGTAGTGTTCTTTCAACTATAATTCGTGAGTGAAGCGTGTCAGGAATTCTCCTTTCTTGTACCATTCTTGCTGACGTTGGTGTCATGGTTACACAAATTGATTTGAGTTTCAATCAATGAGTTAAGGTGGGTTCTTTTCATCCCTATTACTTGGAAGAGTGTGTGCAATGGTGGAATGATTTCTTCCTTGGATGTACGGTAAAACTTAGCTGCAGCATCACCTGGCCTTGACGTTTCCTCAAAGGAAGATTTTATCTTGTGTTTCATTTTCTCTAATAGGTTTAGAACCAGTCAGGTTTACTATTTCTTCCTGAGGCACTGTTAAAAAGTCATATCTTTCTAGGAATATATCAATTTGTAGTCCTGAAGATGTTCATAATATCCTCTGCCCCGTCTGTATTGGTGTGTCCCAATTCAGTCTTGGAACTGTTTATTTGCCCACATCAATTTTATGGGGGGTGTGTACTTAGCACGGGGCGTGCACAGTGCTTGGAGCAAATAATGAATGATTCTCTTATGACAGCATGCCATATACATTATGGATAATGCATAATGTATTATTATATCTTGTGCCAGTAATGAAGCTAGGCTGCTGTTCAGGCAGAAGGTGAGAGGGGGGTAGGATGGGCAGGTCCTCCTGGTGATGGTCACAGCCAGTGACCAGGGCTACAAAGGAACGTATCAGTGATATAGAGCCTGCAGACCAATTCTTGTTGCCACACGGGCCGAGATCTAATTTCTGGATAAAAGACTAGAAAAATCTTTCATTTTACTACATACTAACTCTGACTGGATCTTAGCGATACAATTCCACTTACTTACAATCAGTAAATAAATGTATTACTAAAGACAAGTATTAGTAAGTGATACTAAGTATGACTAAATACTAACGAGATAATCCAAATTTTAAGAGTCTACGGGCATTCTACGGATCTCAAATCTATTTTTGTTCCACATGTTGGTTCATCTTTGAGAGAGAGAGCATGAGCAGGGGAGGGGCAGAGAGAGAGAGAAAGAGAGAGAATCCCAAGAAGCCACTGCACTGCCAGCACAGAGCCTGTCACGGGGTTTGAACTCATGAACTGCGAGATCATGACCTGAGCTGAAGTTGGACACTCAACCGACTGAGCCACCCAGGCGCCCCTCTTTTGGTTTCAAATGGGGGGGGGGGGAATCCCCCTAAAAACCCCCATTTTCCTTTTTCCTGCTGTGCCCTCACACAGAATAGGTTGTCACAGCTGGACTAAATGATTCATTTACTATTTAATTGTGGCCTTCCAATCAAGAGGCCTCCCATTGGAAAACAAAATTAATAAGATAGACTCTACACACCCAAGAAGCCTGGTTCAAGGAAAAAGAAAAGGTATCCATTTTAAAATAGAAAAGCTATTTTTGGGTTTGTCCTGAGGGCCAGGAAGGCAAGTAATTCACTAGATTTGTTCATTCACTCATTCATCCGTTCACCATGTGTTCGCTTAATGGCACAGTAATATAATTTGCTTGTTTCCAACATCCCTACAAATGTCCCCCAGCATTGTGTTTGACTTGATAACTCCTTCCTGGGTCATAATCAACTCCCCAGACCGCATATTCCTCTTAAATATAGTTTAGATGATATTTCCTTAAGTACTTTGCTATATACTTATCCACACGATGCTCATCTACTATTTGTCTGGTCAGGCACACTGCCCATGCAGCTGGGATCCATTACCTTGAAATCTTAGGTAGCTGTGGCCACATTGTCTGCCTGCACAATAAAGGTTTCGCACCTTAGGGTGCTCAATAATCATTGGAATAATAATAGATTCCATCCTCGATAACCACTGACTTCAAAAAATTAGGCAGTTGCCTTTGTACCTCACTACATTCAGTACAAACTATAATTACTTGCTGCTATGAAATCTGCCAGTGACAATATGAAATTATATGATGTGGAACATGTGTCTTAGCTGCATGTCAGGCTGTGATTTCAGACACATCAAGGTATGTCTGTAAAAGCAGAACTAGGAAGTAAGTGTCCCTGGGGCCTCAGGCAATGCCCTGACCCTAGTCTCATTCCCTTTGACTTTCACTTCCCTTTTTCTGTCTAATAGAAATTCTTTTTACCTAATGTGCTCTTTCTTCCTTGCCCATGCACGTCATTATTCTGCCACCAGTTTTAAGCCCACTGGGGTAGGGAATGAGGGGTGGTGAGAAAATGTCCTCCTGCGAGATGGCATTGGTAGAGTTCTGATGGTGATAACCAAGAGATAACACAAGTGACAGCAGGTACCACAAAGAGCAATGTCAATGCAGAAACTGGGACGTGGGGTGAGAGACAGGGCGATGGGGCAAGGAGGAAGGCTGCTGTGCACTATGGGAAATCACTCTAATGGCTCCTCAAAAATTATATTTGAATGGATAAACCTTGACGATGTTATGCTAAGTGAAATGAGCCAGTCACAAAAAGAGAAATGCTGTATGATTCCACTTCCATTAGATACCTAGAATAGTCAAATTCATCGAGACAGAAAATAGAATGGTGGTTTCCAGGGGCCAGGGGAGGGGAGAATGGGAAGATGTTTAATGGGTATTGAGTTTCAGTTTGGCAAGATGAAAAGAGTTCTGGAGAGTTGAACTCATACATACTCTTTTTGTACCTGGCTTCTGTCACTCAGCATGTTTCTAAAATTTATCCGTATGAATCATCAATTTGTTTCTTTGCATTGCAAAATTATATTTCATTGCATAGATGTATCATGATTTATTTATCCATTCACCTGTGGATAGATGTTTTGGTTGTTTCTAGTTCTTTGGTAATTACGAATAAAGGTGAACACTTGCACACAAGTTTTTATGTAGACCTATGTTTTCATTTATCTTGGATAAATACCTAGCAGTGGAATTGAATCTTGTGTATAACTTTAAAAAAAACTGCCAAGCTGTTTTTCAAAGTGGTTATTCCATGTTGTATTACTAACAGTAATGTATGAGAATTCCAATTGTTTCATATTCTTATCAACACTTAGTATCGTCATGTTCTTAAATGTTAGCCATTTTGGTGGGTATGTGTGGTTTTAGCTTGTATTTCACTGATGCCCAATGATGTTGATGTTCGTGTGCTAATTGTATTACAAATACAGTCTCCTGATCTGTGACTTGTGTTTTTATTTTCTTAACCATGTTCTTGCCAACAGCGGAAGTTTTTAACTTTGATCAAGTCCGTTGTTCAATTTTTTATGGTTCATATTTTTTGTGTATTTAGTTTACATTATAGAATATGATCCATTTCAAGTCAATTTTGTTTAGGGTGTAAGGTGAATGTCAAGGTTCCTATTTTCCACGTGGATGTCCAGTTTTTACTACAAATTTGTTGAAGAGATTCTCCCTTCCCTCAACTGAATTATCCTGGCCACTTTGTCAAAAGTCAATTGGCTATATATACATGGGTCTATTTTCAATAGCTTCTAAACCATTTCATTGATATATATGTCTATCTTTATACCAATACCACATTGATTACTGTAGCTGAATATTACATCCTGAAATCAGATAATGTGAATCTCCCAATTTTGTTCTTCACTTTCAAAATCATGTTTGCTTTTTGTAGGCTCTTTCCATTTCCTTTTAAATTTTAGGATCAGTTTGCCAATTTCTGCAAAAAGACCGCTGGAATTTTATTTGGGACTGTACTGAACCTACAAATCAATGTGGAGATAATTGACATTTTTTTTAATTGAGTCTTCCCATCCATGAATATGGTCTATCTATCTATTACTTTTTAGCTTTTAAAACTTCTCTCAGCAATATTTTGGAATTTTCTGTGTACAGGTTTCGTACGTACTTCGTTAAGTTTATCCCTGAGTACTTTGTAATTTTAGAAGCTATCATAACTGGCATTTTTTATTTGAATTTTCAATTGTTCATTTCTAATATATGGAAATTCAACTGATTTTTGTATATTGACCTTGTATCTTGCAACCTTACTAGACTCGATTATACCTAATTACATTTTTTTGTAGATCCTTAGAATTTTGTACATACAAGATCATGTTGTCCATGAATAAAAATAGTGTTACATCTTGGAGCACCTGAATGACTCAGTTGGTTGAGCATCTGACTTCTGCTCAGGTCATGATCTTGTGGTTCATGAGTTCAAGCCCCACACTGGGCTCGTTGCTGTCAGCAAAGAGCCCACTTCTTTTTTTTAAATTTTTTTTCTAACGTTTATTTATTTTTGAGACAGAGAGAGACAGAGCATGAACGGGAGAGGGTCAGAGAGAGAGGGAGACACAGAATCTGAAACAGGCTCCAGGCTCTGAGCTGTCAGCACAGAGCCCAATGCAGGGCTTGAACTCACAGACTGTGAGATCATGACCTGAGCCGAAGTCGGACGCTTAACCGACTGAGCCACCCAGGTGCCCCAAGAGCCCACTTCTGATCCTCTGCTCCCCTCTCTCTGCCCCTCCCCTGCTTGTGCTCTTTCAAAAATAAATAAACATTGAGAAAAAAACAGTTTTATGTCTTTCCAATATGTACACCTTTTATTTATTTTTCTTGATGTTGCACAGGCTAGGACCTCTAGTACAATGTTGAATAGGAAAAGTGGGAGTGGACATCCTTGTTTGGTTCCCAGTCTTGGGGAAAAAGTATTCAGTGTTTTACCATTAAGGACATTGTCAGTGCTAGGGTTGTTGATGTCCTTTATCAGGTTGAGATAGTTCTTTACTATCCCCAGCTTGTCAGCAATTTATAAATAGGTATTTTTGTCAAAAGTCTTTTGTGTTTTGTTTTGTTTTGTTTACGTGGGAAGGGGGTGCATCTGTGGAGATATCGCACAGAAGAGTTAACATAGCAGGGCTGAGCCTACTACACTTTAAAAGACCTGTTTGCAAGGTTGTCCTTTAGCTGCCATCTAGGGACTTAGATTTCGGGAGGGTTCCCACCATTCCCAGGACTGGTAAGGGGGGTTCACTGTGCCTGAACTCTTTGCACCAGCAGTAAGCACCTGCTTTCTTTCTTGGAATCTGGAATCTTGGTATATGCCACACAGAGGATGCCTACGCAAGCTGCCCCCAATAAAAACCTGAGCAGAGTCTCTAATGAGCTTCCCCGGGGAGGGGGGGTGGTGGCAACTCACAATGTGTTGCAGGGGGATTAAGCACAGAGAGAGGACCCCTGGAAGGCTAAATCTATTCTCTTCCAGGCTTCACTTTGTTGCTGATTTTGCTTTATTATCCTGTCGCTGTGATAAACCTCAGCCATGAGTATGACTATATGCTGAATACTGTGAGTCCTCAAGAATCACAGAATTTGGAGGTGGCTTGGGGATCACGTACACAAATGCCGCATTCTTTTTCTCTTTTATTCTGTGAGTAGTATTAATTGATTTTGAAAATTAAACCAATCTTGAATTCCTGGATATAAAATTAGATTTGATTTGCTAATCTGTTGTTAAGGAATTTGCCACTTACTAATAAGGGATATTGGCCTATAATTTACTTTATTTATAACTTTATCTGACTTAAGTATCAGGGTAAATGAGACTCACAAAATGAGTTGGGAAGTGTTACCTCTCCTAGTTTCTGAAAGTTTATGTGGGATTAGTATTATTTCTTTCTTAAATATGTGATAGAATTCTCCAATGGGGCCATCTGAGCCTGGTGTCTTCTCTGTTAGATGTTTTAGAATTACAAATTTAACATCTTTTTGTTTATGTTTATTTATTTTTTGAAGGGGAGAGAGAGAGAGAGAGAGAGAGAGAGAGAGAATGAGCGGGGGAGGGGCAGCGAGAGAGGGAGACACAGAATCCAAGGCAGGCTCTAGGCTCTGAGCTGTCAGCACAGAGCCCAATGTGGGGCTCAAACTCACGAGCTGTGAGATCATGACCTGAGCCGAAGTCAGATGCTTCACCGACTGAGCTACCCAGGCGCCCCACAAATTTAACATCTTTAGTAGACATAAGCCTTTTAAGATTTTCTATTTCTTCTTGAGTCAGTTTCAGGGTTTGAATCTTTCAAAGAATTTGTCTGTTTCTTTAAATTTTTCTTTTAATGTTTATTTTTGAGAGAGAGAGCACAAGTGGGGGAGGGGCAGAGAGAGAGGGAGACACGGAATCCCAAGCAGGCTCCAGGCTCTGAGCTGTCAGCACAGAGCCCGATGCAGGGCTTGAACCCACGAACTGTGAGATCGTGACCTGAGCCGACATCAGATGCTTAACCGACTGAGCCACCCTGGGGCCCCTGAATTTGTCCGTTTCTTATTTAAGTTGTCAAATTCGTTGGCATTAATTGTTCAAAATATTCCCTCGTAATCCTTTTAACATCTGTGGAATTTACAGTGTTGTCCTTCTTTCACTCCTGATCTCCTGATATTGATAATTTGTGCTTTACCTCTTTTTTCTTTTATCATTCCGGCTAGAGTTTTATCACTTTTACCAATCTTTTCAAAGATTGATACTTCTCTGCTGCTTTGATTTCATTAGTTGCCATTTTTACCTTTACTTATGCATGTTTTGTTTTGTTTTTTTTAGTTTCTCTACTTGGAAACTTAGATCATTTATTTTAGATGCTTTTTCCCCTTAATATGTGTATTTAATTCTATAAACTTCCCTCTAAACACTGCTTTAGCTGAATATCACAAATTTTTATATATTGTGTTTTCACTTTCCTTCAAAATATTTTCGGGGCGCCTGGGTGGCTCACTCAGTTAAGCATCTGACTTCAGCTCGGGTCATGATTTCGCGATTTGTGGGTTCGAGCCCCACGTCGGGCTCTGTGCTGACAGCTCAGAGTCTGGAGCCTGCTACGGATTCTGTGTCTCCCCCTCTCTCTGTCCCTCCCCCACTCGTGCTCTGTCTCTCTCTGTCTCTCTATCTCTCAAAAATAAATAAACATTTAAAAATGTTTTAATATTTTCTAATTTCCATTGTGATTTCTTTTTAGACTCATGAGTTCTTTAGACATGTGTTATTTATTTTCCCAATTATTTGGAGACTTTTGGGAGATTTTTCTGTCCTTTGTTGTTTAGTTCCTTAATTTTCGCCGAGTGCCTGGTGGCAGGGGTTAATAGTTGGTGCCATCCCTTGGCTGAAAGCTTCCCAGACATTTAAACTATTGAATTTACTGTACCGCCAATTTTTTCCATGGCCCCTGCAAAGGTAAATCTCAGACACGTGTGCTGAATTAATGAAATCTTAGTATTAATGTTGACATTTAATATGTGACATTGTATACTTTAAGCAAAAAATATTAATGATTTTAAACAACCACTAACTTTAAGTTAAACACTTAGGTTCTTGTGCTTTTGTCAACTTCTGGATTTTCACTCATATTTAGATCATTTAATTTGAAACTAAAAAAATAAGATGTCTGAGGAGGCAGAGCCCAGAGGTTTTTAGGGCAGTGAAATGACCCTGGATGTTACTATAATGGTGCATACACGTCTCTATTCATTTGTCAAAAACAGTAGCGAGCACAATGCCAAGAGTGAACTTTAACGTAAACTATGGACTTTGGGTGATCGTGATGTGTCAGTGTGGGTTCACCGATTGTGACAAAGGCACCACTCTGGTGCCAGACGTTGATAGTGGAGGAGGCTGTGTCTGTGTGGGGGCAGGGGGCATGTGGAAATCCTGTACTTTCTACGCAGTGTGGCTGTGAACCTCAAACCGTCCAAAAATAAAAAAATAAAGTCTATTTTTCTAAAGTGGTCATAAGGTCTTGTGACACTCTGAGTGTTAGATTAATGTTTCGAAATAGTTCCACATGCATTACTGCCACTAAATTAGTTTCTCGACTCCCATATGGTTTCAAGGGTGACTTTGAAAAATCTGCCTTAAACTTTAATAAGCTGAACCAGTTGACAGTAAAATAACTTAGATGAAGCCTGTATTATTTTAGAAATGAAGGATTTTGAGGACTCCATCAAGTCCCTGGGATATGAGTCAGCTATTAAATTAATTATGATCTTAAGGAAAAAGCACCCCTGTTACTACTCACTCACTGCCTTCCCTGCTGAGTGCTTAAGATTAGCATTACATGTGTCGTATAGCTGCCTCTCCTAGGCGTCCAGCAGAGCTTGGTAAATAATATCAGAACTGAGTCATTTATGGTCGAATGACACAGAATGAAAAATAAATGACTTTCAGGCAGTTCCTGTTGCCTAATATGGACCAAGAAGTAGACAGTTTAACTAAAGGGCCCCACCTGTGACCCAAATGAACCTTTCCCTATAAGGATATTGATCTGATTTCCTGATCAAAAAAAAGGAATCCAGAAACACCGTAAGTGATCTGTCTGGGCCTGAAAGCAGGCTTATTTTCTCTTCCCAAAGGCCTTGGCAATGTAA
The DNA here is from genome assembly GCF_046562875.1 of Panthera onca. Taxonomy (NCBI): domain Eukaryota; kingdom Metazoa; phylum Chordata; class Mammalia; order Carnivora; family Felidae; genus Panthera; species Panthera onca. The sequence continues at coordinate 215,857,571 of NC_138346.1, forward strand.
GCGTGCCACATTACTTTTATTTAATTCTTTAAAGTTTATTTATTTATTTTGAGAGGGAGAGAGAGAGGGAGAGAGAATGAGTGGGGGAGGGGTGGGGGGGGAGAGAGAATGAGTGGGGGAAGGGCAGAGAAAGAGGGAGGGAGAGAGAGAGAGAATCCTAAGCAGGTTTTGTGCTGTTGGTGCGGAGTCCTATGTGGTGCTCCATCCCACGAACCGTGAGACGTGAGACCGTGACCTGAGCCGAAATCAAGAGTCGGACGCTGAGCCCACTGAGCCACCTAGGCGTCCCGCCACATTTCTTTCTTGACTAGTGGAGGGTGTTTTGTTTTTGTTTTGAAGAATTACAGGTAACGCCACGATTTCATCCTAGTGGAAGGACACATCGTCCATCAGTCCTCCGGCGGCTTGAGTTCCCTGCTCTAGGAAACGGAAACAAGGTAATGTGAAAAGAGAACTCACATTTCAAACTTGGAAAACCGGGGCTGGTATTTCCATAGGGTTTTGGTTTTTTGTTTTCAGGACCACTTTCCATTCTGCAGTGATTCAGAAGTTCAGAGCAGTGATGTCTGACACAACTTCCCTCCATGAGTCCCCAGCCTCCCACGTGGTAGCAAAGGTAAGACTGGTTTCTAACATCTTCTTTCTTTAAAAGGAAACACAAGGCTGACATGACAGCTTTCAGATAACTGAATCGAACCTTAGGAAGCCATAAGGAAGGGGAGCCCTTCTCTCTAAGGAAGTGATTCGTAAACTGCGTGACTCATCGACTGCTTTCAAGTTGCAAAACTGATTATGAATCACCAAAGAAAAACTTCAAATCTCACCAAATTGGAGTTTTCTTTTCAGAATCAACAAATAGACCCTCTGCTGTGCATGAACGTATTCTTATTCACCGACCTGAAATAACCTTATGGTGATGCTAATATAGGTCAACCTGATTATGTTTAAAAAAATATATTAGAAACAGGCATTGGATAAAAATACAGGAATTTCTTCTTTTGGTAGAAATCTGTGTGTTTCTGAGCCCTTCTTCAGAAGGTGATTCTCTTGAAATAAGATTCTGGTTAAATAACAACCTGGAAAGGGAAGACGTGGCCTTGACAATCATGACCACCGGTCAAGAGGGGAAATGTTCAAAAGTGGAGATCTGCAGGTGGTTCTTTATATAAAAAACCATTCACAACAGGTGGAAATCTCTAGAGGTCAGAATCCATACTGTGCCATTTAAGAACCTACATTATGCTGTTTCGGAACTGCAAACTAACGGATTACCCAAGAAATGGTGAATAATGTCCACCCGAAGACTTTAATCATTAACTTCAGAGCAACCTTGGACACGTATGTCCAGGTTCAGGAGCAAGTGAGGAAGGACAGTAGCCAGAAAGATGACATCGTTTCCAACTGCCTGGAAGCTTCAAGATAGTGAAGGTAGATAAAAATAATATTTGAGCGTTGGGAATTTTTTCTCATGTTTATATAAGGGCAGTTTTACTATCAGCATGTAGGAAATTGAAATATAAATAGACAATAAAAATTTATCTAGACCATGTAAACATCATGGGCTTTACAATTTGGCCTGAAAATCTCCTAAGATTTGCTTGCTGGATTTCCATGCGATAACCTTGTTGAACATTAAACCCCAAAATGAGGACGGGAGGCCAGTGACAAGGGATTCTGAAACCAAACGGCCCTCAACTCCGAAGTCTGTTTGTCAAGAGAAGTTTTAATTCCCTTTACGCCAGAGTGTGGGCAATTTGTTTCCATAGATCCAGAGATGAATCTGTTTCCGGAGTTTTGATGTCACGGGGCAGCCTTGAGAGAGCGGAAAAGTGGAGAATTTACAACCTGGGCACCTGGGTTTTGATCCCTGTTCTGCCATTTACTAGTAGGAGGTTGGGAGGTTGGTTATTCAACCTGTCAGAGCCTCAGTTCCCTCATCTCTAATATGGAGCTGGTAAAACTGACTCACAAGGTTGTCGCGGTCACTGCATTAGGTAGGATAGGTGAGAGCGTGAGGTGGGCACCCCGTGAATGTTCAGCCAGGGTAAATCTTAAAGCCAACGGGAATCATTGTTTTTATGTGTGAAGTATTTCCTGGTTAAAAGTATTTTAGGGGCACCTGGGTGACTCAGTCGGTTGAGCGCCTGACTTCGGCTCAGGTCATCATGATCTCACGGTCTGTGGGTTCGAGCCCCGCGTCGGGCTCTGTGCTGACAGCTCGGAGCCTGGAGCCTGCTTCCGATTCTGTGTCTCCCTCTCTCTCTGCCCCTCCCCTGCTCACACTCTGTCTCTGTCTCAAAAATAAATAAAAACATTTTAAAAAATTAAAATAAAATAAAAAAAATAAAAGTATTTTAAAAATAGGGGTGTCTCGGTGACTCAGTCGGTCAAGCGTCCGACTCTCGATCTCAGCACAGGTCATGATCTCACGGTTCATGAATTCGAGCCCCGTGTCCGGCTCCTCGCTTAACAGTTTTGAGCCTGCTTAGGATTCTGTTTCTCCCTCTCTCTGCCCCTCCTCTCTCTCTCTCTCTCTCTCTCTCTCTCAGAATAAATAAACTTAAAAAAAAATCATTATTATTCAGGGGAAAAAATATTCCCAGGGTCATTACCAACCAAGGACACTGGTTTCAAAGACTGTATTTGTGAAGGCTGCATCGCATAGCAACAAAGGATTCTAAATTCTCTCCTGCAAATCCCTCTAATTACCTCAGAAACGATTCTACGTAAATAAATAAATATTACAGTAAAGAACAGAAACCGTCTCCTCTGTGCTGCAAACAACCTTCTAACCGTAGTAAATACTCAACAAACGCGTGTTGAAATGAGTGTATACAGGAATCGTGAGGGATTTCAGTGTTTTCTTGCCTTTTGCCCTTCAGTTCATTGCCGTGTGGAAAGCGTCCCTGGGGCTGGACCAGAGCACCAGCCGCCAGCCTCTCCTGATTTATAGCCTTTTCCTGTGAACCGCTTCTCTCAGAGCTAGAAGCAGAATGTCACGTTCATATTTGTTTTACTTCTTGCCTCTCACCAGGCACTTACATCAACTTGGATTTAAAAACCAAAATGTGCACCATGCTTTTTGATCTTTGGTGGAAGTGTCACGGGTGCAGCAAGCTCACTCCCTACACACACACACACACACACACACACACACACACACACCCCACCAGCCCCGTCTCCAGTGGATGCTATGGAGGAGGCCACCACATCTCAGTGAGAAATACAGAGCCCACTTGCTCTTGGAGAATGGATGTGTCTCCCTATGAGTCCTTGGTGGCTCTCATGAGAGTGGGGTAACCAAACTTTTGGGTTCCTTTAAAAAATTAAACCTCTGCCAGGATTTAAAAAGTGAAGTCAATGAAGTGACTTCATGTTTGAATGAAAGAGGCAGTTCATTGGGTGGAGTTAATGAGGGCAGAGGTGACTCATAGAGTCCTGAGTTGTGCATATAATTACAGCTCATTTAGAAATAAGCACGTATGTACATGACCTTTATTCTATTCTCCACCAAAGCTGCACAAACGTCCGCTTGCATGCTGACACAGACAACCAGTGGAAAGAAATTCAAACAGCAGGAGCCCGACATCTGATCACGTTCTAGGAGATTAGATGGCGCTGAGCAGATGAGGCGTTGAGAAACACCACGTGTGCATTAATCAGACACCTCAAGAGGTCAAGGTGCCTGGCTGACGGCAGGCTGGTCTCCATGACTCTGCTGGTTTGAGCCGATATTCGTTCACCAGACTGACACTGCGTCTCTGAACTTTCCTTCCAGCTTCGTGCACATTCAACCCTTTAGAGAAACCTTTGCCTCTTCCTTCCCTTCAATGATCCCCGATGCTCGGGTTCCTTGTCACGGTTCATGGTCCCCAAGTCGTGTTAGCCTTTTTGCCTTCGGATCTCATCCTCGCCCATCTCTCTGATTATTTTATATCTCATCGATTCTCTCCCCTCTCCTCTAACTTGCACTGTTTTGATAGCCTCCTCATTGCTGCTTTCCTTCACCCTTCAGCTCCTCCTATACGTCACTGCCAGATTCGTGTCCCTAACATGCCCCTTGCAAATGTCACAGCTGAGCTCAGAGATCACCCCTCCGCTGTCTGCAAGCTTCTCAGCCTGACTTTCAAACATAAACTCTGACCCAAATCTGCTTCACCAGGTTTTTCTCCCGGGGTTCCCTTGTTCCTGTCTAACCGAGGCCCCCTTCTATAACACACCCAGTGGGTTTCAGGCCCATGATACTGTCCTCCTCTAGTGTCCTCTATGCCCATGAGGTGCTCCTGGCAGGCGCACGCCCTCTGGGAGGCCTCACCCAGCCACCACTTGGCTTCTTCATTTCCTCTACTCGAAAGCACCACTGCCCTCCTTCCCACCTCCGACCCCCAGTCATCACGTCCTCCACAAAGCATTCCCGATCTCTGAGCCAGAAGGATTCTCCCCACTGCCACCTCTGTGGCACCCTCATGACTGCTCGTGACACATATCACAAACTGCCTGACTTTATAGTTATTTCCCTGCTGGACTAAATAAGCTTATTGGCAATAGGCACTGTGTCTTACTCATTCTTTTATGCCCTGCAGCACCCAACGCAGTATGTTGTCAAAAAATATCTGTTGAATGAATAAAGCAAGTATTTAAAGGGCCTGACCAGAGCAACAGATTTCTTGACCCCAATTGATAAAGGTCCTTTATTTAGTTCACTAATTCAGGCAACGTCATACTGATCATCCTGTGTCTTTAGGGAAGATCCACCATGATCTACCTCGTTCTTCATCAAAAGTGCTGCCACGTTATTTGATATTTCACAGTTTTCTTGGATACATTTGTGTGTAATAAGGAAAATAAACATCACATATCTCAATATACCTACAATTATCCACAGCCTATCTGTTAGAGGTCAACCCTGCCAGCCTTTTGAATACACTGCTCCAAAATACAAATTACCCAAATAGGACAACAACTGAGTATGAATAAGGTGGAGCGGTGATACACGGCGTGAGTGCCAGATCCCGGGTCTAGGAGGCGATCGCCTTACCACGCACTGTCTCTGTCCTGCATCCTGCCAAGTGTCCACCCCTTTCCAGCAGCATGGCAAAGTCCCTGCCCGAATACATCAAAAGGTCCTGAAATTAAATGTCCTTCTCCTCACCTCCCGTCTTTTTCCAGTTTCACCCTAGTCACTCCCCATCGCCCACAGCTTTTCCTGGACACGAACCTTTTTGAAGTGCTAAAACGCCACGTATTTCCGGTAACAGCGACACTAATTGGCCACCACTGCGGTTCTGTGTCATGTCCATTTCAAAGACTCAGAGATTATTAACATGTTAGTAATTGACAAAATAATTCCATAAAGTAATTAACAATTATGCTCTCCACTGGGGAAACTGAAGCTCGGGAAGACTTATGTAACCAGCCCTAGGATGTGACAAGGTCAAAATCGGGACCCAAACTGGAAGCAAGGCCTCCTAATTCGGTGTTGCACTTGGAAGGTCATGCTTCCTTATCTTCTCCCCGTGGTGTCCTCTAAAAGATACAAGAAACCAGTAGCACGGTATTAAAAAAAATGCTATCTTCTAAAAATAACATCACACGTTGAATCCCCAACTGCTCAGTTATCTGAACAAGTGTTCTATGTTCTTCTTCTTCCTTGTCTGGAGAGACCTGGCCTGTCTGTAGACATTGGAAATGGTCTTTCCCTTTTTCACAAGAGCTTCTGTGCCGCAGTCTCGGGTTCAGCAGAGCCCCTCAACCGTTCTTTCTGCTTTGGGTGCTAAGATGCAATTCAGGTCAGGTCACTTCTCCCCTAAAACCTTCTAGCAGTTCTGCCATCCTTCAGAGTAAAAACCAAAGTCCTTACTGTGAGGCCTATCACGATGTGGCCCCCGTGCCTCTCTATCCTTGTCCCTGATGACTCCCTCGCCCTCATTCACTACATTCCAGCTATGCTCTTGTGTTCCTCAGGCACCCTCCTGCCTCAGGGCCTTTGCACATGCTCTTCCCGTGCCTGGAATGGTCTTCCCCAGATGTCCATGTGACTCACATACTGTTGAGGTCTTTATGCAAATATCGTTTCCTCAGTGACACCTTTCCCCGGCCACCTTATCTGTAATTTCAACAGCTCTCTGTCTCTATCCCAAGCATGTTTAAGAGCCGCCTTTGCCCAATTTTTTCCCTGTAGCATTTGACATTATCCAACACATTTTACTCATTTGTTTGTTGTCACTACCCAGTACGGCGGCCCAGTGAACACGGTCGGGACAGAAACATACATCTTTGTGTGGGGGACGCTATGTGCAATTGTGACTAATACTGTCATAACCTCTGCTTGCTTGATGGCTCTTTATACTACTGCTAAGCATGATTACAAAGTCACTTGTGGTTTGAATTACTTTAAAACTCAGAATACTATTAATTTCCGGTGAATAATTCCAAGAAACATGGTACTTGGGGAAGAATTAAGATGTTTTCAGAACAGCACAAAAGGCTGCCTGCTGTGGATCTAGGGGAAAAGACCATCCTGCTGAAATCATTTTCCTGTTTAGTGAACCACAACAGGCAGTTCAGTGGATATTTTGAGATTTACTGTACTCTGATTCATGCAAAATGAGATTCCACATGACAATTTGTTTCTTTAAAGTGTTTTGGAAGGAAGTCATTCCATTCCAGTTCATGTTTTTATTAAAAAATAAAACATAAAAAAGCATTTATCATTTCCAAGGCTAGAAGTTACTGAATTTATACCAAAAAGTTTCTTCCAGGTTGCTAAGATTTCAAAAAGAGAGCGAGAGAGACATTTTAAACGGACCCACCTAGACAATTAAGTTAGCATTCACTGAACGCCTTCCATGGTGTGTCCTGGGCCAAATTATTGAGCCACCCTTTTGCCTCATTTCGTGCACGCTAAGGGGTGACAGGGCCTGTGGCCTTTTGCAGATGCCTCCTCCCCGCCGTGCCATCGGAGGTCTGAGCGGTGGCTGGCGGCTCGGTCAGCACTGGGGCCGCCTCCCACCTCGGTGCCAGCGGCGGCCGCCACAGGTGAGAGCCGCCACCGCGTGCACCGGAAATGCCGGCACGTAATACTCCGGAAATGGCCGCACTGCATGCACCGGAAATGCCGGCCCCACATGCTCCGGAAATGCTTCCTTCCTGATGCCATCCCCATTTGGCGGCACAGCTCCGGGCTTGTGTTAGCCTCCGTCGTGTTCCCCTGTCTTCCCCGCTCCCGCCGATCCCTAGCCACCACCCTGGGCCCACGCGACAGCTGCAAGAACCAGGACGCAGCTTCTCAACAAGGACTACTTGTTTGGAGGAGCACCGCATTGCTCACACGACTTGGAGCACACAACTGAGATGATGATTGGGGTTCTTCTCGGGAAATCCTGTCTCTGGTGGCGTCCGAATGTACCCTGAATGCCCTAAAACATCCATAAACAGCCCTCTGTCTTCCTCGTGCCTGTTTTCCCAAAGATCTAACGCAGTAATTGCGTCTAATCAATGTTCGAGAAATAGTTACCGAGGGGCACCTGGGTGGCTCAGTAGGTTCAGCGTCTCCGACTCTATTTCAGCGCAGGTCATGATCTCAGGGTCTGGGACTGAGCCGCGCACTGGGCTCCTTTTGAGCGTGGAGACTGCTTGGGATTCTCTCTCTCCCTCTCTCTTTCTGCCCCTCCTCCCCCACGCCTCTCTCGCAAATAAAATAGTCACTGACTTAGGTTTTTGTTGTATGAATTTTTCAGTATTAAATGTCTTAAAGTACATTTATCTGTCTCTACAGAGAGAATCTAATCGTGTTTTAACACTGAGCTTTCTGAAAGGAAAGCACCATGTATGTGTGCACAAGGCAAAACATATAAAGCTGAATTACTTAAAATAATTTAAAAGATGTGTAGCACGGCACTGTAACACCAGAAGAATCTGAAGCATCAGATGAAAATAAGCTAACTCCACATCAACAGAAAATCTACACTGTTCATCCTGCATATACTGGTATGTTTACACAGCAGAATGCTAACACAATAAAAGGAATGAGCTAGAGAGACACACAACATGGATGTATTTCAAAGACAGGCTAGAGTGGAAGAAGCTTCGTGCAGAAGAGTACACATTGTATAATTCGCTTTTAGGAAGCCTAGAACAGGCCAAACCAAACGATGGTAGAAAAAACTTAGAATACCAGTTGTCTCCGAGCCGGAGCAGGAAACTTATGAGGTTATGGGAATGCTCTACGTTTTGTTAGGGGTTTGCATTACACAAGTATATGCATTTGTCAAAACGTATTCGACAGTAAAGATGAGTTTTATTGCGTGTGAATTTTACCTTGAAAGAAATAAAAGTGAAAAAAAAAAATAGACAAAAATTGAAACCTAGTTAATGACGGGCATGCCAAAGTGTTTAGGGTAAAAATGTACTGAGAGCTGCAACTTTCTGTGAAATGCATCAAAAAGAAGGTGGATTCATGGAAGAAAGAAAGGGAAACATAGAGGTGTTCATGAAGCTGCTAACATGTGCAAAGAAATATAAGAAGGATAAGCCAGAAACAAATGAGATTAGTCACCTGCAAAGAGTGAGAATGTGGTGGAAAGAATAGGGAAAGGGCAGCACTTCTCTGGGTGAACATTTCTTTATTACTCCTACTTTAGAATCACGGCAGTGTTGGGGCACCTAGGTGGCTCAGTGGGTTAAGCATCCAACTTCAGCTCAGGTCATGATCTCACAATTCGTGGGTTTGAGCCCCATGTCGGGCTCTGTGCTGACAGCTCAGAGCCTGGAGCCTGCTTCGGATGCTGTGTCTCCCTCTCTCTCTGCCCCTCCGCCAATCTCTCTCTCTGTCGCTCACTCTCAAATATAAATAAACATTAAAAATTTTAATAAAATATTTAAAAAATAATCACAGCAGTGTTTCACATATTGCCCACATATACACCAAGAAAGTAAGTATAAATTTTTTAAATCAATCAAGATATGGAGAGAATCCAAAATAGAATACAAGCAGTAACAAATGAACCTAACTGTATTATTACAAACCAATAACTCAACCACCCTGAAGAGGGTGGGGAAGAAAAGAACTAATCTAAGCAACTTTTGGCCACAAACTATAATGCTAAAGACAAAAAGAATCGTGTACTAATATTGGACTCTAATTAGTAAATTTGTCCCTCCAAGGAGGTATGGATTAGCAACTCTGAAACTACTTTATGTGTGTACGAGGATTGGACAAATAAGTAAATATACTATGGATAAGACAGCCAGGTTTTCCCCTGCAGAGCTAGAAGCTGGCAATTAAGAAAAGGGGAAGTCCTGAATAAAACCGTGGTGTTCAGTTGGACTCAAGGGCATCTGCATGAGCTCATGATTTAATATATAGAGGAATATGTATATGTAAATATATATGTGCACATATCTACTCACACACACAGATGGATAAATACAGAAATATAGATGTTACATATCCATAACACACATACACTTTCTAGCTCCATTCACTGGGAATGGTACTCCCACAGCAGTAAGCACACTTAATGCCCAGATCTTGGTTTCTAAACACCAATCTCTCATAAAAGAACCCAGAGCTCCTTAGAGAAAATAGGGAAAATGCAAAATAAGTCTGCAACGTCTTGTGTTGCCAGAAAGTAAAGAAGTGCTCAGGAAATGCCAGGGCAGGTCAAAAGGATGCAGGAGCTAATCTGAAGGGAGTTTCCAATGATCCAACAGACAGAGCAACAAAATAAATTGTGATAATACTGGATTGGAACCCAAAGAATGAAAGAAAGATCCCTGACTCCAACTTGACATAAATAAATAATTGAACAGATAAATAAATGGGGAAGAGGGGACACCTCTTCCTTAAGGTAGAACCCTAGCTAATCAATGTAGAAAGAATGGGGGTCATGGGAAAGCACCATTAGAGAGCCACAGAAATAACTGCTCCAGGCAAAACCCCCCAATGCCTGCTAAAATTAGTAGGCGAGATTTAAGGAGAAGCCAGATATTTGCATGGTCTCAAAGGATCTCCTCCAAAACACTTATTTTTTACAAACTGAAAAATAATAAATTTACAGTGGAAAAGCCTGGCAGACAACTCCTTAACCAATTGATAAAAGATACATCAGTAGCAATTTTACAGGGTGATATGATGCCCACCCCCCACCATGTGATGAACAGAGAAAGGCATAATCTCATTTCTGTGGTATTCTTGTAAAAAAGTGCAGTCTTGGTGTAATCATGAGAAAACTTCAGACAAACCCAAATTGAAGGACATTCAAAAAATAAATGGCTAGTATACATCAAAAGGGTCAAGAGTATGTGAAACAGAGGAGCTGTCATAGGCCGGAGACAAAGAACATACTCCAACTACATGCAGGCGGGAGCCTGGATCGCATCCTCCACCAGGAAAAGAACCTTAGTGGGAAATTTGATGAAATTCAAATAAGATGTGTAGATTCATTAATAGTGTTGCAGTATTGTTTCCCAAGTTTTTATTTAAAGTCCAGCTGGGAAAAAAAAAATCTTTTTAATAAAAAATAGAAACTCGCTGTTAGAAAGGTTCTTAAAAATAAGGTTATATTACTGGCAGTGTTGTGTCAGATCATTCTAATGTTGACTCGATCATTGTGTTATGGTTCTGTAAGATGCTAACATCGGGGGAAGCTGACGAAAGGTATTTGGGAACCCTATGCACTATTCTTGCAACTTTTCTGTAAATCTAAAGTCACTTCAAAACAAAAAGCTAACATGATAAGATGGATTGATGGGTGGATAGATGGTTATATAATAAATAAAAATACTAACTGTGGACTCTGGGCGACAGGTAGAGGGGTGCTCACTGCACAGTTCTTTCAACATGTCTGTATAGTTGAAGCTTTTAAAAATAAAATGTTGGAAACATCCCTTTTTAAAATTAAGCTCTTTAATTTTAATTCCAGCACAGATAACATACAGCGTGATATCAGTTTGGGGGGTACAGTAGAGCGATTCAACAATCCTGTACATTACCTACTGCTCATCACGGTAAGTGTCCTTTTCATCCCCACCACCTATTTCCACCATCCTTCCCCCCCATGCAAAAACACCCAACGTTTGATAGACTCAACTTGACTTTGATTCTGGTGGTAACTTATTTATTCCTAATTGAACGTCAAGAGCTTTGCGACCAGTGACACCGGCAGGGTGGGATAAAATGACTCTGGCTGACCAGGATGTCACAGGAAAGAGAGCCTCATTCTGGAGGTAGCAGGCAGAATGAGCTTATCTGAACAACAAAGGATGGAGTAAACAATAGCAAGAGAAGAACACTCGAGGGGCACCTGGCGGCTCAGCTGGTTTAACGTCTGACTTCGGCTCAGGTCACGATCTCAACGGTTCGTGGGTTCGAGGCCCGCATCAGGCTCTGTGCTGACAGCTCAGGGCCTGGAGCTTGCTTCGGATGCTGTGTCTCCCTCTCTCTCTCTGCCCTTCTCCCACTCACACTCTTTCTCCCTCTCTCTCAAAAATAAATAAACATTTAAAAAAATTAAAACTAAAAAAGAGAGAAGAACACTCAAAACCTCAAAAGTGAAAATGTAATCCTTACGAGAGGAATGCTATGTTTTTAGATTCACAGCGTCCTCTGTTTCTTGAAGTCCCTGAGTACAGACAGGGCCTGTTGGGAAGCTCCCGCTCTGGCTCCCTGACAAGGCCTATCTCTGCGAGCGCAGATCGACCTTATCAAGCCACTGATAGGAGAGGGCAGAAGTAATGGACCCAGCCGAGACAGGGGCTGGTGTAGGTTGGTACAGTTGCCTTCTTTAATATTCTCTTATTGCTAAATAAACTGATTGGGTGAATCAGCCCCACACTAAAATGATGTAATGAGCCATAAATCTGTACTGCCAACCTTTGGTGTTGTGTTATGAATGTACACTCTTGTAGCTCACATATTTATCACCGAACGCGGGAAACGGTGGAGTTGTAATGAAATATGCACATGTTCCTTGGAGACTGAGAGTCAGGAGATGATGAGGGGAAAAACATGATCTTCAGGCTCTAAAAGATTCACAGATCAGGAAATGTCCTATGAGATAATTCAGAAAGCTTCTGGTTCCCAGTGTGGAACAGGAAACGCCAGAGGTTCGATTCAGCCCTAGGAGGATAGACATTCAGGGAAAATTCCAAAACCTAGTTCTCCTGGGAACTCAGAAAGGAATCGGCCCAGAAGGGGGAGATTCTGTCGGCTGCTGAACTTCCCTGATTCTACCAGTGAACCGTGATCACCTGAAACCTTGTAATACAGAAATCAGTTTCAGAGCTGCTCTGGAACTGAAAGCCACTTTCCCAGCAGTACATGGTCTCCTTTGAAGGCGTGGGGTATAAAACCTGGGTATGTCAGTCTGGAACTGAGAGACCATACGGGTAGAGGAGGAAATTGGGTCCATAATCGTGACCCTTCAGGGTACACATTGAGCCCTAGGAAGTTAATAATCCTAAATAATAATACTTTTTAAAAATAAAAGCTAATATTCATTAAGCACTTCAATGTGCCAGGCCCTGTGCTCAGCAATTAGACGTATGAACTCACTTAACAAGAATCATTTCTTCCCAGAGTGCTCACCAGACCTCAGCAGGACGCAGAGCTGACCTACTGTTTACTGGAAACTTCGAGAGATAGAGTGATGGCTGCTGAGCGCCTACAGCATTTAAGCCTCCTCCACAGCTTTTTTTTTTTCTTGTACACACTGAAGGTTTGCCAAGGGTTGAATCGAAAATTATCCCAGCTGCATTTATTTCAAGATTGCCAAGCAGAGCTATTCGTCCAGCCGGTACCGCACTGCTCATTTCTAATTCAACATGGCGCGTTCCTACCATGCTCAGAGGATACACATCTTTCTTGCAGAGAGAAAAGCCATTTTGTGACAAAGCCGTACCTCTGCAGCATGAGTCGTCACAAACACGTAGATTCGCTCGGAGATTCTGCAGTTGGACCTGATGTGTTGAAAGAGTCCAAGTTTCCCACAACTGTATCGGAAAGGGGGAGGGATGAACATGAATCCCTCAGATCATTTTTTTAAAGGTCAACTAAAAACCCGATCTCTTTTTCTGAGCTAGGACATTAAATAGGCACATTCAACTTGAGAGATCTGACATATGATTTCTCACTGCATCTTTCTTACTAAACTTAAAATCAGTGTTAATTTTTTTTTAAGCTTACTTATTTATTTAGAGAAAGAGAACAAGCAGGGGAGGGGCAGAGAGAGAGAGGAAGAGAGAGAGAGAATCCCAAGCAGGCTCTGAGCTGTCAGCGCAGAGCCCGAAGCGGGGCTCGAACTCACAAACCATGAGATCATGACCTGAGTCGAAGTCAAGAGTCGGACACTTAACCGACTGAACCACCCAGGTGCCCCAAAATTAGTGTTGAGTTTTAAAGATTGATTGACCTCACTGGTGTCCCTATGGGAGGACTTAATTGTTAGCATGAAATGCAAGTTAACATGTCATTTGAAATTCAGACTTGTGTGGGTGCCTTGTCTGTAAGACAATGATCCCGTTCTCCTGAGTAACAACTCAAGTGTCTGAGATTTGTGCTTTTCCTTATTGTACGACACCCACCACCCAATGTTGGGCAAACCACCTCACGGATTCGGGGGAAAAGGAGATTTCTGAACACAGCTCGAGATAGCTGTTGGACATTTGCACATTTAAAGCTCCCTGTTTCTAATCATAAAACTGAAACATGGGCTCCAAGAGGTACGTGAGGGTCAGGCAGTGTTTGTGCACGTACACAAATGGTAAATGTGTCCCTTCCATGAACTGTCTTAGAGTTTCTTGCTGTTCATCCTCCAGAGCCTGATGCTAGCCTAATATTTGGGGGCGGGGGGTCACAGAGTCACCCCAAAGCAGACAGAAGCCCCCCTTCATGAACCAAGTCTTCATGTCTCGGTTTGCCTCCTTTCTACCTGTAACCACACCTGTATATTCACCAGCCCCGTCTTCGCGATTTAGAGAACAGTGTTTCCGATTCTAGTAGCCGTGTGTCCCCTCCGGGTTTGTATGTCTTCAAGCTCGCTCTCTCCACTGCTCTTTCCCTTTGCCTACAAATGAGCTTCGGTATTCAGCACCTGAAGGAGAACTTTACTTTTCGCAGGACCTCCTAAGGCACTCTTTAAGAGAGAAGGTAGCGTTCTCTCTCCTACCTTCTGGTGCTATTTCAGCTCCTGCATGATTCCTGAAACCCTCTGCTCCTCTCTATCTCCTTTGCCAGGATGCTGGTCCAAGGTTGTACCATTATTTCTCACCTGGATTCTTCTATTTGGTTTTGAAATGCAAAACCGTGAGCAACCATCCACAGGTTAGCGGTTTCCTGAATGTTCTTAGACGCAGATCTTTATGCCCATTTAAAAGACCCAGCATGGACTCCTGTCGCTGGGCTTCCCTCGCTCTCTGTACACTTCATTCTTGCTTCCCTCATTGCCTAGGATGTTCTGCTCTCTGCCCCCCTTCTCTTCACTATTTCACTCCTATTCACCCTACAGGTCTGAGCTCAAAGCTCACTTCTTCAGGGGTCCTTCTTTGACCCCAGATTAGGTCATGCTTCAGTGCCGGGCACCACATTTCTTCCCAGTTTGTGACGACATGCTTACTCTGTGTCATTATTTGATTAATGCCTATCTCTCCCACGAGACCCTAAGATCCGTGAGAGCAAAGCCTATGTTACCTTGCTCACATTTATGTCTGCAGTGAATGGCCAAGTTCCAGCCCTTCTCAGGAACTCAGTAAATATTCACTCTTGTCAAATGTTAACCTTCCAGAAAGAGAAAGCTGGACTTAACTTCCCGGCTCCCTGAGTCCCATCCGCCACTTATCACAATGTGCCTCCATTTACACTGCTCTCCTGAAAGTCACCAATGACTTCCTAGTGGTCAATCGAACACATTCTTTTAGCCCTACCCGACCTTAAGATACCATTTAACCTTGTTGCCCTGCGCCCACGCATTCCATTGCCTTCCGCATCCGCCTGACTTCCCAGATAGAATTCTGCCTTCCCAATCTCTTTAGCCTTTTTCCATGGCTCTTCTCTGAGAACTCCTTAAATGTTGATTTCCCCTCAGAGTTCTGACCTTCTTGCTCTCCTCTTCCCATTCTACATCAGCGATTTCTTAACCTTTGGATACCTCTAAGAACCTGACCAAAGTTACAAACACACTCCATCCCAACATGCCAAGTGGAAACTCAAAGAAAATATTGCTCATAATTTCCGGTGGCTATAGAGCCCTGACCCTCAATCACCAGAGCCACTCTGGATCCCAGTTAAGGACTCCATTCCAGGGGCGTGTGGCTGGCTCAGTCGGTTAAGCGTCCGACTTTGGCTCAGGTCATGATCTCGCGGTTCAGGGTTCGTGAGTTCGAGCCCCACGTCAGGCTCTGTGCTGACAGCTCGGAGCCTGGAGTCTGCTTCGGATTCTGTGTCTCCCTCTCTCTGCTCCTCCCCCACTCACACTCTGTCTCTCTCTCTCTCTCAAAAGTAAAACTTAAAAAAAATTAAAAAAAAAAAGAACTCCATTCCACCTGCTCTCCCCAGGCACTGTCCCCCATTTCTAACTACCACTTCCACTGTTAAATCTCTTTCCAGCCCTGACTTCTCTCACACTTGAGCCCTGATTTCAAATGGCAATTTCTGTCTCTTCTTAGATGGCCCACAATACTGCCAGCGCAGAAACACTCATTTCCCCAAACCTGCAGTTTTTTTCCTGCTTTGCCCCAAGCTAGGTAGCTTTCTAGTTTTCAAGAATTCCTTTTCTTCATCCATGGCATCGCTATAAAGTCATCCAGGGTCCCAGGAAAAACGGAAAAGAAGAAAAAAAGAAACTTTAATGTTCTCAATCCAATTTTCAAATGGTGTTTCAAAATGCATTCCACCTCTTTCCTGAAAACAAACCAATTCCAGAACAAACTGATTAACAAATAAAACATCCGCATGTAAAGAAGGGAAGTACGACATCACGTTGACAGGTCCCGCCCACCCCTGAAGACTACAATAAATGTGCTAAGGTACAAATGAAAAGTGTGTCCTCAGCATGGGATAGGGAGAGAAAGACTATTACTTTGGTGTCCATCCACCCACAGCACCTCCGAGGGGCCCTGCTGTTGTATCTGGCTACCCTGCCGTCCCAGTTATTCTCCAGAACAACGTCTTGCCAGGCCTCCTCCTTGACCCCATATTCCATACACCAACCCTCTGCTCTGCCGTAGTTACTCTTTCGACCTGGCATGTGTCTCCGCTCTGTTTTGACTTTGCAAGTTCGTCCTCAAGGCCCAGAACGAATGACTCATATACAGGCAGAGTATGTCACTGGCCAACCTCCCCTCTCTATCTAAAGCTGGGCCCAAGCTCTGCCTTTTCCACAAAGCCTTCTCCCATTCAATTATGTCAGCAAATGTTTACCCGGCACGTGTTATGTGTAAAGTGTCGTGTCCCGTGCAGGGGCCGGAATGTACTAGAATAGGGAGATCGAAAGATGAAAATAGCATGGCGTGTGACTCCAGAACAACTTTTGCGAAACACTACTAATACCCAGTAAAACACAAGGCTGCGAGACACAAGCACTGGGGCACAGACTGACCTGCCCCGCAAAAAAAATCTCTCCTTTCTCTGAAATTGCATCTGATTTGCCTTCCTTTGGGAATCTTTGATTCTCACACGTTAATCTGTAGCCACAACCGGTTTGGAGGCTTTCTGAGGCCAGGTGCTGTGCTCTCCCTGTCTCTAGTGAAGCCTCGAGAATGGTCCTCTGGGCAGAGGAGAGGTATGGCGGAGAGTCAAAGAAACGCAGCAAGATGCCATCCCGTTTTAAGAAACTAGTTCTCATAGGGGCGCCTGGGTGGCGCAGTCGGTTAAGCGTCCGACTTCGGCCCAGGTCACGATCTCACAGTTTGGGAGTTCCAGCCCCCCGTCAGGATCTGCGCTGACAGCTCGGAGCGTGGTGCCTCTCTCGGATCCTGTGTCTCCTTCTCTCTCTGCCCCTCCCCGCCTGCCCTCTGTCTCTCTCTCAAAAATAGACATTAAAAAAAGGAAACAAGTTCTTATAAAGGTGGTTCACTTCATACTGGTCGTAATAGTAACAAATAATAACCAAGCCTGAAACTAAGCATAACCTTTGTTCATCAAGAAAGTAATCACGCATGCAGAAAAGCACATGAAGGGCCGTTGTAAATGATGACCGGCCTTCTAGCATCCTAAATCGAAATTACGCTTTCAGGTGACCTCTGAGATCTTTTAGTAAGAACCGAGAAATACAGTTGGGGAAAAATGGATCCAAGGGTCTATGTATCTAAAGCCCACCTTTGGCACACCTGGGTGGCTCAGTTGGTTAAGCGTCCGACTTTGGCTCAGGTCATGATCTCACGGTTTGTGACTTCGAGCCCCACATCGGGCTCTGGGCTGACAGCTCGGAGTCTGGAGCCTGCTTTGGACTCTGTGTCTCCCTCTCTCTCTGCCCCTCCTTCACTTGTTCGCACGCGCGCGTGCGCTCTCTCTCTCTCTCTCAAAAACAAACAAACATAAATAAATAAAGCCTGCCTTTACCACAGCCCATAAAGGTAAGAGCAACAGTTAAGACAGTTAATAGCCAAGCAAGCAGGGGTCCAGCAAAGCAGCTGCTGCGCTGTGGCCGGGCCAGGGTCTGGGGCCAGCTGTTACAGTAGGTGGTTTGCTCGCGCCTGTGAGTCACACACGAGGGAAGCTGCAGTCCTTGACCAGTACTGTAGGCGCTTAGATCCGGTATTTGCTTTTAGACCGTGGGAGCAAAGACTAATAAGGAAAATACACCAGAACAGCTGGGAAATCAGCTCCCTTCTGACTGCACAAAAATCGCGACTGCCAAGGCATTTTCTGTCCTCGAGACAGGGAGGTCTTCGAAGGATATGTGGTTTTTTTTGTTTTTTTTTGTCCTTCAAATTCATTTCTTTTGCCTTTCCTCTATCCAGCCTCACCGATCACTTTACACTCCGTGCTTGAAATGATACTAAGCTTCAACTGTTTTGTAACACGAAGGATGGCCAAAAAGAAAAAAATCAAATCAAATCAATGTATTTCTCATATCCTTTCAAACACTGCATATTTCATGACTTTGAGATTCCAGATACAGGTGATGTCCATGTTTGCTTGTGTGGTGGCCCAATTTTACTTTGTCTTACCAAGACAATTTCATACCTTCATACAGTCTTGTTGTCTATACAACTGAAATGGAAATTCAGACTTCATCAAACACTGCTGGCCTGAGAGAGAATTCTATAGCCGAAGAGAATGCAAATTAATACTCACCCCTTCTCCTGGCTTCAAAAGCGTGTGAACAGCTTCATCAGAAAATCATCAGTTCTCTTGAAAAACCACTTGGATTCCAGCAAAAATCCTGAATAATCCGAGTAAACCAGCTGTTGGAAGAATGCATCCGTTCTAGGAACTATGCTTTATCATTCGGTAGTTAGAATTAAAAGTAATTTTTGGACCAGGCAAAAATTTTTTAAGTTAACTCAGTGATAAATCCATTTTTCTGGATACAAATAATCTAGCAACATATCTGACTTTATTAACATTAATTTTCACGGCATACACAGTCTTCCAGTTTCGAAAATTCTTCCTCTGAAATGGCTGTTTCTGCTCGGTGTTAGTTATCAACAACACGAATTGGGGCATCTTCTGTAAAAAATACTATTCCTGGGGGGTGGGGGCACCGGGATGGCTCAGTTGGGTAAGCATCTGACTCTTGATCTCGGCTCAGGTCACGATCTCATCGTTCGTGGGATCGAGCCCTGCGTTGGGCTCTGTTCTGACGGCATGGAACCTGCTTGGGATTCTCTCTCTCCCTCTCTCTCTATGCCCCTCCTCAGCTTGTGTGTGCTTTCTCTCTCTCAAAATAAATAAATAAACTTTTAAAAACGTTTTTAAAAAAAGAATGTTATTCTTGGGGGGAGTATATAAAACTTATCTAGCCGAGGAAAAGGATACAGACCAGTTCTGCATAGACATAGTCAGGACTATACTCTTGATTATCTGTATCTTGTCGGATGTCATCCACTAGTAGCTTTTCAGCATCAACCCGGCCCTTCAGCCTCCTTGGCCTGTAAGTATGGCCCCCAGCAGCTCAGGCAAAAAGTTAAAGTTGCAGAAGGGAAAATGCAAAACTAGTAACAGCCCACTTATCTAAGAATCACATATAGCAACCTCAGCTCATTGGAACTCGCTGGGAAGGCAAGGAGAAGAGAAAAGAAAAGAAAAAGGTATTTCAACAGTCAGAACAGAAATGAAAAGCAAGTGTGCTAAAAATATCATCTGTGTGTATGTGCGTGTGTGTGGGGGCGGGGGGAGTGGACACAAGGAAAGAAAGCGGGAAGGATAGAATGAGCGAACACCATGGCAAAAACTCCAACTCACCCAGAGACCTCACATACCTGTCACGGTGACAGTGAAGAGAGCTACCAGCACATAGGAGGCCCTCAGCGTGCCCAGCGGGCAGCTGCTTATTCTAAGTGGTGACCCAAGACCTCAGTCATTGGATAAATTGTACTTAGCATCATTTTACTCAGGTATGGAAATAGAGTAAGTTACCTTTTTTTCCCCAACAGGCTTACTATAAAAATAAGTTTCTTAGGGGTGCCTGGGTGGCTCAGTTGGTTAAGGCATCCGAGTCTTGATTTTGGCTCAGGTCACGATGACAGCTCGGAGCCTGCTGGGGATTCTTTCTTTCTCCCTCTCTCTCTGCCCCTCCCCTGCTCACACCTTCTCTCTCAAAATAAATAAACTTAAAAAAAAGTAAATAAATATCTTATACAATGAAGCAAACATGAGCAGTGCACAATTCTACTGGTTCTAAAACAGGATCCGGGCTGACGTCTACTCTAAGAAACATGGAATCCTAGTGCACCCGCACAGGAAATGGCCAGGCATAGAATTTTACAGAAAAGGGCAATCTTGTGTTTCCATTTTGGGGGTGGGGGGGTGGGGGGAGGGAAATGTATGGTATTTCATTATTTCCATATCTAGATTAAAGAAAATTGCCGTCTTAGATGCATTACTTTAGGACGCAAAAACATGCCGGCAACTAATAGGCATCTTAGTATGTGGAAGCTGAGCTCCTCATCTGTCCCCCGAAACCTGCTCTACCGGCCACTTGCCCGTCCCCTTGCCGGCAGCTCCATCCTTCTGGTCACCCAGGCCAAAGCCCCTGGGTGTCATCCTTGCCACCCGCTTTCCCCACATCCCACATCCAGCCCATCAGCAAATCCTCTTGGCCCGTCCTTCAAAACAGATCTAGAAGCTAACTGTTTCTCACCACCCCCACTACTAGCTGCTGGGTCAAGTCACTGCCATCCTTCCGCCTGGATTTTCGAACAGCTTCCTTAACTAGCGTCCTGGCTTTCTGCCTTATCTCCCTTGAGTCAGTAATCTATACATAGGTCAGAGGGATCCTTTTAAAACGTAAGTCAGTTGGATTTCCCCTACCTCCTCTGCTCAGACCCCCGGCAGAGTCAAGTTCAAAGTCCTCACTCCTTCCTCCTTCTCCTGGCCCATGGTTCTCCAGCCTCCCGCCCGCCCTTCGAGCTGTTCCTTGAAACCACCTGCTTTGCAGGCTTCCCTTCTGCCTGAAATGTCCTTCCAGCTCAATCTATGGCTGTGTTGTTCAGTGCTGTATGCCCCACCCCCAGAACACTGCTGGGCAGAGTAGAGGATTAACAACTGAATTAATGAGCACCATAATGGAAGAGTAAATGATATAGCTTTGGCTAGGTGGCACTATCCTTTCTTTAAAAAAAAAAAAAAAAATGTTTTATTTATTTTTGAGAGAACACGAGAAGGGAGGGGCAGAGAGGGGGGACAGAGGATTTGATAGGAGGCAGGCTCGGCACTGACAGCAGCGAGCCCGTTGCGAAGCTCAAACTCACAAACCGTGAAATCATGATCTGAGCCGAAGTCAGACGCTCAACTGACTGAGCCACCCGGGCACCCTGGAACTACCCTTTCTATTAAAATGAACCCATTACAGGCACACTCCTACCTGAGGCACGCCATCTACTCGAGGCACACGGCACTCGGTTCTGGAGGTGCAGAGGTGAACAGGAGAAGCTTGCTCCTGCCTTCATGGAGTTTACAGACAGCTCTACGGGACGAGGCAAGCCAGAGGAAGAGTCAGGATCACATCACAAAGATGCTCAGTCTGGTCTAGGGGGTCAGGAAAGGCCCACCAGCAAGAAGTGACATTAAAACTGAGACGCGAACGATAGTACAGTTGGCCAGGCAAAGACAGAAGAGAATATTCCATGCAGAAGGAAGAGCAGAACTAGGTCTGGGGTGGAGAGAACTGAGTCCAGCTGGTTGGAGGAACTGAAAGCGACAGAGAGAGTGAGACAGACAGAGAGAGAGACAGACAGACTGACATAGAAGAGAAGGATCCTGAGAAAGAGCCCTGGCCAGCCAGGGGGGGCCTCCCGAAGGGCTCTCGGTCAGTAGGAGTACGATCAGATGTGCATTTGGGGAACGTCTGCTCTGTGCTGTGAAAAGTGGTTTGGAGGCAAGAAGGGGAAGTACGTTAGGAGGCCAGAGATGACAGCGGCCTGTGCGAGGCTAGTGGTAGTGGGAGGTGAGCACTAGCCAAGTATGGGCTTCTACAAAGTCATTAGCCTTATTCAGGTACTCGGCTTCCCTGAAACCTCCAGGATTCCAAGCCATCCGACAACCCGAACAAACAGGAAGTCTGGAGTTACAGATGAGCCAAGAGAAAAAGGACAAGGCTCTTGTTACAATGTTACCCATCATTTGAGAAATGCTGCAAAGTATCTGAATGTTGTCATTTTTCAGGAAAATGAAAACCAAACAAAACGTTTTAGAGCATTTGCTTATGGCGCCGTGAACAAAAACCCAAACCGCGTCTTAACGTGGCTGAAGAAGATAAGGCATTTGAAGGTGTTTTTTTGCTCCATTTTTCAAGTGAGGATATTGAAGCACAGAGAGGTTGTCACTCTCCGAAGCTGAGAAGCGATAGCACGCTTCCCGATAGCACAGGGATGTCTTGGTGATAATATAGCTAAGCAGTGAGACTACTAACTGGGACTTAAGACTGGCCTTCTGGACCCCAAACCTGGTTTCAATCTGCTGACTTTCCCACACGGCGTAAGTGCCCAGCAGAATCCTTTGACGTGTCATGCTGTCTGACCGAATGCCTCATTCGGGTCTTTGCTTGTGAGAAATACTTCCACTTGTCTACTTACTGTCCCTATGGACACAGCGCCAGGATCTGTGGGCATCGTGATGGATGAGAGCAGGCCCTGACTTCGACGGGCTTACGGTCTTGTAGATGGACACAGGTACCACTACCTGCAAAATGCTCGGGGACAAAAAGTATACAGTGTTAGGGGCCCATGTCAGGGGCACAACCTGGACTTGGGGAGGGGTAGAGCCGGGGAAAATTCCTTGAGGCATTGTCATTTAAGTTACCCATGGAATGGGGCACCTGGTTGGCTCAGTCAGAAGAGCAAGCGAGTCTTGATCTCGGGGTCATGAGTTCGAGCCCCACGTTGGGTGTAGAGATTACTTAAATAAGTAAATAGGAAATTGCCCAAGGAAGACTCTTCCCCATGACTGCTGCAACCTCGCTCCAGAATGAATTCCCAACATGGACGCCCTGTCCTGCCTGTCTCGTGTTTTCCTTCCAGAATAATGATAGCACCGTGCTTTCAGAAAGAGCCTGAGCGTTTACAGAGAGACTTGGCGTGCAGTGTCTCGTCGGATTCCCACAACCATCCTAGGGAAGCAGGCCACCCCATTTTACAAGCGAAGGAGGTGGGGACTCAAGACATTAGATGCAATTGTACAAGTTCACACAACCCATCAGTAGGAAGCTAAGCCTAGAACCCACGTGTTAGACTCTGGTCCGTTGTTCTTTCCACCAAATCACAAATTTTTCACTTAGTTGACATTCCATACTCCTTACTCTTTCCTTCCTGACCGGTTTCTTCTCCTAGAGAAGCTTCCCTTCCTGTGCTGTGTGTGGGTGGGAGGACACTTGGAGTCCAGGAGCTGGCTGGGGGGGAGATTTATGGAATAATACACGAATGAGTGAAAGAGCTCTGATAGACAAATGAAGAATTTTCCAACACGACTTTTGATGATAATTTTGCAGGAAAGGGAAAGAGAAAGAATGACAGGAATGAAGTGCAACTTACTCCTCCTTCCCAGGCCTGGGACGAAATGTACTCCTAGGTTCTAGGAGTACATATGCTGGTTTTATCTAACCAATTAGTCACAGGTTAAATGAAGCAACTTTTTGAAAAAACGGCGCAAGAAGGGAGTCCACGCACAGAGGCTGGTCATCAGAGAAATATAAATAAATGTATCCCAAGCTGTGAAAAGTAGGAAAACAAAAGCACTTGAAATAAAAACTGAGGGTTGATGGGGAGTGGGAGGGAGGGGAAAGTGGGAGACGGGCATGGAGGAGGGCACCTGTTGGGATGAGCACTGGGTGTCGTATGGAAACCAATTTGGCAATAAATTTCATAATAGAAATAAATAAATAAATAAATAAACAAACAAACAAACAAACAAAATCTGAAGAGAAAAAAAAAACCCGCCAGCGTCAAGGTCGCTTTTACTAAAGAGCGAATCTCAAAATAAATGTGAGGGGAATGGAGGGATCCGTAGGGTTAATCACCACCATGGGTGTCCCGTCACCACCACCGCTGTCGCCAGGCTGTCAGTGTGCGTAACCTGAGGACCAGGGACACCATCTCCGATTCAAGGGGTTACCTCTGTTCAAGGTACTGCAGGGCCGCCTCACTTTCTGACCCTAGAAAGTTCTAGAATTCATTTTCTACAAGTCAGGTTTGAAAGTGCAGCCAGATCTAATGCACTTTTTCTCTTGAACAAAGGAGCAGCCATTCCCAAGGCCCAGTCCAACCTGAAATACCAGATTTCCTGATGAGAAGTCAGCCCAGAGGCCTGTCCTGGCACCCTCCTGCCATGTTTAACCCCTTCCTTCCCTCCCGCAGGTCCCCAGATTTTTACTTTCGAATATCATGAAGGCCCTTTCTTTCAAAAAATATATATGTATATGTACATACATATACATAGTGAAAAAATATATATATACATATACAGTAGAGTGAAAATCCCCGTGTCTAACTCTTTTTTAGCTATAAATATGCATTAACGTTCCTTTATACGTACATAATCATTCCAGAGAGTACCTAATAAGAAAACTGTAGGAACTAATAAATAGTACTACCAATCATCACAAAGTTATGTATTAATCTTTCTAATTCACACCTTTTTGCATAAAAAGAGAATAAAATTAACTGTTCTGATCATTTTTCAAACAATGTCACCAAGAGATCTTGAGTCGCTCCACAAACCATGTATGTCAGAGGTCTCTGGGGGCAGCTGGGTGGCTCCGTCAGTCGAGCGTCTGACTCTTGATTTCAGTTCAGGTCATGATCTCACAGTTCGTGGGTTCGAGCCCCCCATGAGGTTCCATGCTGACGGTGTGGAGCCTGCTTGGGATTCTCTCTCTCGCTCCTTCTCTCTGACCCTCCCCTGCTTGTGTTCTCTCTCTCTCTCTCTCTCAAAATAAATAAAAACTTTAAAGAAATTAAAGGCTATCACTCATTAAACTCTACGCAGTCCTATCCAATAAGTGAAAATATTACGCTCCAGGCTGAGCTTCTTTGATTCCCACTGTGTTTGGTATTCCTCGCGTCCCTTTTTAAAAGTGAGTCTTGGGATTCTGGAGTTTAAAGTCTTTGCGATTCTTCTTATCCATACTGACTACACACAGTGGCAGTATTAGCAGGTTTCTGTTCTTGCACCTCATTTATGAAGATTTAAAAGAAACGTACTGAATATGAAAAGTTTTGATTACTAAAAGTCTGCGGTCAGAAAATGAGTGGAGTCTAAAGCACAAGTCTCTTATTAAAAATGAATCTTTTATTACAGATGAATAAGGAAGAGAAATGTGGGTGAATATCTCCTCCCCTGTATGAGCAAAACACCTTCTTCATATGTCTTTTCTTTCCTCTGGCTTACGAAGGAAGGAAATAATTTTAAAAAAACAACAACAACAACCAAGATAAAGCGGTGCCTGGGTGGCTCAGTCAGTTGAGCGTCTGACTTCGGCTCAGGTCATCATCTCACAGCCTGTGAGTTCGAGCCCCGCATCAGGCTCTGTGCTGACAGCTCGGAGCCTGGAGCCCGCTTTGGATTCAGTGTCTGTCTCTCTCTGCCCCTTCCCCGCTCACACTTTGTCTCTGTCTCTCTCTCTCAAAAATAAATAAATATTAAAAAAAGAAAACAAGATGAATACTCAGTGATAGCAGAAGTGTGGAGGAGACGGGACACTTCCAAGTGCTATTGGTAGGAGTATAAATGAATAAAACCTTGTTTGGAAGGTAAGCTAATAACTAATATCCATTTATTTCCTTTGACTCAATCATTCTACTTTGATCAACTTGCTCTAAGGACATAATTAAAGGTGCACAAGAGTTTTGGGTAAAGGATGTTCACTTCAGCATCATTTATAATGGTGAAAAATAGAATCACCCACAGAAAACGAGGAACCTCACGGCCGTTCCCTGAATCGCATGGTCCAGGAACCAACACCAGAAATCTTTGCTTCTTACCTATGGTTCTGCTGTGTGGTTAAGGTAACTCAGAAACCGAGTAAACTAGTTGGGTAAATTGCAGATAAGCTACCGATCAGTCAAGGCTCTGACTAAAATTACTAATATTCAAGCTGCAGTAAACTTCTCTGCCCAGGAGTATAACAGTCCTTTATTTGAAAAGTTTCTCGTTTTTCTAAGAACGCTACAGACAAATAGCAAGTTGTTGCTGCAGATTTTAATATTATCCAATTATTTATCTCACAAGTAAGCACAAGAGCAGAAATAAAATGCTTTTCAAGTATTTTCTCAAATAAGATCTATGCAACTCACATAATGGCTTTTCCGTGGAATCAGTGAAGCACCCAGCTTGTCCCAGCCAGGGTTCCAAAAGCTTTGCACACATTAATTCGCTGAATCTCCACTACAGTCCCAAGAAGTGGGCACTATTAATATCCCCACCTTACAAATGAGTAAACCCAAGTACAGAGAACTTAAATCACTTGTCAACTTAACCCAGCTAGGAAATGCAAAGCTAGAATCCAAATCTAGGTGGTCAGCACCCTGTTATTAAAATACAAGGATTAGGGGCACCTGGGTGGCTCAGTCGGTTAAGCGTCTGACTCTCGGTTTCAGATCCAGTCATGATCTCACAGTTCATGAGTTCGAGCCCCACATCGAGATCTGTGCTGACATTGCAGGGCCTGCCCGGGATTCTCTCTCTCTTCTCCCTCCGCCCCTCCCCTGCTCACGCTGTCTCTGTCTCTCTCAAAATAAGTAAATAAACCTTTAAAAATAATAATATAAAATAATTAGATTAAAACATAATAATTAAAATAGATGGCACCCAGACTGATATTGAAAACACATTGGGATTGTTGTTAAGTAGAAGCAGAGGGAGCAGGAAGAGATTGTCAGGGAAGGCT
Source organism: Panthera onca (assembly GCF_046562875.1). Taxonomy (NCBI): domain Eukaryota; kingdom Metazoa; phylum Chordata; class Mammalia; order Carnivora; family Felidae; genus Panthera; species Panthera onca. Next base: position 215,884,114 of record NC_138346.1, read on the forward strand.
TACCGAGGAGGAGCCGATGCCAAAACCTGGGGATCGGAGGCAGGCTGGCGAAGAGCATCCTCGACCAAGAGCAGTTTGATCGAAGGGAAGACCTAGGAGCCACCGGCTCGGCCCTGAGGCTGGAATAGCAGGGATGCTAGAGGAGAGGTGGACAAGGATCATGAAGCAGGGGCTCTGTGCTCCATCTTGTCTTTATCTTTCTTTCGTGTCTGTGTTCTACCTTGTCTTTCTCTTCTCCTCCTTCTCCCCTGCCCCCTTTCCTCCCACTCTTCCTCCTCCTCCTGCCCCCTTTCCTCCCACTCTTCCTCCTCCTCCTGCCTCCTCCTTCCTCCTTCTCTTCCTCCTCCTCCTCCCTCCTCCTCCTCCTCCTTTCTCCTTCTCTTCCTCCTCCTCTGCCTTCTTCCTCCTCCTCCTTTCTCCTCCTCCTTTTCCCCCTCCCCCCTTCCCCCCACTCTTCCTCCCCTTCCCCCCACTCTTCCTCCCCTTCTCCTCCTCTTCCTCCTCCTTCTCCTTCTCTTCCTCCTCCTCCTCCCTCCTCCTCCTCCTTTCTCCTCTTCTTCCTCCTCCTCCTCCCTCCTCCTCCTCCCCCTCCCTCCTTCCTCCCACTCTTCCTCCCCCTTCTCCTCCTCTTCCTCCTCCTTCTCTTTCTCTTCCTCCTCCTCCCTCCTCCTCCTCCTTTCTCCTCCTCTTCCTCCTCCTCCTTTCCTCTCCTCTTCCTTCTCCTCCTCCTCCTTCTTCCTGTGAGAAATGAAGGCTTTTCAGTGGTAGAGTGACATGATCAAGTACATGTTTTCAAATAAGCCACCACCATGGTACCAGGACAAAAGTCGGATCAGGGAATGGAAGATCCTGGGGTCAAGGGAGACCAGTTCAGGAACGAGAGGTAAAGTAGCTATAGGGCGGCAGGATTGGAGAGGAAGGGACAGATTAAGAGCTTCATTTAGCAGTTGGAATTTAGGCTTTGATCAGCAATTAGATGTGAGGGATTAAAGAAACAGTGATGTGACAGAGATAATTGGCTAAAGAAAAATTACTTAAGTACACACACATCTATTTGAGAGATGCTATGCTGGATAGACTACTTCTCAGCAGACTGCTTACGTTCTGAAGAGGGCAATTTACTTTCTTCCTTCCTTATGTCTCTCCTCTTCATATTAGAATCCTGAGTCACTATTAGTCTGCTTTCTCATTTAATTACGAGATCACCACAACATAAACAAAATATAAAAGACGTAGTTTCTCAAACACCTTTCCACAGTCAAATTTCCTTGGAATGTGTTAGGGACCGACGAACTCACACTGAGGATAGACACTTCCCAGTAACCTTGTGTTTTTTTTAAACATAAAAATAGTTCGTAAAGTACAGACCTGATTCTGCTTTAGAAATTCAAATCCTGGGGCGCCTGGCTGGCTCAGTAGTTAAGAGCATGCGCCTCTTGATTTCATGGTTGTGAGTTCAAGCCCCACATTGGGTGTGGAGCCTACTTACAAGGAAAAAAAACCAACAAAAAAGTGGAGGGGGGGACATCTGCATGGCTCAGGCCGTTAAGCATCTAACTCTTGGTCTTGGCTCAGGTCATGATCTCACAGTTTGTGAGTTCGAGCCCTGAATTGGGCTCTGCGATGGCAGTGGAGCCTGCTTGGGATTCTCTCTCTCTCTCTCTCTCTCTCTCTCTCTCTGCACCCCCCCTTCCCCTCTCATACTCTCTCCACCCCTCTCTCGCAAAAGAAATAAGCTTTAAAAAAAAGGGGGGAGCGCCTGGGTGGCTCAGTCGGTTAAGTGGCCGACTTCGGCTCAGGTCACGATCTCGCGGTCCGTGAGTTCGAGCCCCGCGTCGGGTTCTGTGCTGACAGCTCAGAGCCTGGAGCCTGTTTCGGATTCTGTGTCTCCCTCTCTCTGACCCTCTCCCGTTCATGCTCTGTCTCTCTCTGTCTCAAAAATAAAATAAAACGTTAAAAAAAAAAAAAAGAAATTAAACTACCATAAAAATCTCCACTTTACCTGCTTCATCCCCAAGGCAGTCAGTTCAGTTTTCTAAAATACATCTAACGGAATACAATTATAAATCTGGGTTCGGGGGGATAATTAGACAACCAGGCTGAGCATCTCTTGGTCCTCAGTAAATGTGCCCTTGTCTGGTCTAAACTGCAGTTCGACCTTAACTCTGGACAGCAAGTTGTTGACGCAGTTTTCAGAGATGGGACTTAATTAGGAGCAGGTAATTATACATTTAAATTAGAGAATAGGGGCGCCTGGGTGGCTTGTCAGTTAAGCGTCCGACTTCAGCTCAGGTCATGATCTCACGGTCCGTGAGTTCGAGCCCCACGTCGGGCTCTGTGCTGACAGCTCAGAGCCTGGAGCCCGTTTCAGATTCTGTGTCTCCCTCTCTCTCTGACCCTCCCCTGTTCATGCTCTGTCTCTCTCTGTCTCAAAAATAAATAAAAACGTTTAAAAAATATATATTTAAAAAAAAATTAGAGAATAAAAGCCTTTGGAAACTACTAAAAACACTAGGAAACAATTCTCCCCCAGGAGCCAGAAAGCGGCATCTGAAAAGCCCACACTAGACACAGTTTGCATATGATACACCACGGAGACATGTAACAACCCTGTTGTCCCCAGAGACGGGACGCACGTCTCTGCTAAAGCTGCATGTCCTGACCTCCAGGGCCACGAGGCTAAATCGTGGCCTAATTAGACCCCAAAAAGAAGGCTCTGTCTGTCTTCTCCCAAGAGGTGCAAAGGTGAATCTGGAATTGTAATTTGCTGGACGGCCTGGGCCGAGGAAGATTGTGCCCCATCGTCTGCAGTAAAAGCAAAGTATAGAACAGAAAGGGCTTTAATGGAAATCTAAGACATAGCAACAATTACCAAAAAGGCTATTTCAGAAAAATGATATTTAAAATACATTTGAAGTCATTTTCTAAATCCGGTAACCTTCCCTTTTAGCAATACATGCTGTCACTAAGTAATAACGGGAAGAAGAAAAAGTACACAGGCTTTGAAGTCAGACAGACCACCACCACTCAGTAGCTGTGTGACCTCATATAAGTCACTCAGCCTCTCTGATACGTCATCTCCTTCATTGGCAAAATGGTGGTAAGTATACCTACTTTCATGAGATGGTACAAAGATTAAGTGAAGTGACATATGGAAACAAATACAGCCTCTAGCATAATGCCTGGTGTGCGACAGGCTCCCATAAATGGTCATTAGAATAGTACTCCTGAAGCTTCTTCCTTGACATTGTATTTCTAAAATCTAAGTTATGAGGGATTGTTTTCCCTTTTTTAAGAGAGAGAGAGGAGAGTGCAAGCAGGGGAGGGGCAGAGAGAGGGAGAGAGAGAGAGAATTCTAAGCAGACTCGAACTGCCATCTCGATCCCACAACCCTGGGATCATGACCTGAGCTGAAATCAAGAGTCAGACACTCAAGCGACTGAGCCACCCAGGCGCCCCAAAGCATTTGAGGTCTGTCTCCTGTATGTGGCCAGCACCTTGCTAAGTGCTACGGTAGATGTGAAGGAAAGAAAGGACAGGCTGTGGCATCACAGGCAAGGAGGCGCCACAGATGAAATGACTAGAATAAAGCTTACCAAAATAAGGTTGAGGGCCAGATTACATGACACACGCTGAATTGCCACTGCGAGTCACAGGTGGGATTCTCAAACTATCTGTCATGAAGAAGCACTTTTGTTCTCATTTCCAATCCATCGTGAACCAAGTGGTCCTGTTGCCCATGCCTGTAACACAGCTCCCGTGACAACCAGCTCATTGGGTGAGTGTGCCAGCACCCGGAGTGGCCCGTGCCCCATCAACAAGACTAGCTCAGGGACCACATCCTTGGACATTGTGGTCATGCCAAATTGCCCAAAGCCTCTTCATTTCCCTACTCATCTTGTTGCAGACCAGTAACGGTTTTCGAACTGGTTTTGAACTAGTAATCCACGGACTGCTTTCTGAGTCACGCCCTGAGCTGGACCTAATGGGGGAAGCTTCCGTGTTTCCAGGGGCATCCCAGAAGTGGCAATAAAAGACAGACAAAGCAACGGTCCAGAAGCTAGGGAAAAAATAAAACAACCTGCGTGTGCTTGCGATAAATATTTTTATCGCAACTTGGAACAAATTGATAGACTTTGGGTCAGGGTCTTAAAAAAGACTATCAAGAACTTCTCTGTCTCATGACTTGAGGGAACAGTTGGTTCGGTAGGGTTCCCAGAAATCACAGAAAGGAGAGGACCGACATGAAGGTATTCCAAAACCATCGCCTAACTGGCTTATCAGCTAGCGAGGAACAGAATCCAGAAGTGCACTCTTTGGTAAGAACAGTCAACGTCTCCTGTTTGGGCACCACATCTCAGGAGGCCTCTTAGGCATCAAAGGGAAGGAGACGGGAATGAGTCCAAAGTTTGGGTCAAGCCCACTCGTCACGAGTTAATGAGCTCAGGCTCTCAAGCCACACTACGGGGCTTCAAATCCTGGCTCTTCCGTTTAGTAGCTATGCAATCTTGAGCCACTGGCTTGATCTGTCTTTGCTTTGGCTTCCTCAACTAAGAGGGGGCAACAATGGCACCTCTCTCAAAGGGTTGTCGTAAGAACTGAAAGAGGTCACGGGTGTAAACCCCTTAGAACAGTGCCTCGCACACGGCAAGGGCCAGCTGCTGCTTTTAGCCTTTTCTCCTCCGGCAGGTTCGTCATCAAGTCCGACTGTAGAGGGATTTAAGAAATTGTGCTCCGATACCCTTCAACTCAGATGATGAGACCCCGGCGTTCAAAAGCCCTAGGTCTACGCAGAGCACGCGGGGACTCAGTTAGTTGCTACTCACATCCTTCAAAGCCCAGTTCACGTGCCATTTCCTCAAGTAGGCTTGTATTAACTAGGAATTGCACCCAACTGCGTGATATAGAAACCCCTCTTCTGTGGCTTCATCAAACAGGGGCTCATTGTTAGCACCTCATAAGAGGTCGGGGGATAGAAACCCAAGGGCAGGGGCACCAGGTCCCAGATATCGTCAATGCCTTCGTGACTTCGGTCTTCGTACCACTCCACGGACACCCCTATCAAGGAGGAAGTGGAAAGAAGCACTGAGGACCAAGAGGCGGAACCTACTCCAGGAAAGCGAAACTCAGCCGGCACCGTCCGGTCCACTTCCACCACGGGAGTAGTCAACGTAGTGTCCAGTGGCCATCCCTTGTTGCAAGGGAAGTACAAAAATGGATACTCTGCCCATTCAAACGAAATCAGAGTTCTGTTCATAACAGAAAAGAGAAGAATGTCTAATGAAGAAGAAACTAGCAGAGAAGGTGTCCTTGACCCCTAAGACTAGCTCAGGTCCTACTGTAAGATGCTTTCATAGCATCACATACTCCTTTTTTTGTGTATCAATTACATGCAAATTTAATTCAATAACTTCTCATGAAAATAATTTGTAGTGTCTGCCTCATACCAGAACAGAAGCTTTGGGAAGGCAAGAACCACATCTCGCCTGCCCAGCTTACTCCAGGACCCCCCAGAGCCTAGACCAGTGCCTCGTATCCAGTATGTACACAATAAATAGATGGGGAATTGGTAAGCAGACCACTTAATAAAAGTTCATCGATGGACTTACTAACTATAGACAATTAACTTCACTTTTTTCTTGTTTAAACTCAGGTGAGAAATATTTATGTGCCTTATAAGGTTAATGTTATGAAGACTATGTGAAACGAAATCAAAAAACACTGGGAAAATATGTTGGGTGAAAACTCGATACGTGTGGCAAGAGAGAAAACAGAGCTTCAGAATTCATAAGGGATATGCCTTAAGGTCATGGGAATAGAAAAATGTCACACAGGAGAATGCCAGAAATATAACTGTATTATTTGGTAATAAATATGGGAGATGGAAGCGTATTTAAAAATTTTCTTTTAACGTTTATTTATTTTGAGACAGAGAGAGACAGAGCATGAACGGGGGAGGGTCAGAGAGAGGGAGACACAGAATCTGAAACAGGCTCCAGGCTCTGAGCTATCAGCACAGAGCCCGACGCGGGGCTTGAACTCACGGACCGCGAGATCATGACCTGAGCCGAAGTCGGCCGCTTAACCGACTGAGCCACCCAGGCGCCCCTGGAAGCGTATTTAGATATGGCTGTCCTTTCTCTCTCTTCTCCCCTTCCTTTCCTCCCCGGAAAAGAGAAACTTTTATAAACTGTGTTTTTATAAACTGAATTAAGCAACTCAGGGGAACTCGTTTACTGATAGAAGTTCGTCTCCATTCACTCACTCGACCAACAAACCAACACGGGAGTGTGCACCTTTTTGGATGCCAGGAACACAACAGTTATCAAACAAACGTGATCTTGACTCACACAGCACTTATGTGTCGGTTGGGGCAGTGGGAGGGCAAGACAATAAAGAAGTGAGTGGATTCACTGCTGGTGATAAATGCTATGGGATGCTGTGGCAGTGGAATATGAGAGGGAGGTGGTATTTAAGCCACCACCCAAGAATGGGAAGACAGCTATCAGAACAGCCGGGGAAAGAATATGAGGTGGCCCAAAGATTGTGGGAAAGGGGAGAGGGGCTTGATATGGTCCCTTTCTCCAATCACATCTCCTACTGCTCACTTACACTCACTGGCCAACCCTGTTGTTACTTGGACATGCCAAGCACACTCTTGCCTCAGGCCCGTTGCACATACTGTTGTCCTATGCTCCACTGAAACATTCCCATATATCTCCTCCTTATTCACTCCGATTCAGAACTCTGCTCAATAAAGTGACAGGGCAATGGATGATGCTACAACTATATTCACTCTCACATTAATTCAGCACGTATTAACTGAACGCCTACTGTGTGCCAGGCACCGTTCTAGGCCCTGGGGACATCTGGTCAACGGCAAGGTGAATTTCTTGCTCTCCCAGGTCCTACAACGTACCTGGGGAAATGTGCAGTCATCAAACAAACAAAATGTCAGACAGTGATATGTGTAAGTGGATGAGAGTTTCTATTTTAAATAGAGTGGTCAGAAGAGGCCTCTCTGAAGAAGTTTCGAGCAGAGGGCTGAAGGATCTAAGGAGGCCATGAGAAGACTGGGGCAAAGACACTGCAAACGGAAAGGTCATAAGGCAGAAACTATCTCAAAAAAAACACAGGAAGGTATCTCAAGAAAGCTGTTAAAAAAATGAAATGAAAACTATATTAAAATTTTGTGTCCCCCTTCCCCAAAAGATATGTTAAAGTCCCAGCCCCCAGTACTTTACAATGTGATCTTATTCGGGGAAAGGGTCTTACAGGTGTAATTCCTTACGATGAGATCATACTGCAGCAAGGTGGGCCCAGAGTCCAATATGACTAACGTCTCCGCCAGGAGGTCATTTGAAGATGAAGCAGAGATTGGAGAGATGTGGCTCCACATCAAGGAGCACTGAGGATGTCAAGGAATGCCACCATCGGGCGCTTGAGGAAGGATTCTTCCTAGGATCTCGGAAGGAGCGTGGCCCGGCTCACCCTCGATTCTGGACTTGAGGCCTCCAAAGCTGCGTGACAACAGATTTCTCTCGTTTTAAGCCTTCCGGCTTATGGTACATTTGATGGCAGCCTTGGGAAATGAATACAGATGCCTTCTAGACGTCCAACTTCTGGAGTTAGAGCTACAGATGTAAATGAGGAGATATCATTGCGACACAATGAGCAAAGAGACTAGACTTCACCCTTCAGCAAAGGCCAACAGTCTCCTGTCCACAGGAGTCACGTGAACAGGAGCCGATGACAACCTGTGAAGGAACGAGATGGCTTACATTCTGAGACACCTGCACAAATTTCAGAAGAGCTGAGCGGACCGCCACAGTGTCGGATTAAGTCAAGGCCACAGCAAGAACCATGGGCAGATGAAATCACCATGTAATGGTAGACCATGAAATGGTAAAAACACAACATACTATTCGTGATCCAGTAAATATAATAAAAATGTCTTACATGGTGAAATGCAGCGAGTAGTATATATAATGGTAACTGGTGACCTCAACATTTATCAAAGTGACAGAATTAAGTATGAGAGAACTAGACAGAGCAGTAGCCCGGATGATTCAGTAACCACAACAGAATTAGCAGGTATAAATGGAGAACAGTAAGGAGGGGGACAATGAACTTCCTTTGCGAGTATACAAGTCTCCCCAATAAAAAGTCATCAAATTCTAGGGGCGCCTGGGTGGCTCAGCCGCTTAAGCGTCCGAATCTTGATTTTGGCTCAGGTCATGATCTCATGGTTCGTGGGTTCGAGCCCCACTTCGGGCTCTGTGCTGACAGTGTGGATCCTGCTTGGGATTCCCTCTCTCTCCCTTTCTCTCTGCCCCTCTTCTGCTCTCTCTCTCTCAAAATAAATAAATAAACTTTTTAAAAAAGCCGTCAAATTCTAGAGCACACAGTCATATTCTTACGTCCAAACCACAATAATAACAAAAAATGAACAAAGAGGAAAGGTCCCTTGTTGAAGTAATCAAAACTTATAAAGCATCAAACAACATGGAGGATGGAATTGAATTCAAGACGTGTCAGACCATTTTCGCAGTGATAAGGGTAAATATAATACCTCAATTGGTAAAAGGCTGTCTTAAATTAAAAATCACGTCCATTAGCCTCTAGGGTGCGAGAAAAGTCTGCCTGGGAACAGCATCACCCATCTGATTGCTGGGGTTGGCTTGGTGGATAGGTCAGGCCCAGCCTGTCCCTCCGCAGAGCTCGGACTCCATCCGGAGGGAGGGGGGTGGGCTCTTCACGGAGAAGCTGTTGCCCACTCTCACAGAAAACGTACTACATTTTCTTCTGTCTTTCTAAAAAGTCCCCTAACCCTTCGAGGTGCCCATTTCTAAAGAAATCTCGTTGCATTTAAACTCCAGGGCCAAATTTTTATTCCAGCAGCCCGGGAATCAGATGAAAAACTATGTCCAATCCATTTATAACAAACGATGATCGTCAGACTCAGATGAGTGTCAGTGGGTGTCTGGCGGTGGTAGGGATTTCTTGTCTCTTCTGGGAGATGAAATCTCTCGTTATGGCATTGTTATGTCACCAAAACACAGAGCCTGCCAAGCCCCAGCTTAGACATTTATGTGGGTTTTCCCGAATTCCCTTCAGCAATTTAAATCCTAGATGTTATTGCCAGCTACCAGGGAATTAAATAGGGAATATTCAGGAAATATAAAGTGACTAACAGTTAGCGTTGCACAACCCTTTCTCATGGGCATTTTCCAGGGCTGGGAAACAGACTCGAGGGTACAGTGGAACACAATAAAACGTTCACAGACATCCTGAGGTTCAGACTCTACAGACAGATGGAGAAATTACTGGTCCTGTTCCTGGAAGGACTGAATGTTTTCACAGTAAACCTCTTTGCCTGGGGCTTTGTTCGCTCGTATCTTAGAAGTCGTGATTCAGTACAGTTGGAATTGTGCATGAGCAGAAGTCAAGATTTTAGTTTTATGGATACACAGTCACCTCTCCCACCGAAAAATAATGAACTGCTAATCACCTGAAATCAAGAACTGGCCTCAGAAACACACTGAGACCTTCCCATTCAAACCTGACATCCCACAACCATTTGAGATTGTTATTACTACACTTGAGTGAAAGACAGAAAATCGAAACAATACGTGCGAATTTGGTGCCTAAAGAAAGGACGGGGACAACATTAAGAGACAAGCAAGCGTGGACCTTACTCCACAGTGTGACAAAGCTGTAGAGCTGACAGGACCCAGGAAGGGAGTGTAATTCTTAGAGGAAGAAGGGACATGGACAGCATCAGCTAAGATCGTGCTCCCGTGTGTAAAAATGGAACAGCAAAGGCCAGAAAACAGAGAATGTGCCTCCTTGAAACGGACTAAAAAGATACATTGCAAAAAATAGAAAGTAGAGGTTTTTGGCCAGGATCCCTTACATCTGGAATCTCCTGTTTTTTTCAGCATAACAGGAATCAAACCCTGTTTGTGAAAACTTCACTTTTAAAACAGGCATGTTTTATCTTAGACTTTTCAGTATTAGCGTGTGCAATACTCCCAACGTACAGAAGTTGCGAGGGATGAGAATGTTTATTCTCTCTCTCTCTCTCTCCTTTTCCTCCTCCTCCTCCTGCCTCTACATATATGGAACAATAAAACTTTAAAAGCATACTTGTAATTTTTGCTAAACACATTTATCTCAAGTTTTGTGACCAATAATTCTACAGCAAGGAAGTACCCATCTGTGAGATATCATTGTATCTGT